>NC_063355.1:2255230-2307763 GCF_021869965.1 Rhincodon typus
TAATATCAGGAATGTATTATTTCCCCATTACTAGTTTCTTAAGGGGATAGGGGTGGTGATGGCTGTTCACTGTTGTAATGGAGGAGACAATACCCTTTTGGATGTTGGAAGGGATTGATCCCTGGTGCAGATTTAGTATTCTATTCAGGATGGCTGGTAGGAGGATTGCTGCTGTTCATTTTTCAAACTGATTCAGCAAAGCCCTGTGTGGAGTATGCTAGTTGGTCTCTGTTCTGGGAGTGGTTCCCTCTTCTTTGTTTGCTGTTGTAATTCCTTGTTAGGCGAACGGGAGAATCATTTTAAGAGGAAGCTAGGTAAGCATATAGTGAAACAATGGAACATTTGTCAGGTTGTTTTCCTCTGATGCTTGTTGTCCGCTGTACAGAGTCTGGAACTCTGAGTGTACAAGTCACTCATAGCATTCACATAGAAATCACCACTTTGGCAACTCACTAATCCAGAGGTGGTAGTAACATCAGTTATTTATCTTTGGCTTCTGTGATAGAAAGTCACATATCATAATTGTAGGGAGCCAAGATGAGAATCAGAAACTTAAACCAGTTAATATTAATAATGGAATAATAGCCAAAAAAGTAATGTAACTCACACCAAACAGATTTCCTGGACTTGATGTCATATGTCCTTGGGTTCAAAAACAAATGAATATAAATATCATGGATCCCTATGTTTTGATCTGATAAAATTCCCAGATTCTCAGAAGGTAAAAAAGATAACGCTGCTGTTCAAGGAAGGAGGGCAAGGAAACATAACTATAGGCTGACTAGCTTGCTGTCAGTCTTCAGGAAACCTGTTATTGAGATTTAGGTAACAGGAGTTTTTAGAAAATCATCATAAGACTAATCAGATTAAACATAATTTCATGAAGGGGAAATCATAATTAATGCATTTCTTAGAGAATCAACTAGAAAGGGGGAACCAGTGAACGTGGTATGTTTGAGTTTCCAAAAGCACTTGATACAGTGCTGTGTGGGAAGTTGCAACACAAAATTTGGGCTTGTGAGATTGGAGCATCACATGAAGACAGGAAAAAAAACTTGGAATAATTAGGTCAATTTTCAAGTTGACAGATTCTAAGTAGTGATGGAAACACAAGCATCAGTGTTTGTCCTCAGCTGTTTATAATCTATATTAATGGCTTAGATGAGGGGATTAGATGTAATGTATTCAGGTTTACTGACAGAACAAAGATGAGTCAGGAGATGAAGACTGCAAAAGGATTTAGATTTAGTTTTGGTGTTTGGGCAAATTATGTGTGGAAAGGTGAAATTATCCACTTTGGCAGGAAGAAGCAGAATTTTTAAATTGAGATTCTACCTATTGTTGCTATACAGAAAGCTCTTGGTATATTTATGCACAAATCACAAAGTTTGTGTGAAGGTGTGCCAGACAAATAGGGTAGCAATCGTTATGAAAGCTTTTATTTCACGCAAGTGATGTTTTTACATTGAACCTGAAGCATAGAAACCATTACTAACTTCTAGTTTATTCTCCATGTGAATCATCTCCTATCTCTGTTCATATAACCTGACAGATGTATCTTTCTATTCCATGGTTTCACTATATGCTTACCTAGCTTCTTCTGAAAATGAATCTCTTGTTTGTCTCAACTCCTTGCAGTTAAAGTTCCATATTCTTGTTGCATTCTGGGTGCAAACCTGGTTTGATCTTCATTTGTGTTGATGTCTTCTCTATGTCTTTTTTTATGTTAGCACACACCAATTTGGCCTCTTTGTCTGCAGATAGTTTCGTGATGTTCTTGTCCTTCTTTAATCCGTCCAGGGCATGTCTTTCCTGTGTGTTGAGGGTGTTGAGTTCACTCCTTCTGGTTAGTGTCGGGACTACTGTCTGCCTTATGGTTTGTTGTGTTTCTTCGTTGATATTGTTGGTCTTGAGGCTTCCAGTGTAGCTAGGAATTCTGTTTTGTTGGCGTCCCTGTAGTTGTAGTTCAGTCATCGGGTGAGAATGGCTTTTTCCGTGTCTGTCAGTTTCCTGTCAGAGAGGTTTCTTATCCATGTGTCTGTTCTGTTGTTGTCGTTTTTGTGGGTACCTGCTCATCCAAACTAAAGACCCACTCTCCGCCATGGACAGGACCAGTGTCATCCACAAAATCCCCTGCAGAGACTGCAAGAAACACTAAATCGGACAAACAGGAAGGAAACTAACAACAAGAGTACATGAACACCAACTGGCTACAAAAAGACACGACCAATACTTATCCATCTCAATCCACATGGACAAGGAGAACCATGACTTCGACTGGGACAACACCAAGATCCTGGGACAGGCTAGGCAGAGACAAGCACGAGAATTCCTGGAAGCATGGCACTCCACGAAGCATGCTGTTAATAAACGCATTGAACTCGACCCCATGTACATTCCACTACGAAGGAAAACCAGAAGTGAGGCAATCCATCTCGACAGATCCCAGAGTTTAAAAACCAGGCGAGAAAACACACCGACGCTTCATCGGAGGCTGCACTGAGGATGTTACCAAGCATGGTAATGAAACGTCTGCAAAACAACAAACCAGCTCGGCGAGCCAACCAACCTCATGTCAAACTTCTTGAATCTTGTTGAAGTTGCACCCATCTAGTCAAGTGCAGTGTATTCCATCACATTCCTGACTTGTGGATGATGGACAAGCTTTGGAAGTCAGGCCATAAGTTGTTGATGAGTAAGTTCTGCCTGATAGTACTGTGAGCAATATCTAATACTTCCTTGATGTTTGTGATTAGACTGAGTTAATAAATGGCTAGATTGAACTTTTCAGCTTTTGAGAACAAAACACATTGTTGGGTAGATCCCAGCATTGTAACTCTATTGAATCAGCTTTGCTAGGGACATTACTAGTTCTGGAACTCAAGTCTTGAGTACTACAGCTATTACATTGTTGGGATCCATTGTCTTTATTGTTTTCGGTGAGTTCAGCCACAGCTTACTATAATGTGGAATGAATTGAAAAAGCTTCATCCTTGTCTTTTGCGTTGATGCACAGAGCTGCCCCATCATTGATGATATAGAGTTTCTTGTTGATATTAGTTTAAAATTGTTCATTGACATTCACAACTGGCTGCTACAATGGCAGGGTCTCTGGGTCAATCCCCTGACTTTTGCATTCAGTCTTGGGGTGCAAGTATTGCTGGCAAGGCCAGCATTTGTTGCTTATCCCTAATTTTCCTTGAAAAGGTAGTGATGAACCACCCTCGTGGACTGCTGCATTCCATGTAGTGTAGTTATGTTCACAGTACTGTTCGGGAGGGATTCCACAGTTTTGACTCAGTAACTGTGAAGGAACTGTGACTGCCTCTTGCTAGGATACGTGGAACAATTCCTCTTCCAAAGCTACACGGGCTCTATTCCCCACCTCTTCCTCCGTTACATCAATGACTGTATCGGCACCGCCTTGTGCTCGCACGAGGAGCTCGAACAGTTCATCCACTTCACCAACACCATCCACTCCAACCTTAAGCTCACCTGGGCCATCTCCGATACCTCTCTCTCCTTCTTGGACCTCTCTACTTCCATCTCTGGCAACCACCTGGAAACCGATATCCATTTCAAGCCTACCGACTCCCACAGCTACCTAGAGTACACCTCCTCTCACCGACCTTCCTGCAAAAATGCCATCCCATATTCCCAATTCCTTCGCCTCCGCCGCATCTGCTCCGGAGATGAGGCATTCCACTCCCAGACGTCCTCGTTTTTCAAGGACCGCAACTTCCCCTCCACAGTGGTCGAAAACCCCCTCTTCCATGTCTCTCGCATTTCCCGCAACTCATCCCTCACACCCCCTCCCCACAATAACAACCAAAACAGAATTCCCCTTGTCCTCACGTACCACCCCACCAACCTCTGGATCCAACGCATCATCCTCTGACACTTCTGCCATCTGTAATCAGACCTCATCACCAAAGACATTTTTCCCTCCCCACCCTTATCTGCTTTCCGGAGGGACCACTCTCTCCGTGACTCCCTTGTCCGCTCCACACTCCCCACCAGCCCCACCACCCCCAGCACTTTTCCGTGCAATCGCAGCAAATGCTACACCTGCCCCTACACCTCACCCCCATCCCAGGCCCTAAGAAGACCTTCCACATCAAACAGATGTTCACCTGCACATCTGCTAATGTGGTATACTGTATCCGCTGTTCCCGTTATGGCCTCCTCTACATCGGGGGAACCAAGCAGAAGTTTGGGGACTGCTTTGTGGAACATCTACGCTCGGTTCGCAACAAACAATTGCACCTCCCAGTCGCAAATCATTTCAACTCCCCCTCCCACTCCTTGGACGACATGTGCATCCTGGGCCTCGTGCAGTTGCACAACGATGCCACCCGAAGGTTGCAGGAACAGCATCTCCTATTTCGCTTGGGAACCTTGCAGCCCAATGGTATCAATGTGGACTTCACAAGCTTCAAAATCTCCCCTCTCCCGACTGCATCCCAAAACCAGCCCAGCTCGTACGCGCCTCCCTAACCTGTCCTCCCCCTATCCACTCCTCCCACCTCAAGCCCCACCCTCATCTCCTACCTACCAGCCTCATCCCGCCCCCTTGACCTGTCTGTCCTCCCTGGACCGACCTATCTCCTCCCTAACTCCCCACCTACACTCACCTTTACTGGCTCCAACCCGCCTCCTTGACCTGTCTGTCTCCTCTCCACCTATCTTCTCCTTTATCCATCTTCTGTCCGCCTCCCCCTTTCTCCCTATTTATTTCAGAATCCCCTTCCCCTCCCCCATTTCTGAAGAAGGTCTGGCTTTCCTGCTCCTCTGATGCTGCTTAGCCTGCTGTATTCATCCAGCTCTACACCTTGTTATCTCAGGTTCTCCAGCATCGGCAGTTCCTACTATCTCTGATTTTTTTTTATTCATTCATGGAATGTGAACATCACTGACTGGGCCACATTAAGAGTCAACCACATTCCTGGGTCTGGAATCACATGTAGGCCAGAGTAGGTAAGGTTGGCAGATTTCCAGATGAGCTTTTATGCATTAGGTTAGTTTGTACTGAACTTCTTTACTAAGGGTCAGGAATCTAACTTCAATCACAGTGGATGAGGGGACAACTATGAGAAGGGGGGCAGTCAACGCAAAACTGAGGGTGTTGTATTTAAATACGTGCATTATACAGAACAAGGTAGTTGAGCATGTAACAGTTTGAAATTGACGGATACAATGTTGTGGGTATCATAGAGATGTCACTTCAAGGAGCTCTGGGCTGGGACCTAAATATCTAAGGGTACACCTCCTATCGAAAGGACAGGCAGATGGACAGAGGGGGCAGGGTTGCCTTTTTAATAAGAGATGAAATTAATTTGATGGTAGGTGATATAGGGTCAGAAGGCATAGAATCTGTGTGGGTAGAGTTGAGGAACTGCAAAGGGAAAAAGAGACTCTGATGAGAGTTATGTTCTGCCCTTCTAGCAGTGGTCAGAATATAGGGAAGAAAATAAGTCAGGAAATAGAAAATGCAGGTATGAAAGGCACTGTTACAATAATTATGGGGGACTTCAATATACAGGTGGACTGGGAAAATCAGGTTAAAGCGGATCTCAAAAATGTCTGTGAGATAGACATGTCTGTGAGGTAGAACCCACTGGGGAACCGGCAGTTCTGGATTTGATGTGTAATGAGGCAGACTTGATTAGGGAGTTTAAGGTGAAGGAACCCATAGGGGTAGTGACCATAGTATGATAGAATTCACCCTGCAGTTTGAGAGGGAGAAGCTGGAATCCGATATAATGGTTTTACAATTGAGAAAAGGTCATTATAAAGACATGAGGAAGGAGGTTGTTGACTTGCTCGCCGAGCTGGCTTGTTTTCGTTCAGATGTTTCGTCACCTTGCTAGGTAACATCATCAGTGAGGCCTCCAGTGAATCAATGTTGTTCTACTCCCCTTGGAATTTATACTGTCCAGTCTGTCATGGTGAGATGTGTCACGTTCTCTATGGGTTTGTATATAGGATCCAATTCTGTGTGTTTGTTGATTGCATTATGGGTTGAGAACCATGCCTCTACGAATTCCTGTGCGTGTCTATGTTTGGCTTGGGCTACTATAGTTACCTTGTCCCAGTTAAACTTTTGGCCTTCATTGTCCGATTCTACTGATATTAGGGAAAGTTTGTCGTGTGGTTTTGCTGCTAGCTGATGTTTGTGTATTCTGATGGCTAGTTTCCTTCCTTTCTGTCTGATATAATGTTTGTGGCAGTCGTTGCACGGTATTTTGTAAACTGCGTTGGTTCTGCATGTTGTGGGAATGGGGTCTTTAATCCTTGCGAGCGTTTGTGCAGTGTGGCTGTGGGGTTGTGTGCTACCATGATTCCGAGTGGTTGTAGGAGTCTTGTTGTCAGTACTGATAAGTTCTTGATGTAGGGTAGTGTGGCCAGTGTTTTAGGGCGTACTGTGTCCCCTTGGTGTTGTCTTTTTAGTAGGCAGCTGCAGATGAAGTTGCGGGGATATGCGTTCATAATGAAGATTCTGTATAGGTGCTCTTTCTCTTTCCTGCGTAGTTCTGGCGTGTTGCAGTGAGTGGTGGCCTATTTAGGTGTCCTAATACAGCTTTGTTTGTGGATGTTGGGGTGGAAGTTGAGGATTTGGTCGGTGTGGGTTGCTTTCCTGAATACTGAGGTTTGAACTCTCCGTTGGTCATACGTTCAGTTTTGACGTCCAGGAACAGAAGCTGATTGTTGTTTTCTTCTTCTTCTCATGAATTTAATCCTGGTTAATACATTGTTAATGAGGTGGTGAGTCTCTTCTAGTTTGCTGCGTTTAATGATGACAAATGTCGTACCGGATCCACAGTTTAGGTTCAGCCAAAGAAACACTGGCCGCATTACTGGAGGAAGCAGAAACACAGATCAGCAGCTCCATCAGCTTGGACATCAGAGCTGAATGTATGAGCAACAGGGAGGCCCAAACCTCAGTATACAGGAAAGCAACCCAAACCAGAACTGCACAGGAAAGAGGAAGAGTACTTATATAAAATCTTTCCTATGAACGGACATCCTTGCAACTTCATCTGCAGGTGCCTACTAAATAGACAATACCAAGAGGACACAGTGCACCCTAACACACAGGCCACACTGCCCTACATCAAGAACATATCAGAACTGACAATGAGACTCCTATGACTGCTAGGAATTATGGTAGCACACAAGCCCACAGCCACGCTATGCAAACACTCACAAGGATTAAAGACCATCTGAATGAAAAAAGTCAGCTCGGTGAGCAAGTCAACAACCTCACCCTCAACATGAACTACAAATCTTTGCAAAAACCCTGAACATGAGGGAGGAGCTGGCCAGAGTTGATTGGAAGGGAGCCTAGCAGGGAAGACAGGGGAGCAGTAATGGCAGGAGTTGCTGGGGTTAGTTCAGAATGCACAGCAGAAATTCATCCTAAGGAAGAAGACACTAAGGGGAGGATGAGGCAACCGTGGCTGTCAAAGGAAGTCAAGGACAGCAGAAAAGCAAAAAAAAAAAATGCATTCAAAGTGGTGAATATTAGTGGGAAGCCAGAGGACTGGGGAGCCTTTGAAAACCAGTTGAAGTTAACTGAGAAAGCAATAGGGAGAAGGGTGCAGAAGATAAAATATGAGAGTAAGCTTGCTAGTAATATTAAAGAAGATAGTAAGAGTTTTTTTTAGATATCTGAATGGTTTGAGAAAGGGAAGATGGGCATTGAACCACTAGAAAATGAGGCTGGAGAAGTAGTAATGGGGAACAAAGAAACGGTGGAGAAACCGAATAGGTACTTTGCATACAGTGAAAGACACCAACAGCATAACAGAACTTCAAGTGATTCGGAGGGGCTGAAGTGAGTGTAGTGGCCATTACTAAGGAAAAGGTGCTAGGGAAGCTAAAAGGTCTGAAGGTGGATAAATCACCCAGATCAGATTGTGTACACCCCCGAGTTCTAAAGGAAATGTAGAAACATAGAAGTCAAGAGCAGGAGGAGGCCATTCAGCCCTTTGAGCCTGCTCCGCCATTCTTCACGATCTTGGCTGATCGTCCAACTCAATAGCCTAATCCTGCTTTCTCCCCATAACCTTTGATCCCATTCACCCCAAGTGCTATATCTTCACCTCTTGAATGCATTCAATGTTTTGGCATCAACTACTTCCTTTGGGAATAAATTCCACAGACTCTCTTTTGGATGAAGAAATGTCTCCTTAACTCCTTCCTAAATTGTCTACCCGAATCGACATATTATGACCCCAGGTTCTGGACGCACCCACCATCGGGAGCATCCTCCCTGAATCTACCCTGTCCAGTCCTATTGGATTTTATAAGTCTCTATGACCCCCCTCATTCGTCTGAACTCCAGCGAAAACACTCCCTACCTAGTCAATCTCTCCTCGTATGTCAGACCCGCCATCCCCAGAATCAGCCTAGTAAACTGGAGATAGCTAAGGAGATTGTAGAGGCATTGGTGGTGATCTTTCAGGAATCACTGGAATCAGGAAGGGTGCTAAAGGACTGGAAAATAGTGAATGTAACACCCCTGTTTAAGAAGGGAGGGAGGCAGAAGATAGGAAACCACAGGCCAGTTAGGCTGATCTTAGTCGTTGGTAAGATTGTAGAGTCCATTATTAAGGATGAGAGTGTGGAGTGCTTGGAAGTGCATAGTAAAATAGGGCGGAGTCAGCACGGCTTCATCAAGGACAGGTCATGCCTGACAAATCTTTAGAATTCTTTGAGGAGGTAACAAGCAAGTTAGACAAAGTGGACATGATCTGTTTGGATTTCCAGAAGGCCTTTGACAAAATATTGTGCAAGGTGCTGCTAAATATGGTAAGAGCCCTTGGTGTTACAGGCAAAGTATTGGCATGGATAGAAGATTGACTGACCAGCAGAGAATAGAGATAAAGGAGTTTTTTTCAGGATGGCAACTGGCGGAGTTCTGCAGGGGTCAACGTTGGGACCACAACTATTCATTAATGGTCTGGATGAAGGAACTGAGGGCATTGTTGTTAAGATTGTAAATAACACAACGATAGGTGGAGGGGCAGGTAGTGGGAGGCTGCAGAAGGAATTGGACAGACAGGAGAGTGGGCAGCACGGTGGCTCAGGGGTTAGCACTGCTGCCTCACAGCGCCAACGACCTGGGTTTGATTCCACCCTCGGGCAACTGGCTGTGTGGAGTTTGCACGTTCTCCCCGTGTCTGAGTGGGTTTCCTCCCACAGTCCAAAGATGTGCAGGCTAGGTGGATTGGCCACGGTAAATTGCCAGTAGTGTTCAGGGATGTATAGATTAGGTGGGTTATAGGGTGATGGGTCTGGGTCGATGCTCTGAGGGTTGGTGTGGACTTGTTGGGCCAAAGGGCCTGCTTCCACACTAGGGATTCTATGATTGACAAAGAAGTGGCAGGCGGAATACAGTATAGGATGTATGCACTTTGGTGGGAAGAATAGAGGCGTAGACTATTTTCTAAACAAGGAGAGGCTTTGGAAGTCTGAAGCACAAAGGGCCTTAGGAGTCCTAGTTTAGGATTTTCTTAATGTTAATGACAGGATCAGTTGGCAGTGTGGAAGGCAAATGCAAAGTCAACATTAATTTTGAGAGGCTAGAATATAAGAGAAGAGATGTTGAGGCTGTATAAGGCTCTGGTCAGACCATATTTGGAATATTATGAGCAGTTTTGGGGCCCTATATCTGAGGAAGGGGCGTGCTTGTGTGGAGGGGAGGAGATTTACAAGAATGATCCTTGGGATGAAGGGCTTATGATATGAGGAGCGGTTGAGGACTCTGGATTTGTTCTCAATGGAGTTTAGAAGGATTAGGGGGTATCTCATTGAAACTTAGAGAATACTGAGAGGCCTGGATAGGGTTGATGTGGAGAAGATGTTTCCACTGGTAGGAGAGACTAGAACCTGAAGGCACAGCCTCAGAGTGAAGGCACAGCCCTTCAGAACTGAGATGAGGAGGTATTTCTTCAGCCAGAGGGTGGTCATTCTGTAGAACTCATTGTCGCAGAGGGCTGTGAAGACCAAATGATTGAGTGTACTTAAGACTGAGATAGATAGGTGCTTGATTGGTAATGGGAGCAAGGATTACAGGGACAAGACTGGGAAATGTTCTGATAAACTTATCAGCCACAATCGAATGGCAGAGCAGACTTGATGGGCTGAATGGTCTAATTCTGCTGTCATATCTTATGATTTTCATGGCTATAGAGGCACTGGAAAAAGCTTAAAAAGATTTATAAGGATGATACAAGAGCTAAGAAGTTGTACTTTGCACGAATGGCTGAACGAATTGTGACTCATTCTGTCCAGATGTCTGGGATCAACTGAACAGAGATCTTTAAAATGATGAGAGGGTCTGATAAGATAGATGTAAAGAAGAATTTTCTATTTATGGAGAAGTCAAAACCAGATTTGTACCCCACGATTGGTGAGAAGATAGAGCCTTCTATTTACAAGGTATAATTGAGGTGAATAGCATTGATGAATTTAAGGGGAAGCATGATTATTTCACGGTGGGAGAAGGGGATGTTTTAATCAGGTTTAATAAAAAAATGGTGGAAGGAGGTTTGTATGAAGCTTGACACTAAAACGGAACAGACAACTGCGGATGCTGGAAACTGGAAGCAAAATCAGAAATTGCTGGGAAAACTCAGCAGGTCTGGCAGCATCTGTGCAGAGAAAGCAAAGTTAACGTTTTGAGACCAAAGACACTGGAACAAGACCATGATCCTTTTGAAGAAGCGTCATTGGACTCGAAACATTAACTGAGCTTTCTCTCCGCAGCTGCTGCCAGACCTGCTGAGTTTCTCCAGCAATTTCTGGTTTTGTATGGAGCTTATGCTGCCATAGAATAATTAAGCTTAATTGTGCTATAAATTTTTGTTATAAATTCTGCATAATATGACTCTTCCATGGGTTGATAGAGTGATAATGTGGGAACATATTGTAAAGATGATTGGCGAAAGATCTAGAGGGGATATGGAGAAATTTTTGCACAAGGAGTTTGATTAGAAACCGTCTTGTAAACAGATTCAGTAGTAACTTTTGAAAGGGAATTGCATTAATACTTGATGGAAAAATTTTGCAGGGTTGTGGATGAAGAACAGGGAGTGGGACTCTTCAGGTAGCTCTTTCAAAGAATTAGCATAGCACAATGGGCCAAATGGCTGCTTTCTGTGCCCTGCGATTCTTTGATTTACCTGATCTTTATTTGGGTATCTGCTTCTCTTTGAAGAATTTAACAGAAGTTTTGTTTTTTTTTTGTTTCCCTCCCTCCTAGATCCAATGAACGCTTTGCAGAACTTGCAAGGTGGCCCTACGGGGAGCTCGAGTGGGATGATGGCCACTCGTCCCCCCGGAGTGGCAGGTCTGGGACAGTTGAATCAGTCAATGTCACATCCTGGACAGCCTCAGCCGGGTACGTCTGGAATGGTGCCTCACATGCCTGGCTTCCCGCCAAGCACGCAGCAGCAGTGTGAGTAGGATACAGAAGTTGCAAAGTCCTGAAGTAGGCCGCACCTGTTTTATGGCATTCGCTGTCTCAATGTTTTTTTTTGGGCTCTTTCCTTGCTAGACTGCGCCGCTCAGCTTGAGTGTTCCCTGTACTTGAAGCTCCAGTTTGTTATACACTTGCTTGGTAGTTTTGTCTGGTTCGGGGGTTGGTGGGAAGGATGGCAATGCAGTTTGGAGAATGTAACTTTGGAGGCCAGGCGCTGCAACTCAACAGTCTACCCTCTTCTACAAAGGAAAGGAAGGCTTGTACAATAATCTCTATGTTATATGGTTGCTAAACTATATGGCTCCCTGGTTGAGCCTGTTGGTGTATTAAACTTGAGGCTTAGAATTGATCAGTACTTTTTGCAAATTTATTAGTGCATCTACACAAAGTTCTTCTGCATAGCATTTAAAATCGATTATTAACCTGGTGAAAGAGTTAATGTTGTTATTACCCTGAAGGGAGAGTACTGTAGGAATCAAGCCCTATGACTCCACAGGACACCCCAAATAGTGTAAGCGTCTAATTGAATCATCATGTTGAAATTGCTTTACGTTTATTGTTATCTAGGTCAAAAAAAGACTCCTCCAAACTTCATCAATAAAGGCAATAACTTATTTATTATGAACAAGCTTGTCTTTAACAATTGAAAACATGGATTATTGACTACAGCTACACAAATTTAAACTGTACCCCCTTTAAATCCAAACAAAAACATGTTTATACAAAGACAGGACGAAACACAACATACAGTTCTGCGGAGTTTTTATGGCTAGGAAA
This sequence comes from Rhincodon typus, assembly GCF_021869965.1. Lineage (NCBI taxonomy): Eukaryota > Metazoa > Chordata > Chondrichthyes > Orectolobiformes > Rhincodontidae > Rhincodon > Rhincodon typus. The sequence goes on from NC_063355.1 coordinate 2,267,496, forward strand.
AATGTGTCAAAAAGAAAATCCTATGGATCAAGAGGCCAAGCCACAAGGGCAGAATAAAGTGACTTTTCTCACAGTTCTTTCACTTCCTATCAATGAGATCATGTTGCTTTCAGCTGCAGGGTAATGGAAGATCCTCTGTTTAGGTCGCCGATCCTTAGACCCAGGTTGTTTATTGAATTAGCAATTTAGCCTTTGACTCTTTGTCGTTGTCTTTTACTCGGAGGGAGAGAAAGTGCTGCTTCTTTGCAAGCCTCTTTTTCCGGGAGAGAAAGAGAAGCTGCAGGTTTCTTTCCAACTACACCACTGTCCAGTTCATGGCAAAAGACAAACTAGCAGTCAAGAATCTGTTGCTAGGCAGTCTGAAGCCCTGTGTTCCTCCTTTTAGTTTGTCTAGCAAAAGTGACACGTCCATCTCATTGCTCTCAAAAATAGTTCAAGACCTTCGAATTCTAAAAGGTCGCATGATAAACTCTGTGCACTCTTGGCACAGTCCAAAACTTTGATTTTTCAGGTTTTCATATAGGTGCTTGTAATAATGAGTTAAAGTAGACTCAGAGATAATGTTTGTGAAAAGAAATGTCATCAACAGCAATTAAAGCCTCCAGGTATGAAAAAGTCACATCCATATTATTTTCAACTAAATTTCTCCATGTTGTGGCAATTCTATGAATAATGTTCAAGTGTTGAAACAAAGACAGAAATTGCTGGCGAAACTCAGCAGGTCAAACATTATTTGTTCTGATTAAGAATCACTGGACTTTAAACATTAACTCTGCTTTTTTTCCCCACAGATGTTGCCAGACCTGCTGATTTTCACTATCAGTTTCTGTTTTTGTTTCAGGTCTCCAACATGCACAGTTTTTTGATTTATTATAATGTATTGAGGATGTTATGTGTTCATTAGAATATTGCCCTGAGTTAATATTGACTTCACTGTGCAAGACTGGAAGAAATCAACTGCATTCTTCCTTTTACATAGTGTGGGAGCATAGCCTGGCCTTACTGCTTCTAGAATAGCCTCATGCATGCGAACGTATCTCCATGCCACTGTAGATAGACAGTACTATATATAGCTTCTTACTCTTGCACCATTTAAAGCTCCAATAATCAGTCCTTTTTGCCTCTCATGCACCCCTACCTCATTTCCAGTTATGGATTTTTGGTTACACTACATTAAATGCATCGACCCTTTCTGTTACCTCATTAAAAAACTTAATCATGCTAGTTTAATACAATTTTTTTTATCAGATCCATTTTTTCCATAATTAATCCATCCTTTTCCAAGTGACTGTTAATTTTGTCCCAGGTTATTATTTCTAAAAGCTTCCCTACTACTGAAGTTAAATTGACTGCTCTGTCATTATTGGGTTTGTGCTTGTTGCCATTGTTTGAGCAAGGATGTAACATTTGTAATTCTCCAGCCATCTGGTACCAACCCTGCACCTCAGGAGGATTATGGCAGGTAATTCCACAATTTTCACTCTTACTTTCCTCCGTATTTTGGGATCCATCCCATTTGGTCCCGGAAACTTACCAGTTTAAATATAACCTTTTAATGTTTTCATTACCTACAGCGGATTCCAGGGCTTGCTCTTATGTTAATCTGTCATAACCAGTTTTTTTACCCACTGCTTACTTTTTACATCCGTTATATCCTTTCTCATTTTCCCTCTGAACTTTCTGTATTCAGCCTGGTTCTCACTTGAATTATCAACCTGAATGTATGTCATAATCACTCTTTTCTTCTACTTCAAAATACCTTCTGTCATCATTTTCATCCAGGTAGCTCTGGATTTGGCTGTCCTAGCAACCATCCTGAAGAGATTTCATCTTGACTGTCCCTGAAACTTCTCCTCTTTCTAGGCAACCCATTATTTCTCTCTGGTCTTTAGACAATTAATATCCCAGTCTGTATTGGGATAATTAAAGTCCCCTTTTAAAACTATGGTATTTCCACCTTTCTGTAATTTCTTGCAAATGTAATGCTGTACATCATTTTTTTCTACTTGTTAGTTGCCTATAGAATTCTCCCAGTAGTGTGGTGACACTTCTATTGTATGTTGTGTCTAGCTACTTGATCCCTCTCACAAGCATTATCATATTCTTCTTAATCATTACGAGTGTCTTTCCTTTCCTTTCTTGCCCTATCTTTCCTTAACACCTTGAGACTGTTACTGTGATCACTTCCTTAAAGGTTGTTCGCCCGTTGGTGTTGAACCTTCTTGTGGTATACATTCATTTACAAGTAGGTGTTCACAGCTAGATCACTTGTTGTTTCTATGTAAGCAAAGCATTGTGCATTGTGGCAACACAAAACTAAAACTGGAAACGTGGCCCTACCATGGAATTTAGAGGTAGTATAAGATGCAAGGAAGGAGGATACAAATTGGCCGAATAACAGCAGACCTGAGGTTTGGAAGCAGTTTACATTTCTCAGAGGACAGCAGCACCAGCTCTACATCTAGTCCCAGCCACAGCCCTACCAAGTATTCACCGTACCCTCAGACCTCCCCCTCACTGAGGATAAACAGCCAGTCCTCAGCAAAGAACTCACCTTGATTTCCCTGCACCCAAAGATCAATGAATTCCATACACGCCTGGATATTGAACTCTTTTTCTGCTGCCTCCACACCTATTTTTTTTGACCAGGAATCTAACCCACCCTCTGCAGACCCCCTTCTCCCACCTCCAACAAACCCCATCCTCCTGGACACCATCCCACAGCCTCCTACCCTCCCTTGACCCCTCATCTCCAGCTGCCATCGCGACATCAATCGCCTTAATCTCTCCACCCCTCTCGCTCCCTCCAATATCTCCCCTGTGGAACGCGCAGCCTTCCACTCCCTCTGCTATAACCCAACGTCACCATCAAACCTGTCGATAAGGGGGCGCAGTAGTGGTAGGGCGTACTGACTTTTACGTTGTGGAGGCCAGGCGCCAACTCTCTGACACCTCCTCCTATAGTTCCCTTGATTATGACCCTACCCCTGATCAACAAACCAGCATCTCTCAGGCCATCCATAATCTCATCACCTCAGGAGACCTCCCACCCACAGCCTCCAACCTCATCATTTGTCAACCCCGCACTGCCTGGTTCTATCTCCTTCCAAAAATCCACAAACCTTACTGCCCTAGTTGACCCATTGTCTCTGCCTGCTCCTGCCTCACTGAACTCATCTCCGCTTACCTCGACTCTCTTTTCTCCCCAGGTCCAGGAACTCTCCACCTATGTTTGGGAAACTACAAACGCCTCCACCTCCTCCAAGACTTTCAATTCCCCAGCCCCCAAAACAACATCTTCACCATGCACGTCCAGTCGCTGTACACTTGTATCCCCCACGCAGAATGCCTAAAAGCACCCCGCTTCTTCCTCTCCCGCAGGCCCAACCAGTCCCTCTCCACCAACACCATCATCCGCTTAATGGAACTTGTCCTTACCCTCAACAACTTTTTCTTTAACTCCTCCCACTTATAAACTAAAGGGTTGGCTCTGGGTTCCCATATGGGTCCAAGCTATGCCTGTCTCTTCGTAGGATATGTGGAACAGTCCACCTTCTGCTGTTGCATTGGCACAATCCTTCACCTCTTCCTCTGCTACATCGATGACTGTACCGGTGCTGCGTCGTGCTCCCATGAGGAGCTTGAACAGTTCATCAACTTTACTAACACCTTTCACCCGAACCTCAAATTCACCTGGACCATCTCTGATACCTCCCTATCCTTCCTGGACCTCTCCTTCTCCATCTCCGTTAACCGTCTCAGCACTGACACCTATTTCAAACCCACCAACTCCCACAGCTACCTTGAGTACACCTCCTCTCACCCACCTTCCTGCAAGAATGTGATCCCTTATCCCAATTCCTCCGCCTCCACCGCATCTGCTCCCAGATATCCCAGACGTCATCCTACTTCAAGGACACAACTCCGGCCCCCCCGCCGTTGATCCAAAATGTTCTCGACCACATCTCTTGCATTTCCCACACTTGTGCCCTCAAACCCTCTCCCCCTAACAAAAATAAGGACAGAGTCCCCGTGGTCCTTACATACCACCCCACCAATCTCCGCACCCAGCGCATTATCCTCCACCACTTCTGCCATCTACAATCCAACGCCACAACCAAAGAGATATTTCCCTCCCCACTCCTATCTGCCTTTCATAGGGACCGTTCACTCCACAGCTCCCTCATCTGCTCCTCACTCCCCACGAACCCCACCACACCTGACACCTTTCCCTGCAACTGCAGGAGGTGTAACATTTGCCCTTACACCCACCCTCTCACCTCTATCCAGCGCCCAATACAAACTTTCCATATCCGACAGGGATTCACCTTTACATCTTCCAACCTGGCCTACTGTATCCATTGCTCCCGATGTAGCTTTCTCTACCTCAGTGAGACCAAGCGCAGACTCAGTGACCGACTCGTGGAACATCTGCGCTCTGTAGGCTGTAATCAACAACACCTTCCGATTGCCAACCATTTTAACTCCCCCTCCCACTCCTTGGTGACATGGCCACCCTTGGTGTCCTCTAGTGCCACAATGAGGCCACACGCAAACTGGAGGAACAACACCTCATACTCTACCTTGGGAGCCTTCAGCCCGATGACCTGAACCTAGAATTCACCAGTTTCAAAATCTCCCCACCCCTGACCTCATCCCATGTCCAACCCTCCCCTTATCCCCGTCTCCTTGACCTGACACAACCTGCCCATCTTCTTTCCCACTTATCCGCCCCACCCTTCCCTCTGACCAGTGCCCACAACTCCTACCTGCATCCACCCATCATCATCCTACCTTCCCCCAGCCCCATCCCTCCTCCCTCTATTTATTTCCCAGCTCCCTTCCCACTCCCCAGTCCTGATGAAGAGTCCCACCCGAAACATCGACTCTTCTGTTCCTCTGATGCTGCCTGACCTGCTCTGTTCCTCCAGCTCCACAATGTATTGAGTTTAAATTTCTGCAAAGGAGGACAAAGGGATTGATTTGGGGGAGGTGAAGGTGGAGGGCAATGGGAGAGTACAGCACAAGAGTAAGCTGCAGGGAACATACAAACTGACTGTAAGAGCTTCTATAGCCATGCGAGGAGAAAAAGATTAGTGAAGCCAAATGTTAGGTCCCTTACTTTCAGTAACAGGACAAGTTTAATCAGGAACAAAGAGAATGGCTGACCAATTAAATACATATTTTTGTTCTGCCTTCACAAAGAGGACAGAAATACCAGCTCAAAAATGTGAAGCACACAGGATCAAGTGAGAGGGAGGAACTGAAGGAACTCAGTATTACTAGAGAAATGGTGTTGGGGAAATTGCTGGGATTGAAGACTGAGGAATCCCCAGGACTTGTTAACCTGCTTCCCAAAGTACTTAAGTGGCTCTAGAAATGGCGCATGCATTGGTGGTCATCTTCCAAGATTCTTTAGACTCTGTAACAGTCTTGGAGTCTAGCTCATGTAACCCTAACATTAAAAAAGGATGTGGTGAGAAAATGGAATTACAGGCTAGTTAGCCTGATAATGTTAGTGGGGAAATGCCAGTATCCGTATTAAAAATTTAAGAGCAGAGCACTTGGAAAACAGGATCAGACAGAGTAGGAGTGAGTGGATGCTTTTTACTTGGACTTTCCAAACGCTTTCAATAAGGTCCCACATAAGATATTAGCGTGCAAAACAGAAATGCTTGGGTTAGTGTCCTGACATGGATAGAAAAAATATTGGCCAACAGGAAACAAATGGTAGGAATAAATGGGCCTTTTTCTGAGTAGCAGGCAGTGTCTCATGGGATACCATAGGGATCAGTGCTTGGTTCCCAGCTATTCACAATATAAATGATTTAGAAAAAGGAACTAAATGGAATATCTTCAAGTTCACAGATGATACAAAGCTGAGTCTTACGGTGAGCTGGGAGGAGGATGCTAAAATGCTTCATTGTGATTAGGACAAGCTGAGTGAGTGTAAATATATGGCAGATGAAGTCTCGGGTGAATAAATGAAAGGTTATCCACTTTGGTGGCAAAAACAAGAAGGCAGATCATTATCTGATTGATAGATTGGGAAAGGGGGACGTGCAATGAGACCTGCATGTTACTGAAAATACGCACATAGGTGTGGCAGATGGTGAAGAAGGCCAACGGTATGTTGGCCTTCATAGCAAGAGGATTTAAGTATAAGAAGGGATGTGTTGTTGCAGGGCCTCGATGAGACCATACCTGGAGTACAGTATGCAGTTTTGGTCTCCTTATCTGAGGAAGGATGTTCTGGCGATGATGGGAGTGCGTGAAGGTTTACCAGACTGGTTCCTGGGATGGCAGGACTGACCTCTCAAGAGAGGCTCGATTGTCTAGGACTGTTTTCACTGGAGTTTGGAAGAATGAGAGAGGACCTCAGAGAAACTGATAAAATTCTAACAGGACTAGACAAGGTAAACACAGGAAGGATGTTCCAAATGAGTGGATAGTACGTAGCCAAGAGTCACTGTTTAAGGATAGGGGTAGGCCATTTAGGACTGAGATGAGAAATTTCTTCATCCGGAGAATGGTGAGCTACTTAGTTTTGAGATTATAACTTTTACATTATATAGAGACTTCCCTTCATTACACTGGAAAGACTTAACAAGTGGGAGTTTGTTCCATGAATATTAAAACTGGCTTCGCAATTCAGTCTGCTCACGGCTGATCTTTGACCTCAGCTCCGCATCCCCACCCAACTCCCGTATACTTTGATTCCCTTAAATTTCTGGAATTTATCAGTCTCCAGTCAGAATGTACTCATCAGCTGGGCATCCACAACCCTCTGCAGTAGAGAATTTGAACCTTCTCAGCAAAGATATTTCTCTGCTAAATGGCTGGTTATTTATCCTCAGGCTAGTTTCGATCTCTCCTTCCAGATGCTATCATTGTTGATGTTTTGGGTACCACAATGGTGCTAATGAAGATTCAGCACAAGGGAGTTGGATTTTTAATGTGATGTGAGCAACAGGCAAGCATTGATTGCTCGTTGGAGTTCCCTTGGCTTAGCCATGGATATTTTTACTGAGTGACTAGTGAAGCACTCAGATCAATCGCACTTTTGAACTGGAGTCATGGGTACAAAGAATACTTCAGCGGAGGAACAGGCCCTTTGACCCACCAAGTCTGTGCCAACACAGGGAAACTCTGCTAGGAGTAACACATTCCCATTCCTAAGTTTAGGGACAATTCAGCTATTGCATTCAGATTTGGATGAATGCATTCCATTTGTGAATGTTATTCTTATTTCATAATAAGAGTCTTTTTGATACGAACTTAAGTGGAAAGTAATGCAAATGAATCTTTAGTCATTATTTTTGGTGCCTATGACATTTACTCCACCTAATAGTGTCCAGTATGTAGCTCACTGTGTGTTTAGTGTAATGAGCACTGGTCTCTCTATGTTATGTGAATGACCAACTTTACACCTTTGAGATTGTTAAAGCCTGAATTTGTGAAACCAGTTCAAGTATACAGTGCCCTTGTACAGTACATGGAATTTTCACAAGCTAGCTGTGCTGTGCTTTGTTGGATTCCATCCTTGTGACCTCTTGTGAACTGTGTGAGATACACTTTGCCTCTCTGAAGGAACCAGTTGGATCCAGGGCGAAGTTCACACTTTGAACGAGGTGGTCGAAGTTAACAGTGTTCTTTTATTAATCCAATCCTCCAGCCCAATTGCAGATGCAGCAGATTGCCCAGCAGCAGCAACAGCAACAACAGTTCCAGGCCCAACAAGCCGTGCAGCAGCAACAACAGCAACAGCAGCAACAGCAACAACAGTTCCAGGTACAGCAGCAGCAGATGATGAAACTTCAGATGCAGCAGCAGCAGCAACAGCAACAGCAGCAGCAGCAGGTAAAAGGACTGGCTTGTACCTGAATTGAACCCTGAGTGCCATTTGTGAGACACTTCATCACAAGCTGTGATGAAACAATTTTTCTTCTCTCCCCTTCTGTCCAAACTTACTGAGACATCCGAGCCTGAGTGGGTTGACCATTATATGAGTGGCAGCAGGTTATTGGGCCATGTGAATCACCACAGCCTAACTCAGCGACTGAGTACATGCACTTTTCATCAAGTAAACTGAATGATAGGAGTGGCTAATCTGCCTGGCTTCTCTGGTTCTGTGTTCCCACAACACCGACCACGTCCCTAGACTAACCAATTGTGGAACTCGTAGTACCACCCCAGGCCAGCTAACACAACACGCACCAGCAATTGGGGCTATCATTTTGCAGGCTGTATTGATCATCTTGCAGTAACTCATCAGGGTAGTTGCCAGACCTTCTGCCATAGCAGTGGGCTTTGGATTGGGCAGTAGCCCACGCTGGTTTGATGAGATCTTGCCATCTCTCTTTTTCAGAGAATTCCTTCTTCACTTGTTTGATTAAAGTTGAGATTAGTAGCTCCAGTTTACAAGAGAATCCTTTAGTTATTTTAAATTTGAAGTTGTGCTCCTCATTGGGATACTCATGACAGAGTTACTATATTATCGGGAACATTGTCAAAAATGATTTAGTAGGAAAGGAAAATTACTGAAGCTGCTGGAAATCTGCTTTGAAAACAGAGCATGTTGGAAATACTTAAACGGTCAGATGACATCTCTGGAGAAAGAAGCAGAGTAATTATCTTTCATCAGAACTGGAAGAGTTTTAAGGAAGAAAAAAGGTAGAAAAACTCGAGAGAATGGGGCAATAGCAAAAGGAAAGGATTGTAATAGAGTGAAAAGTAAGGCAGAATAAGTGACAGATGAGATGACGGTGCAAGGCCAAAGGAGAAAATAACACAACAGGCCTGTCACAACAATGGGACGCAGTACTGTCACACCACTGGATATAGTACCGGTTAGGGCACGTCTGTTTCTGTATAACACAGATACAGTACTGGTGGAAATGGGTCTGTCATTGTATAAAATTAGATACTTCTGCTGGTGGTTAAAGATAGGTCTGTCTCTGTAACAATGGTGGATGCAGCTCTGGAGTATAGTGCTGATGGGTGCAGTCATTCAAATAATATTGCATTATGCTGACTTTTCTGAGTTTGTATAATAGCTTACTGATATTTTCCTTCTCACTGTATCACAGAGATTGATTCAACAGCAACTCCAGCAGCAGCAACAACAGATCCAACTCCAGCAGCTTCAGCAGTTGCAGTCTCAAACACCGTCTCAGCTGGTGCCTCAATCTCAGTCCCAGCCCATGGTTACTCAGGTGCCAGGCCAGATGTCAGGCCAGGTTTCCATGTCTTCATCCTTAACACAACAGCAGCAACCAATGAAGCTTCAATCTCTGCACCAGGTATATAGCCTATCATTGCTAAGCAACTGTCATGCTATGAACATTTCCTTAGCTGGACAGACCTTGACTATATGCTGGATAATTTCTTTGCAATAGAATTTATAAGAGTGAAATGAAATTAGTGTGCTAGACCTCCACAGGAAACTAGTAATGAATCAGAGTCAGGATACACCACAATAAATATAAATGAAGAAAATAATTGCAGTATAGAGTGACAAACTCCCGGGGTCAGATGTTTTTCAGATGGGTTCTAAAAGAAGTAAGTGAGGATATTGTAGATACCCAACGTATCACCTTCCAAAGTTCCCCGTAGAATCCCTACACTGTGGAAACAGGCCATTTGGCCCAACAAATTGACACCATATCCCACCCAGGCTCTCATCCCCCCCACCCTATCCCTGCAACCCTGCACCTCCCATGACTAATCCACCTAATCTACACATTCCCAGACACTATGGGTAATTTAGCATGGCAAATCCACCTAACCTGCACATCTTTGGACTGTGGGAGAAAACCAGGGCACTCGGAGGAAACCCACACAGACATGGGGAGAATGTGCAAACTCCACACAAATCTGAGGCTAGAATTGAGCCCAGGTCCCTGGCACCATGAAGCAGCAGTGCTAACCACTGAGCCACTGTGCTGCCCCATTTTCTTGGTTCATGAGCCCTTGTTTGCACTGGGAAGTTGCACAGGTTACTCAACTATTTAAGAAAGGTGAACGGGGGAAGCAATTCACTTAACACCTGTTATTAGAAACCCTAATTAATGATAGATTGACCGAACATCTCGAAAATTATCGGCTAGTCAGAGACAGCCATGGCCATTGATAAAGGCTAGGTTATGTCTGATGAATATGATTGAATTTGTTTGAAGAAGTGACTGAAGTAGTGGGCAGAAGAATATCTGTGGATAATATTTATACAGACCTTAGCAAAGCGTTTTATAGAGCCCCTCATAAGACATTGTTAACAAAAGTGGAAGGGAAATTAATGACTTGGTTTGGAAGTTGGCTGACTAGTAAAGACAGAGTTGGGATAATGGATTGAGGTACCTCAAAAGGGTCTTTAATGGTATCTCAACAACTCAACATATTTATTAATGACTTCAATGATGGGATAGCAAGCCACATGTCCAAATTTGACAACGATGTAAAGCACATGTTTAAGGTAATTGATAGAAGAAGGGCGCTTAAGGAAAAGTGTTTTCACCCAGAGGGTAGTCAGTGTCTGGAATTCATTGCACAATTTGGAGGTTGAAGTGGAAACCTTCAACTTATTTAAAAGAAACCTGGATCTGAGCTGAGATTCTGTAATCTGCAAGGACTAGACAGCAGGATTAGAATGGGCAGCTACTTTATCAGTGGCATAAACACAATGGGCTGGATGACTTCTTTGCTGTAACATTTTTATATTTTGATGGTTCTGTAGATTATGGAAGCGTAAAATTATAATGCGATACTGACAGCTTAAAAAAATGTTGCAAATGGATTTCTATGTAGCTAAATGTGAAGTCATTTACTAAAAGACATCTACTAAAAAGTTTGGAACTGGGTACTTCTTAAATTGTGAAAAACTGCTGACAGTGATAACCCAAAGAGAATCAGGGATCAGTTACAAAGGTCATTATAATGACCTGGACAGGTATGCTGGCTTTTACATCTAAAGGACTAGAATGCAATGAGTGCATAAAGCCCTGGAGACCACAACTGGGAGGAGTTCTTAGGATCAGAAATTAGAAAGGGATTACTGGATAGGTTTACTCAAATGGTGCCTGGACTCCAAGAGTTAAATTACGAGGTGAGATCATGCAAACTATTCTCTATAATTTAGAAGGTTAAGAGATGAATTGCTGATAAGTTTCAAGGGGTTACAGAAGAAACTATTTCCATTGGTGGGAATTCCGGAACTATCAGAACAGATCTGTCAGGAATGAAAGTTGAGAAGCACTTTTACACGCAAAGGACAAAAGTTTGGAACTTGGATCTGCAAATACCAGATTTGTTTTTAAGATGAAGTTAACAGGTTTTTGTTAACCAAATAAATTAAGAGATGAGGCAGCAGTGGTTATATAGAGCTAGATCACACATCAGCCACAATTTCATTGAATGGGGAATCAGGTTTCGAGGCTTAAAAGGCTTCCTTTTGTTTCTGCTTTCCCATGTTCCATGACTTAATTGCAAGTATCGTCGACTTCACCTATGTGAAATCACAATTTTAGAGTTCTGAATGATATGCTATGATTCACTGAGCCTGTGCCACCTTTTGGCGAATCATGCCATTTCCCCAGCTATTTTTCTCTTGGCTTGGGAAATTTTTTTTTCAAATAAAAATACCCTTTGAAAGGTTTCATTTGAAGCTGATTCCAGCATCGCTTTTGGCAACGCATTCCAGATCACAACATCTCGCTGTACAAAAATATTTCTCCTCTTTTTGCCAGTTATCTGAAATCTATGTCCTGTGTTTACAACCCTTCCAGTCAGTCGTAGAGATATACAGCATGGAAACAAACTGTTCGGTCCAACTTGTGCATACTGACCAGATATCCTAAATTAATCTAGTTCCATTTGCCAGCATTTGGCCCATGTCCCTCTAAACTGCCAACTTTAAGGGCATTTAAATGGTCATTGGATAAACGTATGGATGATAATGGCATAGTGTAGGTTAGATGGGCTTCAGATTGGTTTCACAGGTCGGCGCAACATCGAGGGCTGAAGGGCCTGTACTGTGCTGTAATGTTCTATGTTCTATGTTCTAAACCCTTTCTATTCATATACCCATCCAGATGTCTTTTAAATGTTGTAATTGTACCCATCTCCACCACTTCCACTGGCAACTCATTCCATACATGCATCACCATGTGTGAAAAAGTTGCCCCTTAGATCCCTTTTAAATCTTTCCCCTCCCACCTTAAACCTGTGCCCTCTGGTTTTTGACTTCCCCACCCTGGGGAATAGATCTTGCCTATTTACCTTATCCATGATTTTATAAACCTCTATGAGGTCACCCCTCAGCGTCCGACCCGCCAGTGAAAATAGTGTGAACAGTTTGTTCCTCTTTACTCCATTGAAACCTTTATGACTTTGAGCATCTCAATTAACTATACACTTAACTTACTCTGTTTTAAAGAAAATAATGTCAACTTTTCTAGTTGATACTATCGATTTCTGCACCTCTGCCCTTAACACAACTTACAAAAAAAAATCTTAAAATCACTTCCAGTGCACACAATGAGATTGCTAAGCTGCTAACTACTCAATTGCAGGTCAGCTGGTAGAGAGCTTTTGAGACATTTTTGTCAAGCTGGAGCCTGTCAGGTGTCACTCCCTCAGATATGCCAACTATTGAAATAGGACCAATAGCCTGTCCATTTGGCAATAATGTAGTAGGAATTGGCTTATAGTGAACACCTTGCCCGAAGCATTATTCATGCCTACTTTATTGGAGGGGAAGTTTAATTGAAACAAAAACCGAAGTTGCTGGAAAAGCTCAGCAGGTCTGGCAGCATCTGTGAAGAAAAAATCAATGTCAATGTTTCGGGTCTGGTGACCCTTCCTCGGAACTGAACAGAAGTTTAATTGGAGCAGGGTCCTGCTGCCCCATTGGTAAAATCCAACTTTCACCGTTGCATTCATTGGAAAGTCTGTTGTAATAACACCAACAGGTGTTGAAAGTAAAATTCTGTCTTTATTACTAAAAATGGCAACTATTCTCAACATTGTATTCAGAATTCCTTTGAGGCTGTTGGTATATGAGTATCTGAGATTATTGGTAGGATTTTTGCACAATGTACCTCATGAACATGCTTAAAATTAACAGAACAAGTATAGTTTAGACTTCATGTAACTTCTTTGTCTTACAATTTGTCTTTAGCTGACCAATCTAACACAATTGGATTGACTTAGTTGGAAAGTTTGTCATAGTGATAATTTGGTCTAATGTGCATGTTCTAGCATTTTGAAAAGATTATCCAATTGGTCTCAATGGGCTCCTCTCACTATCACCTTGCAAGCACCTTCAGGTGTTTATCCAGTTTCCTATAGAAAGTAATTAATAAATTTGCTTCCAACACTGTTTCAAGCTGTGCATTTCAGATCGTAACTTACTGTATAAAAATAAATTATTCTCGTCTTGCCTCAGTCTTTGTTGATATTTACTGTAAATCCATGTACCCACTCTTCTGTCTGTTTGGTTTCCTGGTGAGGAAAGCCTTTCTGGACATTAGTATTGGGCTGACCATCTAACTCATTTTCTGAAGTAGTAGAAAATGTATACAATTCAGAATAAATATGATTGTTTAAAATCTTATTCTTTTATTTCAGGTCCGTTCACAGTTTCCCCAGGGTCAGACATCTCAGGCCCAGGCTCAAGCCCAAGCTCAGGCACAGGCTCAAGCCCAAGCTCAGGCACAGGCCCAGGCTCAAGCCCAAGCACAGGCCCAGGCTCAAGCCCAAGCACAGGCCCAGGCTCAAGCCCAAGCACAGGCCCAAGCACAGGCCCAAGCTCAGGCACAAGCTCAGGCCCAGGCTCAAGCCCAAGCTCAGGCCCAGGCTCAAGCACAAATGGGAGCAGGAGGGCAGGTAAGGAAAGTGATGAGAGTGAGTGCCAGCCGGCCTTCACTGCATGAGTTGATTAGCATGTTGTATTATTTCTGGTGGATTCCTTATCTCTTTGCAGGGTCCTTGTCTGGGTTGTTAATTGCACGCATCGTAAAGCAAGCTGCTTCTAAATAATACAATAATAAATTGATCCTAAACCTAATTCATTTCCTCCTCAAGTTGTAATTATTCTTTGCAGCTACTAAAAGAAAAATTGTACTTTTATGTATTTTTATCCAGCTTCAGTTGTATATGGAACGACAGGAGACATTTTGCATAGACAGCACTTGTTTCACAGTCTGGATAAACCAATTTTGGCGCAAACACATTACTATTTACCTTGAAATCATTTTCTGAGGTCTTAACTTATTAATTGTTTCTGGTTGAGTTTCTGATTCCAAATTCTTGCTCAATCTCGAACTGGTCATGAAATGGGCTACGGGCAGGGAAGATGTGGCCTTATGATAGATTCCGAGGTCAATTTACTGATTCGTAAAATGAATGTCAGAGGCAGAGATCTTGGAATAACCAGCTGTAGCATTACCTACACAAAGAAGTGTGGGAAATGTTGCTGTTTGCACCTTTGCAGTTGATTGCTAGCCCTCTAGAAGCCCACCTGGTGTGTATAGCCTGCCTGACACCCTGGATTGCAAGTGTAGAATTACACAGAGGTCGTAACGCAGAAACATACCCTTCGGAACAGCCAGACGCCATTGATGTTTATCCTCTACCTGAATTGTTGTCCCATGTGACCGCTTATTCACATATCCCTCACTCCCGCCCCCCCACCTTCACTGATTAACTAACTTAGTCCTAAATATTGATGAGGTCTCTGATTCAGTTACTAACTCTGCTAGTGTCACAACTCTGTGCCAAAAGAAATTCTAATTGCTCTATTGTCTCCTGGTTATTCATTTAATTATGCATCTTTGACCCTTGTTCTTGACTTCAGGAAGTGGCATGTTTCTATCTATTCTGCCTTGTGTCTTCAGAATGTTAAATATCTTGATCAAAACTCCCTGTTGTCTGTTCTGTTCTAGTGAAGACAACTGTAGTTTTGAAAGCATCTTTCTACTTGAGATTCCTCATATCAGGCAGATTTCCAGTGTATCTACATAGTACCCTGTTTTCCACCACAGTATTTTCCCTATAATGTGGATGCAGAACTGACCTTGCTCAGGTTCTATATAACTTAATTATTACGTCCAATAGCACTTTCTGAAACTAGGAATGTTATCCACTGGAATTGTTGCTTTTACTATCTTGTGTACTTGTGAATCTCATGACACTGCAGTTTCCCTACGTTATATTACAGCCTCTGAGGCAACAAGTTCTGTGGCCTCTGGTGAGTCAGTGTTTGTGCCAAGTTAGCCCAGCCTTCAGGTTTTTCTGCTGGGCAGTCATCAGCTGATTACAAGTGATCAGGGTGGCTGTCACAAATACAGATGTCAGCAACATCTGGAGTGAGCTTATTTGCTGCAGAAACAGTTTGATCAAGGTCAGTACTACCACAGACCTGCAAGCAAGAAGAGGCATTCATTCAGACACTTGATCTTCAGGCCATCAGATGTCGAGGCTCTTATGGGCTTAGGCAGGTCCATCTCATAAAGCTTTGATTCTGCACCTCTGAAGCAAGAATAAGTCTAAGTACCTCTGCAGAGGCTCCCAAGGCAGCTGGATATTTTGGCAAGCAACCATTTGTTCTTTTTTTTTTGAGGAAGGTGAAGGGTTCCTTCTACAGACCACAGTGACTATGAATCAAATAATATGACACCCCACCTATCTTTTATATACTACAGTGCCAGTCAGCCAGGATTCATCCAAGTGTCTCATACTTATTTGTAAGGAACCTACATTCATTGCAACTTGTCCCAAAGATTTATCAGCTCTACAGTCTCCATTCAGGCAGTTAGTGCCATCCTTGATGGATGGAGGTTCTGAAGGACAGATTATCCTTATGGCCCATGCCAAGACAGGAAAGGTGCTGAACTCCTGCATCACTTTGAAGATGCAAGGATTGTAGTGCTGGTTGGGCTGTTGATTTGCTTGGCAATGTGGATTTCTGCATAGCTCTTCTTTTCCCTCACAACTTCAGTTCTAGGATCAGGGAAAATGCCGACGATGTCACATTGCCTCTTTCATGTGGGAAGATCTAACTCGCAGACTCATGCCCTGTGCATTCATGTATCCATCAGAAATTGCCAACAGGCAAGACTTTTAACTTGGAAAAATGTTCAGTGATTCCCAGTGCTTAGCAGCTGACTTGCTGAGACGTAGTGTTATATAGCCAATAGTGGCAATGTTTCCAGCACTTAAAAGTTTTTGCTCTGCAATCTGCAAATATCCAATTTTTAAATGTTTGTTTTAACTAAAACCACTGAAGGGGGATTTTTTTTTCTCATTTCTGCATGTTTCTGGAAAGGGGGTCCTTTTGCTATTTAGAAGAGCAAGAGTAGGTCAGTTGTTGAGGAGGGTGAGCAGCCTTAAGACAAGCTAAGGTCTTTTCTTTATTCCAATAGTTACTAGAGGTGTAACGATAGCATTTAATGAGTGGTATGCTCTTCCTGTGATATGTGGGAGTTCAGGGAGAAGTCAAATGTCCCTGACAACTATGTCTGCAGTAAGTGTGTTCACCTGCAGCTTCTCTCAGACTGCGTAGATCAGTTGGAGCAGCAGTTGGACTCACTGAGGAGCATACAGGAGATATAAAGTTTTATAGATAGGGGAATCAGGGATGTGGTCACACCAAAGTTTAAGCCAGATAGACGGGTGATCGCTAGGAAGGGCAGGCAGGCAGTCCCGCAGTCCCCTGTGGTATTCCCATCTCCAACAAGTATACTGTTTTAGATGCTGTTGATATGGTTGTGGGGGGAGGTGGTATTGTCTGTTAGAGGAAAGCAACAGCATCAGCCAGATCGGTGACACAACGATTGGCTCTGTTGTACAGCAAAGAGAGAGTCAAAGTGTGAGTGAGCAGTAGTAATAGGGGACTGTATCGTTGGGGCACAGGCGTTTTTGTGGATGTGAGTGAGACTCCAGGATGGTGTGTTGCCTCCCTGGTGCCAGGGTCAAGGTTGTCTCCGAGCTGGCACAGGACATTCTGAAAGGAGAGTGTGTGCAGCCAGAAGTTGCAGTCTTCATCGGTACTAACGACATAGGCAGGAAGATAGATTAGGACCTGAAAAGGGAATTTAACGAGTTAGGTAGAAAGTTGAAATGCAGGACCTCTAGGAGTGTAATTGCAGGATTGCTCCCTATGCCATGTGCTAGTGAGGCTAGAAATAGGAAGATAATTCAGTTGAATGTGTGGCTAAAGAGCTGGTGTAAGAGGGAGGGCTTCAGATATCTGGATCAAGAAGGGCAGATAGTTTTGTTAGTGCCATTTTGTGTGTGTGTGGGTGTTTTGGGGTGTAGTGTGTGGTGGGTTTGGGAACCAGAGCAGTAGGTTCTGGAGTGATTGAAGAGAAGGTTGAGGTTAAGTCAAGTAAGTCTCAGAGGAAGAGCAGAAGGACTGGCGGTCTGAAGTATATTTATTTTTAAGCAAGGAGTGTAACAGGTAAGGCAGATGAGCTTAAAGCCTGAATTAGTATGTGGAACTATGATGTTGTAATCAGTACAGCAACTTAGTTGAGAGAAGGGCAGGACTAGCAGCTCAACATTCCAGAATTTAGATGTTTCAGTCATGATGGAGAGGAATCAAAAAGGGATGGGCGAGTTGCATTACTGATTAAGGAAAATGTCACAGCTGTACTGAGAGAGGACATCTGGAGGATACATCCAGTGAGGCCACATGGGGTGGAACTTGGGAAGAAGAAAGGTGTAATCACTATGGTGGGGTTATACTATAGGCCTGCCAATAGCAAATGGGAGATAGAGGAATAGATATGTCGGCAGATCATGGAAAGATATTGAATAACAGGGTCATTGTAGTGGGTGATTTAACTTCCCCAATATTTACTGTGACTCCCTTAGTGCCAGGAACTCAAGTGGGCCAGAATTTGTTAGATGTGTCTTGAAACAGTATATGGATAGTCCAAGTAGGGAAAAGGCCGTACTAGACCTTGTATTGAGGAATGATCCTGGCCAGGTGGTTGAAGTTTCAGTGGGGGAATGTTTAGGGAGCTGTGTTCATAATTCTGTAAGTTTTAAGAAATTATGGATGAGAATAAGATTGGTCCTTGGGTGAAAGTGCTAAATTGGGGCAAGGATAATTGCACAGTATTAGGCAGGAACTGGAGAAATTAGATTGGGGATGCCTGTTTAAGGGTAAATCCACATCTGACATGCGGGAATCTTTTAAAGATCAAAGGTCAGGACCAGCATTTTCCCCTGAGGATGAAAGATAACAGCAAGATTCAGGGTCCCTGGATGACAGGAGGTATTGAAAGTTTAGTTGAAAAGAAAAAGGAAGCATATTATAAGGTTTAAGAAACTGAGATCAGACAAGGCTCTTGAGGAATATAAAGGGAGCAGGAATGAACTTAAACAAGGAATTAGGAGGGCCAAAAGGGGCCATCAAATGTCCTTGGCAAGTAGGAGTAAAGAGAATTCTAAGGCATTTTATATGTATATTAGGAGCAAGAGGGCAGCTATGGAGATAGTCGACCCAAGGACAAAGGAGAGAATTTATATGTGCAGCCAGAGAAAGTGGGTGAGGTCCTTAATGAGTACTTTGCATGAGTATTCACTAAAGAGAAGGACGTGAGTGATGGTAAGATTAGGGAGGGGTATGTTGATATTCTGGGTCACATCTTTATTAAGGAGGAGGGGATGGTGTTGGGTGTCCTGAAAAACATTTTAGATAGATAAGTCCCTGATGGGATCTATCTCAGGTCACTGAGGGACGCAAGGGAAGAGCTTGCTGTGGCCTTGACAAGAGATCTTTGTATCCTGTCTAGCCACATGAGGTGCCATGTGAAGATGGGAGAATGGCCAATGTTATTCCTTTGTTTAAGAAGGGCAAGAGGAAATTATACAGTAAACGGCAAGATTCTTGGGAGCAGTGATATAGGGTTCTTGGGGTACAAGTCCATCGTGCCCTGAAATGGCAACACAAGTAGATAAGGTAGTATAGAAAGCATATGGCATGCTTGCTTACATTGGACACTGAGTAGAGAAATTAGTAAGTCATGTTGGGCCACATATGTGCAGTTCTGGTCGGCACACGAAAGGAAGGATGTGGAGCTATGGAAAGAGTACAAAAGAAGTTAACCAGGATGTTTTGGATTGGACTGTATTAACTATGAGGAGAGGTTGGACAAACTTAGATTGTTATTGATTGAGCATTGGAGGCTGAGGCGGTGTCGTGATAGAAGTATATAAAATTGAGAAGCATGAATAGAGTCGATAGTTGGTGTCTTTTACTTGGGCTAAAAATGTCAATTATAGGTTATAATTAGCCTATAGATTAAATGTCAATTATTAATAGAAATGTCAATTACTAGGGGGCATATGTTTAAGGTGATAGGGAGAAAGTTTAAAGGAGATGTGAGAGGCAAGTATTTTTTACACAGGTCGTTGCCAGGGAAGTTGGTAGAAGCAGAATGATAGCAACATTTGGGCAACACTAAGACAGACACATCTACAGGCACAGAACAGAGGGATACGGATCATGTGCAGATAGATAGGTTTAGTTTAGAATGGTATCATAGTGAGCATTGACGTGGTGGACCGATGGCCTGTTCCTATGATTAAAAAAGACCCTCAATTATTCCGCTATTCAGTAGATCAATGCTGATCTGTATCTTATCTCCATTTGCCACTTGTAACTTATTGCTGTAACCGTTGATGCTTAGTGCTTCCCAGACCTTTTAATAATTTGTTCCCATTTTAGTTCTCAAGACACCAAACCCGTAGGATCTGGGGAAATAGGGGAGTGAAGTGGAGATGCCTAAGGGTGACGACTGATGGGAGCGGTAGGGGAGGGTGTTGAGAGACCTAAGGGATGGACAGAGCGGAGGAAAGCTGTTTAATCCTTAAGGATTTTAAGCAAAAGATTTTCTACCTTCCCATTCTGTTTTTTAGAACAGGATTCAGGCTGACCAGATCAGGTGGTTCGGTTGCACCTACTATTTAAAAAAAAAACTGCAAGATTTAAAGGATCCTCGCAGCTCCAATCATTGTTGGAACTCCATGGCAGCCATTGCTGTAATGAAATCCACTGGAGGCTACAACCCATTTTGGGAAACCCTGCTCTGCTCCAATGAAAAGCTAGGTCAGTTTTGAAATTTGCAGATGACTCCGACCACGGCTGCCTTTTTTGGGATAGACTATTCAAAATTTCCATTGAGAAGTGTTCTCAGCCATCACTAGTGAATAGCCTAGCTCCACATTTTAGGTTATTACCTAAATTTTCTGATGAAGGGTCTAGACCTGAAACGTCAGCTTTCCTGATGCTCTGATGCTGCTTGGCCTGCTGTGTTCATCCAGCTCTACACCTTGTTATCTTAGGTTATTACCTGTTCATTCTACAAAATCCTTTAAGAACATCAAATATTTGATTAAATCACCCCTTTAATTTTCCACGTTTAGGATAATCCAAAGCTAATCTATGCAGCTTATCCTTGTAACTTATGCCTTTTAGCTCCAGAACTATTCTTGTGCATTTGTGCTGCATTCCTTCCAAAATTGCTATCTCCTTCATGCAATAAAGTGTTCAAAATGAATGCAGTACTCCAAATATGATCTAGTCAGAACTTTGTAGAGCATAGTTCCAAAGACCCCACCATTTTAAAAACTGTTCTGATGCATCTTTCTTGGATCCAAAGAAGCTTTCAGCTTTGCAACATTGAGCTCCATCTACCCATAGCCTACCTGGGATTTCGTTTTAAGAAGTTGGAATCGACCAGTATTAAGAACTCATATTACTGCCAATGATATAGGTTGTGAAAGCGACTCTATTTGAAATTCTGATGTGATCTGGTGACTAACAACGAGAGGTGAAAAGATCTGGATCTTACAAGATGTGGTCTCCTCTATACTGGGGAGACCAAATGCAGACTCAGGGACCGGTTCGCAGAGCATCTGTGCTCTACATGCATCAACCAATCCAACCTACCGATTACCATCCATTTTAATTCACCCTCCCACTCCCCTGACAACATGTCCAGCCTTGGTCTCCTCCACTGTCAGAGTGAGGCCAAGTGTAAACTGGAGGAACAACACCTGATAATTCGCCTTGGTAACTTACAGCCCAATGGCCTCAACATTGACTTCACTAGCTTCAAAATCCCTCCACCCCCAGCCTTATCCCATGTCCAGCCCTCCCCCTCCCCCTCCCCCTTCTCCTCACCTCCCTGACCTGACCTAACCTGTCCATCTTCCTACTCACCTATTTCCTCCACCCTTCCCACTGACCAATTGCAATACCTCCTACCTGCTTCCACCTATCAGCATCTCTCCTACCCTTGCCCCAGCTCCACCTGTCTCCATCTATTTATTTCTGGCCATGTTACTAATGCAAAAAGTGGAAAAAGCCAATCTAACTCTTTTAGTCTGTGTATTAATGTTATATATGTTCCTCTTGAGTGGTGTTGAACAGGACAATACTGACAGATCCAGGTTCATATAGCTTCAGCACTTTCAATCTCAGGTTCTGTTCTGATTCCTTTTGCTTTCGTTGATTGACATCTACTCCCATTGATCTTCTTCCTGCCCCCCAGCCACCTAATACTCAGCTAACCAAAGCTTCGATACTGGAAGAATTAACAGCTAAGAAATTCTGGAGCAACTGTTTGTTCTAATGTACTTTTAAAGCCCACTGATAGAATTCTTTCAGCCTGTAATGGACTCTCATGCTCTTTCTGTTCTCTAACTCCTATCTTCCCTGGCTGTCTTTATTTTAACTAATCATTTCTGCCTCCTTCTCTGTTGCACACATAAATTGTCATCTCAGTCTCTGTTTGCTGTTTTCTATTTGCTCTGTCTTGTATGTCTGTATCATTCTCCACGTACCTCTCATAAAGTTTCTCACCCCTGCTGTCTATTATATCTTCCAGCCTCTCTGTCTGCCACTGTAATAATTTTATACCATCCCTATAGGTAGAATTTTAAAGAACTTTGCTGAGGCATCACCTGGAGTATTATTTATTCCTGAGATGTCAGGATTGCCCTCTGAGGAGACAGTGAGGGCGCTGCACCCTGTATTCTCTAGGGTTTAGAACAGTGAGATTGAAACATAGAGCCCTTAGAAGGATCAACAGGGTAAATGCCCCTGTCTTTTTGGGAAGGGGTTGGAAGAGAGAGACATGATGTGTATTGAACCAGACCCACAGTCTCAGATTAAGGGGTAGGCCAATTAAGACCGAGATGAGGAGGAGTTTCCTCACTGAGTGGGCATCTTTGAAATTCTTTGCACCAATGGAGGCTCGATTGTTGAGTATGTCAGGATAGAGATCAAAAGGTTTCTAGATATTAAACATATCAAAGGATATGCGGCACGGTGGCACAGTGGTTAGCACTGCTGCCTCACAGCACCAGGGACCCAGGTTCGATTCCAGCCCCGGGTGTCTGTCTGTGTGGAGTTTGCACATTCTCCCTGTGTCTGCATGGGTTTCCTCCCACAGTCCAAAGATGTGCAGGTTAGGTGGATTGGCCATGCTAAATTGCCCGTAGTGTTCAGGGATGTGTAGATTAGGTGGGTTATAGGGGGACGGGTCTGGGTGGGATGCACTGAGGTTCGGTATGGACTTGTTGGGCCGAAGGACCTGTTTCCACACTAGGGATTCTATGATATGAAAATAGTGCAGGAAATAACATTGAGATAGAGGATCATCCATGACCTCGCTAAATGGTGGAGTAGGCTTGAGGGGCTGAATGATCTATTCTTGATCCTATTTCCCATGCCACTGTATACCTCCCACATAGCGACTTAATGTTTCATTATAATGTTTGTCTGTCGCTCATCCTTTACCCTCTTTCCTCCCCATCCCATGTAACATTAGAACCAGGCAGAGCACTGACTCTCTGGTGATAGCCTTCAGCCCCCCGAGAATGAAACAGGGGTAACTGGGCTCTGAGCTATAAGACAATAGAACTTGGACTTGCTCTGGGCTGGGGTACAATTGTACCTCATGCTAAATGGTTATTCTCTCTCTTTTTCATAAATGCAGGGCTGTTGCTGACCACTGCAAACTGGAGAATTTTGTAACCTATTTCATGTGTTTCCTGTGAGTATCAATTGTAGGCAAGAAGAGGGAAGATCTGGTGCAGTTCACCCTCATTGTGGTGAATGGGCCTTTAAGGGGTTACCCCATCATTCTGTAGCTGTCCTCAGTCCAAGGATGACCATGCAGAGAATATATATGTGTAAGGGACAGTGGGTTGAGAATGGCTGTGGAACGATGGATATTTTGTATTACAAAGGAACAGCATTGAATGCAACTAATAGAGTGGACTTTGCAAAATATGACAGTAGTTTCTTTTGTCAGTGAGATTTGGAAAAGAACAATATACAGAACCCAGGTACACACTCAGTCTTAACTCCTGTAAATTGTATTCTTATATGGAAGATTTCTGAGAGTGTTCCAAGCTGCCGTTGGTGAGTATCCTAGGATGGGTGAGGAGCAGCCATAACAACTGTAATTTCCTCAATATTGGTTTTGCATAATATGATGGGTGCTGAAAGAAACTATCCAACTGGAAAGGAGTAAAACAGCAGCAGATAGGTTGGAACGCAAGACCGCCTGCACTTGAGGCAAGCTGCTGTGGCCAGTGGACGGTAATACTGATGCTGCTCAGCTCGGTGAAAAGGTTCGGGATTGTTATGGCTTTGGTTGTAGATTCACCAGCTGGCGATGTTGCAGAGGGGGCATCTTGAAGGTTTTGCCTATCAATGAGTGCATGTCGTGATGCTTCCTGTTTTAATCACCTCATTGCCCTTTGCTGGCTGCTTTTGTGTTTTTGTGAACTAATGAAATCACCTCAGTCTCTGCTCAAGCTGCCTCTTTTGTTTAAATATTGCTGAATTTAAACTTTATTTTTGAAAGTACACACGTCCTATAAAACTCAAAAGATTTAGGGTAGAAAGAATTGACATTTCAACTTCTGTGATTCATTATTATCTCGATTGTTTCCACCTTCAGAGTGTCAAGACCGTAAATGCGTTTCGTAAAGTGGCAACAATCAAAAGCTGGTCAGAAAAACATTTGCACAAAAAACCCCCAAAACTTCAAGATATATGGGATATTCTTTTTGCATTTTGATCCTAATGCACACTCTACCCTATTCCATTGACTTGATTTTTGCCCTGTAGCTTAACCAATGATGCTAAAGCTTACACTGTTTGGTGGTTTGGTTCCGTATCAGAGCAGAATCTCTTTGAGACACAAGTGACCTGCATCTGAAAAAGACCATAGTAGTGTTCAGTCCGTAAACATCAGATTGATAACCTGCGGTGACATCATGACACCCAACATCCTCACGCCAAGATGAAATAGGCACAGAATAGCCCAATGAGCTGAGGAATCAAATTCTGGCCAGTGCTAGTGGAATTGAACTTCAGATATCATCAGTAGCCCCGAGAAAGGGGTGAAGGCAGTCAGTACAACAGTTAATAGCATGCTGTAGATCAGTGTCGTCCAGTATGTTTTCTACTAAGCAATTGCATGCCTGATCATTAAATAGACATAGTTATATCAGTTAAGTCAGTTATAGACTAAGTGTTTGGGCAATGGATCTCAAAACTCACACAATGGAGAACTTTAACCTTGTGTGTTGATTGGTAGATTTGTATCATGAATGAATAGCAATATGTTTTTTGTTTGTTGAGTGCTTCACTTTTTTGGTTAGGTGGTAGATGTTGGTTTGGTAAAGCATCAATTACATTTAGATGTTTGGCGTGAGTTTGTTTAAGATATTTTCTACACACATTGATGCATGTGGCTAACCCTGTGTCATTGTAACCACATTTGTGCTAGTCGGCAACATTATTGGACAACACTGCCATAGAAATTTAATAAACGGACTGGAATTCAATAAACCCATAATACCTGGTTTAAGCCGCCTCCCAGTAAAGTAACATTACTGAAATGGGTTAGATTTTCCTATTTTAAACACAATTGAATTAATTCCAGTGAGAACAGAAATAAACCCTGTTTATTTTGCTGATTGGATTTCAGGTCTGTTCATGCTGACTGTGCTTTTCTCCATCCATAATACAACACATTCAGTATGACAGAAGGTGGCTGCAAGCTGCCCAGTTTTGGCCCATGTGGGGACGTGTGTGCTTCCTTTCATTCCTGCAGCACTGCATTCTTGTTTTGCGATTACTTGTCTGTTGTCCCTCTGTCCTCAAAGATGATGTCTTCTATGACCCGTGCTGTACGACCACGGTTCCCACCTGCCTCTGTTGCATCGTCCACGCCTCAAAGCTCCGTTCCTCTGGGAGGACAGCAAATAGCACAGGTATTTAACTGTAAAATGGGCAGCTCTCTAGGTTGACTTATGGGTAATGTATTAAATGTTCCAGGTTTGGATTTTCTAAAATCAGTGAGTTACTGAACTGCACAGAAATCCCATACAGTTGAGTCCCAAAGTAGGTGCTGCTTGCTGTGTAAGATCAAGGTGCAAAGCAAATTTCAGTCCATCTCCATTCATTTTACAGTGATTGTTATTTTGACAACCTACTGGGTAATGTGTAAGATCATTGTGTTTGGCTCCAAAGTCTGTTGTGGCTGCAGCTGGGCGTTGAGAATTGTTGGGGTAGAGAGGAGGGAACATTGCCAGCAACCCTGTTCATGATCACTACCAGTGAGCTCTAGCTGGAATATATGGGGAGTAAGGTGAAGGCGATAATATGCGAAGAAAGATATTCTCTTCATAATTGAATTATCTGATGACATTATCCAGTAGGGATTAAATAGAGGAGTAGACACTCTCTTAAGAGGTTGAAAATAAAGAAAACTGTTCGTGTTCCTAATGTTCCAAGGAAAAAAATAAAATTTAACTGGGACAAAGTTTGTTGACCTTCCATTACTTTGTAAATGAAGTTTGAGAACAGTTAAAGACTTTTTACATGACCTAGATCACTGTGCTGTTTCTTGCATTATTTTATATACATGGTACAACCCTGTGAACTGGTGCTGAAGTAAAAGGCCTTTGTATTGTTTTGCACAGACCAGATTACCGCAGATTCTATTCTTTGTCATACTGCACTAACAGGGTGAGGGTGGAGGCTACTGTATGTAGCTTTATTGGGCTTGGATAAAAGCTGGAGGACTGGGCCAGTGTTTCTACTCCTTACTATTTCCCAGAATCAAATAAAATATCACCTCATTGTTGAACAGCCACAGACAAATACAGGTGCTTTCTTGGAGAAATACCTGCTGATATTCTAGCAAGAGTAAGTGTGATTGGGAGAAAAGGGCAGAACATTGGAGCTGTTATTTTTTATAAAACTTGTAAAACTTTTCACTGTATTTCTTATTGTCATGGGTATTTTTACAAAAGTTGCTATTCTATTCTATGAAAGGGCTTTGTTCTTACATGGAGTTATTGGGTTGGGCATAATTCCAGGAGCATCCTGTGTAGAAACTGTGCACCACATCATGTCCATTTACAATATTTTATTGATACCTCTTACTTCCTAGTCAAAACGCCCGACAGGTTTGAATTTTAATTACATAGAAGGGAAGAGAAGAAAACTTTATGAAATTAAAATAAAGAAGTGAATCCTTAAACAAATTAGGATTATACCACAAGCAGCTTCCTAACATGGCCTTGTCACATTGTGGAACCTTTGGACTTGGCCCTTTGGATTTCTGTGAGAGATTGACTTGAGGTTTTTGAAATCTAACCTGTTTAGATGTGAAAATGTTGACTATGATTATGTATCACTCTAACCAAAATGTGCTTTGGCTTTTGAAACCAAATTAATTCAGAATAACGGGAGATAAGAATCTGCCTGAATATGATAACTGATTATAGTTGTCACAAGTTGCATCAGGGAGTCAACTTATAGAACTGTCCTCATAATCTTGTGTTTTTGTTTTGCAATTTGTTTCAATTATGTTTGTGCTTTCAGCTTATGGATGGATTTTAAACAGCCTTTTGTCCCATTCCCTTGTAAGAAGCTCTGCATGGTTCCCATGATGTCTCTGTTAATGTATAGCTTGTCAGTCAACTAAATACGTATGCATTTCACACCCCCTGCTGCTTTCCTGGGAGGGAGGGCTTTGTTGAGCCACTTCATTGGTGTGACCTGTGTGGTTGAACAGAATTTGGGCAAATTATTTTGTACATTGCTGCTGCCTGATTGCTGGAACTTAAGCTGTCAGTCCCAGAACTCTATTCGTTCCCGTAATCTCTTGAAAGGCTAAATAGCACATATTGTACATTAACAAACTTTAGTTCAGGCATGTGTACTTTTGTGCTTAATAAAAACTTTTTGTGTGGGGTCTGATATCCATTTCACTGATGGAACTGTGTTTTTTTTTCACATTGTGATATTGTTGGCCTGGTAAACTGCCAGCAGATGAATCTTTGCTTGTTTAGGTTTAATTTGGCAAGAGAAACTCTGAATGTAGGTTGACAGTTGTATTATCTACAAAGAGATATGCAGTTAATACACAATCAACTTGAAAGATAAGTACTTCTCAGCACGTTCTGCATTTAATACATCCTGTTGCAAGGGAGTGCAGTTCCATGTAACAATGTCTAAAGCGTTCTGTAACTGAATTCATTTCTACCTCTCGAACCTTTACCATATGAGAGGACAACTAGAAGGACATCCTGTTTTCAATAATGTTCCATTTTGTAGCTTGGTCTGATGAGCGAGGTAAAACTTGATTAAGTTATTGAGCACACTTAGGCTTTCTAGCATGTTAACCTCATGGTAGCATATCTTAACTTCTACTTACAATGTGTGCATTAGTCAAGGGGCCTTTATCCCACTCAAGGTTGGGCTTTGTTGATTTTACTAATATGTCTCAGGTTTGGAAATGCAGGTAGTACAACCGACATAACATTTTCTAAGTTTAGTCTTCCTGACGCTATTAGTTTGCTTTATGTTAGATAGGAACTGGTGTGGGAAGGCATACAGAGAGACAAAGCTTTTTAGAATCCTATCAGATTGTTGTAAGGGTGCATAGTGAAGGTTCCACAAGTGTTTGTGTTTAAGCCTTTGGATGGATTTTCAAGCTTTGTCATGGTGGAGTGAAGAGTGAAGCAGCTATAAAACAACATTGCTTTTATGTGGAGATAGTAAGAATTGCCGATGCTGGAGTCAGAGATAACACAGTGTGGAGCTGGAGGAACGCAGCAGGCCAGGCAGCATCAGAGGAGCAGGAAAGCTGACGTTTCGGGTTGGGACCCTTCTTCAGAAAGAAGAGTCTGACCCGAAACGTTAGCATTCCTGCTCCTCTGATGCTGCCTGGCCTGCTGTGTTCCTCCAGCTGCACACCGTGTTATTGCTTTTATGTGAGAGCCCATATGAGCATCTCAACAACACCGATTCCAGCACAGACTGAAGGGATGCAGTCTTACGTTAAATGGGTTTGTACAGTTTGAAGTCAAGTTGGTCATGTTGGACTTAGTGCTTTGACATGCTGCTCATTACCCATGCAGCAGCCAGTTACATGCACAGCAATCCTATTTCAGGGAGCTGCTCACTCTTTCAGTCACACTAACCGCTCGCGCTGTTGGAGACCTGACTCTGCTGGGTTAAGTAATTGGATGTAAAGGCCTGCATTAACAATAAGCCTAGGCCTAATTGCTTTTCCTTGAGGATTTCCTTCACAGAAGGGACAAGTAAATCAGCAGAGTGACTCACACTTGGAGTTTGAGTCACAGCAGAGCAATCTGAAACTGTGGGGTTAGCTCTATTTAATTAGGAAGTAATTTATCTATTAAATGTGCTCATGACAAACCATGTTATTTTAAGTCTTGCGACAAATGCTTCAGATATGAATGTGCAAAAAAAGGGGGAGCGGATCAATATCCAGGGTGTTCAAAACCCCATTAAATTTCAGCAATGGTTTTAGTCTTTGGGCCATTCCTTCTTTTGGGTGGATTTCCCTTGGATTAGTCATCAAAAGCCTTGAAACAAGGTGCACTTCTGCAACATGGTTAGTTCTACAATTCCACCATTTGTTTAGCTTGGCCTTCTAGATATACATTGAGATATTGTAATGAATTACTGCATGGTCAATCTTGGATACTGCTTGCATAACTTAGAATTAAAGCTTTTGTCTGACAAAAACTACTTGTTCCTTGACATTTGATTCTTTTGAATTGCTAGATTGATGGAAATGATAATGTTTGAACCTTGTAGTTGTGAAAATCCTGTTTGGAAAATAGATCTTTTGAAGTAGTTTTAGTCTGGTGAGTTCAACATCCAGACACTTTTTTAAACCCATAAAGCCTGGAATACAAAGGTGATGAAAGTTGTCCTTCGCTCGTATAAAGCCTTGGACTGACCACATCGACATATATGTTCAATTTTGAGATGCAGGATTGATCCATTAGGGCTTGGGGTGTTAATTAATGGCGGTAAGCATTGGGAATATCACTATATGTGCAAGTTTCCCTCTGAACTACAAACTATCCTGACTTTATTAGAAAATATATCGCCTTTCCTTCTCTATTGCTGGATCAAAATCTTGGAATTCCATCCCAGAAAGCTTTTTGGGAGTATCTACACTACATAAACTGCAGCGATTCAAATAGGTACCCCACCATCACTTTCTCTTGGGCATTTAGATATAGGCAACAATTTCTGGCCCAGCCAATGACACCCGTATCTCAAGGAATAACTTAAAAAGCTATGAAAACAAGTTCTGTATTCATAACTTGTGTCCCCTTGATTTCATAATCTGAGTTGTCTGTAATGATAGAAGAAATCATTTAGATAGTCACCAACGAACTGTTAGGTAGGTGATGGCCAGGTGGCGTTACCTAGTGTATTATCACTGAACTACTAATCCAGGGACTCTGGTAATGTTCTGTGACCAGGATTCGTATCCCACCATGGCAGATAGTGGAATTTGAATCCAATAAAAATTTGGAATTACGAACCTATTGACGACTATGAAATCATTGTCAATTGTCAGGAAAAAATGCCTTGTCCACTAATGTGAAGGAGATCAGCTGTCCTTATTGGTGAGGACTACATGTGACTTAAGATGCACAGCAATGTGGGTGTCTCTTAACTGTTCTCTGGGCAATTAGAAATGGGCAATAAATGCTTGTCTAGTCATTGATGCCACATCCCATGAATGAATAAACAAGCAAAAAAATCCCACTGTTAAGGAATTCAAAAACAAAGGAACGCAATCTTTACATTAGAGCTAAACCAAACACAAACGAGGTCAGAAGTGCTTTTCTGCACACAAGATTGGTGGAAATGTGTGACACTATGAATGTTAGGATACATTTGGAGTTTTCAAGGTTGATAGTCAATAGATTTTTGTAAAGTAAGGATATCAAGAAATATGGTGAAGTGATATCTAAAATAAACTGAGGCACAGATCAATCATGAACTAATTGGATGTCTGAAGATAGGGATCAGGGCTGATTAGTTGTCTCCTGTTTCTGTTTAACCCCAGCTTCAGAGTAAAATATGACTGGTGTCCTGAGCCAGTCAGCCTCCTGTGAACCATCTCAAAGCGTAAACTGAGCAAATTATCCAAGGATACTCAATATTTAGGAAGGAAAGGCAAAAGTGGAAAGGAAGTAAGGGGTAGTTCTGATAACCAGGAATGGGATTAGCACACTAGTGACAGAGAATCTTAAATGAGAAGGGCAAGATGTAGTCCGTTTGGGTGGAAGAAACAGCAGGGGACATAAAACATTGTTAGGAGTGCTTTACAGGCCACCAAAAAGTGAGGATGTATTTCACTGTATAGATCAGGAAATTAGAGGTGCTTGTAACAAGTGAAATATAGTAAACATGGGTGACATAAATCTGCATATAGACTAGGTAAACCTAACAAATAACACTGCTGCAGAGAGAGAATTCCTGTAATATGTAAAGATGGTTTTCTAGAGTTGTATGTTGTCAAACAAACAAGAAAATAAGCTATTTTAGATCTAGCATTATGCAACGAAAAAGGGCTAACTAATAATCTAATTGTAAAACAAACTATATAGAAGAATGACAATAATATGACAGAATTTTCTATTAAGTTTGAAACTATGTAGTTCAATCTGTAGCTAGGACTTAAATCAAACCAAATAATCTATGAAGGTGAGAGGGACAGGTTATCTGTCCTGAGTTGGGAAGCATATTAAAAGGTGTGACTGTAGACAGGTACTGGTTAATATTTAATGAGTTAATGCATGGTTCACAAAAAAAAATACATTTCTTTGAGGCGCAATATCTCAACAGGAAAAGTGAGTCAACTGTGGTTAACAAAAGTAGCTAAAGATTTTATTAGATCAAAGCAAGAGGCTTAGAAAGTTGCCAGAAAAAATGAACATTTAGAATTCATCAAAAGAAAGGAAGATTAAGATGTGAATGTAAACAAGCCAGAAGCATAACAACAAACTGTAAAATGTTCTGTAGGTCTGTGCAAAAGACAAGACTGGCAAAGGCAAATGTGTATCTGTTACAGGCAAGGAAAGCAGAGCTTATAATGGGAAAAAGGATAATGACAGAAAATGTTATAGTATTGCTGGAAAAGGACATATTTTGTCAAAGCTTTTGTGTTGCACTCAGGACAGTTCATAAGAAATACCAATGTAAAGGGAAGCTATTAATACTGTTTGAGAGGAGAGTGCTGATTGGTTGGTAAGTAGACTTTGGTTAATAGTGGGGTTGCCATGGAGAATGCAGCAGTTCATGATGACTGACAGTTATTTCCAGGTTTTGCTTAGATTTTAAAACAAGCAGTTGACTCTGATTGATCAGAGCATTGCTGCAAAAAACAAGCCAGCAAATGCCTGTCATTCAGAAAGATTATGTGCAAATACTGTATCTGTTTAACTGAACAAAGTAGGTGTACTACAGGATTTACACAATACCTTTCAAACCCATGACCATAACTATCTAGAAGGTCTAGAGCAGCGGATGCATTGGAGCTTTGTCACCTGCAAGTTCCCCTCCAAGCCACTCATCATCCTGAAGTAGAAATATATTCCCCTTCCTTCAGTGTCACTGGGTCAAAACGCTGGAATGTCCTCCCTAATGGATTGTGGACCAAATAGACTGCAGCAGCTCAAGAAGGCAGTTAATCACCACTACCCTTATGACAACCCGAGACAGATAATAAATGTTGGCTAAGCCTGTGAAACCCACATCTTTTGAATGAATTCTTTCGCCTAGAGGGCTGAATCATTGAATTGTTCCAAGACATTAATCCATAGATTTACAGATATCAATGACATCAAAGAATATGAGAATAATGTGGGAAATGGTGCTGCAGTAGATCCCATGATCAAGGGGCTGAATGGCCCACTCCTGCTTCTGTGTTCCAAGTCCTTAGAGTAGGATTATTGGATTCAGTCACCTGATTGGTGCAGTCACACCATTTCACATATGGTGAAATTTGAAGCTTATGAAGTCATAACTTCTACAAAATTTGTCCTTGTGTTACTCCGGCTGAACCTGTTGTCAAGGTGAAAATATCAACCATGTGTTGAGCACCAAAATGCTGCAAAGACAAGCGAGTTGGATTGTCAGCCAACCTAATTTAATAATGTCAGCCAGCAAGAATTCCTTTCTCCTGATCATATGGTGCCACAGAATCATTTAACATCCACCAAATAGTTTATCTGGTTACCTCTGCCTGTGCAACACTCTCTCAGCAGGGTACCAGGATATCAGACCAGTTTAAGAACTCCTGTCTTATAGGGGAGGGTTTGAAAGTGACACCAAACTGACAAGATGAGAAATGAATTGGACAGTTGAAGAGCAATTGTGATAGCTAAATGGAACAAATACCAGCACGAAGGAATTAAATATAAGATTCACGGTCATCAACAATTTTGAGGATTTGGTTGCTTTTGAAGCAATTAGATTACACAGACGACAAAGGTAACTCAGAATTTAGTGCAGTGAGAGAAGTTGCTGATTGTGAACAGGGAGTCTAATTCATCCACTATAGTGACATAACAATAGTGGCTCATTGAAGTAATGGGATTACTAAGTGCCACAAATTTAAAAGGCAAATTATTTCTTTAAAATTTTTTGTATTCTTTCATGGGATGAGGGTGTTGCTGTCTAGGCCAGCATTTATTGCCCATCCTTAATTATCCAGAGAGCAATTAAGAGTCATCTACATTGCTGTGGGTCACATGTAGTCCAGACCAAGTAAGGATGGCAGTTTCCTTCCCTAAAGGTCATTAATGAACCAGATGGGTTTTCCCCAACAATCGACAGTGGTTTAATGGTCATTCGAGATTTTTATTGAATTCAAATTCCACCATCTGCCGTGGTGGATTTGAACCCAGGTCCCTAGAATATTACCTGGGTCCCTGGATTAACGGTCCAGCGATAACATCATGAGACCATTGCCTCACTTTCAACTGTGACTTTTTCTATCTCTTCTGTTCCAAAACTTCTGTCTGTTATATTTATTTTCCCAGGATTTTTCCCTTAAATAAACCTTGTCCTACATACCATTTCTCATTCCTGTATTCTCACCCCGTTGTACCAAAGCCTTATCTTCTAACTTGTCCTTTCTTGAAACTCTGGAAACTGGAATTCCTTACTTTCTACTGGAACTTCTTATCACTCTCAGCCTTTCCTTCTTTCTCCACTCTGCTGGCCCTTTCATACCCAGACGTTATAGCCAACCTTTTTTTAAAGCCCCCTCTTTGTGGTGACCTACTGTAGCTCATCTGGGTTTCTAAAGTAAGTTAGCATGTAAAAATGAGGGTCTTGCTGAAAAGACACCTCCAGTTCTCAATGTCGTCTCTACTGTTTCTGTACGTACACACTTTCCCTTGCTTATTCGATTTCATCCCTGAGAAAACGAAATTAGATTGAAGATCAAATTTGAGAATCATACTTTTCTGTGCTTCAGTTTCAGTTACTGGATAGCTGAGCACTTCATTCCTTGTTAGGATTCAATGAGAGAGGGTTTTATTTATTGAAGTCCACGTTTCTTGCCCGTCCCCCATTCTTCTGTGAAGTTGATGGTGGTCCTGAAGGAATTGGCATGGGATTGGAATCACATTTAGAACAGACTGTATCGGAATGGATAGAATCCTTTTCCTAGAGGGTAGTCTTGGAGCTTTCAAAGTCTTTTGATAAATTAACACATTCACACCCATAACTTGCTATAGCTGTGTTTGTGTACACAGCGTTGTACATTACAAGTCCAGTTCTAAACTTGTGTTCATACATTGCTCTCAGACCTAAACCTGGAAGGTATGTTCATAGATTCCTGACTGTGATTAGCTTTGTGTAGTGTTAATGCACGATATTTGGATAATAAAATACAAAAAAGAGTGCCTGGCTAATGAGGTATCACTGTTGTATTTGAATTCTCCGCTAGGTGTGTCAAAGTCTGATCCTGCTGTCTAGCAGATTTTTCTAAACATTTGAACTTGCAGATATGAAAGAAGATAAGGTTAGCTATACCATCAAATTTGTCTTGTGTTCAAGGTGCAACACATGTTCACCCATGATTCCTGATGAACCAGTTATGCAATTACCAAAAAATAGCCAAGCCCGATTTAGAAGAAATAAATTAAGGAAGTTCCTTTCTGACCTCTGAAGGTGATTGGATTTCAAAAATACCACAGTGAATAGTAGGTGCATAGTCAAAAGCACTCACTCTTATGTGAAACAGTGTTGGCTTTGCAGAACTTGGCCAGCTCCTATTTGAATTTCTAACTCACTCCGAGTCAATTACTTATTCTATCAGTTGATGGCTATCTACCTTCTGATACGTGACCAGCTTGTGATTATTTATAGCAACCTGTTTGGACGTGTTAAGGCACAGTTCCAGGATAGGTGGCAGTTGAACTCAGACTTGCCCAGATGTAGGGACATTACCACTACACCGCAAAACCCTCCAAAGAACTTGTATGCTTGGGTACCTTACATTCACCCCTGATCCCCACTATCCAGCTATATAATATAGTCTGCCAACATTGACTGAATTTAATCCTTTCATTATCTTCAAAGCCTCAATCAAGCCTTGAAATCTGCTACCATTTTCTAGATTAAAATATTCCAACTTCCAGAGTCTGTTGTGATTTCTAAGCACCTTTGAATTACACACTTTAGTGGCCCTCATCTTCCTTAACCTCATTTACCACGTGAGGGGAGTCAAAACTGGACAATGATATTAAGTCATCCTGTCAGTACATCCTAATGTTCCTCATTCATTCATTCACGGGATGAGGGCGTCGCTAGCCAGGCAGCATTTATTGCCCAATCCTAATTCCCCAGAGGGCAGTTCAGAGTCCACCATATTGCTGTGGATCTGGAGTCACATGTAGGCCAGACCAGGTAAGGATGGCAGTTTCCTTCCCTAAAGGACATTAGCGAACCAGATGGGTTTTTCCGACAATTGACAGTAGATTCATGGTCATCATTAGACTCTTGATTCCAGATTTTTATTGAATTCAAATTTTGCCATCTGCCATGGTGCGATTCAAACCTGGGTCCCCAGAACGTTATCTGGATCTCTGGGTTAACAGTCCAGCGATAAACCACTAGGCCATCGCCTCCCCCTATCAGTGCATCCTCATTCTTGTTTGGTTTTATGATAGCCTCATATCACTTGCCATGAATATCAAGAGATTTATACAGTCTAACTCCAAGCCTGTTCCCCCATTCATCAAGGCTAAGTATGCAACCCTGCCTGTTATACCCATGCTCTGCATTAGTCCTAACCAAGTGTATGACATCATTCTCCTAATACTTCTAGGTCTACATAGAGTATTCTTATTCTCTCTCTGTCTTTCCCTCTCTCTTTCTTCAGGTGCCATGCTTAAAAGGACGTTGGCAACCATAGGGTTCCATAGGATTGATGCATGATTAACCTTTGCAAAGTATTGTAGTTTTTCCCATTCCCTTCTGACCAGGCAACTCTCCTGTTATCACCTGCCATTTTATATATATATGTAGAAAAGATTTGAAGGTTAATGGTCAACCTGTTTGGAGATGTCATGGGTGATTTAATCTACATGCAAATTGAATGGATCAGATTGTCAAATGTAACGTGGATGATTCGTTTATGGAATGTTTTAGCGACAGTTCCTTGGAGTAGTATCGTCTAGAGCCAACTATAGAGCAGTCTGTACTACATCTGGCAATGTGCAAAGAGACACACTTAATTAATGAGATAACACAGTGTGGAGCCAGAGGAACACAACAGGCCAGGCAGTATCAGAGGAGCAGGAAAGTTGACATTTTGGGTCGGGATCCATCTTCAGAAATACTTAATTAATGACCTTGTAGTGAAATCACCTCTAGGTAACAGTGGTCATAATATAATTGAATATTATATTTTGAGGGTGAGGAAGTTGGATCTAAAACTAGTGTTTTAAACTTAAGGGCAATAATGAAGACAGAGTGAAATGAATTGAGAAATTAGGTTATAGGATTGGTCAGTAGAGTTGCAGTGACAGACATTTAAGGAGATATCTCAGAATGCTTAGAAGATATACAGTCTAATAAGAAAAAGACTCAGGAAAAATGCATTATGGCCAACTAAGGAAGCTGAAGGTGGTATCAGAATACAAGAAAAAGCGTATAATACCACGATGATGAATGACAAGTCATGAGATTGGACAGAATATAAAGAACCACAAAGAGTAAAAGATTAATAATAATCCTTTGGAGTTTGCGTCACAGGTAGACAGGGTGGTGAAGAAGGCATTTAGCACGCTTGCCTTCATTGCTCCGACCTTTAACTATCAAAATTGGGATGTCATGTTGAGGTTGTGAAGGTCATTGATGAGGCCTCTTCAGGAGTACTGTGTACAGTTCTGATCACCCTGTAAGGATATTATTAAACTGGAGAGGGTTCAGAAAAGATTTACCAGGATGTTGCCAGGAATGGAAGGCTTGAGCGATAAGGAGAGGCTGGATAGGCTGGGACTTCTTTCACCGGAGCATAGGAGGTTGGGGGTGACTTTACTAGAGATTTATAAAGTAATGAGGAACATGGATAAGATGAATAGCAAAGGTCTTTTCCCTAAGGTGGGGGAGTGCAAAACTAGGGGACATATTCTTAAGGTGAGAGCAGAAAGATTGAAAAAGAACATGAGGGTCAACCTTTCTACACAGAGAGTGGTTAGTGTGTGGAATTAAGTAGTAGATACAGGTACAGTTGTAATGTTTAAAAGACATTTGGATAAGTTCATGAATAGGAACGGTTTGGAAAGATTTAGGCTAAACCCAGGCTGTGGGAATAGTTTAGTTGGGAGCATGGTGTGGATTCATTGGACTAAGGGGTCTGTTCCCATGCTGTATAACTCTATGACTCTATGAAGGAGAAAGTAGCTTATGAAGAAAGATGGCTAGAAATGTAAAAACAGATAGTAAAGGTTTCTACAGGTGTTTAACAAAGAAAGGAGTAAATAAAATGAATGTTGATTCTTCAGAGAGTGTGTCTGAGGTATCAATAATGAAAAATAAGGCATGGCAGATGAAGGGAGGGTGAAATTTGAAATAACTTCATTCGCCAAGGAAGGATTATTGAGGACAACAGTTAGAACTGAAAGCTGACAAGTCCTCATTTCCTGATAAGCTTCATCCAAGAATGTTAAAGAAGTGACTGCTGAAATAGTGGATGCATTGTTATTAGCTTACCAAAATTGCTATAATGCTGGACAGGTCCCTTTAGATTGGTAAACAGTAAATGTGATACCTCTACTCAAGAAAGGGGGTGGGGGTTGAGTGACAGAAGCAGGAAGCTACAGGCCAGTGACGAAAAGATAGAGAAATAAGTTGTGAGGAGGACATGAGGAATATATAAAAGGATATCGATAGGATAAGTAAGTGGGTTGTGTTTGGCTTATGAAACATAATGTACGAAATGTGAACTTGCCCACTTTAGTAGGAAGAAGAGAAAAACAGCATGTATTTACACTGAAGAGAGATTGCAGAGCTCTGGGGCATAGGGGATCTGGGTGTTCTGATATGCAAGTCACATAAAGTTAGTGTGTAGGTAAAGCAATTGATTAGGAAGGCAAATGAAATGTTGTAATTTATTGCAAAGGGAGTGGAATATTAAATTAGTGATGTTTTGTTGCAGTTTTCAGTGCATATGTAAGACCACATCTGGAATACTGTATACAGTTTTGTTTTATTATTTAAAAAAGACGTAAATGTGTTAGCAACAGTTTTGAGCAGGTTCACTTGACTGATACCTGAGATTGGGGGATGAACACAGACTGGACCTACTTTGGATTTAAAGTCATAGAGTCATATAGCGCACAAACAGACCGTTTGGCCCAACTTGTCCATGCTGGCCGGGTTCCCTAGTCCTGTTTGCCTGCATTTGGCCTGTATTCCTCTAAACCCTTTCTGTCCATGCACCTGACTAAATGTCTTTTAAATGTTGTAATCATGCCCACCTCTACCACCACCTCTGGCAGCTCATTCCATACATGCACCACCCTCTGTGTGAAAAAGTTGCCCCTCCGGTCCCTTCTAAATCTTTCCCCTCTCACCTTAAACCTATGCCCTCTAGTTTTGGACTCACCTATCTTGGGAAATTATCTTGGCTATTCACCTTGTCTATGCGCTTCATGATCTTATAAACCTCTATAAGGTTGCTCATCAGCCTCCTATGCTCATTGGAAAAAAGTCCCATCTTATCCAGGCTGTCCTTGCAAACTCAAACCTTCCAGTCCTAGTAACATACTTGTAAATCTCTTTTGCATCCTTTCCAGTTTAATAACATCCTTCCTATAGGAGGGTGCCTGGAATTGTATGCAGTACTCTAAATATGGATTTAGTAGTGTCTCATGCAGCTTTTAACATGATGCCCGAACTCCTGTATTCAGTGCACTGACTGAAGGCAGGCATGCCAAATATCTTCTTCACCACCCTGCCTATCAATGACGCCACTTCCAAGGAACTATGTACCTGCATTCCTAGCTGTCTCTGTTCAACAACATTCCCCAGGGCCCCACCATTAACTGTGTAAGTCCTGGCTTGGTTTGTCTTACCAAAATGCAACACTTCGTGTTTACCTACATTAAACTCCATTGGCCCACTGGCCCAGTCAATCAAGATCCCGTTATACTCTTAGATAACTTTCTTCACTGTCCACTGTAGCACCAATTTTGGTGTTACCAACAAACTTACTAACCATGCCTCCTGTCTTCTCATTCAAATCATTTATATAAATGACGAACAACAGTGGACCCAGCTCTAATCTTCACGGCACACTGCTAGTCACAGGCCTCCATTCTGAACAACACCCCTCTACCACGATTCTCTGTCTCCTACCATCCAGCCAATTTTGTATTCAATTGGCAAGCTCACCCTGAATCCCATGTGATCTAACCTTACTAATAAGTCTACTATGTGGAACTTTGTTGAAGGCCTTGCTAAAGTGCATGTAGACAACATCTACCACTCTGCATTAATCTATCTTCTTTGTCCCAATTATGTTGCACCTTTAACATAATGAAATGTCCATGGTTTATCGCAGGGGTTATATGAAGCAAAGTATGATGCTGAGCCGCAGAGGAGGTATTAGCTCTAATCACCAAAAGCTTTATCAAAATGGTAGATTTTAAGTGTTTTAAAGGAAAAAGGTGAAAAAGAGAAATGGAGAGGTGTAGGGCAGGAATTCGGAAAGTGGAGACATAGACCATGAAAGGCGTGGCCTCCAATGATCAATCAAATTATGGATTGGAATGTGTAAAAGATCAAAATTAGAGGACTGTAGCTGTCTCAAAAGTTTGGAATTGGAGGGGATTTCACAATCAGAAAGGGCAAGGTTATGTCAGCATTTGAAACTAAGCTTGAGAATTTTGAAAGCAAGATCTTGTTTCACTGAAAGCCGATGAATAAAAGTTTCCGCAGCAGATGCACTGAGATGTACAAAATCAAGTGATGAGAAGGAAGAGGAAATTGGCTGTCTTCAAGATGGCACAAATCTGAAGTTGGAAGCTTATCTTGGGATCCAATGTGACACCAAGGCTGCAAAGAGATTGTTTTAATCTGTGTTGCCAGGGAAGAAGGCTGCAGTCTGTAGCTAGGGAGCAGAGTTTTGGAGCAAGGACCGAGAAAGGGGGCTTATCTCTACCTGATATTTAACTGGAGAAAATTTCTGCTCATCTGTACTGAAGTTGGAAGGGTTTTTACATAGCTTTACTAAGGACATATGGTGTAGAAATATGCCATTTAGCCCAGCCAGTCCATTCTAGCATTTTCAAAGCCTCTTCCCATCTTTTGACATCTATATCTAACTCCGTTTCTCTTCTGATTTGCTTATCAAGTTTCCCTTAAATGCATA
>NC_063355.1:2308263-2338508 GCF_021869965.1 Rhincodon typus
TCTAATTTTCAGTTTAATCACTCCATGTGAAGACGTTCCACCTTCTGATTACTCTTTGGGTAAAGACGTCCTCTAATTATGCTCTTTTCCTACAAAAGGAAACCTCATTCCATCCTATCAAAACATTTCAAAGGCCTCTATTAGGTCACCCTCAATCTTCTTCATGTGCAGATACACAACCTGTGAATCCTTTCCTGCAATTTTTAACCATATTTTCCTGGTCTCATCTGGTCTGTGCTTGGATGTACAGATCAAGAAACAGACAACCTGATGTAAAGTGACATAAATACCATGGCTAATGTCTTAATAAGACAGCAGAGACTAGCAGTTCTCCAACTGGGGCCCGTGGATCACTGGAGGTCTGTACAAATTTTCCAGGGGACTGAGATATAAGAATGGATAGCAGCCAGAGACACCATGCAGCAGTTGGATTTTTATTCTTTCATGGGATATGAACGTCACTAGCAAGTGGTGCGTCAATCATTAGCAGCATGATCATAAGATTGTGGATTACTGTTGGTAATTGTGAATAAACCAGTGGCTGCTTATGGTTTCGAGTGTCACCACACTTGCACAGGATTTTTATGCTTGCAAATGTGCTGCTAATGTCTAGTGATCATCATTCAGTTACTGCTGATGAGGAGTCATGGTCATATTCTAGATGATTACAAGTGGGAGGTGTCTCCAGCTGCAAAAACCTGAGCTCTGGGCTTTGGAACAACTGGAGTCACTGTGGTGAATTCTCAAAACTGAGAACTACGTAGGTAACATGTTTAAGAAAGTGATCACACTGCTGCTTAAGTCCAGGCTGGCAGAGGGAGAGTGGGTGGCTGCTGGATAGTCAGGAAAGACTAAGTAGGTACTGCAGGAACATCTTGAGTTTATCTCACTCATTAGCTGGTTTTCCGTTTTACATTCTGGGTGAGAGTGATGGTTTATCAAAGACATTTAGTGAGGCGTCAAGCTTGTGGCACCATAAGTAGCTCAGCTACATAGCTGGAGGCCGGGAAGAGAAAAGTAGAGGAGGGTGAAGAGCCAGAGATTGTGGGTCACATTGACACCAATGACATAGGTAGAAACAGGAATGAGGTCCTGAAGATTGAATTTAGGAACAATGTAAGAGACTGATAAACAGAAACTCTAAAGCAGTAATCTCAGGATTGCTCCTGTACCACATGTCAATGAGTAAAGAAACAGGAAGATTGAGAGAATGTGCTGGAACTAGAACTGGAGAAATGGTACAGGTGGGAATGCTTCAGATTTCTGGACTTTGGGACTGGTTCTGGGGCAGGTGGTACTGTATAGGATAGATGGGTTGCACCAAAGCAGGACTGGGATTAATATCCTCGGGGGGAGATTTGCAAGTGCTGATGGGAACAATTTCAATCAATTTGCCGGGAGGATGGGAACCTCAGTGAATTTAGGGAGAATAAAAACAATGTTGTTCTGGGAAGTAGAAAAGCTGTAAATGAGTACAAAAGTAGCAGATATGAATACTAAAATTAATCAGGCCCAAATTACAGAATCATGTCAAAAAGGCAGAATTAAAGAACTCTATCTGAGTGTATGCAACATTGGAACAAAATTGGTGAGTTGATGGCAGTAGAATATGTGAAAAGATGTGACATATGTGCCGTTATGGAGATACGTTTGTAGGCCAAGCCAGACTTGGAACTGACTATTAAAGGATATTTGACATTTAGAAGAGATAGACAAAAAGGGAAAGGAGGTGGGCTGGTGCTGAAGGAAGTCTTTGATTGGAAATCCATGATGGAAAATAGGTTTGGGTGGAGCTAAGAAACAGCAAGGGACAAAAATCATTAGTAGTAGTGGTTTATGGGTTTCCAAACAAATAGCAGTGGAAGGCACAATGTAAATCAAGAAAGTAGAAGTACATGTAACAAAGGACGTAGTAATCATGGGTGACTTCAATTTGCATATGGATTAGTTGATCTAATTAGCACCAAAGTAAATTATGAATTCCTGCAATGTATCAAAGAATCTTTCTGGGGCAATGCATTGAGGAAACAACTAGAGAATAGACTATGTAATATTGAGTGTTATGCAGTGAGAAAGAGCTAATTTATAATCTTGGTGTAAAAGAAACTTTAGGGAATAGTGACCAATGTCTGAAGAGGGCTGCGGTGGGTTAGGAAAAAATTAAAAGATTTGATGGTGGATATGCAATGTCTAGTATTTAAAGAATTAATGTTTGGTTTTCAAAAAAGATGCATTTCTTTAAGGCAAAAGCCTACCAGGAAAAGTGAGAGCGCCATGGTTAATGAGGGAAGTTAAAGATATTATTAGAACTAAGATAGAGGCTAATAAAGTGAGTCTGAAGGTAGGAAGAATTTTGGAATTCAACAGAGGAGGCTCAAGAAATTTATGAAAAAGAGGGGAATTGAGTAAGAATGTAAAATATCAAGAACTTAAAAATGATTATCCTGAGGAGTCGATGGCCTAGTGATATTATCGCTGGATTGTTAATCCAGAGACATAGATAATGTCTGGGGACCCGTGTTCGAATCCTGCCATGGCAGATGGTGGAATCTGAATTCAGTAAAATATCTGGAGTTAAGAGTCTAATGATGACCGTGAATCCATTGTCGATTGTCAGAGAAACCCATCTGGTTCACTAATGTCCTTTAGGGAAGGAAACTGCCATACTTACCTGGTCTGGCCTACATGTGACTCCAGACCCACAGCAATGTGGTTGACACTTATCTGCCCTCTGGGCAATTAGGGATGGGCAACAAATGCTGCCTGGCCAGTGACGCCCTCATCCCGTGAATGAATAATAAAAAAGAACTTCCATAGATATATAAAAAAGGAAAGATTAGCAAAGACAAATAAAGGTCTGTTCTTGGCAGAGACTGGAAAATTTATAACAGCAAGTAGAAAAATAAAAGAAATAAGTGCTTCATAGCTGTATTTACAGAGGAAGAAATCTCCCAGAAATTAAGATCTAGTGAAAGTGCGGAAGTGAAAGAAATTAGTTT
Organism: Rhincodon typus; assembly: GCF_021869965.1. Taxonomy (NCBI): domain Eukaryota; kingdom Metazoa; phylum Chordata; class Chondrichthyes; order Orectolobiformes; family Rhincodontidae; genus Rhincodon; species Rhincodon typus. The sequence goes on from NC_063355.1 coordinate 2,311,263, forward strand.
TAAAAAGAAGTCACATTGGACAAATTAATAGGAGTGAACAAAAGCAAAGTTGCTGGAAAAGCTCAGCGGGCCTGGCAGCATCTGTGAAGGAAAAAAAGAGTTAACGTTTCGGGTCCGGTAAACCTTCCTCAGAACTGATGGTGGAAGAGCAGTCGGACAGACAAAGAGTTGATAACTGCTGTTCTCTCTCTTCAGGCTCTATCCTATCTTTTACTCCCTACCACATCCACCTCCTTTTTTCTGCATATAAACTGACATTTTCCCAGCCACCATCAGTTCTGAGGGAGGGTCACTGGACCCGAAACGTTAACTCTTTTTTTCTTCACAGATGCTGCCAGACCTGCTGAGCTTTTCCAGCAACTTTGTTTTTGTTCCTGATTTACAGCATCTGCAGTTCTTTCGGTTTTTATTTAATGGGAGTGAAAGTTGACAAATCTCTGGGTTCTAAGGATCCTAGAATCTTGAAAAAGATGGCTACAGAGATTAAGGAGATAGTGGATGCATTGGTGGTCATCCTTCAAAATTCTATTAATTCTGCAGTGGTGCTTGCATGTTGGAAGATTCTGAATATGGCCAAGATGTTTTAAGAAGGATGGGGGAGAGAAAACAGGAAACCGCAGACTGTCAGCTTGTTGTAAGTGGTATGTAAAGTACTAGAATCCATAAAGATTGTGATTAGTGGATATTTAGAAAATAATTGTCTGATTGAACAGACTCTGTAGTTTTATGAAGGGGAAATCATGTTTGATGAACATAGTTTTATTTTAAAGGTGTAACTAACAGAGTTGATACAGGGAAACAAGCAGACGTATATTTGGAATTTTAGAAGACTTTTATAAAATTCGTAATCGGAGGTTAGTCAACAAAAGTGAACGTACAAGAGATTAGAGGTAATATACTGGCACGGATTAAGGATTTGTAAACAGGCAAAGAGTGGAAAGCAGAAACAAAATAGGCAGTTCTCAGATTGGCAGGCTGTGACCAGTGGGATATTGTAAGAATCAATGCTTGGATCTCAGCTATTTGTAGTCCATATCAATAGTTTGGATGTGGGGACCAATTGCAATATTTCTAAATTTGCAAATGATAGAAAACTTAGTAGGAATGTCTGTTGTGAGAAGGACACAAACAGGCCACAAGGGGATTTAGATAGAGTGAGTGGGTGGGTAAGAATGTGGCAGATGGAAAATAATGTGAACAAGTGTGAGGTTATCCACTTTGGTAGGAGGAACAAGGTGCAAAGTATGTTTTAAATGGTGAGATGTTAGAAAATGCTGCTGTCCAAAAGGATCTATGTGTCCTTGTTGAGAAGTCACTGAAACTAGCCCTGTGGGTGTAGCAAGCAATTTGGAGGGTAACCTGTTCATTAACCTTTAAAACAGGAGGGTTGAAGTACAGGAATGAAGAAGTCTTGCTTCAGTTGTGTATAACACTAGTGATTCTGGACCTGGAATATTGTGTACAGTCCTGGGGTCCTTTTATCAAAGGCAGAGTGTACTTGCTGTTGGGATGGTGGGACTGTCCCATGACGAGAGATTGAGGAGATTTGGCCTGAGCACACTCTGGTTTAGAAGAGTGAGAGACAGTCTCATAAAAACTTAAAAATTCATAAAGCTATGGACAGGATAGATGAAGAAAGTATGTTATCTCTTGCTGTGGGATCTAGAACTGGGGTGGGGGGAGCAGACATTTTCAGAATATAGGACTTAGATGAAGAAGAATGTTTTAATTTTTTTTTCTACTTTTCTACTGCATAGGTTCAATCATTGAGGAAGCTCAAGATCAAAATTAATGGATTTCTAGTTAATAATGGCATTAAGGGTTAAGAGGATAGTGCAGGAATATAACACCAGATAAATGATCATCCCTGATCTGGAAAGGCAGAGTAGGTTCGAGGAGCTGAATGGCCTGTTCCTAGGATCTTACACATGGTTGGAGTTGTCCCTATACAAGTGCATCACAATGCCTTCGTGAAAGTTAAAAGATATTGACAAATACAGCTCATTACCATTGTATTGCGATCTGCCTGCAAACTATTTTTGTTGTAGAAATATCTTAGCTGAGGTTTAGGCTTAGCTTCTTTCAACTGAATTTGATACTTAATGCTGAAAGTTTTGCTTGACATATCATTTTAAAATTGTCTGGACATTACCATTATCCAATCTGGTTTTCTTTTACCATCTACTTTTTTAACGCTATAGATATATATCATGTTGCTCTGCATAATGGTATATTTGCAAGCATTCAGGTTTTCTTCAGCATTGTTGTCACTCTGACCAATGGGAGTGCAGAGTCAATTTTGCTCAGGTTAGCTGGCTTCGAAATATTAACAAGGGCATGTCCTCAAACCCAGTCCCTGAAGCTATGTTCAGTATGTAGAATACACTCATACATGTCAAAGACTGATGTGTGTATAATATGTAGCTGGTGTTTCATTTAATACTTGGAAGAAAAATACCATTCTTTGTAATTCTTCATTTCCTCCCTATTACCTGATCCCGAAAGTTCCAAAGTAGATGCTTTCTTTGTGAGGTACTTCTACATCTTCGACTTGGTAGTTTAGTATAGCCTATTGTTATACAGGGGAGGCAGTGGCCTAGTGGTATTATTGCTGGACTGTTAATCCAGAGACCCAGATAATGTTCTGGAGACTCAGGTTCGAATCCCACCATGGCAGATGGTGGAATTTGAATTCAATATCTGGAATTAAGAATCTAATGATGACCGTGAATCCATTTTCAACTGTTGGGAAAACCCATCTGGTTCACTGATGTCCTTTAGGGAAAGAAACTGCCATCCTTACCTGCTCTGATCTACATGTGACGTCAGACCCACAGCAAAGTGGTTGACTCTTAACTGTCCTCTGGGCAATCTTCAGAAAGGTCCAGACCCGAAATGTCAGCTTTCCTGCTCCTCTAATGCTGCTTGGCCTGCTGTGTTCATCCAGTTCTACACCTTGTTATCTCAGATTCTCCAGTATCGGCAGTTCCCACTATCTCTTAAAATGGCCCATGTTGTTAGGTATCCTTGTACATGGATTTAGTACAGCCCACTGCTTTAGACTTTTCTGTTGGATTAGTTTTCCCTCACTCTGGCCAAGAACACCAAAACCAGTTCTTACCATCTATCTGAGACCTGCAACTAACACAGCACCAACCAGAGACCAAGAGTGGAACTTCCAGGTTAACAGTACTACTGAGTTGTGTGCTCATGAGGGAGCTAAGTGTAGAAGGTTTTCACACTTTTAAAATAAACTTTAGGTAAATTATTTGTACAATATGTATTCTACAGAATTTGTCAAACTACTGTTTGGTATGTAACATAAAGAAACAGTTGCAACTCTTCCAAGTGAAAATGTAATGATTTTCCCCTGCAAACATTCCCAACACGCGCACATATGGGCGCACATGCTCAGATGTAATAGCTATCGTGCAGCCTCATGTTCAACGTAGATTGTACCTGACATGATGGTTTTTCCGAAGGAAGCTTTTACAGTTGTAACTCATACCTTGAACTTCTTAATGAGAAGTCTATTTTTATCTTTGTATGCTGTGATAAGTTTGGGTGTACATTACAAGACATTCACATCCAATTGCAGTTTTTACATACAGCATTAGAATCTGAATGCCTCCAGCACGGAAGGGTACTATTTGGCTGACCACGTCCATACTGACTGTCTGCAAGGGCGACTCAGGTAGTCTCATGATCCAGCTCTTTGTCTGTAATCCCTTAGTTTGCTTTTCTCTTTGGTGTTATCCAATTCTGGTTTGAAAGCCTTGATTGAATCTGCACCGTCACACATCCGGGCAGGTTTTTTGAAATCCTAAGCACTCACTGTGGAGAAAGATTTTTCTTTATGCTACTGTTGATTTTTAACTAATCATGTTAAAGCTATCTCCTCTGGTTTTGACTTTTCTGTCCATGGTAACAACTAATGTCTACACTCTATGTACCACCTCATGTAATTTTGAATACCTCCATCAAATACCTTTTCACCCTTTCCCAAAGTGGACAGCACAGCTTGTCCAATCTCCAATTAACTGAAGTTCCTCAACCCTACACCATTCTTGTCACGCTTTTCTGAATCCTTTTGAATGTCTTCACATCATTTCTAAAGTGTGTTGCTCAGAAATGGACACAGTTTTCCAGTTGGAGCCAAACCAGTCTTTGTAAAGGCTCACTTTAACTTCCTTACTTTTGTATTCTGTGCCTGTACAAACCCAGGATCCCATATGCTTTTTTACTCATTTTCTTAATTTGCTTTGTAGCTTCAATAGTTTGTGCACGTATATCCCCTCATGTTACTGGCCTCCTTGCCTTGTCCCTGAGAATGGAAGGCAATGTCAAATCACCACTGAACAAAACTGCTAAGAAAATAGAATCGGATGAAGCATAAACAGACAATAATTCAAGAACCTGCCTTTGGGCACAGCACACATATTCTACTGTATCCAGTTATGCATTATTCCTGGTCCTCCTCCCAGTTACTAGTGCTTCTGTTTGTGTCCCTGTGTCTGAATACATGTAGCATATGTACCATAACAATTGAACTGACAGCTGAAATAGAAATATGTATGTAATACCTGATAACCATTATGGAGATGTGGCTACAAGTTGGTCAAGGCTGGGACCTGAATATTCAAGGGTACTTAATATTTTGGAAGGATAGAAAGCTAGGAAAAGGGAATGGGTATCTGTGTTAATTAAGAGTAACATTAGTGTAATAATGAGAGATGACCTTGGTTCTAAAGATTGAGATTTTGAATCAGTTTGGTAGAGATGATAAATCACAAAGGGAAGGAGTCACTTTTTGGGAGTACTTTACAGATTCCCTAATGCTGTGAAACAGGGTATATAGCAAGAAATAATGAGAGTTTATAAGAACGGTTCTGCAAGAATCGTGGGTAATTTTAGTCTACAAATATATTGGATTAATCACATTTGTAGCAGTAGCATAGAAGGTAAGTTCAGAGAGTGTTTGCAGGACAGTTTCTCTGAGTGGCATGTTCTAGACCTGGTGATGTGGAGTGAGACAATTAATTAAAGACCTCACACCAAAAAAGCCTCTGGATAGCAATGATCATAATGAGATTGAATGCCGTATTCAGTTTGAAAATGAGAAGATTGTGTATAAGACTCAAGTTTTAAAATTCAATAAAGGTGCTTAAAAGATTATTTCACAACTGGTGAAATTGATCTGGAAAATTAAGTTAGAAGTGTAGAAATAAGGAGTCAGACATTTAAAGAGATATTTCAAAACACAGCAAAGATTACTTCAAATGAGAAAGAAAGACTCTAGGGAAAGTATACAAAATCTATGAATAATGATGGAAGTTAAAGATAGTATCAACTTGAAAGGAAAAATATACAACTCTGGTAAGATTGGACAGAATTTGTAAACCACGAATACAAGAGAAAACTAACAAGGAATACAGAAACAGATAGTCAGAGTTGCTACAAGTATTTAAAAATGAAAAGAGTAAGTAAAGTCAGCATTGGTCCTCTAGGAATTAAGGATATTAAATAAGGAAATATCAAATGTTGAATAGATATTTTGTGTCTGTCTTCACTGTAGAAGACACATAGTATCCCAGTTCAAAAGATAAAAGGGAGGGAGGAACTTAAAACAATTACAATCACGAGGGGAAAGGCAATGAGAAAATTATTAGAACAAAAGGATGACAAATTTGCAGGACATGATAGTCTGCATCCTGGGGTTTCAAAAGTATTACCTGCTGAGCTAGTAGATGCGTTGGTTGTAATTTTCCAAAATTTCCTCTATTCTGGAAAGTTCTCATCAGACTGGAAAATAGCAAGTGTAAATTTCTCTACTTAAGAAAGAAGTTAGATTGAAAACAATGAACAATGGACTAATTAGCTTAACATCTCATGTAGGGAAAATGATAGAAATATTTATTTATACATAAGTAGTAATACCTGTAAAGGAAAACCTGTAGAGGCAGTATACTTGAATCCCCATAATTTTGTAAGGTGCCTCATCAAAGATTACTATACAAAATCAGAGCCCATGGTTGGCAGTAACATATTAGTATTGGTAGAGGATTGGTTACCTAACATGAAATAGAGAGCAGGAATTTATTCGTAATTTTGCGTTGGCAAAAGGGAACTAATGGAGTTCCAGAAGGATATGTTTTGGGGCCTCAACTATTTACAAATCTACTATTTACAAATCTACATCAAAGACATGGATGAAGTAACCAAATGTATGATCCCTAAATCTACTATTGATACAAAAGACAGGCATGAGAATAGATTATGAAGATGATATAAGGAATCTACTAAGGGACTCATAACTAAATGATCAAAAAATAGGCAGATGATAATGTGCAAAAAGATGAACTTGTCAGTTTTCATAGAAAGGCAGCATATTATTTAAGTAGAGAGAGAAAGATTGCAGAAGAGCTCTGTGATAGAGGGGTATTTGGATGTCCTGTGGTATGTCAATCACAAAAAGTTAGGAAAGCAGGACAGCAAATGATTAGGAAGGCAAATGGAATGTTGGCTTTTATTGCAAAAAGAATTGAATAGAAAAGTAGCATTGTTTTGCTACAGTTGTACAGGGCATTGATGAGACCACAATTGGAATGCTGTGTACAATTTTGATCTTATTATTAAGGAAAATATATTAACGTATTCGAAGCAGTTCGGAGATTTATTTGAGTAATTTCCTGGAATGAAGTGTTATCTTAGGAAACTATGGATAGATTGGATCTTCATCCATTGGAATTTGGAAAAATGAGAATTAATCTTATTGAAGTGTAAAAGATATGAAGGGTCTTGACTGGTTGGATGCTGAGAGAATGTTTTGTCTTAGCAGAAAAACTAGAATGAGGGGAAATAATTTTAAAAATAAAGGGTCTCCCAGTTTAGGTGGAGATGAGAAGACTTTTTTCTGAGGTTTGTTAGTCTTTGGAGTTCTTTGCCTTAGAGACCAGTGGAGAGAGCTTTAAGAGTGAGTTAGATTATTGATTAACAAGGGAGTCAAAGGTAATGAGGGTAGACAGAATCATAGATTTGAAGCCATAATCCCATCAACCGTGACTTCATTGCATAGTGGAGCAGGCTGAAAGGTCTGCATGACCTACTCCTAATTAGTTGGTATGTATGTTCTCCACAACAGTACTTCAGGGCGGCTTAAGGCTGTGCCTCGTATGAGTGTCACTTCTTTTATAATGCATCCATGTATAAAATCCAAAATCTTATTTATATTATGGCCTTTCCTACCTTCACTGCCAGCTTTGAATGATCTATGTATCTACGCCTCACAACCTTCCTAATCCTCTACTTTCCCGTTCACAATACATTTCGTACTTCTCAAAATTTGTTGCATTTTTGGGGACAGTAAACTGCATCTGCTGCCAACCTGCTCACTCTACTCAACTTGATTATGTTGCCCTCTGTGCACTAATGCACTCTCTAAATGTCTCTCTCAGTTTCTGCATCACTCAAGTATATTTCTTCTTAAGAGGATATCCAAATTCTTATCATTATCCATTATCTTCCCATTTGATTCTACTGTCTTTGCATAATTTTCATCCTCGTTTTTAGGAGATGCTAACATGTGCTACAGTGCAAGCTATAAAGATTGAATGGTTTAAATAGGGGAAATTGACCAAGGTCCCTCTGTAAGGAGACTCGGAGCACCACATTGTTGTCTTTGCCCCTGCGGATATTTTGTCCAAGCTTAATCTGCCTTCCTCTGATGTTTGCTCATGTGAAATTCAGCAGGAACCATTGGCTAGCAACCTTGGCTGATTTTCTTTTCAAACTCTCTCCAGACCAGAGGTACTGTAACTAATTGTGTTAGCCCTTTGGGCTGACGGCCTCAACACAGAGCAGAGATTAATCCCAGGAGCTTCTGATGTGCATTTTAATTCTATCCTGCCATCTAACTGCAGTTCTTCAAAGCCACAACTGTAAACCATTTTCTTTTAAAGTCTCTTGGGATAGTTTTTTTTGTTCACAGCAGATTATTCAGCTGGGAAAGAACTAATTGTCGGAGAATCTGCTGTAGCTTCCCAAGGCTACACAATGCAAGTATAGCTTGAAGCCACATGATACCATGTTATAGTCCAACAGGTTTATTTTAAATCACAAGCTTTCAGAGCATTGCCCCTTCATCAGGTGCAGTGAGAGAGAAGCACACAGGCACAGAATTTGTAGGCAGAGAGATCAAAAGATCATGCAGTTGGTGTGAGTGGAGTGTCAGATAATAAGTCTCTGCAGGTGACCAAGAGTGTTAGACAGTGTGAGTAAAGTGTCAACGGCTGAATAACCTGCGAAGGGATGACCTATAATCCGATTAATTGAGCCAGGAGATAATTACCATAAGACATAGGAGCAGAAATTAGGCCATTCAGCCCATCGAGTCTGCTCCGCCATTCAATCATGGCCGATAAGTACCTCAACCCCATTCTCCCGCTTTCTCCCCGTAACCCTTGAGCCCCTTGATAATCAAGAACCTATCTGTCTCAGTCTTAAATGTACTCGATGACCTGACCTCCACAGCATTCTGTGGCAGTGAATTCCATAGATTCACCACTCTCTGGCTGAAGACGTTTCTCCTTATCTCCGTTCTAATAGGTCTTCCCTTTACTCTAAGGCTGTGCCCTCGGGCCCTAGTCTCTCCTACAAGTGAAAACATCTTCCCAACATCCACTCAGGCTAGGCCATTCAGTATTCTGTAATTAGATCCCCCCTCATCCTTCTAAACGCCAATGAGTATAGTCCCAGAGTCCTCAAATGTTCCTCATGTGTTAAGCTTTTTATTCCTTAGGCCATCCTCGTGAACCTCCTCTGAACCTGCTCCAGGGCCAGTACATCCTTCCTGAGATATGGGGCCCAAAACTGTGCACAATTACAAAACATTAAAAATAAGGTGGTGCTGGAGACAAACTGAATGAATGGAATAACATGGCAGGTATGAGAGTTGCATGCTGAGGGACTAACCAAAGTAATAAGTAATTCAGAACTGTACAAACTAATTAAGGTAGAGAGATCATAACAATTTATCAAGGTGATGCTGTCAAAACAGGACGGTAAGGAAGGTTTTACAGATACAGAAGTGTGGTGGGGGTCACCTGTAGCACAACATGAACCCATAATCACGGTTGAGGCTGTCTTCAAGGGTACGGAATTTGGCTGTCAATCTCTGCTCAGTGATTCTGCATTGTTGTGTACCTCGAAGTCTGCCTTGGAGGACACTTACTTGAAGATTGGAGGCTGAAGGTCCTTGGCCGCTGAAGTGTTCCCCAACTGGAAGGGAACAGTCATGTCTGGTATTGTCGCTCAGTGTCCATTCATCCGTTGTCATAGTGTCTGCGTAGTCTCGCCAGTATACCACATCTTGGGGCATCCTTGCCTGCAGCGTGTGAGACAGGTAACGTTGGCCGAGTCACATGAGTATCTGCTGTGTACGTGGTGGGTGGTGTTCCTACATGTGATGGTAGTATCCATGTCGATGATCTGATGTGCCTTGTTGAGGTTGTCATGTCAAGGTTGTGTGGCGTTGTGGTCAATATTGTCCTGAAGGCTGGACGATTTGCTGTGAATGATGGTCTGTTTAAGGTTTGTTTGAAGACGAGAAGTGGAGGCGTAGGGAAGACCCTGGCGAGATGCTCATTGTCATCAATGACATGTTGAAGGCTGCAAAGAACATGGCGTAGTTTTTCCGTTCCGGGGAAGTACTGGACGATGAAGGGTACTCTTATCGGTTGTATCCTGTGTCAGTCTCCTGAGGAAGTCATTGCGGTTTTTCATGTGGCACGTCAGAACTGGCAGTCGATGAATTGAGCATCAAATCCCGTTCTTATGAGGGCATCCTTCAAAACCTTTAGGTATCTGTCACATTCCTCCTCATCTGAGCAGATCCTGTGTATGTGCAGGGCTTGTCTGTGAGAGATGGATTTTTTTAATATATTTAGGGTGGAAGCTAGAGAAGCGCAGTATGGTGAGGTTATCCATGGGCTTGCAGTAGGGTGAGGTACTGACGTATCTGTCCTTGATGGAGATGCGTGTGTCCAAGAATGAGAATAATTCCGAAGAGTAGTCTGTGGTAAATCTGGTGGGATGAAACTTTTTGATATCAGTATGTAGTTGTTTCAGTGATTCCACGTCACGAGTCCAAAAGAAGAAAATATCGTCAGTGTATCTGGCGTGTAGCATTGGTCAGAGATCCTGCGCAGCAAAGAAGTGTTGCTCAATTTTGTCCACTCACACCAGTTGTATGATCTTTTGATCTTTCTGCCCTTGAGCTCTCTGCCTATAAACTCTGTGTTCTGTGTGCTTCGCTGCACCTGACGAAGGAACTGCACTCCGAAAGCTTGTGTTTTCAAATAAACCTGTTGGACTATAACCCGGTGTCATGTGACTTCTGACTTTGTCTCCCCCAGTCCAACACTGGCACCTCCACATCAAGTATAGCTTAGTAGCTTTGAAGTGGCTGTAGCAACTCTTCCGATTTGAACTTGGCTTTGCTGCATTTTGACTACAGCAGACAAAGAACCTACATTTATGTAGCACTTTTCGCATTCTCGGGCTATCCCAAAGTGCTTTGTGGCTAACAAGATACTTTTGAAGGGTTGTCAAACAAAAACAGTGTATCGTCTTGGAGGAGGGGGAGAAGAGGAAATTTCCTCTGATTCACAATTATTTTTAATCAATCCAACCAAATCTCAACTCAGACTTGGTTGGTAGGGCATTGTAGATTTGTCTTAGTAACCTATAGAGAGCGGTGACAAGGTTTTGTGATGATGTGGGATAGGTATTTAAAGACAGCACTCTGTCCTGCAAGGTAATTCTGCAGCCTGTGCTAGTAGCAGATGAAGAAGGATGCAGGAGGTGTGTCCTGTGAAATTGTAGGTGTTCATTGCCTGCATTGCTTGTGTCTGCCTAACTACAGGTTAACAATGCGATTGCCATGATACCTTCTCCAGTTCAGCAAGCGCAGACGATGCTTCCACCACCGCAGCCACAGCCATCTCCTCAGCCACCTTCATCCCAGCAGAGCTCTGTGAGGTGAGTGAAATAAGATGTTTTGACTCTTTCAATGCCATGTTTCTACAGAGAACAAATTCTGAGAAGCACATTGAAGCAGGCAGGATAGATGTTCTTGAAAATTTGATCAATACTGGTAAGGTGGCCTTATTTGCTGCTCAGCACCATCTCTGAGCTGTCACTTTTTCAGTAAAAGTTCTGTAATTTGTTAACTTTGCAATATCAATAGAAGAACTAACATGGGAGGCTAAAGTGCTGTTAAGGATGTTTCAGGAGCTATTTTATTGAATATTCCCTCCATCCCAGATTTGAGGGACTGGGGTTTGAATGTGTTGCTGCTACTGTAGTTTGTGTTCTTACTTTCATGGTAATGGGGTTCTTTAAAATAAATAATGTTGGTATTAATTGGCAATCGAGTGTCCACTGGCAAAGCAATCAGGAGATGAAGTATGCATTGTCTTGCTGTGTGCTGTCTTTATAAAATTATAGTACTTTTCTTTGTTTGTTATATATATTGCTGATTTTCAGCATGGAGTGCAAGTAAAAGATTTTGCTTGTTTAAAATAATATAGAGTCATACAGCATGGAAACGGATCCTTTGCTCCAACCAGTACATGCCAAACATAATCCCAAACTAAACTAGTCCCACCTGCCTGCTAAGTTAATGTTGTTATTTGTCTGTTTAATTATAGTGTGAATATCACAGTCTGAAAGTGTTCAAATTATCAATTTTTGTTTAAGCTATTAATGTTTTGCATTGTCTAATTGTCAGTTTAATAGCATGATCCGCTGGCTATACTCCAACGTCTAATGTTGTTTCACTGGTTTTGCCCCATAACCTAATAGTGCCCTAAGTTAGTAACTGTAGTGCTGGAAGCCCTTAGTTTGAATATACTTCGCTGAAATCTTGCATTAAGTCTCCTTTCATGTTTGTACAACTTTCATTTACACAGTGCCGTTATTGTAGAAAAATGTACTAAAGCACTTCAACAGAGGTTTTTTTAAGGAGGAGCCGGAGGTGATGATGTGGTTTAGGGAGTGAATTCCAGACTGTGGAGCCAAGAGGACTTATGACATTGTCTTCAGTGGTAAAGTGAAGAGAAGTAAGAGTTTTAAATTTGAGACGTTAAAAGACAGAGATCCAAAACCTGTAAAAACAGGATTAAAAACAAAACCTTGCAGGAATGCTGGAAATCTGAAACAAACAGACTTCTGGAGAAATTCAGCCAGTCTGGCAGCATCTGTGGATAGAGAAACAGGGTTAGTGTTTCAAGTCTGATATGATTGTTAAGAGTTTGGAGGAAGAGTCATACCGGTCTCGAAATATTAACCCTGTTTCTGTCTCCCTAGATGCTGCCAGACATGGCAAGTTTCTCCAGTGCCCTGTGTTTGTTTCAGCAAAGACAGGTGTGGTTGGTGAAGAATATGTGGTGCAGGACAGCATATAGGGAGCAGAGCTTTGGTTGAAGTAGAGTTTACAGAATATGTGGAAAGCACGCCAAGACACTATGAGAATAGTAGTGTGAAAATGATTTTAAAAAACGTGTTTGAGGGTTTCATCAGTGAAAATGAATAATATAGTGTACAGTGTAGATACTAGACGGTATTCCTGATGGGAAAGATCAAGGTGGGATTGAATAGATTGCCAGTGGTACAGGCAGACTTGTTCAGGCTGAGACAAAGGTCAGGAAGGTGGATAGAATATTAGGCATGAGTATGACATTTGTGGTGGTGTTTAATATGATTGAACACTTTATACTTCAGGAATTAGAGTCAATAAGGGGTCGGTCATGTCTGAAAAACTTCTGAATTTTTTTGAAAAGTTGACTAAAGTAGTAGATAGGGGATAATCTATAAATATTATATATATGGATTTTAAGGCATTTGCTAATAAGTATGGAAGCTACGTTATCCTGTTCCAGGACAAGCACTACTGGAACAACAGAAGAACATAAGAAATCGTAACAGGAGTAGATCATTCTCTAAGCCTGCTCCATCATTCAGTTGAGTCATACCTCATCAGAACTGGTTAGTGTGAAAATTGGTAGGGAAGAGAGATTACAGAAAAATGGTAAGATTGGTACACAGTTATCTACAATATTCTTTTACTCTTCCTTCTTGTGACATTCGTGAATTGGGGACGTTGATGCATTTTCAATGTTCTTTAGTGTACAAAGGTTAAAAGATATACTTGTACTGTGCCATATTGAAAACAAGTTGTTGCTATTAAGAGTATAGCCATTTAAGATATTTTAACTTTCCTTTTGCAAATTCACTACATCCAGATTAAGATCTGCACAATTAAGGTGGAATGCATAACATGTACTTAACTGATCTGTCAGGAAATCAAATTCTGTGTGATGTGAAATCACTTTTGAATTGTTGTTTTGGCCAGGTGTGCATTTATCCACCTTATTTTGTCCTGTTCTTTGTAGTTTTAAGTGTACATCAATGATGAAGTAATTACCGTCATTAAGGTCTTAAAGTGTAATTCATTCATGCAACGTTAAGTGACGGTGTATTCTCTGAGGGACCACGTCATTCAGTGACTGGCTTTAATATGCCAACCTGACTTAAACTCTCTGGACCAGCTGTAATTTTTATATTAAACTATAACTAGCCTCACTTTTAGTATCTAAGTATTCATACTATTTTACCAGCATCACGCAGAGACACTCATGAGGATAGTTTGGGTACACCAGGTTCTAAACCATCTATACCTTTTAACTGTTTAAAGGGCAAGAAACATCTTAATTAAACACTGTCGTAGCATTGATCCGAGGAAAATGTGGTCGATATACATATTTAAGGAAACAATGCAACTGGTGTTTTTAAAACAGAATACTAAAGATCAACTTTTCCTCCATGAATGCAATAAATAATGTATTTTTGGACCTGGAGATGGATTGGACTGATGTCTCTTTTTGAAGTTCTAGATGGATCACTGCGAGGAATTGTAAATAGGATGTGCCTGAGCCATTCAAGAACAGACAGTCTAGATAATACAGAGGGAATATTAAGTTTATGAAGAAAGCAAGGTGCAAAGCTCAAACTTGATGGTTTGGTAACACCAAAGTGGTATTTTAATTCTGAAAGTCATAGACTCAAAAAAGCCCAAAGCTCCTGTTTTTAAGCTCATAGCAAAGCATGAATGGAAATAGGATACTGCAGTGAGCCCTGATTTCGGCATGCAGTGTGTGTAGAATGAAACTTGGGTATAGAAAAAGGTTTGAGGGAGGTGGTATTGATATGGAAGGGTAGAGTGGGAATGGAATTGCCTATCATGAAATGAGCAAGAGTGAAACAAAAAACATTTTCCAAAAATGACAGTAGTGTTTGAGCTTTTGCACAGATTTGGGCTTCAAAGAGAATTAAAGTTATTGAGTTTTTTTACCAGAAAAGCATGTTGGAAGAAGATTGACGGTTTTTGCTAAACCAGTTGTGAAATCTCCTGCAATGAGAGATATTGTGGGATATGTCCACTGACTGTCAAAAAGCAATACAACTCTGACTGATCTATTGCAGTTCTGGTCCAGCTCCATCACCAAGTGCCTTCCTGCCAAGTCCATCAGCACAGACGACGCAGAGTCCAGCTGCAGCACGGACACCGCAGAATTTCAGTGTCCCTTCCCCAGGCCCCCTCAATACTCCAGGTATGGTGTTTACAATTATCTTGTTAAGTTAAGTTATAGCACCTGACAACATCTTACTTTTAATTGTCTTACGCTGTCTAGAATCATCTGTCTTGTGAGGAGGACAGTGTGAAATTCCAAAAGTACATTGACAGGTTGGTTGTTTGGGTGGAAAAGTGGCAGATGAGGTTCATTGTGGAGAACAGTGAGGTAATGTACTTTTGTAGGAAGAACACTGAAAAACAACATTAAATAGGGAGGACAATTCTAAAGGGGTGCAGGAGCAGAGGGACCTGGGTATATATGTGCATAGATCATTGAAGGCAGCAGGGCAAATGGAAGCATACAGTGGCTTCAGCTGTATTAATATGGGCATAGAGGACAAGAGCAAGGAGGTGTTGCTGAACTTGTAGAATACACTTGTCAGACCTCAGCTGGAGGATTGTGTACAGTTGTGGACACCACATTTTGGGACGGATGTGAATGGAGAAAGTACAGAAGTGATTTACAAGAATTGTTTCAGGAATGCGAAACTTCGTTTCTGAGGATAGATTGAAGACGCTGGGATTGTTCTCCTTGGAGAGGAGAAAGCTGAGAGGAGATTTAGTAGAGGTATTGAAAATCATGAGTGGGCTGGACCATTTGTAAATGGAATAAGAATGAGAGGTCATAGAATTAAAGTGATGAATAAACAAAGCAAGAATAATGTGAGAAAACACTTTTTCACGTATCGATTAGTTAGGGTCTTGAATGCAGTTCCTGCAATTGTGGTGGAGGCGTTCAAGGAGGGCACTGGATGATTATTTGGATAGAAAATGTGCAGGGAAATGGGGAGAAAGCAGGAGATTGGCACCAGGTAATAATGCTCGTTTGACGAGCCGATGCAAGCAAGATTGGGCAAATGGCATCCTCTATGCCATAACAATTCTGTCATTCCATCCCATTAACAGAAAGACTGATACCTGTGGCATAACGTTGTTTTGGATTCAATTTGAAGTGCAATGGCACCATCTCCAAGCTGTGCTGACAGCTTGCCTGGTTTGAAACAGTGTTGAAGGTGGTCATCAGCCATATGTCACTCATGATGCTGTACACCATTGAAAAATTCTGAGCAGTGGGTGACAGGCACAGTCATTGCCAGTCATGTTAATGCCACATGACTTTCCCAGGTGGCTGACTGTACCCTGATCATTCAGTTCAGCATCAGAAGAGGCCTGCAATTGAGTTAACTGTCAGAGGCACATCTTAGCAAGATTAAAAGTAGGAGGTGAATGTTTATTGTAGCTCTCTGCTTGAAGTAGAACAACAGTGGGTTTCTCTGATGTGTTTATTTTGTTGACCAGTTTGGTTTCTTTCAATACCTGCTTGACTCTGATCGTGATGGTATGTAACTTTGGTAGGCTATTCAACATTGTGGGAAGCCACAGTGGGCCAGCTCTCTCTGCTTAACAGCAACAAGCCTATAGTTTGTATCACAGCAGCAAGAGCAAAGATTCCTGTTCATTTACTCCTAACATTGCCAGTCTAGGGATGCCTTGTCCTGTCCATTGATAGCTGAGCTGACATCAACCAATGCTGCACCAACCCAGAGTCAACACTGGTACTTCATGTTCTCTGAACCGCAGAGTGACACATTAGGGGAGGCAATGGCATTGTGGTATTATCACTGGACTGTTAATCCAGAGATCCAGATAGCATTCTGGGGACACTGGTTTGAATCCCGCCATGGCAGTTGGTGGAATTTGAATTCAATAAAATATCTGGAATTAAGAATCTAATGATGACCATGAATCCATTGTTGATTATCGGAAAAACCCATCTGGTTCACTAGTGTCCTTTAGGGATGGAAACTACCATCCTTACCTGGTCTGGCCTCCATGTGTCTCCAGACCCACAGCAATGTGGTTGACTCTGAACTGCCTCTAGGCAATTAGGAATGGGCAATAAACACTGCCTGGTCAGCGATGCCCTCATCCCATGAACGAATAAATTTTAAAAATTTACCCATTGGAATCAGTGAGGTTGGGGGAGTGGGCGTAATACTAGTTTCTTCATTTTGAGCAAGCCCTTCCTTCTGATGTCTTACAGGAGCTATAATGCCTCCACTCCCATCCCTACTACATTTACAGGAGTCTTCATCTAAATATCAGCTAGCAATGAATTTCATGGCCTTACTGCGACTTGAGAGTTAATATCAATATTGTACCCACAATCAATATCTAGTGAATCAAATTAATTTGCATTTTTAAACATGACAGACATTCAATCCTTGCGCTATGATGAGAGTGCCAGTATCTAACAGAAATGTGTGAAATTACTTTGTCCACATTGCAATGCACATTAATATTGCACACTCAATTAAGTCCATAATTCTGCTTATTCCAAATGCTGTTGAATTTGGGCCCAGTTTTAAAATTTTTAGTTGTAGAGCTGTAAGTGTGATACCTGAAGTGTGTACCAGACACAGTTTTATTAATGAGCCCTGTGATTAGACACTGATCTGTAAAGGAGTTCCCACTGGCTGAGAACCAGTATCAGTAAGGCTGCCACAGTGTGGGGCTGAGAACTGCTGTCAAATGGAGAGGAGATAAACCAAGAGCCTATGGTACTGAAAAGTAAGTGTAAATGGACAAGCATTTACAAAGTGGCACTATTCTTTGTTTAAAAAAAAAAGGTTGGAGTCTTGTGTAAATGGCTCGTAATTGTTGGAGTTTGTGGTCCACATTTGCTTCCTGTGTCAGATGTTATAGAACATAGAACTATACAACACAGGAACCGGTTCTTCGGCCCATGATGTTGTGCCGAACATGACGCCAAATTAAACTAATCCCTTCTGCCTGCCCTTGGTCCATATCCCTCCATTCCTTGCATATTCATGTGCTTATCTAAAAAGCCCTTAAACTATTGTATCTGCCTCCACCACTACCCCTGGCAGAGCGTTCCAGTCTCCTACCGTTCTCTGTGTAAAAAGAAACTGGCCCCTCACGTCACCTTGAACTTTCCCCCCTCACCTTAAATGTATGCCCCTAGTATTAAACATTTCAACTCTCGGAAAAAAATTCTGACCATCAACCATATCTATGCATCACATAATTTTATAAACTTCTATCAAGCCTCCCCTCAGCCTCCAACGCTCCAGAGAAAACAACCCAGGTTTTTTTTAGCCTCTCCTTAAAGCTCATGCCTCTAATCCAGGCAGCATCCTGGTAAGCTTCTTCTGTACCCTCTCCAAAGGATCCATATCCTTCCTGTAATGTGGCAACCAGAATTAAACGCACTGTTCTACGTGTGGCCTAACCAAAGTCTTAACAAAGCTGCAACATGACATCCTGACTCTTGTACTCAATTCCCCAACCAATAAAAAGGGAAGCATGCCATGCATCACCTTTATTATCCTATCAATTTGTGTGATCACTTTCAGGGAGTTATGGACCCCCTCTGTACATTAATGCTGTTCAGGGTCCTGCCATTAACTGTGTACTTTTCCTTAACATTTGGTCTCCCAAAGTGCAGCACCTCACACTTATCTGGCTTGAACTCCAGCTGCCACTTCTCTGTCCATATCTGCAACTGATCTATATCCCACTGTATCTTTTGACAACCTTTTACACTATCCACAACAGTACCAATCTTATATCGTCTGCAGACTTATCAACCCACCCATTTATGTTTCCATCCAAATCATTTATATATGTCACAAACAGCAGAGGTCCCAGTACGGATCCCTGCTGAACACCTCTCGTCGTAGACCTCCAGCCAGAAAAACATACTTCCACCACTACCCTCTGCATTCTATTGGTAGCCAATTCTGAATCCACATGGCCCAGTCACCACGGATCCCATGTATCTTAATCTTCTGGATGAGCCTATTATGAGGGACCTTGTTGAAAGCCTTACTAAAATCCGTGTAGACGACATCGACTGCTGTACTCTCAACAACCATCTTTGTCACCACCTCAAAAACTTCAATCAAGTTAATAAGACATGACCTGCCCTGCACAAAGCCATGCTGACTGTCCCTAATTAGGCCATACTGTGTGTTGTGACTGGTACATTGGCTTGGTGGCTCACACTTAACTGGTGCAAATACTAGGTCTTGGTATCTCTGCACTGGAGTAGTTACCAAACCAAATTTATCCTGTACTGGACTCTGCAGGTACCTCAGTACTGGAGCAGATACCAGCTCTCGGTAATCCTGTACTGGAGCAGATATCAGCTCTCGGTGACTCTGCACTGGAACAAGTAGTAGCTCTCGGTGACTCTGTACCAGAGTAGATACCAGCTCCCAGTGACCATGTACCAGAGTAGATACCAGCTCTCAGTATCCCTGTAGCAGACTAAATACCATATGGTAGCACTCTCTACCAGATCAGATTGCTGGCAGGCTAACAGTTGTGTAAGTTTCAGAGTCTTGCTCTGTCTTAACTGTGTGTGTGTCTAAAACATTACAAGGTATAGGAAATAATGTCGCCATAAATTCCTGCACTGCTTTATAAAGAGCCTGAAATCCAAGCTAAGCATCCTCCTTTGGTGTTACAGTGAACCCTGGCTCGGTTCCCAGCCCAGCCGGCCGGACACAGACTGAGGAACAGCAGTACCTGGACAAACTAAAACAGCTATCAAAGTACATTGACCCTTTGAGACGGATGATCAACAAAATAGACAAAAATGAAGGTGAGTTTTTTAACACCTGTGAGGTGACCTCATATTTATTGAATACTGCACTGACAAAAGTCTCGCATGTTGTCTCACTGTAAGCATACTTTGTCAAACTGTCTTTTACATCACCCCAACAGAGAGAGCTGTATGACAAAATGCTCAGATTTTACATTTTCATTTCTCTCCACTAATAAAAACAAAGTCTGCTTTAAAATAAAGACCGATGCAGGTTCTTCTATTCTCAGAAAACAATGTTCCGGCATCAACAATACCTTAAAATTTTAACAGGTTGGGTTGCAAATTTGTATTCACAACAGAAATGTGTGTCTAAAATTGCCCCAGTAATTTAAATGTCAATGAAAAATTTTCTTTAATATCAGTATGTATTTCACAAAAATATTATTTGATAAATAATAAAAATAATTTATTTGTTCTTCCTTCCTGCAATCTTTCAGTTAACCAATCTGGCTGTTTCTCTTTCAGCGAGCGTGTCTCCTATTTCCTACAGCTTGATTCTGCTCTCTCAGCATCTCTAATTGTGTCAAATCTGAGTATTTACTTTGATGAACAATTCCACTTAATGGTTGGAGCTCTGATACTGATTCGCATTAATGAAAACCTTTGTCTCGTTAAATTTGGAGTGTAGGAATTTTATCATACTTTCCTTTTGTCACTCCTCCTCATTCAAGCAAATGATCTACATGACACTGACTCTCCATTTTTCTAAGTGATTGCACCTAGTCTGTCTACAACAACTCTAAGCATGTACTTTCCTTTCTCACCTTGGTGTTTTTTCACCATGATCTTTTGACAAGCACTGAACATTTCATGCCTGGTGCACCATGACTCATTTTTACATTGTCTTGCTCTTACTTTGCTATTGATGTTAGGTTTAAGTCCTTGTCCTTGGACGGTGTTTAAACATTAACCCATAAATGAGCAACCTGTTGTAGACTGTGGGTTGTTCTGTAAGGGAACAGAAGATTGTTTTAATCTGTGTCATAGGGTAAACATGGAAATGACTACCTAGTTTATCAACTTGTGAATATTTATTTTTCCATTTTTTTCTTAACTATCTACATACTTCTTTCTGAAGCACTTCTTGATGCTGGGTGAAATGGTGATATTATAAATGGTTAATTCCATTTTTGCTCTGAAATATTTCAAACTGTTCTAACATAAACTGTGGGCAATTATCTGACATCAGCACCTTTGGCAACCCATAAATTGCTAAACAGCTTTTCAAGACCTCTGCAGTTTTGGCAGTTTGGTATTGGGTGTAGACTCTCAACATTTATCTATTTGCTTTAGCTATTGACCAAAGCAAGTTGCTTTTCACCTCAAAGAAATCCACATATATTCGTTCCCAGTGTTTTCTTGTGTCTGACCATGGATCATTTCTCATCTTTTGTGGTCTGGATCTCATTGAAATCTAGTGGATCTCCTTTGCCATCTCAGGAAAAGTATTCCCATTATACCATTTCTATAGCCTAGGTCTCATTGTAGTAACCTTCCCACGTTAGCTTATTTCCTTTTCTCAAAAGCTGGCCTGAATCTTATTGTTTCTTCAGCCTTCTGTAGATGTTTCTTTAAGGTTGAGTTCTAAGTTCGTGCTCTGCCCACAGTAGCAAATAAGTTTCATTAGCTGGAGAACATAATCTGCTACTATCTCCCTCGGCAACTACTTCCTTTGAATGCAGCTCTCTGTGCAATTTAATTCTTAAACATGCTGTATTATCAGTTGAGAATCTTTGTAATTTGACCATAAAATACTGCAGTCTCTGGGGTAACACTTGTTAGTCACTACATCAAAAGCATTTGGTCCTATTTAGGTGAGGGAAACATTTTCTTTATTGTCAACTTCTATTTTATTCATTTTAAGCCAAATGTGCAATCTTTGTTCATAATTACACTGGTACTTTTTGTCAAGTTTCAATTCCCTAATTGTCTCCAAATATACCTTCAGTGTCTTCTTTTTCAATCAATTAAATACCATGCTGACTCACTGAGCTGTACACAGTGAATCTTTCAAACCGTTCAAAATCAACTTTGAGTTCCAAAAACTATGTCACAGTCCTTGATTTTGCAAGCAACATGTAAAAAAAAAAAGTGTTCCAACTCTTCAACATCTTCCTGGTGCATGCTACACCTAAATAAAGACCCGTTGTAAGCAGCCATTGTAGAGCTAATTGTATGCTCCCAACGTAGACGACATTGTGAAAAAAGTCCAGTTTTTACAGTATACGAACTGTTCTTCCTTGATGATTAAACTATGAACGCAACCTGAACATTGGGGCTTGCTCAGATAATTCTAAATCTTCGGATTTGTAGCCAGTTTCCTCCCCAATATGATATCACTTTACAAAGCTTTGCTCTGATAAGTAGATTGGAGTTCTTTTCCTGATATGTTTTCTAGGTAGATAAGTGTACGAAAGACCTAGAGGGTGCTAGCTTCCGATCTCAGTCTCTGCTGTGTTAGCTGATCTGAACCAGGTCGTTTGTGGAGCTAGTTGGCTTCAGTGTTGTTGGGCCAGCATGAGAAGAATAGAATCAGGGTCTTCTCTCCTGATAGTTTATCCATTCATTAAGTGTGAATGATTCATTTTCATTGAAAAAGCACAGAGAGACAATTTGAAGTTAAGGGTGAAATTCTAAAGGAGGAACTGGAGCAGAGGGACTAGGGTGTGTAAGTGCATAATTCACTGTCAGTTGTGGACAGATTAAGAGCATATAATGAAGCAAATTGTATCCCGGACTTTATCATAGATGCATCGAAAATAAAAGCAAGAAAGTTGTATTAAGCCACATAAAACACAACTAGTATTGTTTCTCGTTCTGGGTGCATACTGTAGGAAGATTGTGAAGGTTGACTATCAATCAGGAAGTTAGAGTTGCAGATAATGTGGCTAATAGATTAATAATGGCCAACTTCAATTTACATACAGACTAGGTAAACCAAATTAGCATTAATGCTATAGGTGGAATTTCTGGAGTGTGCGTGAGATGGCGCAGTACATTGAGGAGCCAAATAGAAATTGGGTTATTTTGGATTTAATGTTATGTAATGAGAAAGGGCTCATTAATAACCTCATTGTGAAGGACTCTTTATGAAATAGTGATAATAATATGATAGAACTTTACACTAAATTTGAAAACAGCGTAGTTCATTCTGAAACCGGGGTCTTACATCTGAACAAAAAAAAATCTGAGAAAATAAGGGGCAAATGGGCTAAGACAGTTTGGGAAAATACAATAAAAGATTTAACAGTAGACAATGACAATGAAATACTACATGGTCCACAATAGAGATAATTTCCTCTAAGGCACAAACACTCAAAGTGAATGGCGAATCAACTGTGGCTAATGAAAGAAGTTTAAAAATTGCATCAGATCAAAAGAAGTGGTAAGTCTGAAGAGGATCAAGAAACAAATAAAGGAAGGGGGAAAAATATGAATGCATGCTAGTGAGAAACATAAAAGTGGACTGTAAAATCTTTTTTAAGTATATCAGTGTGAAAAGATTAGCTTGGACGAATGGACTAGAGAATTTATAGCAAACAGCAGGGAAGTGGTGGAGAAACTAGCCAGTTATTTTGCTTGTGTTCATGGAAGAAGATATTGAAAATCTCCCAGATGACCAAGGGATTTGTGAAACTGAACAATGAAAAGAAATTTATTTTGATAAAGAGGTAGCACTTTAAAAGTCAACTGGATTAAGGTTGATAAATCCCCTGGACCAGGTGAGTTACATCCCAAAGTATTGAACAAGATGGTTAGGGATAGCGGGTGCACTGTTGATTATCTTTTACAATTCTATAGATGTGGGGAAAGTTCCTGGAAACTGGAAAGCATCAAGTGTAGTCCATGTATTTAAGAAATGAATAAGAAGGAAAATGGAGGACTGCGGACTTGTTAATTTGATGTCAATAGTAGGGAGAATGTTAGAATCAATTAAAAATGATGTAATAACCTAACATGTAGAAAATAGTGGTAATGTTGGGCAGAGTCAACCAGGATTTATGAACGATGCATCATCTTTGACAAACTTGTTGGAGTTTGTTTGAGGATGTTACTTGTAATGTAAAAAAAAGAAGGACCTATGGATGTGATATGTTTGGATTTTCAGAAAACGTTTGATAAGGTCCCACACTGGAGGTTAGTAAATAAGATTTGGGGTGGGAAATCTACTAGTCTTGATTGGATTGTGAATTGGTTAGTAGACAGAAAGTAGGAATAAACAGATGTTTAGACGGCAGGCAGTTACCAATGGAGTACCGCAAGGGTCGGTACTAGGTTCACAACTGTTCACAATCTATATAAATTACTTGGATGTGGGGACTAATTGTCATATTTCCAGATTTGCGATGACATCAAACAGGGTATAAATGTATGTTGTGAGGAGTATGTAAAGAGGCTTCAAGAAGACTGGACAGATTAAGTGAATGGACTAGAACATGGTAGATGGAATATAATGCAAATGAGAGTGAAGTTATTTACATTGGTAACAAAAGAAACAGACTATTTCTTAAATGGTGAGTGGATGGGAAATGCGGGTGTCCCAATGGTACCTGAGTATTGTAGAATAGTAGAATTTTACAGTACAGAAGGAGAACTTTGGACCCATCATGTCCGCACTGGCTCCTGAGAGAACTTCCCAGCTAGTCCACTCTCTAGCCCTATCACCATAGCCTTCTAACTTCATCACTTTCAAATACATATCCAGCTGTCTTTTGAAACCTCCTATGGAATCCAACTCCACCATTCTCGCAGGTAGCACATTCCAAATCCTAACAACTCTGAGTAAACAAGTTCCTCCACTTCTCACTCCTAGCTCTCTCGCTGATAATCTTGAAATTGTGACCCCCTACTTACCGACACATCAACTATTGGAAACAGAATATCCTTCTTTACCCTGTCAAAAATTGTTCATAATTTTGAACACCTCAATAATGTCACCTCCTAATCGTACCTCCTCCAAGGAGAATAAACCCAATCTCTCTAATCTTTCCTTGTATCTAAAATCCCTCATTCCTGGTATCATTCTAGTAAGTCTCCTTTGACCTTTCTCCAGGGCTTTAGCATCCCTCCTTAAATAAGATGCTCTGAACTGCACGCACTACTGCAAATGTAGTCCGACTAATGACTTGTCAAAGTGTAGCATCAGTTTCATACTATATATCTTTATTTATAAACCCAATGATCCTATAAGCCTTCTCAACAACTGTTTCCGCTTGCCTGGCCACCTTCAGAAAATCATGCAAGTGAACCGGAGGTCCCTCTGCTCTTGTACTCCCCTCAAAGTTGTAACATTGAGCATATATTGTCTCTCTGTTTCTTCTTCCAAAATGCATTACCTCTCATTCCTCTGCATTGAAATTCATTTTTCAGGCGTCCGCCTATTTCACCAACTTGCCAATGTCCCTCTGAAGTCACTCAGCATCATCCTCACAATTCATTATTCCCCCTAGTTTAGTGTCATTGTGAAGTCACTAAAAGCATAGAGGTGCAGCAAAGAAATGGAGGAAAAATGGGTATGACAATATAGTAAGCAATTAGGTAAGCAAGTAGTCTGTTGGCTACTTACAAGGAAATTTGAACATGAAATAAAGATGTTTTGCTACAGTTGTTTAGAACCTCACCTGGAGTATTGTATACAATTCTGTCTCCTGATCTAATAAAGGATATACTTGCCACAGAGGGAGGTCAGTGAGGTTCACCAGATTAATCACTGGGAAGGTGGAAATGAGGAGGAGAGATTGAGGAAAGTGCACCTGTATTTCATAGAATTTAGAAGAATGAGAGGTGGCTGGAGCGGAGTACACACCAGATGTTTCCCCTGACTGGTGAGCCTTAAACCAGGAGAGAGAATCTCAGAAAGAGAAAGTTGGCCATTTAATATGGAGATTGAGGAGATGCTCATATTGTAGAGAGTCTTTGGAATTCTCTGTCTCAGAGACATGTGGAAGTTTAATCATTGAGCAGGTTCAAGACAGAAATTGGTAAATTTCTGAATGCTAATGATACTGGGAAATATGGGGTTAGTGCAGGATAGTGGTATGATCAGCCATGATCTAAATGATTTGTGGACAGGCAAATCAATCTGAATGGCCTACTCCTGTTCCAAAGCCTCTTCTTAGTTACCCTGGAAAGATGATGGTGAGCTGCTTTCTTGACCTGTTGGTAGCTATTATTAAGATGTTTGTAAGACACTTTGGAGGACGGTTGACAGTGAGCCCTCATGATGAGGGACTTGCAGCATCCCATGAACTCTTGATTTTCCATCACTCCAACCAGCAAGCATCCGGAGATCCATCTTCAGTATTCCTATTCCCTTACAACAGAGAGAGGGCACCAAAACAGTTGAATTGGGCTGAATCAGGTTCATTCTGTACATAAGGTAGGCCTATTTCATGTTGGCACTGGATGCAGATGGAACAGGGTGTTGCTGTTAATTCCCATCTACACTTTGCCTTAAGTGTATTGTCTCAAGTGATACATGACCTCAGTACTGGCATGTTACCTGATGAATGCGTAATGCTCAGCATCATTCACGACTCCTCAGATACCAAAGGAATCCCTGTCCAAATGCAGCAACCTTGTCAATATCAAAACTTGGGCTGACAAGTGGCAAGGAACATTCATGCCACACAATTGTTGGGCAATGGCCATCTCCAACAAGAGAGAATCTAATCATCATCCCTTGATGTTCAATGGCATTAATGTCTCTGAAATCCCTGCTGTCAACGTCCTAGAGGTTATTATTGACCAGAAACTAAATGTGATCAAAGGTATTAATACAGTGGCTGCAAGAGCAGATCAAAGGCTCAGCATCCTGCAGGGAGTAACTTGCATCCTATTTCCCTGAAGCCTCTCCACCATCTGTAATGCATAAATCAGCAGGGTGATGGAATAGCCCCCACTTGCCTGGATGAATTCGGCTCCAGAAACACTCAAGAAACTCGACACAATGCAGAACAAAGCAGCCTGATTGATTGGCAACCATCCAGCACCTTCAAAATTCTCTCCCTTCATGACAAACGCCCAGTAGCAGTAGTATGTACCATCTGCAAGATGCACGATAGTAATTTGCCAACACATCGTATAAACTAATGTATAAACTTTCTGTGGGAACGAGAGAGACTTGCGGTTGGTGTGTTGCCTCCCGGGTGCCGTGGTCCGTGATGTCTCAGATCGTGTTTTCGGGATCCTTAAGGGGGAGGGGGAGCAGCCCCAAGTCGTGGTCCACATAGGCACCAACGACATAGGTAGGAAAAGGGATGGGGATGTAAGGCAGAAATTCAAGGAGCTAGGGTGGAAGCTTAGAGCTAGAACAAACAGAGTTGTTATCTCTGGTTTGTTACCTGTGCCACGTGCTAGCGAGGCAAGGAATAGGGAAAGAGAACAGTTGAACACGTGGCTACAGGGAGGGTGCAGGAGGGAGGGATTCAGATACCTGGATAATTGGGGCTCATTCTGGGGTAGGTGGGACCTGTACAAACGGGATGGTCTACACCTGAACCAAAGGGGTAGCAATATCCTGAGGGGGAAATTTGCTAATGCTCTTCGGGAGGGTTTAAACTAATTCAGCCGGGGGATGGGAACCTGAATTGTAGCTCCAGTGTACAGGAGGTTGAGAGTAATGAGGTCATGAAAAAGGTTTCAAGGTCGCAGGAGTGTACCGGCAGGCAGGAAGGTGGTTTGAAGTGTGTCTACTTCAATGCCAGGAGCATCCGGAATAAGGTGGGCGAACTTGCAGCATGGGTTGGTACCTGGGACTTCGATGTTGTGGCCATTTCGGAGACATGGATAGAGCAAGGACAGGAATGGTTGTTGCAGGTTCCGGTGTTTAGATGTTTCAGTAAGATCAGGGAAGGTGGTAAAAGAGGGGGAGCTGTGGCATCGTTAGTCAAGGACAGTATTATGGTGGCAGAAAGGACGT
>NC_063355.1:2348508-2381112 GCF_021869965.1 Rhincodon typus
ACGTCCTTTCTGCCACCATAATACTGTCCTTGACTAACGATGCCACACCTCCCCCTCTTTTACCACCTTCCCTGATCTTACTGAAACATCTAAACACCGGAACCTGCAACAACCATTCCTGTCCTTGCTCTATCCATGTCTCCGAAATGGCCACAACATCGAAGTCCCAGGTACCAACCCATGCTGCAAGTTCGCCCACCTTATTCCGGATGCTCCTGGCATTGAAGTAGACACACTTCAAACTGCCTGCCGGTACACTCCTGCGACCTTGAAACCTTATTCACGACGTTACTACTCTCAACCTCCTGTATACTGGAGCTACAATTCAGGTTCCCATCCCCCGGCTGAATTAGTTTAAACCCTCCTGAAGAGCATTAGCGAATTCCCCCCCCAGGATATTGGTACCCCTCTGGTTCAGGTGTAGACCATCCTGTTTGTAGAGGTCCCACTTACCCCAGAATGAGCCCCAATTGTCCAGGTATCTGAATCCCTCCCTCCTGCACCCTCCCTGTAGCCACGTGTTCAACTGCTCTCTCTCCCTATTTCTCGTCTCGCTAGCACGTGGCACAGGTAACAAACCAGAGATAACAACTCTGTTTGTTCTAGCTCTAAGCTTCCACCCTAGCTCCTTGAATTTCTGCCTTACATCCCCATCCCTTTTCCTACCTATGTCGTTGGTGCCTATGTGGACCACGACTTTGGGCTACTCCCCCTCCCCCTTAAGGATCCCGAAAACACGATCCGAGACATCTCGGACCCCGGCACCTGGGAGGCAACACACCAACCGCTCTCTCGTTCCCACAGAATCTCCTATCTGTCCCCCTAACTATGGAGTCCCCAATGACTAATGCTCTCCTCCTCTCCCCGCTTCCCTTCTGAGCAACAGGGACAGACTCTGTGCCAGAGACCTGTACCCCATGGCTTACCCCTGGTAAGTCGTCCACCCCAACAGTATCCAAAACGGTATACTTGTTTTTGAGTGGAATGGCCACAGGGGATCCCTGCACTGACTGCCTGTTCCCTTTCCGTGCCCTGACTGTAACCCATCTACTTTTTTCCTGTACCTGAGGTGTGACTACCTCCCTGTAACTCCTCTCAATTACCCCCTCAGCCTCCCGAATGATCCGAAGTTCATCCAGCTCCAGCTCCAGTTCCCTAACGCGGTTTCCGAGGAGCTGGGGTTGGTTGCACTTCCCGCAGATGAAGTCAGTGGGGTCACTTGTGGTGACCCTTACCTCCCACATTCTACAGGAGGAGCATGCAACTGCCCTAACATCCATTCCCACTGTTCTGAATTCCCAAACAGACTATTAAAAAAAAAAAACTAGTAGCCTTACCAAATCAGTGCTCAGAACCTTTTTTTTTGGTTAGAGGAGGAGGATGGGGGTGGGAGACACTACCTAGGTAGTGTTTCGGGTAAAGCAACCGCCCAAATATATTACCTCACTTACTCCAAAAATGGAGTCACGCGAGGTAAGACTTTTATAATCGAAAAGCTTACCTTCCCAGGCTGCCCTCGCGCTTCCTCCCGGACTCCCGCCGCTGAAACAACTGAAAGGCTGCAGTCACGCAAGGTAAGACTTTTATAAGTCATCTCATGTTCTTCTTGGGGACCCTGCAGCCTTTAGAACTCAACATCGCGTTCAATAACTTTAGAGCCTAATTCCATCCTTCCATGCTTTTACGCACCCCACACCTAGTCCTGTTGCTTTGTTGTAAAATAGGTTTGCCAGATGAGTTTTTATGACAATTGACAATGGATTCATGGTCATCATTGGACTCACTTCCAGAATTTTATTGAATTCAGATTCTACCATCTGCCTTGGTGGGATTTCCCCAGTAACCTGGGTCTGGCTTAATAGTCCAGCACTTGGTTGTTGCCTCCCCTTGTGTTTCAGAACCCTTTGCATTGATTAAACACTTCCCATTTTTGGTTTTATATTGAGGAAGAAGAGTGGGTGGCACATTGAAAGTTACTGGCAGGAAAATCAGTGGGTGGATTAAGGAAAGCTACATTTGAGAAGTATAGTAGAAAATATAAAGGCTAATGAAGTGCGAGTCGCAGGAGCAGGTGCTTGTGAAACTGGCTGTACGACCCAATGGCTGAAGACCACTGGGGCAAAGCGGAGGTGGCTGAATTACTTAATTATGACCCAGTGGAAATCATTGAAACTCAAAGTGGATGAGATGTCGAAATTCACAGATGAATATAGGAAATGTAGTATCCTTCCATGTCATAAAAAAAGGTGCATAAATGATGTGTAAGGATGATTCTGATCTTTGACTGATTTCCGCTCATTCACTGATGTTGTAGGAGGCGAATGAGAAGAACAAGTGGCCACAAGGCAAGCCCTTGTTGTAATTGTACAGCATCACAAATATGAGCCCACTGTTCAACAAAATAGACATAGGATATGCCACATGTATATCTACAAGTCCCATTTCAGTTGCAGGGAAGGAGTTTGAGATTTTGATTAGGGATTGTATTTTGGAAAGGTCGAATTATTGCTCTAATCTACTCGAAATCTTTAAGAAGTTAATCTAGAAGACGGTGTTACTGAATGGTGCATAGAGCAGTAACAAATGGAATTTAAGCATGCGAAAACGCATGGTTAAAATTGGAAGCAACGCTTCATGAGTTAGTTCATGTCACTTAAACGTCAAAGGATTTATTTACAAATTATAACTAGCTTGGAGTGAACTTGTCTTTAGCTGTTAGATTGGTAAATGTTGTTATGAATTACAAATCTAGATAAGTTGAAAGGGTCTTAAACTAAGAATTAGGGGCAAGGATCACGTGGAAAATGAGGTAAGTTAGTAGACACAAGGTAAAGGAGGAATATAGTAACATGGGAAATGAAGGTTGGAGAATGGCACATTGAAACAGAAGGCTATTTTGACATTCAAGAAAAATAGGAAGCTAGGTAAGGGTGATGGTGTGGAGGTAGTATTGCGTGACAAATCTACCTAAAAATTGGATTGGCAGTCATGAGGTTGAGTTCATAGAATGCTTTCGAGGGAATTTCTTAGAGCAGCATTATTTGGAACTGACCAGAAAGCAGGTTAGATTAGACTGGGTGTTGTGAAATGTAACAGAATTAATTAATGACCTAAGAGTTAAGACACCCCTAGGTAGCAGCAACCGCAATATGATTTGCATCTGGTTTGAAAGGGAGAAGATTCAATCTACAACTAGTGTTTCATACTTAAATAAGGACAGTCATGTGGGCATGGAAGCTGATCTAGCTGAAGTGAACTGAGAGATTAGTCCAGGGGATTAATCAATCGAGACACAGTGACATACATTTAAGGGGATATTTCAGTATACTTGGAATAAGTATATTTATGCTATGAAAAAAAATTCTACAGGGAGGACCCACCGTCTGTGGTTAACAAAAGAAGTTAAGGAAAGCAGCATGTTTAAGGAAAAGGCATACAAGTACGCAAAGATGTAGCAGGTCAAATGATTGGTCAGAACTTAAAGAACAGCAGAGAATGACTAAAGTGTATGAGACAAAGCTGGCTAGAAATTTTAAAATTGATAGCAAGAATTTCAACAGGTATTTAAAAAGGCAAAAAAGTAAACAAAAAAGTGAAGAAGGGTCCCAACCAGAAATATCAATTTTCCTGCTGCTCTAATGCTGCCTGGCCTGCTGTGTTCCTCCAGCTCCACACTGTGTTATCTCTTAAGTAAAGTGAGTATTGGGCCCCCAGACGGTGAGAATGGGATGTAGAAATGCAGTTAATAGTGGATAATAAATAAATGGCAGATGTAACTAACAAATGTTACACTTCTGTCTTCATTACAGAGAATATAATAAGCATGTCAATAACAGCTGAAAATCGGTAGGTGGTAGAAGGAGAGAACCTAGTGAAATTGCAATCATGAGGCATGTAGACAAACCGATGAAGCTGTGAGTTGATGAGTCTCTGGGTCCAGGTGGATCTGTGTGTTCAAAACATGTGTTCAAATCACAAAACGTTAGCCTACAGGTACAGCAGGTGATCAGGAAGGCTAATGGAATGTCATCCTTTATTACAAGGGAATTGAACATAAAAATAAGGATGTAATGTTCCAGTTATACAGGGTATTGTTGAGAGCCACATGTTGAACAATTCAGTTTTTGTCTCCTTATTTAAGGAAAGATGTAAATGCATTTTATTCAGGGGAGGTTTACTGGATTGATACCTGGTTGTCTTATGAGGAAAGGTTAGACAGCATGCATGTTTCCACTGGAGTTTAGTAGAGTGAGAGGTGACTTGATTAAAGTCTATAAGATCCTGAATGGTCTTGACAAGATGGACATGGAAAGGATGTTTCTTCTCCTGAGTCTGTCCTGAACGAGGGGCACTGTTTTAAAATTAGTGGCCACCCTTTCAAGAAAGAGATGAGGAGAGTTTTGTTTTCTCTCAAAGGGATGTGCGACTTTGGCGCACTCTGCCTCAGAAGACAGTGGAGGCAGATTCTTTCATTATTTTTAAGACAGAGGTCTTATTAAGCAGAAGAATCAGAGTTTGTCGGGTTGGATGGGAATGTAGAATTTGAAACACAAACAGATCAGCCATGATCTTACTGATTGGCAGAACAAGCTCAAGGGACCAAATGTGTGTCTTCTATTTCCTATGTTCATAACGTGTGATATTAATCACTAGACAAACTTGTGTTGTCCTCTACAAAACAGTCAACTTTCCATTGAGAATAGGTGATGCAATGTGGCCATCTATTGGTCTAGTGACATATAGCACATACAGATCACACGGCAATGTTAGTTGATAGGTTCAGAACAAGCTCTGGTATTTGTTCCTCCAGGTATATGAATAAATAGGCTCATTTTCATTGATTCTTGACAGTACACCTGGATGAGTTAGTAATTCAAAGTCCTGTATAGATATCTCCCCCAGTGGGTACAGAAAGCTAATGCTTTCTGTCAATATTATCAATAAGATGATTTAACTCCAATGTACAAGAATATGTGCAGTATAATTAATTTTAACCTACAAAGGAACAAATGTGGATTTCAGAAAGGCCCTAGTCAATTCTCACAAAACATGATGTGTGCAAATGAGGTAGATTGTGAAGATTCCATCTGGGTTGTTGTGTTGATAAATAAACATGGAAAGTCGGTCCTGTTAGAATTTTGTAGGGCTCTATAAATTTCCCTCTGATTCTTCTAAACTCCACTGAATATAGTCCAAACTGATCCAATCTCTCTCCATACGTCAGTCCTGTCATCCCAGGAATCAATCAATCTGGTAAACCTTTGTTGCACTCCCTCCAAAGTCAGAACATCCTTCCTCAAAAGAAAACTGTACAAAATATCCACGTGTGATCTCTCCAAGTTCCTGTACAATGTAGCAAGGCATCTCTGCCTCTGAACTCAAATCCTGTTGCTATGGAGACCAGCATACAATTTGTCATCTTCACACCTGCTACACCTGCATGTTTACACAATAGGCATAAAAGAACCACTGGGTACAGTGATGCATCAGAGCAGAAGTAATTTTTAGGGTCCGTGGGGCCCACTGTTTGTCAATCTTTGTGACAGAACGTTGTCGGAATTTAGATTGGCAGCACTGTGTAATGATGCTACTCAATGCGTAGTAATCTGTAGGGATCTGACTAGACTCAGTCACTGGCCAGAATTGTGGATTGTGGAACAAAAATCAAACTGGAAATAACAGAGCAGGAAAGAGATTCAGATGTTCAGGTGGAGAAGTCATTCAAACTAGTGGATTATTTATTTGCAAGCAGTGAGGAAAGCAAATGAAATATGTGATATTGGAAAATGATTTTTGCCAGCAAAGTGATGTTGAAGATGTACCTGGCTTTAGTGAAACTATCTGGAGCACTGTATTGAATTTTGGCCTTTGCATTAAGGCAGGCATAATGAAGCTAGTTCATTATGGGGGAGCAAACATGACGAATTCTGGGGAAAGATTCTGCACCGTGGGATTTTAGTGTCTGGAAGGAGTATCTCGATAGTCTTTGGAAAATGTCCTTCTGTCTGGACAAGGTACGAGGCCTGCTGGGCAGTTTAGATTTATTGAGCAATCTCAGCATTATTCCAATGCAAAACGTGGTCATTTGCTCCTTTTGTGTCAATCTGGGTTCTCCAAATGAACAATGCACCTCATTTCCTTATCTTCTCTTCATAACTGTTCACGTTCTTCCTTTACAAATAATCCAATTCACTCTTGAATGCCTCAATTGAACCACATTCTCAAGCACTGTATACCACATCCTAACCACTCGCTGTGTGAATTGCTTGCTTCACATGTCATCATTGTGTCACCCAGCAATCGAAAAGTGAGGTGGGACTTGTGCTCTCAGTTTAGTCATGAACTCATGATTGAAACTATACCAATTGCAGTATGATAAAATTATGCTTTCACAAGATGAGTGGGAGATCATTCCCTAATATGGATTAAATGTATAAAAGTCTTGTCAGTCACTGACAACAATATGGCTTCCAGACATGATGGATGAGGCAGTTATCCAGTCGGTTCCCTCCTTGTGTTATTCTGCTGGAATTGATGTCACTGTTTAAAGTTCACAGAAAACAGAATGAATTTTAGAAATATGGATTAAAGTCTCAGAGTGAGCACTAGCTAAGAAAGAGTCTGAAGAAGCGGCCATGGGTTCCTGTTAGTAAATAGTTCAGCGTATTTAGTTTGAGAATCTCAGCGTGGGCTGATGAAGTTTGAAAGAGGAGGATCTTGGACTGCTGTTTTGAAAAGGTGGGAGAACATTAAGAGGGATGTATGCTTTGTATATCAATTGTTGGAATTTTGCTGATGCAGTCTGCTGATTGTCTCTCTAACCACATCCTAACCCAGCATTGTAAAGTACCAGCCATTGTCTGCCAAGCTTGCTCCTGACTCCTGTTGTTAAAATCTTGGTTTCTCATTTTGCAATGTTTTAGGCAGTAACTTCATTGGAAAGCAGTGTCCAAAGGAATGGTGACTAGCTTCTTTATGCCTGAGCTACCTGTTGTCATGATAGGGATATTTTTATCCTGTTATCAAGTTGACCTGTCCATTAATACTGACTGGTTTGGTGTTGGTAATGATGAGCAGTACCTCGAGTCACTGCCACAGGTCCTGTCCGTACCCTGCTCACTGAAGGGCTTGAGCCGAGGCTGGAACTGTAATGGGCAGTCACCAAGCAGAGGCCAGGACAAGAAAGAGACTGATAGAAAACGACAGGCTCAGTCTTTTGTAAATAAATGGTTGGAAGCTGGGAAACCCTGCCTGCTCAGAGCCATTCCTTGTCTCTTGATGCTGGAGAGGAAGTAATACTGAACTGTATTCAGTATCCCAAGTCATAACTGGAAGCTGAGGGAAGTGGCTAAAACACTTGGCCAGATCACACATGATGATCAGTCATGTGAGCATGTCTGTGGGAACACAGCGGAAGATCATAATTGATCAGCAGTGGGGAATATATAACAACCAAACAAAATAAACAAAAGAGAAGTATGGCACAGGAACAGGCCCTTCGGCCTTCCAAGCCTGTACTGATCATCATGCCCTGACTAAACTAAAAACAAACCTTCTGCTCTTATTCAGTTTGTATCCCTCTATTCCTCCTTATTCATGTAACCATCCAGATGCCTCTTAAATGTTGCCAACATGCCTGCTTCCACCACCACCTCTGGCAGTGCATTCCAGGCTCCTACCACACTCTGCTTGAAAATCTTTCCTCACTCATCTCCTTAAACTTTTGCCCTCTCACCTTGAATCTGTGCCCCTTTGTAATTGAAACTTCAACCCTGGGGATAAAGCCTCTGACTATCCACCCTATCTATGCCTGTCATAATTTTGTAAACCTCTATCAGGTCTCCTCTCAGCCTCTGTCTTTCCAGTGAAAATAATCCTAGTCTTTTTAACCTTTTCTCATAACCAATGCCCTCGAGACTGGGCAACATCCTGGTGAACCTGCACTCTCTCCAAAGCTTCCACGTCCTTCTGGTAATGTGGTGACCAATACTGCACGCACTACTCCAAATGTGGCCCAACAAGGGTTTTATATAGCTGCAACATGTTTGGCCAACTCTTGTACTCCATGCCGCAGCTGATGAGGGCAAGTGTGCCATATGCCTTCTTATTCATTTTGGCCACCTCTGTTGCCATTTTCGGGGAACTGTGGACCTGCATGCCCAGATCCGTTTGTATGTTAGTGTTCCTAAGGGTTCTGCCATTTACAGTATAATTCACACCTAAATTTGATCCTCCAAAATGCATCACTTCACATTTGTCTGGATTAAACTCCATCCACCATTTCTGTGCCCCAGTCGTCAGTCTATCTATATCCTGTTGTATATTTTCACAATCATCGGCACTATCAGCAACTCCACCAATCTCCGTGTCATCTGCAAACAATCATGACTCTTATAGCATGATGCTGTGTTGACCAGATTTTAATCTGCAAGAAGCAAAGGGAGTTCCAGAAAAAGATTCAAAGTGCAGCAGTGCTTGGCTCATCATCATAATCAACTAAACACTGATGACCTCTTCCTTACAGGGCCCCTTTGATCTCGCCACGGAAACGCAAACACGACGAGGATGAGAGGCAGACCATTCCCAATGTTTTACAGGGTGAGGTTGCGCGGCTAAATCCGAAATTCCTGGTGAATTTGGACCCATCCCACTGCAGTAATAATGGAACAGTCCATCTCATATGTAAATTAGGTGAGTGGAGACGAATTCTGGTACCCTTCTGATCAGTACTCAGTGACAATTTAAATATAATTGATTTCAGCTTTGAAATGATTAAAACTGTTTTGCCTTCAAAAGATTGACTAGTTTTGTGATTGAGAGGATGTGATGTGATTGCAACATGATTTTTTCAGGTCTGAGTAGATTATTGCTGATTATTTGGCCTAATATTGATATATCTTTTCCTGCCAGATGACAAGAGTCTGCCTAGTGTGCCCCCACTGCAGCTAAGTGTTCCAGCTGATTATCCAGACCAGAGCCCTCAGTGGACAGATGACTCCCAACAGTATGGTAAGAGGATTGTGGGACTCCTCATGTGTTATAATACAGGATGTATTTGTTTGAAGAGACAGATCACTCCCTCCTTGCAGATGGCATTCCTCCTTGTACACACGGTGGCTCAGTGGTTAGCACTGCTGCCTCATAGCGCCGGCGACCCGGGTTTGATTCCACCCTCTGGCGACTATCTGTATGGAGTTTGCACATTCTCCCCGTGTCTGCGTCGGTTTCCTCTGTGTGCTCCGGTTTCCTCCCACAGTCCGAAGATGTGTAGGTTAGGTGGATTGGCCATGCTAAATTGCCCGTAGTGTTCAGGAATGTGTAGATTAAGTGAGTTATAGGGGGATGGGTCTGGTTGGGATGCTGCAAGGATCGGTGTGGACTTGTTGGGCTGAAGGGCCTGTTTCCACACTGTAGGGATTCTATTAAAAAATTCTGTAAAACATTTATGGATTTATATTATAATGAATTATTTGGTGAAGGATAGAAGTGTGCCAATCTTTAACACATTTTTATAAGCATTTATTTACAAGAGTTGCATGTTACAATCAAGCAACTCTTAACCCACTACCACTGTTTCAATGTTGTTTTTTCTATTCATTTGTGGGATGTGGGATGTGGGCGTCACTGGATAGCCAGCATTTCTTGCCCATCCCTAGTTATCCTTGAGAAGGTGGTGGTGAGCTGCCTTCTTGAACCGCTGCAGTCCATCTGGTGTGAATTGATCCACAATGCCTTTAGGGAGTTCCAGAACTTTTACCCAGTGACAGTGAAGGAACGGCAATATATTTCCAAGTCAGGATAGTGAGTGGCTTGGAAGGGAACTTGAAGGTGGTGGTGTTCCCATATATCTCCTGCCCTTGTCGTTCTAAATGGAAGTGGTTGTGGGTTTGGAAGGTGCTGTTTGGAGAATTTCTTCAGTGAATCTTGCAGATAGTATACGCTGCTGCTACTGAGCGTCGGTGGTGGAGGGAGTGGATGCTAGTGGATGTAGTGCCAATCAAACGGGCTGTTTTGACCTGGATGGTGTCGAACTTCGAGTGTTGTTGGGGCTGCACTCATCCAGGCAAGTGGGGAGTATTCCATCACACTCCTGACTTGTGCTTTGTAGGTGGTGGACAGGCTTTGAGGAGTCAGGAGGTGAGTTACTCACCGCAGTATTCCTAGCTTCTGGGCTGCTCTTGTTACCGTTGTGTTTATGTGGTAAGTCCAGTTGAGTTTCTGGTCAATGATAACCCCCAGGATGTTGATAGTGGGGGATTCCGTGACGGTAACGCCATTGAATGTCAAGGGTGGTAGTTAGAATGTCTCTTATTGGTGATGGTCATAGCCTGGCATTTGTGTGCCGCGAATCTCACTTGCCACTTGTCAGCCCAAGCCTTGATATTGTCCAGAACTCGTTGCATGTGAACGTGGACTGCTTCAGTACCTGAGGAGTCACGAATGGTGCTGAACATTGTGCAATCATCGGCGAACATTCTCCCTTCTGACCTTATGGTCCAGGAAGGTCATTGATGTAGCAGCTGAAGATGGCTGGGCCTCGGACACTACCCTGAGGAACTCCTGCAGAGATGTCCTAAGATGATTGACCTCCCACAACCACGACCATTTTCCTATGTGTCAGGTTTGACTCCAACCATCGGAGCGTTTGCCCCCTGATACCCATTGATTCCAGTTTCACGAGGGCTCCTTGATGCCACACTCGGTCGAATGCATACCTTGATATCAAGGGCTGTCACTCTCACCTCACCTCTGGAATTCAGCTGTGTTGTCCATGTTTGAACCAAGGCTGTAATGAGGTCAGGAGCTGAGTGGCCCTGATGGAACCCAAACTGGGCATCGCTGAGCAGGTGCTGCTTGGTAGCACTGTTGATGACGTGTCTATTTATATCTCTCTTTGAATCTCCAGTTAGCTTTCCCTTCCTGCTAACAATTAATGTACTTCTCCAAAGCATTAGTGTTGACTAATAAAAAATCAAGATGAATTTAAAAACAGAATGGAGAGTGCAGTAAAGTATAGATCACCTGATTTAAGGAAGCATGTAACTGCTTTGGAAGTAGTTCAGAGGTTTGCCAGACTTGGAATGGGTACGTTGTGTGGCAAGAAAATGTTGGACAGGCTGAGCTTTTATCTGTTGGAATTTAGAAGAGTAAGAGGCGACTTGCTTGAAATGTATAAGATCCTAAGGCTTCGTGACTGGATGAATATGGAGAGGATGTTCCCTCTTGTGGGAAAATGTACAATGTGGGATTCAGTTTGCGAGCTAACGAACTGCTGCATCCCCAATCCGAGCTACTGACTTTCACGAAGACTTTGACAATGTGGGATTGCCGATCGAAGGCAGATGAGAATTTAATTCTCTGAGGGTCACAAGTCTTTGGAATTCTCTTCCTGAAAAGGTGGTGGAAGCGGAATGTTTGAACGTTTTTAGGGGAGAGCTGAATACATTCTTGATCAGCAGTGGGCTGGAATGTTATTGGTGTTGGCAGCATTGTGGGTTTGAGGTTACAAGTAGATCAGCCATGATCTTATTAATTGGTACAGCAGGCTCAAGGGGCTAAATGGCCTACCCCCTGCTCCTAATTTATATTGAACGAGGGAGAGTCTCATTGAAACTATCATAAAGGTCTACCATGAACATGTAAGTTGTCAAAGTAATGAAATTTGGAACAGTGGAGACTGGACATAAATGTGCTGTTTCATTGCCTTTACTGATATTTGCAGAGAAATCTATCAGTTCCTGGGAATAATGTGGTAAAAGTAGTCATTTCACAATTGATGCTTTTTCAAGCAAAGATCTTTAGTTTTTTTTCAAAGTCTATATAGCATTGACACACGCTTTAGGCTAAGTGACTGGAGAATCTCTCTCTTTCACACATTCATGCAATCACTTTTTTTTGTTTCAGCATTTATTACCCATCCTTTGAGAAGGTGGTGGTGAGTTTCCTTCTTGAACTACTGTAGTCCATTTGCAGTACATACACCAGCCATTAGGGTAGGAGTTCCATCCCTTTTGTCCCAGAGATAAAAGATCCCAATAAAAACCAAAAGAACTGCAGATGCTGTAAATCAGGAACAAAAACAAAGTTGCTGGAAAAGCTCAGCAGGTCTGGCAGCATCTGTGAAGGAGAAAACAGAGTTGACGTTTCGGGTCCGGTGACCCTTCCTCAGAACTGATGGTGGCTGGGAAAACGTCAGTTTATATGCAGAAAATAGGGAGGTGGGTGGGGTAGGGAGTAAATGATAGGATAGAGCCCAAAGAGAGAGAAAGACATTTGGACAGACAAAGGAGTTGCTAACGATCAGGCTGGGAGGGTGAGTAGTTGTTAATGGGGACTGTTAGTGACTAACAACAGGGGATGTGTAATGGCAGGCTATGTGGTAACAAGGCCATGTGTGTGGGGTGAGGGGCTGGGACATGGGAGAGTTTAGGCTCTAAATTATTGAACTCAATGTTGAGTCTGGAGGGCTGTCAGGTCCCTAAGCGGAAAATGAGGTGTTGCTCCTCCAGCTTGCGTTGGACTTCACTGGAACACTGCAGCAAGCCAGAGACAGAGATGTTGGCCAGGGAGCAGGGTGGTGTGTTGAAGTGGCAGGCAACAGGTAGTTCAGGGCCTTTTCTGCGAGCAGAACGTAGATGTTCTGCTAAGCGTAGACTTGGCAACTGCTTTGTTTCCCCAATGTAGAGGAGGCCACATTGTGAGCAGCGAATGCAGTAGACTAGATTCTGGGATGTGCAGGTGAAGTGTTGCTTCACCTGGAAGATACGTTTGGGCCTTTGGATACTGGGGAGGGAGGAGGTAAATGGGCAGGTGTTGCACCTTTGCCGGTTACAGGGGAAGGTGCCGTAGGGCTGTGGGGAGGTGTTGGGCATGAAGGAAGTGTGAACCAGAATGTCCCAGAGAGAACGGTCCCTGCGGAAGGCGGACAAGGGAGGGGAGGAGAATATGTGTCTGGTGGTGGCATCTTGCTGGAGGTGGCGGAAATGGCTTCTGGATGTGGATGCTGGTGGGATGGTAGGTGAGGATGAGGGGAACCCTATCGCTGTTGTGGGAGGGAAGAGAAGGGGTGAGGGCAGAAGTGCAGGAGATGGGTCAGACCTGGTTGAGGGCCCTGTCGACAACGGAGCTGGGGAATCCTCAGCTGAGGAAGAAGGTGGACATTTCGGAGGCTCCCTTGTCGAAGTTGGCCTTATCTGAACATATGCGACGGAGACGGAGGAACTGAGAGAATGGGATGGAGTCTTTACAGGAAGTGGGGTGTGAGGATGTATAATCCAGGTAGCTGTGGGAGTCAGTGGGTTGAAAATGGATATTAGTGGCCAGTCTATCCCCAGAAATGGAAACAGAAATGTCGAGGAAGGGAGGGGAGGAGTCAGAGATAGACCAGGTGAAATCAGAGGCGAAATTGATGAAGTTTTCCAACTCCAGACAAGAGAGGGAAGCAGCACCGATGATATCATTGATGTATTGGAGACAGAGTTGTGGGTGGGGGCCAGAATAGGACTGCTACAAGGAATGTTCCACGTACCCCACAAAGAGACAGGCATAACTAGGGCCCATGTGGGTACCCATGGCCACCCCTCTTACCTGAAGAAAATGAGAGGAGTTGAAAGAGAAGTTGTTGAGGGTGAGAACAAGCTCAGCCAAGCGGAGAAGGGCGGTGGTGGGTGGGGATGGTTCAGGTCTTTGCTCCAGGAAGAAGCAGAGAGCCCTAAGACCCTCCTGGTGAGGAATGGACGTGTAAAGGGATTGCACGTCCATGGTAAAGAGGAGGTGGCTGGAGCCAGTAAACTGGAAGTTTTGAAACCAGCATAAAGCTTCAGATGAATCATGGATGTATGTGGGTACGGATTGGACCGGGGGGAGAAGACTGAGTCAAGGTAGGAAGAGATGAGTCCTGTGGGGCACGAGCAGGCTGAAACAATGGGTCTGCCCGGTCTGGCCTTGTTACCACATAGCCTGCCATTATACACCCCCTGTTAGTCACTAACAGTCCCCATTTACAACTATTCACCCTCCGAGCCTGATCGTTAGCAACTCCTTTGTCTGTCCAACTGTCTTTCTCTCTCTTTGGGCTCCATCCTATCATTTACTCCCTACCCCACCCACCTCCCTATTTTCTGCATATAAACTGACGTTTTCCCAGCCACCATCAGTTCTGAGGAAGGGTCACCGGACCCGAAACGTTAACTCTGTTTTCTCCTTCACAGATGCTGCCAGACCTGCTGAGCTTTTCCGGCAACTTTGTTTTTGTAAAAGATCCCCATGTTCAATTTCAAAAGGGCAGGGGAGTTATGTTATTCTAATCAATGTTCGTCCCTCATTCAACATCACCAAAAACAGATTGGTCATTCAGTGTCAACAGAGGCAGATGCTGGCTTGACGGCACAGCAACTATGACTCAATTTTATTGTAATGAATGATTTTGATGTGCATTTATTCATGTGGGTTATTCTCTGATTGTTGCCTTGTGATACTGACATGGGATTGAATCTCAGTAGATGGGTGTGATCAGGCTCTTCAATGAAAGCCCTGTTCAATGATGTCTGGGACTCTGCTTGTCTGTCATTCTAAGGCATCAGGCAGCACGAGATTCCATGGTTCCTGAGCTGTGGTTCCGTTCTCAGCCAAAAGTGAAATTTGATTACTAAAAATCAAATAATTTTACAAAGTGTGCAGCGCTGAATTGCCAGTGTCAGCAAACAGTCAATGCTTTCATGGATAAGAATGCAGCCTGTAGCAGCACTCTGAGCCTTTCACAATGTGCATTGTGACACCAAACAAACTTGTTTTTCTGTTCACTTGCAGAAGCTAACCCTTTCCTGCAGATGGTTCACCGTGCAATGACATCCAGGCTACTGCAATTGCCAGACAAGCACTCAGTCACTGCACTCCTCAACACGTGGGCACAAAGTGTGAAGCAGGCCTGTTTTTCTGCAGCATAACCCGGTCGGGGAGGAGTGTACTCATTCCAGCATGGAGTCTGTATCTACCAAGGAGCCTTCTAATGGATTCACTAAGAAGCTAAATGTGTGGAAAAATAGAGGACTTGCACTGTTTAGCTCTCTTCTTGATCACTTTAAAACAATATGGGACCTTTTCCTAGCATTTTTTTTTGGATATAAAGATATGTATTAAGAATTCAGTACTTTATTTACAGTCCTTGTTTCTATTTCACATACTGTGTTTGCTCATGGCCTAATGAGGGTGACTCTCAATATCCTTTATGTTACCTGGGCATCTGTGTTTTTAATAATGTATCAGTGAAATTGTCACTGGAGTAAATTTTTTTTCCAAAAGATCAGTTAATTGCTCTTTTTTGTTTACACTGAGCTCAAGTGCCTGATCCTGCAGGAGTGAATATCGCAGGGGCCAGCTTGCTCACTCTCCTGTCCAAATCAGGTTGTATATGCAAGCCCTACCCCAGAACGTGGGCCCATAATCCACGTTGGCATTCCCAAAGGAAGTGCAGCTCTGGCAGCAGTATGCCTGCTGATGAAATATCCTGCTCGCGTGCTTGGTGACGTGGATTTTTGTAAAGAGTTTGTGCTATTCGAAGTAAAGCTGTCCTCGTTATGACTACAACAAACTTCACTTAAAAACAATTTAACTGGTTGTTATTCTGCATACTGTTTGTGGGAGCTTGCTGTGTTAAAATTGCCTGCTGTGTTATACTTACAGCATTTCATAGCAAAATGTTTGAGGATACTTAAGGCATACGTTGTAGAAACATAGAAAGTAGGAGCAGGAGTAGGCCATTCGGCCCTTTGCACCTGTTATACCATTCAGTATGATCATGGCCGATCATCCAACTTCATACCATGTTCCTTTTCTATCCACATACCCTTGAATCCCTTTAGCCATAAGAACTATATCCAACTGCTTGCAAACATTCATTATTTTGGTCTCAACCACTTCCTGTGGCAGAAAATTCCATAGATTCACCACACTCTGG
Organism: Rhincodon typus; assembly: GCF_021869965.1. Lineage (NCBI taxonomy): Eukaryota > Metazoa > Chordata > Chondrichthyes > Orectolobiformes > Rhincodontidae > Rhincodon > Rhincodon typus. The sequence continues at coordinate 2,364,464 of NC_063355.1, forward strand.
GTGAAGAAATTTCTCCTCATCTCAGTCTTAAATGGCCTACCTGTATCCTGGTTCTGGACTTCCTGGTCATCAGGAACATTCTTTCTGTGTTTATCCCAATTTAAAGTCCTGTAGGGAATGAAGGAATTCTCTTTTGTGCCAATTCTGATACCTAGCTTGTCGGATCTGAGCAGAGACAACGTTAGGTTGTAACAGTCACCTTCAATATCCAGACAGATGAGCAAAGGTAGGGTCAGCCTGTGTTTACTCCCCTGACCACGAGATGAAAACAGCATTAAGTTCAATTGTGATGCTTGCCAGAGTCAAAAAAGCAGACAACAGTCATTGTATAGAACCATGTGAGGAATGACAAGTTGAGAGAGGCATGAAAGGTACCCTTGAAACTTCTCCAGTTCCATAGAGTCTGGAGAAAATACTCCTCCTCGTGGCCAGCAACTTTCACTGAACACTGCTCGTGTAAGAATGTCTGAAAGTGCTTTGTGGGAAGTGATGTAGGATCATTGTTAGTAAGCTTTTATTACTTGTCTAAATTGACCAGAGTAAATAACCAGAAAAAAAAACTGGTAAGATTACTAAGCACTCTTTATTGCTGAACAAACTAAATAATAAAAATGCAGGGTAAGCTTCAGAATGAGGCACTAATGGCTGGCTGAATTCTGAATAAGTTATCCCAGAATCATTTAAACCCAGTGTTAAATTTTCTCTTTCCACAGATGGTACCAGATTTGTTAAGCTTCTCCAGCACTTAGTTTTTATTTCAGATCTTCAGCATCTGCAGTGCTTTGCTTTTAATTGACTCATGGTTGTGCTGGAGGACAGCCTTGGGGTTTCCATCAACACATTTCCGCCTTGTCGTCATCCTCTGCTTCTGATGATAGAACAGTTTATACTGCTTTTTTTATAGTTTTAAAGTCTTCTGGTTTCTGACCAGGAGTAAAACGACCTTCCTCTGTCAAAGAAAACAGGGAATGAGATGTGCAGCCGGGAGGATGGGAGCTGGGTCTTGATGACACTCTATCGTTCTGGGAGCATGGATTCAAATTTCAAACATTAGCCTTGGTCTCTGGATTACTGGTCCAGTAACAATACCATAATGTCACTATCTTCCCTGAACACTGTCCACTCTGTCTGTGGCATGACCATCTCATGGAATGTATGTTCTACAAAACATCCAACCTGATGTTCCGCAGTGACTCCACCTGCCCCTCAAAGTCAGGAATCCTGAGTTCAAGCTTGAGCAGCTGAAGACATTTCCCCCAGGTTCCCACATGGCACTGGATCCAATCCCCTTCGTAGAATCAAGTTAGCATCTTGTATAAACTATTGATTAATGCTAAGTGTTAATACTCTTATTAATTCACTTCATTATATCAATCCTGATTGTTTTTTTTATAATTTAAGTAACCTGTAAATTTGATACAATGCTCTATGGATTCCCATACTGTGTTTAAAACACTGCCACAGTTTAGAGGGCAAAATCTCTTGAAACACACCAACCAATTGCCTAGCTGCTATTTTGTAACATTATTGTGTACCTTCTGGAAATATAAGTCAGGTTGAACAACTGCTGCCTCCCATTATTCACTGCTGCAGCTTCCCATCAGGTCTACACTTCCCTGGTTCTAATTTATCAACCGGTATTGTAGTCCTTTCAGGTGGTCTCGCAACCTGCTTAGATGAGAAGTATAGTCAGTGCTTGTTAGGCAGCCAATAGCAGGACAGTTGGGGTTAAGTGGGTATTTGGCATCTTCCAGAAATTCATCCAACCTGACTTGGCAACCTTAAAATAGGTAAGGATTAAAGATTGAGAGTATAAATGATTTTGAAGAGGATGACTATTTTAAAGCCTTGTATTAAGTGAAGGTTGGGATGGATTGTTGTTGGTGAGCACGACTTTGTGGGTTGGTTGGCTGCATCCTGAAAGAACTGCAGCTTAGGTAGGGGCAACTCAGATTCTCAGAAGCACAGAAAAGGAACAAAAAAAATTAGAAATAGTAAGAACTGCTGATTCTGGAGTCGGAGATAACACCATGTTGAGCTGGAGGAACACAGTAGACCAGGCAGCATCATAAGAGCAGGAAAGTTGACGTTTCAGGTCAGGACCCTTCTCCAGAAATGATTTCCCGCTCCTCTGATGCTGCCTGGCCTGCTGTGTTCCTCCAGCTCTACATTGTGTTTAAAAAAAAATGAAAGAACTGCAGACGTTGGAATTCAGAAACAAAGTCAGAAATTGCTGGAAAAACTTAGCAGATCTGGCAGCACCTGTGGAGAAAACAAGAGTTAAATTTTTGGGTCCAGTGACCCTGCTTCAGAACAGGTCAGATGGTGACATGGGTATAGATTAGCTTTTCAGCTCAGGCTGTAACAGGATATCATGGATGCGCACAAATAACATTGACCAGGCACACAGAAAGAAGATTATGAACAGATAATGATGCGCAAATGTTTTTAGTTTTGGAGCTATTTGTAGGATGGTGCACAATGCCCAAGCTAGAATCCAGGGTAGCAGCAGAGAGGTAAAGCCATTGTGGTAGATGGGAAAACTGGCTCCACTCTGATGGATATAGTCAATATGGAGCATGGTTTGCAGGAGGAATTAAAGGCTAAACATGGAATCCTGGAGGGAAGGAGAGGTGATCACACAGGCACAGGAGGAGATATGTTGTCATTATTGAGATAGGGTGGTGTAGAGCTGGTAGCATAGGACCATAATGCAAGCCAATAAGTGGTAGCATGCCCAAAACCAGAGCAATGAGTCGTTCTCCCATCCCCTCCTAGTGACCGCCCTCCAATTCCCAAATACTGCCGCTCCTCCAGGCCGCTAGGAGGCGCGACAGCACGGCTCCGCACATGACCTGGGCACCCTCGCCATTTTGGATTGTACCAAGTTCCCGCTATAGATGTTGGGGGAGGGGGCTCCTGAAGCCGCAGTCCTTTAGCTTCCCCCACACACGCTTTCCATCACTCGCCACACCTACCCTCCATAACACCACCTCCCAAACCCAGTGCCTCAGTGCAGCATGTCATGATACTCCTACCCCCTCCATCCGTCCACAGGTGGGAGTTTCCGGTTGCCCATGGTAACGCGGTCGGTTACTAGGGAACGGCTGTCACCCTGGGAACGCGGCGACTGCCCAACCACCGCCGCCCGGCCGCTTTCAACCGCCCGGCTCGGTGAGTAGCTCAACCCGGGACCTACCCCACACCCGGACCCCAATCCCACTGGGACTGCCTCCCATCGGGACCCCACGACCATCACCTGGCAGGAACCCGCACCCACCGGGACCTGGCCGTGAGGACTCCCCACCCCCACAAGCCGGGCTCCATCATGACCCGGGAACACACTCCACGCCAGCTGTAACCTGGGGACCTCCAAACTCTTCAGCCTGAGACACACCTAAAACCCAGGGCCCCTCCAAAATCCCAGGACCCACCAAACAGCATCACCCCCCCGCCCCCCAAAGTGGACCACAACCACCACCTACCCCACCTCTCCAATAAACTGGAACACTTAATTATTAGGGTCTCCCTCAAGTAGAACACCCACATACCCCCTTCACCCTAAATCCCTTCCCCACACACAGCTGCACTGGGAGAACTGGAGAAGGGTGTTTGTGTGATTTGGAATAAGTTTGGCAGGAGAGTAGGTGTGGAGGGGAGAATGAGGTTCAATTCGATAGTTGAGGATAACACACCGTCTGAGATTTGTCTGAATCATGAGCGGTTTCTTTGGTTCGTGGATACAGGATGACGCCCAACATTACTTCTCCAACCCATTCCCTATCTACAGCCCCCAACTCTAGGTCTGGCCTGTTGGACATTTCTGTCAGCATCAAGTTACTGATCTGTCAACATCCCAGCTTCCTATCCCTAATCATTTTCTTCATCTGAACCAAGCCACTAGAATTCTTGGTGTTTGATGCTTAGTAGAGATGTAAACCCAACATCTTAGAAACACAGAACTGAAGAGCAGAAGAAGGCTATTCTGTCCCTTGAACTTGCTCCACCATTCTAGATCAAAGCTAATTATTTACCTCAGCACTATTTCCCTATGTTACCCCCTTATCCCCTGATGTCATTAGTATCCAAAATCTATCAATCTCTGTCTTGAACTAACTCAGTGAGTGAGCTCCCTTGTGTTAGAAAATTCCAAAGATTCACTATCCTCTGAGTGAAGAAATTCCTCCCTATCTCAGGACTAAATGGCTTATTCTGAGTCCTGTAGTTCTAATCACACCCGTTTCCTCCTAACCAAGGGAAACATCCTTTCTAAAATGTCCCTTTAAGATTTTCCTTGAAATTTCAATGAGATCACTTAGTCTTCTAACCTGTAGAGAATACAGAATCAGTCTCCTTAATATTTCCTCAAAGGACAGTTCCCCCATTCCATGAGTCAGTTTGGTGAACCTCTGCTGCAGCCCTCTGTGGAAAGCGTATCTTTGCTTAAGCAAGGGCACCAGAAGTGTACACAACATTCCAGGTGCAGCCTCACCAGTGTTCTATATAATTGGAACAAGGCTTCATTGGTCCTGCCCTCAAGTCCTGTTGCAATAAAGTGCAGCAAATCTCTTGCTTAGTTGTTTGCTGTACCAGCATGTTGGCTTTCAGTAACTTATAAACAAGGACATCCATGTCTTTTGGACATATACATTTTTCTGCACCTCCATTCATCCTAACAAAGTGGACCTTATTGACAATCTAGCTATACCCTGCTGTATCCTTTGACAATCCTCCTCACTTTCTGCCAATTTTGGTATCATCCACAAACTTACTAATCAGACTACCAACATCTTCCTCCAGATCGTTTATGTATATTATGACCAACAAAGGTCCCGGCACTGATCCCTGAGGAACATCAGTAGTTACTGATTTCCATTCTGAAAAACACCCTTCCACTGCTACTGTCTGTCTTCCATGACTAATCCAGTTTTGTATCTATCTAGCCAGCTTACCCCACATCCCATGAGACTCTACCTTTTGTACCAGCCTGTCATGAGGTACCTTATCAAATGCCTTACTAAAGTCCTTGTAGACAATATCCATTGCCCTTCCCTCATCAATCATTCTTGTCACCTCAAAAAACTCAATCAAGTTGGTGAGATATAACCTTCCCCACACAAACCAATTCTGTCTATCACTAACAAGTCCATTTGCTTCCAAATGTGAATAAATCCTGTCTCACAGTATCTTCTCCAACAGCTTCCCCACCACTGATATCAGGCTCACTGTCTGGTAATTACCTGGATTATCTCTTTCCCTCCTGAACAAAGGAACAACTTTGGCCATTCTCCACTCCTCAGGAACCTTACCTGAGGCCAAAGAGGCTGCAAAGATATCCATTAAGACCCCAGATATTTCCTCCCTTGCCTGCCATTGTATGCTGGGGTAGATCACATCTGGCCCTGGGGACTTGTCTGCCTTAATACATTTCAAGACACCCAATACTTCCTCCTTCATTATGTTGACCTATCTGAGAGTATTCACAAACCTTTCCCTAACCTCAACATCCCTCATGTCCTCCTCTTTGGTGAATTCTGCTGTAAAGTACTCATTAAGGATCTTACCCATTTCCTTTGGTTCCACACATAGCCTTCCCTCCTTTATACTTGAGTGGGCCTACTCTTTCCCTAGCTACCCTCTTGTGCTAACATATGTATACAATGCCTTGGGATTCTCCTTAACCTTGCTGGCCAATAACGTTTCATAGCCTTTTTCAGCCCTCCTAACTCCCCCTTTGAGTTCTTTCCTACGTTCTCTATCTTCTTCAAGGACTTAGTTTGTTTTTATGTGTTTAGACCCTAGGTATGCTTACTTTTTTTGACTGAGCTGATAATTTCCCCTGTCATCCACGGTTCCTAAATCCAGCCATTCCTGTCCTTCATTTTCACAGGAACATGCCTGTACTGCATTCTAATCAACTGGTCTTTACAAGATTCCCAACAGTCAGATGTGGATTTACCCTCAAACAGCCTTCCCCAATCTATATTCTCTAATTCTTGCTTAATTCCATTATAGTTGGCCTTCCCCCAATTTAACACCTTCATCCTAGGTCCACTCTTGTCCTTATCTGTAAGTGTCTGAAAACTTGTGGAATTATGGGGTGGCACGGTGACTCAGTGGTTAACACTGCTGCCTCAAAGCGCCAGGATCCTGGGTTCGTTTCCACCCTTGGGCGACTATCTGTGTGGAGTTTGCACATTCCCTCCGTGTCTGCGTGGGTTTCCTCCGGGTGCTCCAGTTTCTTCCCACAATCCAAAAGATGTGCAGGCTAGGTGGATTGGCCATGCTAAATTGCCCATAGTGTTCAGGGATGAGTAGATTAGGTGGGTTGTAGGGGATGGGTCTGGGTGTGATGCTCTGAGGGTCAGTATGGACTTGTTGGGCCGAAGGGCCTGTTTCCACACTGTAGGGACACTATGATATTCCCAAAATGCTCCCCCTCTGACACTTTGATCACCTGGCCGGGCTCATTTCCCAGTACTAGGGCCAGTATGGCTCCCTCTCTCATTGGACTATCCACATACACTTTCAAACATCCCTCTTGGACACAGCTAACAAATTGATTTCTATCCCAACTCTGGGCACCAAGGGGGTCCCAGTTGATAGTCAAGGGAAGTTAAAATCATCCACCACAACAAATCTGTTATTTTCACACCTTTCCAAAATCAGAGTACGTATCTACCAAAATGACACAGCGGGAGTATGCTGGGCCCATAACCCAGAGGTCAATGGATTGAAACGGTCCTTTGCTACTTGAGAGTCCCAATTGCAGCATACGCATGTGGCACCAGCGAGCGTTGATTCACAGATGCTGCCAGACCTGCTGAACTTTTCCAGCAACTTCTGTTTTTGTTTCTGATTTACAGTATCCACAGTTCTTTCTGTTTTTATATAACATTTTTTCTGTCTCCCACTGACAGCTGGGAGGTCGATAGTACAATCCCAGCATTATGATTGCACCCTTCCTCTTCCTGAGCTCTGCTCATAATGCCTTGATGCACGGTTCCCCTAGGGTGTCCTCCCTCAACATAGCTGTGATATGCTCCCTAACCTGTAATCCTACTCCCCCAACTCTTTTATTTCTTTCTCTGCCTCGTCTTAAACATTGATATCTTGGAACATTAGGCTGCTTCTCCTATCTGTCTTTCAACCAAGTCTCTGTGATAGCAACAACATCATAATTGCATGCATTAATCCAGGCTCTAAGTTCATCATCTTACCTGCTATACTTCTTGCATTGAAGCAAATACGGTCCAAGCCTCCAGTTCCACTGAGCTTAACAACCTCTCCCTGACTGCTGTTCTTCTTGGATATGTTTGCTTTAGACTCCAGCTCGAACCCCAGTCTCTATTCTTACTGACCTGCTGCTCTGGTTCGCACCCCCTGCCACACTAGTTTAGACACTCTCAAGTGGCACTATCAAACCTCCCTGTCAGGATATTGGTGCCCCTCCAGTTTAGATGCAACATCTCCTTGTACAGGTCCCACCTTCCCTGGATGACATCCCAATGATTCACATATCTGAAGCCCTCCCCACTTCACCAGCTCCTTAGCCACACGTTCAATTGTACTCTGTCTCTGTTTCTGGCCTCAGTAGTATGTGGCACGGGAGTACTCCTGAAATTACTACCCTAGGGGTCCTGCTTTTTAGTTTACTACTAACTCCCTGAATTGTCATTGCTGGACCTTGTTATTCTTTCTACCTATGTCATTTGTGCCAATATAGATAATGACTTCTGTCTGTTTGCCCTCCTATTTCAGAATGCCCTGTACCCACTCAGAGACATCCATGACCTCATGCATCAGGGAAGCAACATACCATCCTGGACTCGCTTTCACAGCCACAGAAGTGCCTATCTGTGCTCCTGACTATTGAATCTCCAATTCTATTGCTCTACTACACTTTGTCCCTCCCCTCTGTACAGCAGGGCCAGCCTGGAATGGGGAACAAATGCACACTGTTGACTTTATCCTGCACTACACAAGCTAACTGACCCCCTCGCTATTAGGAATGCATCCCAAAACCGCCACCCGCCTCGTCCAACATTGGTTTCTTCAAAGATAACACAGTGTGGAGCTGGAGGAACACATCAGTCCAGGCAGCATCAGAGGAGCAAGAAAGTTGACGTTTCGGGTCAGGACCCTTCTTCAGAAAATCCTGCTCCTGCTGCTCTGATGCTGCCTGGCCTGTTGTGTTCCTCCAGCTCCACACTGTGTTATCTCTGACTCCAGCACCTGCAGTTCTTACTATCTCTTGGCTTCTTCAATGCTAGGTTTGTGACCAAACTTTCTCTTCCCCTCCCCCCATCCCACTGTCTTTATCTCTTGCCTTTGGTTGGTGTTGTTCTTGAATCGACACTTGTTACCTGTAAGGTCCACTTTCCCTTCTGTCCTCTGGTTACCTGTAATGTGCAGTCTCCCCTTCATTCCTTTTCACTGCTATGCATGTTCTAAGGTAACTAAGTGTATTCAGGCTGAAGCTCAGCGATTGTGTCTCTGGAATGAACGAATGATTGAATAAGAAACAATAGCCCACTCATTCAAACATCCCATCGCCTTCGCTTCCCTTCATTAATTCCTTTGCTTCTCCTCTCCTGCAGAGATTGGATTAGAGATTTCTCAAGTAGAGATGTGTCCCAGCTACTGCCCCCAGGGCAGAGACATTGAGAGCAGCGCCAAGAGCTTGTGTGGGCAGCAGGGAACACGGCTGCAAGTGTAGATGTAGAAGCTCTGAGAGAAGGCAGCAGGACACTCCAGTGGATCCACAGCTGCGATTCGGGGAGGACTTGGCACTCTTGCCGTCTGAGAACCCTGTGGATTATTTACTGCTTGGAAAGGATAAGGAAAACTGAGTTGGCCTTAGAACAGCGACTTCACCAAGGCCCAGTGTTAGGCCAACCAGGAGCTTGCATCTACTGTGGTCTCCAGCACAGACTGGTGTGTGACAGTTGAATGACCTGAAAGGGAAGAAAAAGCACATTTGAGTTTTTTAAAAAAATATTTACACATAAATTTCAGACTTGGCCAGATCTGCGCCACTGCGTGCAGCAGGGGTTTGATGGAAGCCCTCTCCCCGGGGGACATGTCGAGTGCCAGCCTTCCCCCACTCCGTAACCTGCCCCAGTGGTCCCGGGTTGGGACAGTCCAGAGGAGCCGCTACCCCCGCTCCTTCTTCCAGGACAATGTCAAGCATCTACCCTTGTCGCCCAACGCAAAGACAACCAAAAGTGAGGTCCCGCACCAGCTCAGCCCCCTGTACGAGCAGCGGGACATAGACCCAAACCTGCGGGTAGTTGCCCTGGAGAAGAATCTCAAGTTCCTGCAGGAGCAGCACTCAGAAACTCTGGGCAAACTACACCAGGAAATCGAACTGCTCAAACGGGCTAACCAAGGTGCGTGTTTCATGCTTTGGTTCGGGGGCGTCGGTGGGTGGTGTTTAAACATAGTAACATGGGGTGGAGCTGGATATGAAGTGAGATTCAGGCTAGATCCCAAAGCATTTATAGCAAACCTTTATCTGTGTTTTTTAAGTGATGATGGTTGAGGGGTAAATATGGCCAGGCCGATGATGATAATTCCCTTGTGCTTCTGAATTATACCTGAGAGGATAGGTGAAGCTTCAACATCTCCAGTTTAATGCCTCGTGAAGGGCTTTGCTCAGGCAGTTCCTGAGTAAAATATAGAAGTGTCAGTCTGGATTATGTGCTTGAGTCTCTGGGTGGGGGATTTAAACATGAAGATGGGTAATATTAATAACACTGGATGAGGATTACAGAGGCCCAGGCTGATGTTCTGGGGCATGGTTTCAATTCACGTAATGGCAGCTAGTAGAATTTAAATTCAATTAATAAATCTGGAATTGAGAGCTAGGATCAGTGATTGCGCCTAGAAGCTATCATTGTTTGTCGTAAAAGCTCGCCTGTTTCACCAATGTCCTTTAGGGCTGAAATCTGCCATCCTTTGGTCCGTTACTCCAGATCCACAATATGTGAATGACTCTTGATGACCCTGTGAAATTATTTTTATTTTTTGTATTATTAATTCCTGGGATGTGGATGTCACTGCTGGGCTGGCATGTATTGACGTGTTGCCCTTGAGAAGGTGATGCCTTGAAACTGCTGCAGTTGAACTGGTGTAAGCACAATCAAAATGCCTTTAGGGAGGGAGTTCCAGGATTTTGAACCAGTGACAGTGAGGGAATGACAATATAATTCCAAGTCAAGATGGTAGGTAGGAGAATATCTGCTGCCCATGTTCCCTGTAGATGCCAGTTTGTGCGTTTGGATGAGCTTTGTTGAATTTCTGCAGTACATCTTGAAGATGGTACACACAGTTGTTACTGAGTGTTGGTGAAGGAAAGAGTGAATATTTATGGATAAAGTGCCAAACAAGCATGCTGCTTTGTTCTTGAACTTCCTGTGTTTTGTTGGTGCTGCACTCATCTAGGCAAATGAAGGATATTCGATCACACTCCTGACTTGTGCCTTGTAAATAGTGGACAGGCTTTGAGAGTCAAGAGGCGAGTTACTTACTGCAGGTTTCCTAGTTTCTGACCTGCTCATGTAGCTATGGTATATATGTGGCTGGTTCAGTTCAGTTTCCCTAAGAATGTTGATAGTGAGGTTTCAACAATGGTAATGGCATTGAATGTCAAGGGGCAGTAGTTATATTCTCTTCTGTTGTAAGTGGTTATTGCCTGGTACATGTGGCACAAAAGTTACTTGGCACTGTCAGCCCAAACCTGAATTCATAGGATGTACGTCTTGCTGACAATGCCAGCATTTATCACCCACCCCTAACTGGTCTTGAACTGAGTGCTTTGCTGGGAAATTTCAGAGGATTTAAACCTATATCCCCAGAGAATTAGCTCAGCTCTCCAGATTATAAATGCAGAGATGTTACCACAATGCTACCACCTCCTCTATGACAAGCAAACCACTCAGTTCAAGGGCAATTAGGGATGAACAATAAAAACTGCATACAAATGACACCTATTTTCTGTGAAGTAATGCATGTATAAGAGGTTCAAAGAATTTAATCCAGTGGCCATGAAGGAATGATAAAATTTGTCAATATGATGTTATGATTTAACTGGGAAGTGTATGATGACAATCATGCCCCACTGATCTACAAGTGGTCCCAAATATATAAGTGTATAAAAACCCAACAAGACCACCAAAATTACCAATTAGTCTGACTGGCTGCTATTCAGGACAAAAGAAATTCACATCAGGTTTCATCATTAACAGAAAACAACTCTATTCGTTGTAACACACTTAACTTTAACAAAAGCAGAGAAAAGAATTTCTAATCTAGTATTAAACCGTACTCATTCCAAGTTCAATATACGTAAAACTCATTCCAAGTTCAATATACGTACAAACTCAAGTCACAATTAAACCAGACAACAGATAAATGATTTACCACATTCACTATGAGTAGAAAAGTTATGTAGACAGAATATATACAATTTTGAAGGTCAAAAGTCCAGACCACAAAGTGGAAGGTTATTATCCTTTTGAGTTATCATCATCTGTAGGGTGATGGTCATTTTTCACTTTAGTGGTTGACCAAGAGGTCTGTTTCAGAATTGTTTTTAAGCTTTTTAAGTTTGTCAGCCTATTTCCCACACTGGAAAAGAGATAGTAAGAGACAGGGAGAGCAATGAATGTTTTCTCTTTGCAGACTCTGAATGTTAGTCACCCTGTTGCCCTGCTGCTTACAGCTTTTAATACTCTGTAGTTTAACCAAACAGACTGTCGACAAGCTGAATTTCCTCAACTCAAAAGACTCGGTGCCACTTAGTCTCATTCTCTGCATTGCTACTTCAAAAAGCACAGCTCAAAAATATGCAGTGTTTCATTTTCAAGTTGCAAATCTGTTCTGGTATTTCAGTTATCCAACAAACCAACTTCCATTTCAGCCAAAATAAAACAACTGCTGATGCTGGAGATCTGAAACAAAAACAGAAATTGCTGGCAATACTCTGCAGGTTGGGAGCAACTTTGGGAAGAAAGCAGCGTTGACATTTTGAGTCCAGTGACTCTTCATTAGAACTGATAGCAGCTAGGAAAATCTGGCATATATGCTGAAGATGAGGTTGGGGTTGGGGTGGGGTAGGGAAAGGAAGAGATGGGCAGGTTGGTGAAGAGAGAGATATGAAAGGGGTAGATAAATGTGGGATTATCGATGGCAGGCCAGGACAGAAGAAAATCTGAATAAATGATAGTGAGAGCTGAGGGTATCAGAGAATGGGTAGTCGGTGCTGAAGGTCTGAGAGTAGAAGAAAATAGATTGGCTGTGCTAAAAGTAACTCGTCATAATACAACCAGGTGGGGTTGTGGGTAAAAAAAATTGAAGAACGGAATCAGGCTGTACAGTTATGATTCAGAGATAGTAGGAACTGCCGATGCTGGAGAATCTGAGATAACAAGGTGTAGAGTTGGATGAACACAGCAGGCCGAGCAGGAAAGCTGACATTTCGGGTCTGGACCCTTCTTCAGAAGTGGGGGAGGGGAAGGGGATTCTGAAACAAATAGAGAGCGAGGGGGAGGTGGACAGAAGATGGATAAAGGAGCAGATAGGTGGAGAGGAGACGGACAGGTCAAGGAGGCGGGGATGCAGCCAGTAAAGGTGAGTGTAAGGGAGTGGAACACCTACGCTCGGTTCGTGACAAACGACTGCACCTCCCAGTTGCGAACCACTTCAACTTCCCCTCCCACTCCTTGGAAGACATGTCCATCCTGGGCCTCCTCCAGTGCCACAACAATGCCACCCAAAGGTTGCAGGAACGGCACCTCATATTTCGCTTGGGAACCCTGCAGCCCAATGGTATCAATGTGGACTTCACAAGCTTCAAAATCTCCCCTCTCCCTACCGCATCCCAAAACCAGCCCAGCTCATCCCCGCCTCCCTAACCTGTCTGTCCTTTCTCCCACCTATCCACTCCTCCCACCTCAACCCCCACCCCCACCTCCTACCTACCAGCCTCATCCCCACCTCCTTGACCTGCCCGTCTTCCCTTGACTGACCAACCCCCACCCTAACTCCCCACCTACACTCACCTTTACTGGCCCCATCCCTGCCTCCTTGACCTGTCCGTCTCCTCTCCACTATCTGCTCCTTTATCCATCTTCCATCCGCCTCCCCCTCTCTCTCTACTTATTTCAGAATCCCCTTCCCCTCCCCCATTTCTGAAGAAGGGACCACACTCGAAACGTCAGCTTTCCTGTTTCTCTGATGCTGCTTGGCCTGCTGTGTTCATCCAGCTCTACATCTTGTACAGTTATTGAACTCTGTTGAGTATCAGAAGCTGCAAGGTCCCCAAGCTGAAATGTAATGCTGTTCCTTGAGCTTGCACTGAGCCTTGCTGGAACACTACAGCATGGCTAGAAATGTTGGTGTGGGAACACTTGGTGTATTGATGTGGCAGGCAACTGGAAGCTCTGGGTCATTTTTGCAGACAGAACATAGGTGTTTTGCACATGTAAGGGGACCACATTGTGAGCAGTGAATACAGTCAATTAGATTGAGTGAAGTACAGGTAAATCACTGCTTCACTGAAGGGTATGTCTGGGCCTTGAATGGTGAGGAGGGAGGAGGTAAATGGGCAGGTGTTACACCTTCAGCGATTATACGGGAAGGTGCCATGGGTTTGTGGGGAGGCATTGTGAGTGGAGGAGGAGTGGATCAGAGTATCTAGAGGGAACAATCCGTGTGGAATGCTATCAAAGAAGCCAAGGAGTATATGTATCTGGTGTGGCACCCGATTGGTAGGATGGTGAGGACCAGGGGTTCTTATTGCTGTTGTGGGAAGGAAGAGAAGGGTGAGGACAAAAGTGTGGGAAATGGGCTGAATACAGCTAAGGGCTCTTTTGACTATGGTAGCTGGGAATCCTAATTGAGGAAAAAGGTGGACTTTTCTGAGGCCACCATGTGGAAGGTGGCATCATCAGAACAGATACAACAGAGATGAAGAAACTGGGAGAATGGGATAGAGTCATACAGGAAGCAAAGTGTGAGGATGTATAGTCAAGGTAACTGTGGGAGTCGGTGGGTATGTAATGGATATTGGCGGCCCGCCTATGTCCAGAAACGGAAACAGATGTCAAGGAAGGGAGGACTCAGAGATGGAGACAATGAAGTGGTGGAAATTGAAAGCGAAATTCTCTGCTACCTTCAGCTCTCATTTATTCACCTACTCTTCCATCCTGGCCTGTCATCCATAGCCACCATGTTCATTCACTCCTTTCTAGGTGGACTTTTCTGAGGCCACCATGTGGAAGGTGGCATCATCAGAACAGATACAACAGAGATGAAGAAATTGTCTCTCTCTAGGCTCCATCTCCACCTATCCATATATCTCTCCCTATCCATATATCTCTCCCTCCCCCAACCTGGTCTTCAGCATAAATACCAGATTTTCCTAGCTGCTATCAGTTCTGATGAAGAGTCACTGGACTCAAAATGTTAACTGTGCTTTCTTACCACAGATGCTGCTAGACCTGTTGAGTTTCACCAGCAATTTCTGTTTTTGTTCCATTTCAACTTATAGTCCCAAAAGAGGAAATATGTGGTCTCTTACCAATATGTGGGATAGTGAGCGACGAGGTACTGATACTCCCATGCATCAACTTGTTCTCAATGTTGTTCTAGATGTTAGTTTGGAAAGTGCCTTGGTGCTTTGGTGAGTACCACTTGTAGATGGTAGACACAGCTGCTGCCACTGCACACAGGTGGTGGAGGGAGTGGATGTTGAAGTTGGTGGATGGGGTGTTCATCAAGTAGACGTCTATTTCCAGGATGGTTTTGAGCTTGTGTGTTTTCGAAGCAGTGCCCATTAAGGCAAGTGGAGCGTATTTCATCATACTCCTAACTTATCGTAGAATGGTTACAGCAGAGGAGGAGGCTATTTGTCTCTTTGTGTCTGTGCCAGCTGTCTAAAGGACCAATCCTCTTAGTACTATACCTTTGCCTTCTTTGCAAGTTTTTCCTTTCGGAAAATACTCCACAAGCCCTGGGGTAGAGAATATCAAAAATTTTCAGCACTGTCAGTAAAGAAATTTCTCCATATCTAGATCCTACATGATTGATAACTTCTCATGAAACTATGTCCCTTGTTGTAGATTCTCCAGCCAGTAGAGATATCATCTCAGTGTCTACCAGTGCTCAAAATATCCAGGAGAAGCAGGAGAATCCACCTCCAAAATGCCTGTGAAATTTAATAATGGGGATGACCAAGAAAGCAAAAAAGCTAGCCCTTGAAGTAGAATGTGCAGAATCTGTAAGGATCTGCTCCTCCAGTGAAGTGGCACAGTGGCTCAGTGGTTGGCATTGTTGCCTCACAGTGCCAGGGACGTGGGTTCAATTCTAGCCTTGGGTAGCTGCCTGTGTGGAGTTTGTACATTCTTCCTGTTTCTGCTGGGTGCCCTGGTTTCCCCCCACAGTCTGTAGATGTATAGGTTAGGCAGATTGGCCATGCTAAATTGTCCATAGTATCCAGGGATGTGTAGGGTAGGTGGATTAGCCATGGGAAATGTGAGGTTGTAGAGATAGGGCAGGAGGGTTGGGTCTGGATAGGATGCTGTTTGGGGTTTGGTGCTGACTCAGTGGGCTGAATTACCTCTTTCTGCACTGTAGAGATTCTATGAATGACAGGCTAGTTCTCCATTGTGTTTACGGATGATAGACTCATAGAGAACCCATCAGCAGTAAACATGAGAGAAACAGCCTATGATTGGAGGAGTAGCAAGCAGGGTAAGTAAGAAAGAAAGGGAACAAGTAAGTGGGCTGATTGCAAAGCCTTTTGACAGAGTTGCTTAGACAAAGGGATTGCTGAGGCATGAGTGGAGGGAGGGGACCCCTTTTGAGAGTAAAAGCTTTGGTAGGGTCTGGTGGATCAAGGCTGGGGAGCTGACTGTCATAGGTTTTATTTGGAGTGGGGGATGAGAAGGTTGCAAAGGGAGTTGAAAAATTGATTGCAAGAGGTAGGCTGCATGGGGGTGGGGATAGGGAGAAGTTGCAGGAGAGATCAGAGAGAGGGTGAGATTGCAAGAGGGTGAGTTGGGATGGTGGCTGAAGTGGCTACAGGGAGGGTGCAAAGAAGTGGTGCAGGCTGCAGGGGGGACAGGGAAGGAAGGCGGCTGCAGTGGGTGAGAGGGAAGGTGCTAAATAGGAAGAACATTTTAAATTTGTCAAAAAAGGAATCCTTAGCTAACTAGGAATCAGGAAGACCTAAACCACTGAGGCAATAAATTCCTTGCAAATGATCATGAATCTTTAGCTTAAGACTGCATATGTTCAAGAACTATTGTATAGGGAAAATGTTGTAAATTGTCAAATTTAAATCTGAGTTAAATCTAAGTCTAATATGCAGTAAAAAGGGTATTAACTGTGTGGTTCCTGCTTTGTGCATGCATGCTGGAAACATATTAACTGTGACTTCCTCAGTCTGCGGAAGTTGCATTTAGGATGGTGGTTTTTGTTTGGGTAGAGGTGTACGTCCTTTATTTTGAAAATAAATCTTTTGCTAACTAAGAGATAGTAGGAACTGCAGATGCTGGAGAATCCGAGACAACAAGGTGCAGGGCTGGATGAACACAGCAGGCCAAGCAGCATCATAGGAGCAGAGAGGCTGACGTTTCGGGCCT
>NC_063355.1:2381512-2439913 GCF_021869965.1 Rhincodon typus
TCAAAATCTCCCCTCCCCCCACCGCATCCCAAAACCAGTCCAACTCGTCCCTGCCTCCCTAACCTGTTCTTCCTCCCACCTATCCCCTCCTCCCACCTCAAGCCGCACCTCCATCTCCTACCGACCAACCTCATCCCGCCCCCTTGACCTGTCCGTCCTCCCTGGACTGACCTATCCCCTTCCTAACTCCCTACCTACACTCACCTTTCCTGGCCCCATCCCCGCCTCTTCGACCTGTTTGTTTCCTCTCCACCTATCCTCTCCTCTATCCCTCTTCTATCCGCCTCCCACTCTCTCCCTATTTATTTCAAAACCCCCTTCCCCTCCCCTTTTCTGATGAAGGGTCGAGGCCCGAAACGTCAGCCTCTCTGCTCCTATGATGCTGCTTGGCCTGCTGTGTTCATCCAGCCCTGCACCTTGTTGTCTCTTTTGCTAACTAATACCTGTTGTCTTGGGCCAATTTTAAAAATCTGATGTGTAGGAAATTAATCTTTCCTTGTGTGTTGCGGCTATAAGTATAATGGAGAGTTGGTAATTATTGAGGATAGTGAAGAATTCTTCTAATTCTGCTTCTACACATTTCTAAATTCCCTCATATGTCGATATAATTATAGATGGTTGTTATGGATCAGACCAAACTCCCTCAAAATATTTTAAGAAGGTAGAGTAGACCCTAATCTTATTTTAAAGGTATAAGTGAAGGGCATGTTCCAGATGTGATGCGACTGGTCAAGCTACTTGACGTTAAGCAAAATGCAATTTATTTAAATACTACAGTTAAAATACAAACAAAAGAAAGAGGGGTTTAGCAGAAGTCTGGTCTGGTAGTAGCCAGTTCGGCGCCTCTGCCTTTACAACCTCTCTTGAAAACAATCTAGGACAAAATAACCTTTTTAAAGTGAGAGCATCGTCACATGGTATTGTTAGTTTGTGACTGCGTCAGCTAATAAAGGAGTTGTTGAAAATGGGAAAGTAGCCCTTGAGAAAACTGCAGGAGGAGCCCTTGAGGAAAAGTATCTCGCTGGTATCTATCCTGTCAAGCCCCTCGAGAATGCTATATGTTTCAATCAGATTACCTCTTATTCTTCTAAACTGCAGAGAACATAGATCCAATTTACTCAGCCTCTCATCGTAGAACAAACTCACATACTTGAAACCAGTCCCAGGAATAGCCAAGTTTTTGCTGTTTATCTCCGATGCCAGTATACTTATTTTACAATATGGAAATGAAACCTGTGCACAGTACTCAGCAAATCCCTATAAAACTGTAGCAAGAACAACTGTAACTTGTTCTTGTGTTCCTGTTATCTTACAATAAAAGCCAATCTGTTGCTTGACTTCCTAATTTCTTGCTGTAATTTCATACTTTTTGTTTTGTCAATCCAGAGAACATGGTCTTGCTGGCTGGGCTAGCATTTTTTGCCCATCCCTAGTTGCTCTTGAAATGGTGGTGGTGATCTGCCTTCTTGGACAACTGCAGTTCATTTGGTGTAAGTACACACACAGTGCTTTTTGGGATGGAATTCCAGGATTTTGACCCAGTGACACTGAAGGAATGGGAATATATTTCCAAGTCAGGATGGGTAAGTGGCTTGGAAGTGTTCCCATGTATCTTCTGCCTTTAATCTTTTATGTAGTAGTGGCATGGGTTTGGAAGATGCTTTCTAAGAAGTCTTTGTGAATTTCTGCTATGAATCTTGTAGATGGTACACACTATTGCACTGAGTGCTGGTGGCAGGAGTGAATGTTTGAGGATATGGCTGCTTCGTCCTGGTCAGTGCCAAGTTAACTTTGTGTTTCTTGCTGAGGACAACCAAGTCTCTCTGTAGTCAACATTTACAAGTTTCTGGCCTTTTAAAAAAATATTTATTTTCTAATCTTACTACCAAAAATAAAGAGCTAAAGAAACTTAACCTGTATGTATCTCACTGCAGCCTTTTTGTGTCCTACTCACAATTTGCATTTGCATCATCTATAAACTTGGTTACATTAATCTTGGTCGTATTAATGTAGACTGTGATATTTGAGGCACAGATCATTGTGCACTTTCAAAGTTATCAACTGTCTTTGGAAATTCAGGTATCTGAAGTGCATCTACCCGTAGGATCTCCTTCATCTTCCCTACTGGTTACATCCTAAAAAAGAGACTTTAAGAACTTTATCAGAGAAGCTTTTGTTTTCACATGAACATAGTGACTTTGACTGATTGTAAATGCAAAGTGATCTTGTAAATGCATTGCTAACAACTCCTTAATACCTCTTTTAAATCACCCATTACCAATTAAGTGTCTCATTTGAAAGGGGTGCCACTAACGTCCTGAAACCATTCAAGGAAACTCAATTTAATGAAGATGCCCTTCCTGGGGTTGATAAAACACCCCAGTCCTCCTGCCATCATACCACCCTGTCATTAATAGGCAAGGCAGGATGATCTATACTAAAGTAAATCATTGCCTGTAGTGGTTGTAACAAGGTCAGCCAAGTGGACCTCTTAGAATATGAGTTCCCTGATTGGGGCTGTTAATTTGGTCTAATTAAGGAGCCCTACCTGACAGATATAAACAGGAGTGTCAGAGATTCTGTTTACTCTGAGAACTGGCTCTGAGGAAGCTGGAATGCTGTCAAGGACGTGTAAATAAAGGGTGACTTGGTCATGGGATACCGGCCTCTGTGGAGTTATTACATTGTGCATGCTTAATTTTTTTTTAGTGCTTGTTTCTGGGATATGGCCATTGATTTCTAAGTTATATTTGTTATCAATCCCTAATAGGCCTTGAGATGGTGGTGGTGAGCTGCATTCTTGAACCACCAGAGTTCAAGTGGTGTGTGGACATCCACAGTAGTGAGGGAGAGAGTTCCAGAACTTTTTCCAGTGACAGTGAGGGAACAGCAAAATATTTTCAAGTCAGGTTGGTGTGGGGCTCAGCGAAGAACTTGCAGGTGGTGGTGTTGTAATGTATCTGCTGTTCTTGTCCTTCTAAGTGGGAGGGGTAGGTTTGGTCCTGTTGAAAAAAGCCTTAATGAGTTGCTGCAGTGCTTCTTGTAATGCAATTCGCAACATCAACTGTACACTGATGATGGATGGGGTGCAGATCAAGCGCGGTTTTTGTCTTAGAGAGGCTCGAGCTTTTTAGTGTTATTGGAGCTGAATCAAACCAGACAAGTAAGAGTATTTCATCATACTCTGCTATATTGAAGATGCTGAGGGGTGGGGGAGAGTCAGAAGGTGGGGTCAGGAGCTGAAACTCACTGCAAAATGCCAACCTTCTGATCTGCTCTTCTTGCCACTATTTATATTGTTAGTCCAGTGCAGTTTCTGGTCAATAGTAACCACCCAGGCATTCAGTGATGATAATGCCTTTGAAAGTCAAAGGATGGTGATTAGATTCTCTTTTGTTCTAGATAGTGATTGCTCGACACTTGTGTGACATGAATATTGTCACATCAGCCCAAGTCTGAATGTTGATCCAGGTCTTGCTGCATATGGATATAGTCTGCTTCAGTATCTGAGGAATCACAAACTGTGCTGAACATTCTGCAATCATCAGTAAATATCCTCAGTATTGACCTTATGATGGAGGGTAGATCATTGATGAAGCAACTGAAGATAGTTGGGCCTAGGACACTGCCCTGAAGAACTTCTGCAGAGATGTCCTGGGACTGAAATGATTGGCCTCCAGCAGCTACAAAAATCTTCCTTTGTGCCAGGTCTGATTCCGATTGGTGAAGAATTTTTCTCCTAACTTCCATTGACTTTGGTTTTGCTATGACTCCTGAATGTTACCTTACTGTTAAGGGCAATCACTTTCACCTCACATCTGAAACAAAAAAACAAAGTGGCTGGATATGTTCAGCTGGTGTGTGGAGAGAGAAAGTGTTAATGTTTCAGGTCAATGACCTTTCATTGAGATACAATTAGTTATACTCAAGTGAAAAGTGTGAAAAAGATTCAAAAGGAGGTTCTGTGATAGGGTGGAAAGCTAGAGAATTCAAATGACAAAACGGTTGAAGATGCAAGGCCAAAGTGGGAGAGATAGATATAGTGATATCACATCATTCTCTAAAAATACCCTGAACCTTATGATATCGTGATCACCATCTCCTAAATGTTCTCAAAATATTCACTTATTGGCCAATGACGATTTGAACCTTCATAAGACAGATATCAGTTACCTGACCAGCATTGTGTGCAGCACATTAGGCATAAGATATATCATGGCATTACCACTAACCTCCTAACTACACTCATGAGCAGATCCTGTAGTATCATTGGGAACAGTACATTTTACCAGACAAACTGAACCATTACACAGAGCCCTCACTGGGTAAATAGAGCTTATTGTTCTCAGAGTTTCAAGAATGATCTGATTGTCTGTTTATAACCCTATAATTAAGTGAATATATGAGCAAGCACTCCCATTCTCAGCCTCGAACTGTTGCTTTCTAGCAGTTGTCAGATTAAACCTCAGGAATTTTGTTATCAGTAAACTGTTGAACATTCTGAGTAATGGAACGACTTGGAATCCAATGCCTAATATAGTGTGGGCTATTTGAGCTAATTGAGGTAACTTTACCATTACAGTGTCCTGGTACATTGCATGGGATTAGTTAGTAAAATTTCATTGGTGGTGGGACCTCCTGTGATGTGCAACTACCTTAATGACTTGCATAGACAGAGCTGTGACACCACATCCAATGGATCAGATCTAAACTCTGCAGTCCTGCCACATCCAGCTATGAATGGTGGTGACCAATTAAACAACTAACTAGAGGAGCAAGCTCCTCAAATATCCCCATCCACAATGATAAGAGAGCGAGCACACTAGTGCAAAAGACAATGGTGAAGCATCTGCAAGCATCTTCAGCCAGAATTGCTGTTTGGATGATCCATCTCAGCCTCCTTCTGATGTCCTAAGCAATGCAGATGCCATTCTTCAGCAATTTGATTCAAGAAATGTTATTAAGAAATGGAATGACTAAATGCACTAATACTTCAAAAGCTGTGGACCCTGACAGCTTAGCAATCGTGACAATAGCACTGTAGCCTTGTTCTCCAGAAGTAGCTGCATCCTTACCTCAGTAGGAAAAGGATAAGCTTTCCATAAAAGTTAAAGTTTTTAATTCAAATAAGGCAAATTTTAATGGTATGACACAAGAACTTTCAAAAGTTGATTGGAGTAGACTGTTCGCAGGTGAAAGGACATCTGACAAGTGGGAGGCTTTCAAGGGTGTGGTGACGAGAGTTCAGAAGCAGTATGTTCTTGTTAAAGTGAAGGGTAAGGCTGGTAAGATTAAGGAACGATGGATGAAAAAAGATATTGAAGTTCTAGTCAAGAATAAAAGAGAATCTATTTTTGGATATAGACAACTTGGTACAATTGAATCTTTTAATTAATGTAAAGAGTGTAGGGGCACTCTTAAGAAAGAAATCAGGAAGGCAAGGGGCGGATATGAGATAGCTTTGGTGGATAAGGTTAACGATAATCCAAAGTGATTCCACACATACATTATGAGCAAGAGGGTAACTAGAGAGAGGGTAGGGCTTCTTAAAGGTCAAAGAGGTCATCTTTGTATTGAACCTTAGGAGATGGGAAAGATACTAAATGAATATTTTGTGTCAGTTTTTACTGGGGAGAAAGAAATGGAGGCTAGAGAATGCAGAGAAATAAATTTTGATGTTTTAACAACAGTTCACATTACAGAACAGGAGGTTCGGGAGGTCTTAGAGAATATAAAAGTGGATAAATCTCCGGGACCTGATCTAATATATCCCAGAACGTTGTGGGAAGTAAGGGAGAAAATTTCGAGATCCCTTGCAAAAATTTTTACATCATCTATAACTACGGGTGAGGTGCCTGATGATTGTAAGGAGAAACCAGGGAACTATAGACCTGTGAGTCTGACTTCAGTTGTGGGTAAATTGTTGGAGGTGATTATAAAAGAAAGGATTTATGGACATATAGATAGGCAAAAATTGATTAGGGATAGTCAGCGTGGTTTTGTGCGAGGAAAATCGTGTCTCACAAATTTGATTAAGTTTTTTGAGTAAGTTACCAAAAAGATTGATCAGGGCAGGGCAGTAGATATTGTTTACTTGGACTTTAATAAAGTCTTTGACAAGATTCTGTATGGTGGACTAATTAGTAAAGTTAGGTTACATGGGATTCAGGGTGAATTTGCCAATTGGATACATAACTGGCTTATCAGCAGGAGACAGAGAGTGGTGGTGGAGGGTTGCTGTTCAGAATGGAGGCCTGTCACCAGCAATGTTCCACAGGGATCGGTTCTGAGTCCTCTTGTTTATCATTTATATGAATGATTTGTATCAAAATATAGATGGTGTAGTTAGTAAGTTTATGGACGATACCAAAATTAGCAGCATAG
Organism: Rhincodon typus; assembly: GCF_021869965.1. Lineage (NCBI taxonomy): Eukaryota > Metazoa > Chordata > Chondrichthyes > Orectolobiformes > Rhincodontidae > Rhincodon > Rhincodon typus. The sequence goes on from NC_063355.1 coordinate 2,387,897, forward strand.
TAGGCAGTAAAGAAGGTTTTCTACGAATACAAAGGGATTTTGATCAAATGGGTCAATGGGCTAAAAAATGGCAGGTGGAGTTCAATCTGGATAAATGCGAGTTATTGCATTTTGATACAAACAAACAAGGGTAGGGCTTGTACAATTAATGGTAGGGCCTTGGGTAGTGTTGTAGAACAAAGGGACCTACACATACAGGTATATAATTCTTTGAAATTTTTGTCACATATAGACAGTTCATTGCTCAGTCGTTTGAGTGTCGGATTTGGGAAGTCATGCTGAGGTTGTACAGGACATTGGTGAGGCTGTTCTAGGGTACTGTGTCCAATTCTGGTCACCCAGTTATAGGAGGGATATTAGTAAGCTGGAGAGGGTTCAGAAGAGATTTACCAGGGTGTTGCAGGGTATGGATAGGTTGAGTTATAAAGGCTGGATAGGCTGGGACTTTTTTCACTGGAGAATAGGAGTTTGAGAGGCCACCTGATAGAAGATTATAAAATAATGAGAGGTATAGATAGAGTTAATGGTAGTTGTCTTTCCCGTCGGTTAGGGGATTTCAAGACTAGGGGACACATTTTAAGGTGAGAGGAGAGAGATTTAAAAAAAGACATGAGGGACAAATTTTTTACACAGAGGGTGGTTCGCGTGTGGAATGAACTTTCAGAGCAAATGGTGAATGCAGAAACAATTACAATGTTTAAAAGACATTCGGATAAGTACATAAATAGGAAAAGTTTGGAGAGATCTGGGCTAGGAGTAGGCAGGTGGGACTAGATTAGTTTGGGATTATGGTCGGCATGGACTGGTTGGACCAAAGAGTCTGTTTCCGTGCTGTATGACACTGTGACTAGCATCTAACTGGCAAGGTGGAAAATTGCCCAGGCAAATTCTGTGTCCAAAAGGTAAGTCTAGTCCAACCTGGCCAAAAGTAAAATGATAGATGGTGTCATCAACAGTTCAGTTTAGGTTTTGCCAGGGATCACATAGCTCTTGACCACAGAATCATACAGTACAGAAGAGGTTCTTTGGTCCATCAAGTCTGCAGTGACACAAATATAATGTAATTGACACTAGTCCCACTTTCCTGCATTAGCGCATAGCCTTGTTATGACACTTCAAGTGCACATCCAACTATGTTTTAACGGTTGTGACATTTCCCACCTCAACCAAAACACATAAAAGTGGATATCTCCCCAGGACCGGATCAGGTGTACCCTAGAACTTTGTGGGAATCCCGCCCCTTGCTGAGATATTTGTATAATCGATAGCCACAAATGAGGTGCCGAAAGACTACAGATTGGCTAACATGGTGCCATTATTTAAATGGTAAGTAAAACCCTGGGAATTATAGACTGGTGAGCCTGACATCAGTGATGGGCAAGTTGTTGAAAAGGATTCCGAGGAACAGGATTTACATGTATTTGGAAAGGCAAAGACTGATTAGGAGTAGTCTACATGGCTTTGTGCATGGGAAATCGTGTCTCACTAACTTGATTGAATTTTTTGAAGAAGTGACAAAGAGGATTGATGAAGGCAGTGAAGTGGATGTTGTTTATATGGACTTCAGTAAGGCATTCGACGAGGTTCTGCATTGTTAGGGCTGCCCATGACAGAACAGCATAAGATGGCTGATAAAACCCCAACAAGCTTTGCAGTACATGTTTAACAGAAATTAGAAAGTGTAAGAGAAACTTGTGTTCTCAGCACATAAAACAATAGCTGCCTATAAGATCAGATGTGCAACATGAAACTGCTATCCTAAGATAAGAACATTTCACACCAGTTAGTTGTTTCTCAAGTTCTCTCTAATCAATCAGTTATAATACTACCAGTAGGTTTTAATTAAGATTCTTCAAGATAATCATAGATATAGTTTCCAAATAAATTATAGATTTAACACACATACACATATATAAAAATCACTAAAAAAAATTAGAAAGAAAGGTTTAAAAACTAATTACAAGTAATGGAAAGGGGCCTCCCTTATCTCTTAACAAGGACAGTAGCTAGAAGAATAAGCAGACACAGACATCATAGTTGAGAGGTAAGGGTCACTGGTAACCAAGCAAATTTTAACTTCTCATATCCTAAAATGGCCCAATTAGATCACAGCAACAAACAATTACAAATATAGAATGATGTATTAAAAACCCAATCATAGTTGGATAACCCAGCACTAATTAACTAGTAGTATACAGGGGGAGGGAATATATACCACCATGTTAATGTAATGTAATGTAACACGAAAATGTATAAAAGACAATTTGCTTGTATTAGAGTCAGAGCATCATTGACTTTTCTTGCTACTATTGCCCATAGTGTTCAGGGACATGCAGGTTAGGTGGGATGGACATGGGAAATGCAAGTATAGGATCGGGGATGGGTCTGGGTGGGGATGCTCTTCGGAGGGTCAGTGTGCACCTGTTGGGCCGAATGGCCTGATTCCACACTGTAGGGATTCAATGATTCTTCTAATCTGAGCCAAAGATTAAGAGGGCAATTGAGTCTTCCCGTTGTGGGCAAATTTGGGGTGGTCTTTGGCCTCTCCTTGCATTATTCTGGTAAATGGTTGAATAAATTACCATGTGCCTGAACTTTGCTGTCTCCTGAAATTTGCTGCTTGTGAAAGGTCACTGTTACGTGCATGGTAGACTAGTTAACAAGGTTAGATCACATGGAATACAGGGGGAACTAGCCATTTGGATACAAACTTGGCTAGACAGAGGGTGGTGGTGGATAGTTGCTTTTCAGACTGGAGGCCTGCGACCAGCGGTGTGCCACGGGGATCGGTGCTGGGTCCACTGCTTTTTGTCATTTATATAAATAATTTGGATGTGAACATAGGAGGTATGGTTAGTAAATTTTCAGATGATACCAAGATTGGTGGTGTAGAGGACAGTGAAGAAGGTTACCTCAGAGTGCAATGGGACCTTGATCAGATGGCCAGGTGGGCCGAGGTGTGGCAGGTGGAGGTTAATTTAGATAAATGTGAGGGGATACATTTTGGTAGGTTATATCAGGGCAGGACTTACACACAGAATGGGATGGTCCTGGGAAGTGTCACCAAACAAAGAGACCTTGGAGTGCAGATTCATAGTTCCTTGAAAGTGGAGTTGCAGGTTACAAGGTGGTTTAGTATGCTTACCTTTATTAGTCAGTGCATTGACTATTGGAGTTAGGAGGTTACGTTGCAGCTGTTACAGGACATTGGTTAGGCCACTTTTGGAATACTCTGTTCAATTCTGGTCTTCCTGCTTTAGGAAAGATGTTAAACATGAAAGGGTTCAGAAACAATTTTTCAAGAATATTGCCAGGTTTGGAGGGTTTGAGCTAATGGCAGAGGCTGAATAGGCTGGGGCTATTTTCCCCGGAGCATCGGAGGCTGAGGGGTGACCTTATAGAAGTTTATAAAATCATGAGTGGCATGGATAGGGTGATTAGTCAAAGTTTTTTTTCCACAGGATAGAGGAGTCCAAACTGAAAGGGTATAGTTTTAAGGTGAGAGGGGAAAGATTTAAAAGGGACCTAAGAGACAACTTTTTCGCACAGAGGGTGGTGTGTGTATGGAATGAATTGCTGGAGCAAGTGGTAGAGGCTGGTACAATTACAATATTTAAAAGGCATCTGGATGGGTATGTGAATAGGTAGGGTTTGGAGGGATATGGGCCAAATGCTGGCAAATGGGACTAGATTAAGAGAACAAGATGTTGAGCTGGATGAACACAGCAGGCCAAGCAGCATCAGAGGAGCAGGAAGGCTGACGTTTCGGGCCTAGACCCTTCTTATCTCCGATTCTCCAGCATCTGCAGTTCCTACTATCTCTGGGACTAGATTAATTTAGGATATCTGGCCAGCATGGACGAGTTGGACTGAAGGGTCTGTTTCCATGCTGTACATCTCTATGACTCTTACTTTAACTACCCTCCCAGGTGCTGCATTCCAGACTCCCACTACCTACTAAGTGAAAAGATTTTTATTCAAATTCCCTCTAAACAGGCTGCCTTTCATTTTAAAATTATGCCACCTTGTTACTATTCCTTCAAATAAGGGGAAGAACTGCCTTCTATTCATCCTGTCCATGTCCCTCATAATCTTATACACCTCTGTCAGGTGCCCTCTCAGCCTTCTCTGCTCAAAAGAAAACAACCTGAACTTATCCAGCCTCTTTTCATAGCTGAAATGCTCCATCCCAGGCACCATCCTGGTGAATCTCCTGTGCAGCCCATCCAGTGCAGTTACATCCTTCTGATAGTGTGGTGACCAGAACTGCACACTGTGCTGCAGCTGTGGCCTAACCAAAGTTCTGTACAGCTCCAACTGCTGACATCCTTCCTGTTATCTACTTCATGACTGATAAAACAAGCATCCTGTATGCCTTCTTAACTAACCTATGAACCTGACCTGCTACCTTCAGGGACAAGCACCCCAAGATCCCTCTGGTCCTCTCCATCTGCCACTGATCTGCCGATCTGACCATTCTGTTTATAGCCTCCTGTAACCTAAGACCATTCCCTTCACAGTCAATCACTTGGCCAGTCTGTGTGTCATCTGCATTAGCCCTGTTCCTAACATGGACATTAGAGCTAATATTCAAGAAGTGACATGAGAGTAATTGTCCTTGATATCAAAGTGGCATTTGAGTAGTGTGGTATTATGTAGCCAAAGCAAAACAAGAATGAATAGGAATCGGGGAAGGCTGTTCACTGGTTGGAGTCAGATCTAACACAAAGTGACTAGTTGTTAGAGACCAATCATTTCAGTACCAGGATATCGCTGCAGAATTTCTTCAGGGTAGTATCTTTGGCCCAACCATCTTCAGCTGCTTCATCAATGACCTTCTGTTCATCATAAAGTCAGAAGTGGGGATGTTTGCTGATGATTGCACAATGTTCAGCACCATTTGCAACTCTTCAGGTACTGAAGCTGCCCATATTCATATGCAAAAATACTTGGATAATATTAAAACTTGGGCTGTTGAGTAGTAAGTGCATTCACATCACACAAGGCACAAGTCGTAAACTATTAGTAGTAAATTAGTAAATAATATTAACACCATCTACGAAAGACAAGTGTGGTGGAATATCCACTAGCTTGGATGGGACCAGCTCCAACAACACTCAAGAAGCTCAACACCATAAAGCAACTTGCTTGATTTGCACCACATCCACCACCTTCCACACTTAACTTGCTCCACCACTAATGCATAGTGGCAGCAGTGTATACCATCAACAAGATGCACTGCAGTACTTACCAAGATTCCTTCAACAGCAACTTCCAAACTCACAACCTCTACTTAGAAGGACAAGGGCAGCAGATACATGGCAACACCACCACCTGCATGTTCCCTTTCAAGCTACTCACCATCCTGATTTGGAAATATGTCAGTGTTCCTTCACTGCTGTTGAGGCAAAATCCTGGAACTCACTTCCTGGTAGCAGTGTAAGTGTTCCTACACCAAATGGACTGTAGCAGTTTAAGAAGGTAACCCACCACCACCTTCTCAAGGGCAATGAGGGATTGATCAAGAAATGCTGGGCTAGCATCAGTGCCCATAACCCAGGAACAAGTAAATAAAAGCAAAGAAAAGATGTCCAAACCTGTTGCATCAGGCTGATTCATTGTTGTCTGTTTTCAATCCAGATACTTGATGGAGGAGTGACGGCAAAAAGATATGATCCATGTGCGCTTGACTCTCCTCCTGCCATGGTGCTATATGGCAAGTCGGTGTAGTAGCCCCTTAAAACTGTTTCTCCCCTTGGCCATAAATTACCATGTCAGATTAATCAGGACTTGCAATGAGTGCCTTGAGGAGAAATTGTTGGAGCCCAGCCTCTTTAAGAGGTTAACCTAACCAGAGACATACTACGTATGTATTGACCACCACGGTTGTGCATAATACTTCTGCTTTCAGGAATCTTTCCTTGGTTTGTTTTCTCTTTTTGTCAGTAGCAATTGCTGGTGTTCAGAAAATCTTACAGCTAGATGCCTGAATGCTGAAGACAAAATAGATATTCTCATCAATACAAAGCCCAAACAAAGTAAACTATGGTCAATTACAGTAAGTAGTCAAGTAGTAGTTGACCTCATGTAAAAGGCAACCCCTAAATTTTGGCCAAAAATTCTTAGTTTTTCATATTTCACATGTATAAGAAAAGAGATCAAATGCTACACTCTGGATCCCATTAGCTCACAGGACATATTGCCCCATGTACCCAGAAATCTGTAGGTATAGATTTGGCCTGGTCAGTCACATGAAGACCCATGACAAAACTCATGACCCTGAGTAGATGTCTTCCACCACTCAAGGGACGGTCCACAATAGATAATTCCATCCCTGACTTTTGGCCCAAACATTCCTTAGTTTATCATGCAAGATTGGGAGCTGGGTTTGTGGATTCGAAGTCGCGTGAATAATTTTCGTACATGTTTTCTAGTTTAAACTGTCGGAAACAGATAAGTCGGGACAGTAGATCGTTATTGAATTCATAACTATGGCCAACAGCCACCAGGACAGCCTCGTTATCTGCTGTTCCCAAGATCTTCAACCCCTTGACAATATTACACATGTATAAGTGAATCTTCTACGTTTTGTCAAAAAACTTGGACGCAAAAATTTGAGTTTTACAGAAAATGAGTTAAACTGCTATTGGATTGAGGTAGGAAAGGATAGAGAGTACTGCAGTCTACTCATTGAGTCAGTGCCTGAGGAAGCCTTTGATTTCCCTCCAGCTTTCCCCTGCTGGTGCTGATTCATGTTGAGTTCATGCCACAGGTTTGCAACCTTGAAGTGGCTTAGCTAAGTGGCCTAGCTAAGTGGCCATTCTTCACAATTTCAAGCTATTCCATTGTGGCAACATCTCAACTTAGCCTGATACAGTCCTTGTGCTACACCCACCCATTTACAATTTTCAGGACAAGTGTCTGGCTAGTGATAAGGAGTGAGAGTGCTGGCTGATTTATTTTTCTCTTCCTCTTTCCTGGCTCAGATCCACTGAAGCCAATTGTCGCATTCCAGTGTTGACCCAGCTGAGGTTAAATTGCTCAGTTTGTCCAACTGCAAATCAATATGGAACCTTGCTAATCTCAGCACAAGCTTATCATTAAGTCATCAAGAGAGTAGAGCATGTGCCTTAACTTATTGCTTTCGGCTCCTGATGATTGTTTATGGGCCACAGCTGCTGCTCACCTTGACCAGCTTTCCTGCCTAATTGAAGGTATAATAATTCTTACAGAAATAGAGAAAGACCATAGAGCTAACTTCTTGCTGCCTTGGCAGCTGAATTTGATAACGGCTTTCTCCAAGATGCTTTCTGTTTTACCTTAATTTACAATAAGCAGTGAATGAATATTTTCTTAACACAAACCAAAAATATTATCATTGCTGAAAATCTGAAATAAAGTCAGACATTGCTGGAACTCTTCAGTAGATGTAGAGCATCTGTGGAGAGAAATTGGAGTTAATCTTTTAGGTCAGTGATGTATTAGAGTATGAGCCATGTGTCTCAGTCTTTCTACGTCTCCTTAACTTTGGTAAATATGATGGTTACCTTGCAATAGCATTATATTAACTGTGATTTCTTAGCTTATTGGTAACAACATGCTGCTATATTTAATCCAATGAACTCCACTATATGGTGATTATCCCCTTGAATTATTCCCAATGGTACCAAATGAGCGACAGGTCTGTAACTATCAGTGCTTTGTCTGAGACTTATTGAGCTCGAGATCACTCTTCAAAATCCAGATTTGGAACAAGAAAGACTTTGTGATAGCCCCCATATTATCTACACTCTATCTGGTGGGCACTAATCATGTCATCAAAGATCAACTGCTTGCTGGTGTGAGTACAAAAAACCACCCAGATGGAAAATTCTTCAACCTCAAGCATCTCTATGCCAAAACTAATCTGACTACCACAGTCGTATATGACCTGCAGATGACCACAAGCCATTGCCCACTCTGCACCAGATATGCAAACCTGTCTTGATCTCCTAAATCTGCATATCAGAGACATATCCCATCTTTGAATGTTGCTGTTAGATCTCATAGTTTCAAATGAGGATTCGAGTCACGAGGTGGTTTCAGGTAACCTTTATTGCAGCATTACTTTCAGTACAGCTTAATTTCTCCAGAGCAAAAAAGCACTCAAAAGTTTTGGAATGTCTTAACTTATTCAGTTCAAGTTTAGAACGTACACGGGGCCCCCTTTGTTTACTATTGGTTGGCAGTGCTGGATTATCCTTTTGTAATTGGATCTCTGCTACAGTATCTTATACAGTTCAACCTTACCTCAGCAATTTACTTGTGTCGTGTACACAGTTTAACTGTTGACAGCCCTTAACCCGAAGGAAGTACTGCCGCACTCAGCAATTTCAATGTATTTCCAATTAAGCCAATCATATCACTGAATGACAAAGAGATGGACAAATTTATGGTCCACTCCCCACCCCCAACCCTCCGGTTCTTTCATGATGTTACCAACTCTCCTATTTCCCTTTAATGATATGGGGGCTGCTTTTACTGTCTGAGACTGGTTTGAATCTTTTCCTCTCACGCTCTTAGTGATTTTTTGTATTTAGGTGGATCTACGACTACTTCAATCTATATCTATGATTATCTGCAGAACCTTAACTAAACCTACTATTAGTATTGTAACAGATTGAGAAACATTCACTAATTAAATGTCTTATCAATGCGTAATACGTAAACAACTGCAGCTGCATATTTTATCTCGGTTCAGTAACCTTGAGTCTATAGAGCTACTATTGTTCTACTTGTGAAGACTACACAAAGCAAATATTTTCCCAAGCTCTCTAACTACTGTCAGCCATGTTCTGCTGCTTTAGCCATGGGCAACTGTTGGTCATTTTGTGCTGCTCAGTCATGGACATCCCTAACAATTGCCAAAGTAAAACTCCTAAAGCAGCCCAACTTGGTGATCAAATATCCTACCTCCCATTTAAGTTGAAGCAAAGACTCTGGAAAATGTTGAGCACTTCCTTTTGCACTTTGGTAGGCCCTCTCTCAAAGGGCCAGAATCGATGAGGGAATCCAACACTAGATCAGCTCCGCAAGCTTAGCCTTCTGCAAACTATGGCAGTGAATGTTTGAGAACAAAGACCTCCACAAGTCAACAAAAGTCATAGTGTACAATGCATCACCACTTGTTTACAGCGGTGAGACCAGGACAGTGTATCAGCAACACATAAGGATGCTAGAGAAATTCCAACAGCAAATCTCCACTACATTCTCTGGATTCATGCGAGGACCATCGAACAAGTGCAAGTGTTCTGCTTGAAGGCAGCTCCACAAGCATTCAGGCAAAACTATAGCAAAACCAAGTATAATGGACAGGGAATTATGTCTGGATTGCTGAACAGTGCCGCCTTTATCAAGTCCTGTTTCTCATCTCTCAAACTGGCCAGTGTTCTAGGGAAGTACAAGGAGAAGACTTCAAAAACATTTTGAAATTCTCCTTGAAATGTAGCATCATTGACATTAGTGACTGGGAGGAGCTTCCAGTTGTTCAAAATAGTGACAACCAATCCACCAAGCTGCATCAGGTTTTGATGGTGTTTTAGTAATGAGGTATAGAAAAGGAAGCAAAGCTTGCAGTCCAGAACCCAGTACCTCATGGGGTGTCCTGCCCTGTGTGCCCAAAGATTTGCAAATTGAGACTCTGCCTGATTAATCATATGAAGACCCACAGCGGAAACTTGTGAACTTAAGTAGACATGGATCTCAAATTGAGGGATAGCTGATGACAATGCAGAAAATATTGTCTAGGCTCAACCAAATTTTGAATTGTTCCCCCTAGATACTTGAACTGAAGTGCATACAGTGATGGTATCTAATAGGTTTTGTTGTTGGACAATAAATACCAAGTAATTGAAGGTAACAAGGTATACAGGTGTTGCATGTTAGTTAGTGAATCTTGCAACACAGTGGTAGTGTCCCTACCTCTAAGCCAGGAGGTCTAGGTTCAAGTCCTATCTGCTCCAGAAGTGTGTCATAGCAGCTCTGAACAGGTTGATTAGAATATAGCTGTGATACAGTAGTAGTGTCCTTATCTCTAGGCCAGAATGTCCAGGTTCAAGCCCTACCTTCCCCTCAGTCTGTCATAACATGTCGAAACAACTTAGTTAAAATAATTACTGGAGTGTAGTGGTTTTCAGATTCACCTAACACACTAAAGGAGCCCAATTAGATACTGAGCAGAAATGTCCTAAAAGAGTACTGGACTACGTAAATGAAGAAGCTAGCCAGCACTAAGGGTGGTTGTGTAGAGTGGAAATGTTTGTGCACTTAAGCTAGCAATAAACAGTTTCCCCACCAAAGCATTGAAGTTTCAGACTATTTTTCATTAGTAGGCTTTATTATGTTACCTCTAACGTGCACCATGAAATTTCACGTCCTCTTCCAAATTACTTGGCTCAGGTCATACTGCTGTCCTCTCTGAGTCGGAAGGCTATATGTTCCAGCTGCATTGCAGAGTTTTGAGTAGATAATAAAAGGAAAATACTGTGGATGTTAGAGATCTGAAATAAAATGGAATGTGCTGCAGACCCTCAGCAGATCTGGCAAAATGTACGGGAGGGAAACAAAAGTTAAAGTTTCGAGATGCATACGAGTCTTCTTTGACATTCCAGTTCACCAGCACTTTCTTTTTATTTGAGTATTAACCCTTCAGTACAGAACTGACGGTCCTGCAGTGTGAAGATATTGTCTTCAATAACATGCTAAAGCAAAGCACTATTTTAACTCTCAAGTGAATATCAAAGAAAACAGAAAATATCTTGTGGTACTATTTGAAAGAAGAACAAGAGAGTTCTTTTTAGGCTTTCTCTGCCATATTTCTGACTGTGTCATTATCACTAAAGAAAACTATCTGATCATATGTTTCAAAACTGTTTGAATGATATTGCTGTGTGCAAATTGATTGCCGTTTTCTCACATTACAACATTGGCAATAATTCAGAAGTACTCAATTGACTATGAAACATTTTGCGATAGCCGAAGACCATGGAAAATGCTATTTCAATGTAAGTTCTTGCTTGAAATTTCAGCGACAACTCTGTAACATGGATTCATTGACTATAAGACCATAAGATGTGGGAGTAGAAGTAGGCCATTCAATGAGATCATGGCTGATCCAACAGTCCTCAACTCCAGTTTCCTTACTTTCCACCATAATCTTGATTCCCTTTCTGATTAAAAATCTGTTGACCTAGCCCTGAATATACTTAACAACCCAGCCTTATCAGCCCTCTGCAGTAAAGAATTCCACAGATTCACTATCCTCTGAGAAAAGAATTCCTCCTCATCCTTGACTTAAATGTGAGTCCCCTTATTCTGAGATTGTGCTTCTGGTCCCAGACTCTCCCACAAGAGAAAATAACATTTCCTGTCGTTCCCCCTTTTTTAAAATGAAATCGTTAGTGACAGTATCGTAACATCAATTAATGGGGTTTTGCAAAAGGCTTAGCAACTTTCTAGAAAGACTTCACACCTTATTGATGCACTGCATGTTATCTTCTTCTTCACAAATTGTTTATTTCTGTACCTAATGAGTTGCTTCTTATTTTCAGATCTCCATTTCAAAATGATAATGAATCAGAGGCTGACCCCTCAAGGTAAATGTTTAAATTAGTTTTTATTTCTTGTTTAGTTAATTTTGCCTTCTCCAGTAGTTTAAATAGACCATTGGTTTAAAACCTAACAGACCCTCAGCAACTATTAACAAAGCAAATAGGTGTTGGACTACCCGGTAAAACAGTAGAAAGTAAGGACAGTAAAGCAGGTAGCTGGAAAACAAAGTGTGTCAGCCAACTCCATTGTGGCAGAGGCCAGAACTGAGGAAGAAAGACATGCTGAATAGAAAGTTATTTGGTCAGGATAGAAGATGGAAAATTAATTTACTTGGACTGGACAACGCAGTAAACCCAGGGTCGGTGTTGGACATCCAGAGGATGGTCCTCAAAGTTGGTATACCCAAGAGGGCAAGTGGAAGTAGTGTACTCACAGCATCATTCCTGAAGGTGGTATACCTCAGGGTTATGTGCCAAAAGATAACTATTTAAACAGATCCCAAGCCTACGCATTTATGGGACAGGTTTATTTCAGTTAGCCATACTCCATAAAACTCTCACCCCACTTATCACTACTCCCCATATTTATACAACCAATTCGAACCCAAGTAACTCTTCGTTATTAGATCCATAATTTATTCCCTAACTCCATTATATCTCAGACATTCCTTCAGACTACATTAGATGATAACAGGGGTCAGTGCTGAAGATAGTATACCTTAAGGGTCAGTTTTGGAAGTTGTATACCCCAGAGGTTGATCTTAAAGTTGGTGTACTCTAGATGTTAATATTGGAAATAGTATATAGTTGTTGCTGAAAATGGTATACCCCAGGGGCCAGACTAGAGATGGAATATCCCAAGGGTCATAGTGGTATTCCCTAAAGAGTCTGAGTTGGAAGTGGTACACACCAGGTAATCGCTGCTGGAATTGGTACACCCAGAGCCCGGTCCTTGGAGATCAGTAGTGGAAGTGATATGTTCCAGGACTTGGTGCTAGATCATCTTGTTTTAACAGAATTAATGTAATTTGGGTTTGTATCTGACGAATGAACTCTCACAATTAACTAATCACAAAAGTATAAAAATCACAAAACGCCAAGAATTGATCAAGTGAAGAAGAATGTGAAATAAGTTAATAAAGCATCGTCTGGTGGAATGACCAAGGGTATGTGGATAAGTCCACAAATGTTCACTCCCTCCACTACTGATCTTGTACCACCTACAAGATGCATAGCAGAAAGTCACCAAAGATCCTCAGCACCTTCCAAACCCATGAGCACCACTGCTAAAAGGTCAAGGGCAACAGTTAGATGGGGACAACACCACCTGCAAGTTCTCCTTCAAGTCACTCACCATCCTGAGTTGGAAATATATCATTGTTCCTTTAATGTCACTGGGTGAAAATCCTGGAACTTACTTCCTAATAGTATTGTGGTGTACCTACACCAAATGGACTGCAGCAGTTCAAGAAGGCAGCTCACCTTCTAAAGGATAACCAAGGATGGGTAATAATGCTGGTCATTGTTATGCACACCCATGTGTGAATAAAAAAAAAGTTGATGATCATACATTTTTAAGGAAAACAAGGATTGGACTTGGCTCTCAGGCAGAGTCTGTTGCATGTTTTCATGGAAATGTAGATAAATATTTGATGCAGAAGAAAGCTGTAGCTCTGAGGAAATAATAGAGAAATGGGATTATTTTACCGTTTCTTAATAAAGATCTAGAACACATACAATGGACTGAAAGACCTCCTGTTTTATTTTGTGTTTCAGAGGGGAGTTCACTATGTGTTAGTCCAACTGGGTCATTCTCAGATACTGCTCAATTGAGTTCCAGAGATCATTCTACAGGTAAATGATTACCTCCTTCATCTCCTTTTGCAGGCTATTAATCCTTATCCATTGAGCTGATTGTCCAATTTCAACATGTAGTAAAAGCTGCATTTTTATGACATACTCAACAGCTGGAGTCAGGAGCTGCATTATCATGAAGTGGGCAGGAGAGCAGGGTCAAAGCCCAAGATTGTATTGAATGGCAAAGCAGGCTTGATGGGCCAAATGGTCTACTCCTGCTCCTGTCTTTTGTGTTCTTTTGTACTCTTCTTTTGCTGCATTGTGGTAACACGAGTGTGGGATTTCTTCAGTTACACATTATTACAGCTCTTTAATCTGTCCTGTGTTTGAATGTAATTTACACATTATAACTGTTATTATGTCTGACAGCAAAATATCAAGCATTTCCATGAAAAAGATAATATTTTGTGGATTTGTGCACTAGTGGAATGTTTGAATGAAAACCAACAGGTTTACTTCCCTTTGTACTCTAGCTTCATATTTTGCAACTAGATCTCTGAGAATTGAACCTTTCTCCATCAAGTATAATTTTCCCAGACCAATTTTGACATTTTCCTTCATTACCAAGTTATAACAATCATCATCCTCCCCAAATCCAATCTTGCTTTAAGATGTTGATCTGGGAATTGTCTTCACTGATCACATGAGAAAGTTGAACAATTGTAATTGATCACGCAAGTTGATTCAGAAATCTGTAGTAACATTGTTATTTTATAATTAAACCAAAGGGCACTAATGGTGCAGTGGTGGTGTTCCCATGTCTGGGACAGAAGGTCTGAGTTCAATTTCCACCTGTCTAGGAGGTGTGTCATAACATGTCCAAACAGTTTGAATAAAAACAACTATAATTAAACTGAAAGAAGTAACTGCATCAAAGAGTCAAATGCACCAAAATACTTTATTGGCTGTAAATTGATTTGAGAAGACCTGAGATCATGAGAGGTGTTACACAAATGTAATTGTTTTCTAACTGCAAGTAATATAAGGAAAACGTGAATAAAAAGCTTACGTAACCCATTGAAATCTGAAAATATGCCTATAGTACATTAAAAACTGGCCACTAGCAACATCCATGGGTATTCACATAGCACATCTGTCATTTAGCATTGCTACATGCTATTTTAATTTTGTTGGCTATCGGCAATTCCAGGAAAACAAACAGTTATGTAAATGTAAAGAGTATTTGTCAAAGTTTTCTGAAGCTTCATATTGTGTTGTTTTTGCTTGAAGTATATTAATATATGTTACATATAAAGTATTAGTTTGGTTTAATTTTATGGTTGATTGAAGACTTGGCTGTGTACTCTATTAGGAAATATAAGTGTTACAGATTTAGAAACTAGCTGCATTATTTCCACATCTTACATTTTTGGATGTGCCTGTTTTCCAGTTTTTTGATTGTTTAATCCAATTGTGTAAATGTATACCTCCTAAAGATCTGAATAATCATTTATTTACTGTATCAAGTCTTTCCAATCATTTCAGCAAGTGAACATGCAATTTAACAGTTACAGATGTTCAAATTCATTGAATTCCATTAGTTTCTCTTTGGATAATATGACAAAACAATCACAATGCTACAATTGCCAACATCTGTGACTTATCCTACTTGGATTAAATAACATAACCTTTAAATGCTTTCCAGCTTTGAATCTTCCCATCAGCCTCTGCTGGACAGGGATTGGCTTCAATGTTACCTGCTTGACAAAAACTGACTTCTGTCCTTTTAACTTGCTGTCCCTTTAACTGTTTTTCACCCTGAAACAGGGCTTATATTAGAAACCCCACAGACTGCCCAGAACCTCCCAGTCAAACGGATGTGAGTTGTTTATTGATTGCTGTGTCAGGCTAATAAGTTGCTTCATTAAACAAAAAACCCATGGAATAGGCTGGGACTTTTCTTCTCTGGAGCATAGGAGGTTGAAGGGTAACCTTATGGAGGTTTATAAAATCATAAGGAACATAGATAAGGTAAATAGCAAGAGGTTTTTCTCTAGGGTAGAGTGTGTTCAAAACTAGGGGGTATATTTTTAGGATGAGAGGAAAGATTTAAAAAGGACATGAGGGACAATGTTTTTACACAAAGAGTGGTGTGCAGAATGAACTGCCAGAGGAAGCGATGGATGCAGGTACAGTTACAACATTTAAAAGACATTTGATTAAGTACATGAATAGGAAAAGTTTGAAGGGATATGAGCCAAATGAAGGCAAGTGGGACCAGTTTGGTTGGGAACATGGTCGGCGTGGACTAGTTGAACTGAAGGGTCTGTTTCCATGCTATATGACCGTATGACTATGACTCTATAACTGTGGATGCTGGAAATCGGAAACGAATCAAAACAGTTCTGAAGAAGGGTCACTGGACCCAAAATGTTAATTCTGCTTTCTCTCCACAGAAAAGTGCCAGGCCTGCTGAGTTTTCCAGCAATTTCTGTTTTTGCTTCTAATAATTTGCTTGTTCATGTGCCATATGTAATATTTGCGGAAACTTTTAAAACCAGCTTTGTTAGCATTTTAATTGCCTGGTCAATTTTCAATTGAATGTAATGCATTACCTTTAAAGACAATATTTTCCTAAAATACTTTCATTGTGAACACAGTTAAAAAGTGTGTAGCTAATTCTCTGACCCAGACTGTAGTGTAACAGCATTCTTACTGCAATATAAATAAAGTCTTTAAATGACAAAACAACTCTCTGTACTTGAATGAATAAGCCACTTTTAGCAGTCACCCCACTTCTGTATGGTGCTTTTTTTATGGTAGCTCAATGTTAATTTGCTATCATAACCTATCATGTTAAGTGGAATGTTTTGGCTAATTTATTTGTAAATATTACTTCTACCTTCTCTGCCTAGAATAATAGCTCTCCAGTTTGAAGAATCATGCAATAAATTCTCTGAAGCCTCTGACAATCTTGTCACTGATTTCATTGTATTCTTGTTGCAGGTAGAAAACATGCTCAGAAAGGTAATCAGCGCCGAGCTATACAGCAAGAAGATCGGGTCAAGGAGCAGAGAATGGCACTGAAAGAGCCACAGAAGCACAACTCTGCTCGGCGAAAACTCTCCACAGAGGCAGCTAACAGGCGGTTAGTGTCACATGGGAAGTGCAAGAAGCTCTCCTATCCTGCAGCTGGCCAGCCTGTCAAGGCCCACAAGGAACCACTGCAGTTGGTTATATTAGTTCTGATTGCAGTGGGGGGAAGTTGTGCTCTATCGAGATTAAACATTTCCAGTCTTCATGCATCAAACCCCACAATGAGAATTGGATATTTTCAAAACATCATGGATCCTAATCATAATATAATTATTGGGTTTTGACCCCTTGCTGAAATGACAACCAAGTTAAGCAGAGTTTGCAGGCCGTAGAGGCTTAGGCATTAGCTTACCATTTCAAGAGTCTGAGTTCAAATCTAACTCTGATTGCTGGGATGAACAAATGAATCAAGGGCAACAGGAGGCTGTTCAGCCCCTTGAATCTGATCTGCTATTCAATAAGATCACAGCTGAGCTAAATGTGGTCTCAAATCCACATTCCTGCCTACCACTGATAACAGCGGTTCTTCTGTTGTAGGACCAATGGACCTGAAGCATCACAGCAATCCAGTTTGGTCTTACCTGTGCTGACTCTTCAACCAGAATTAGATGAGACACAGATACTTGTTACATCACTGACACCCCTTTTGATCCAGATAGATCCTTCTGAATCACCTCGAGCTCCAACATTGCAGGAATGTGCAATCATCGTCCGACACTTACACAATACCAGCAGCTTACAGTCTCAGGAGGTAAGAATTTCGTGTTTACTGAGCTTTTAGCGCTGTTATTCTCCTTGGGCACAGTATCACTGTGCAATCCTGTTAGAGGACCTGCGTCAATATGACTAGGGGAAGTGCAGTTTGTACCTTGGTAACTGTAGCTAACTGGAGTATATCAGATTGTATCATGTAATCTGCTCATTTTCAGTGATAGATCACTGAGCTTCAGCTGTTCACTAGCAGATCATTTAACTTCAACAGATAAATTACAAATAAATTACAAAGATAAATAATAGAAATTACAAACTCTGCTATCCTCAAAATATCTTCACATACAATTAACTCATTGTTAGGGAGTTGAGACTGGAACCATCCACTAAGACTTGATCTATCATTGAGGCCTTTGGGACTTTAATTATGTTTGTATAATGTTGCATAATGCTGTGTTATAGTACTATCGCATGAGCTAGTTTCTATTATAATGATGCAAATCTAAAGCTACCCTGGATGCTTTACAAATTACCTATATTAGAAGGCAGAGTACCGCATGCTTCCAGACCTAGGAAATAAATAAATATGCATTGGCCTCTGTTTCTGACCCTGTAGCAATCATCCTACTGTTTGTATAATCATTTACATTCAATGGTCTCTTTTAGCTCCTGCGTTTGAAGACGAGTTTGAAAGATCTGCTATACTCCAACAAATGGACTCCGGATGCCTACCTCCTTGCTAAGGCTTACCTAGCTGATTTGAGCCAGTGAGTAATGGGAATGTTTATTCCAATCTTGTAGGAAGTACAATACTGTTTAATAACTAAAGTATGAACAAAGGGAGACTCGCTTGGGATCAGTTAGAGCAAATTATCATTGTTGTACCCCACATGCAATTTTCTAACCCCTAAATGTCCCTTTCTATAAGTGAGCATATTGCATATTGCAGGTTGTCTTCTGAGGAAAGATTGTACAGGCTGGGCTTGTTTTCACTAGAGCTCAGAAGAGCGAGGGATGATTTGATTGAAGCTTATAAGATCTGATGATCTTGACATGTTGGACATGGAAAAGATATTTTTTCTTGTGGGTGAGTCCAAAACTAGGAGACACTTTCAAATTAGGGTCCACCTAATTTTAGGACAGAGATACTTCTTTGAGGGTTGTATAACTTTGGAATTCTTTGTCTCAGAAGGCAGTGGAGGATCATTGAATATTTTTAAGTTGGAAGTGGACAGTTTCTAGTTTGGCTATTGAAAATAGACAGGAACGTAAAATTCCAAACACAATATGATCACCAATGATCTTATTGAATAACAGAGCAGGCTTGAAGGGCTGAATAGCCTACTTCTCCTAATTCGTATTCTTCTCACAGTGACAATCACTTCTGAAGCAGAAAATTAGTGTAGAATCAAATCACTGCCAATTTTTGATTGTATTTCAACTTTAGCCAATGCTGAAGCAGCTTTCGTCATCAAGTTAGTTCCCAGTTTCAGTCAGAGTTCTGTAAAAGTCTCTAGATTTCATTCTGACTCCCTGCAGCCTGTAACCCCTTTCTATCGGGCATCTACACCAATTTGGTGGGAGGCCTCACAAGTATAACAGCTTGGTCCTTGTGATATGTTGTGCAAAAGGGACAAAAAATTATGGGATTATTTACCCTCAATGAGAGCTATTCAGGGGGTGGTATATTGTTAAAGTAATAGGACATATGAAATGGTCGAGAGTGAGTAACTTTGTGTTTGTTTTCCTCCCAGGGAACGGGATGTTGTGCAGCTGCCCAAAGTGCCTTTGAAAGAACCACCAAAAAAACTGTAAGTTTACTGAGCATTTTGGTGTCAACCTGAAGCAAACATTGAAAGTGCTCAACTATCACTCGAGATCAAGAAGTGTCAGACGATTTTCCCATTTAATGTGTTACACTGACCTTAGTCACAGCTAACTCAGACAGGGCAAATTTAGAACAGCCAAGGGAATGAAGAGTGACTTTAAGGGGCAAGTTAAAATGTTTTCAGTTATTTGATGCTGTATACCTTGAATACAGTCTGACTCTGTTGTCGCAACCTTGGTGGGAACAGTGCACTGGAGAATTAAGCTCTACTATTCCATGAATCATCACAAGTGTGCATATGAGCAGTGTAATCTCTAGGCTGTTTAATGTCTGGCAGCGACCACTACCTAAGAAAGAAGGAATTCATGTCAGGTTTCAACATTTAACAACTAAAACAAAAACCTGTTATTATAACAAACTAACATGTAGCAAAACGGATTATTAATCACCAATATGCGAAATTAAACTGCTCCCTTTTAAATCCTAACATTTTCATAAATATGATAAGACAGATATATTTGTAAGAATATGATGAAAATGCAGACAACAGGAAACAAGGTTTGTGAATCAGGAATCGAAACCACAAGAGAAACGAGGTGACTTTTTCATTGTTCTGTTTTGCTTTTTGATGATGATACCATATTGTCAACTGCGGAGATCCTCATTTTGGTAGGTGGTCAGTTGGACGTAGGTCTTGGCTTGAGTTAGAAGTTTTTCTCTTTGAAGAGTTTTTAAGTGTTATTTATTTTCCGGGAAAGAAAGTAATGTAGCTTGGTTGCATGCTTTTGGAGGTCTGAGAGCCTGATTGTATCCTCTCTCCTTTCAGCTCTGTGATAAACTGCTACTTACTTGTTAAAAAAAGTTTGTGGCCATGTGTAGCCAATAAATGACGACACAATTTCACTTTCCCTTTGAGTTATAGTAAACAATTGGTTCATTCTTGCAACAAACCAGTCTAAACTCCATTTCCCCTTTATGTTAGAAACAAAATAAATGTAGTCCTTCCATTAGTATTCTGGAGCCTGCATCAACTAATCAGAATGCATCAACCTGTAACCTATGGAAGGAATAGGCAGCAAGGGCTATAGTATGGTGTATGCCCATGTATGCTGGAATGGGACTCAAAAACCTCCCATGTATATTGACTCTTGTGTCTTGTAGCCTACCTCCCCCTGTCCCTCACAGAATTCTCACCACTGATGCTCCTTTTGGTGCTCAATTAATTCCTGCCTACAGTATTTTTGCTGACTTTGTTGCATCTGAAACTCCTCTTTCCTGGCTGTGCTTTCTCAGTGCTGCAGTAATATTACACTTCCGCAATACCATTTTAGTTGCACTGAGAGTGCCCAGGTAGCCTTGAAAGCCGCAGGAGCTAAGTGTGGGTAGAAGAGAAAGGTTCAAATAAAAATAAAACAGTGTTCATGTGCTGGTAAAACCGCTTCATTGGAATTTGGGTACAGTGCTGGAGCATGTAAAGGCAGCAAGAACTGCAGATGCTGGAGTCAGAAATCACAGTGTGGAGCTGGAGGAACACAGCAGGCCAGGCAGCGTCAGGGGAGCAGGAAAATTGACGTTTCAGGTTGGGTCTGAAGAAGGGTCCCGACCCAAAACATCAACTTTCCTACTCCTTTGATGCTGCCTGGCCTGCTGTGTTCCTCCAGCTCCACACTGTATTATCTCTGGAGCATGTAAAGATGTACAATAGATGAGAACCTAGGAAGCTCAGGATTGTCTGTTATCTCAATTATCTCCAATTATCCCCCACTAATTCCAGCTCTTCGTGAGGTTGGAGTAGGGTGGTGATGCCAGAAGTAGGGGGGGAGGGGGTCAATGACAGGGATGGATGACATTCTTTTGCAGATAAGACAGTCCTGCAAATAAAATTACTGCGTATCATTAGGAATCATTTAGAAACCCCGCGTCAGGAATTGGAGGCAAATGTAAAATATTAGACTCAGGGCAGTAGAATCTGATAAATGACTCCTGGTCTCTCTTGAAGAATCATGTTGGGATGCAATGTCCACGGGAACTAAAACATTTTCTTACCTAATCCAAGCTTCTTACATAGATCCAGCAGAGTAATTGATGGGATATTCAACATGAGTGGCAAGGGTAGGCACAATTGAACCCAGTCTTGCTATTAATGCCTACACAAGGGAATTGTCCGTGGGAGGGTGGGAATGGGTGTTATATGTGTTTTTCACTGACCAGTAGAGACCAATATCCCATATATTTTATTAATCACTTTATCACTTTCATATACATCCAGGTGTCTCTCTCCTGTACTCACTTTCAAATTGTTTCTTTTTCCTTTATTGTCTTGCCATGTTCTTCCAACCAAAGTGAATTACTTCACACTTTGCTGCCTTTAATTTCATCTGCCACATTCTGCTCATTGCACCAGTCTGTCTCTGTCCTCTGGAAATCCATCACTATCCTCTACACTGTTCACAATCCAAGTTTTGACTCAACTGAAAATTTTGAAATTGAGCTCTGTACACCTAAATCTAGGTCATTAATATAGATTGAGAGGACCAGTGGCCCCAATACTGACTCCTAGGGAACATCACGGTGCAGTTTCCTCAGTCCAACATAATAACTTTTCAACACACACTGTTTCCTGTCACTCACTCAACTTTGTCTTCATTACAATGTCTTCATTACGATGCTGTTGCTTTTGCACCATGGGCTTCAACTTTGCTGATAAGCCTGTTTTGTGGCACTGTATCAAATTCCTTTGGAAGTCTGTGTGCCCACATCAATCACATTATCCATATCTGTTACTGCAAAGAACTCAAAACAATTAAGTTAAATATGATTTTCCCTTAATTCACACTGGCTTTCCTTAATTAATCCATACCTGTCGAACAAAGGACCAATGCCTCTACAGTTTCCACTCTTAGCTCCCTCAATATCATGGGAAACATCCAATCCTGGTGACTTATTAGATTTAAGTACAGTCAACCTTTCTATCACTGCGTTATCATATTTTGGCCCATACAGTTCTCAGCTGCACTCTTGACTACAACTTTGCAACTGACTTTACGTAGAAAGAAGGTAGGTGCTGTCAAAGTACACAGTTAGTAACTTAGCCATGCTTCCTGTCTCCACGTGTAAATCCCCTTTTAGGTCCATAATTAGCCCTACTCCTCCTTTAACTACTCTTTCACAGTTTATTTAGCTATAGACTATATTGACTACAGCTTAAATAGACTAGATAGACAAAGCTATGGACAACCTTCAGATGCCCTTTCACGTTCACTGCCAATCTGTTCTCATACTCTCTCTTTGCAGCTCTTATTTCACTTTTCACTCCCCCTAGAAATTCACAGAATCACAGAAGTGTTACGGTGCAGAAGGAGACCATTCAGCCCATATTGTCTGTACCGGCTCATTAAATTGGCATCATTACCTAGTGCCAATCTCCTGCTTTTTCCCCATTCCCTTGCACATTACTTTTATCCAATCATCCAATGTTCTCTTGAATGTCTCAACTTTTATATATTCAGCCTTGTTCTTACTTGTATCATCCACCTGACATCTGTCATATGTACCCTTTACAACTTCATATTACCTTCCATCTGTTTTGTCATCCAGGGAATTCAGGCTTTCCCACCATTCCCCAGGTGCAAATTTACCTCAACTAAGCCCAAACTATATCCTCTTAAGAGGCAACCCATAGCTTCTCACGTCTTTGATTCCAGTTTCCATGGGCCAGGTCCATTCTTAACCTGTTGAAATTAGCCCTCCCTTCAATTTTACTCTGCATTACTCTTAATTCTTTTCTGTGACTAACCTAACCAATGCTACAGTCACTTGCCCCTAAATGTTCCTCATAGACACTTGATCCATTTCCGCCACATCATTCCCCAGAACCAGACTGCCTCCTTTCTCACTGGACTGGAAATACATGGATATATAAAATTCTTAAATATAAATCTTCTTCTCCTCCTCTGTACATTATTCTCTTATTGTTCGAGGCTACATTAGGATGATTCAAATCCCCCCATTATAACTAACTACTCTGTGGTTTAAGACATCTCTCTAATTTTCTTGCACGTGTTTCTTTAAATCTTTCGTAACTGTTGGCGGCTATAGACCCATAGCCTGGAGGTGTTGTTTCGTATGAAGAAAGGTAGTTTGGGTTGGCTTGTGTCTGCTGGAGTTTTGAAGAATAAGAGGTAATTTGATTGCAGCATTTCAGGGGTTTTGACAGACTACATTCCTTCTTATGGGAGAATCTAGAATGGTTTAAAAATCAGATGTTGCGTATTTAAAAGAGATGAGGTGACATTTTTTCTATGATTGTTGTGAGTCTTTGGAACTTGCTACCTGAAAAAGTGATGGAAGCAGGATCCTGGATTTTTTTTAAGGCAGAAGATAAATAGATTTTTAAGACCTTAAAACCATAAGAAAAATAGAGTTAATATTTCAAGTCCAGTGTGATTGTTCTACAAGAAGAAGAATTCTGAAGAAGAGTCATAATGAACTTGAAACATTAATTCTGTTTCTGTCTCCAGATTCTGCCACACCTGCTGAGTTTCTCCAGCATTCTCTGTGTTTGTCTCAGATTTCCAGCATTTGCAATATTTTGCTTTTGTTCGAGCAGATAATCCTTCACTCCACCTTTCCTGCCATATCCCAGAACCCTTGATTCCCTTACTGCTTAAAAATCTATCTGAATCAATCCTGAATACACTTTAGGACACAAACTTTACAGTCATCTAAGATAAGGAATTCCACAGATCCAATATCCTCTGAGAGGAGAAATTCCTCCTCAGCTCTGTCTTAAATTAGCAACTCCTTACACTATGTTTATACTCTCCGGTCCTAGATTCACCCGCATGGGGAAACAACCTTTCCACATCTACATTGTCAAACCCCGTAAAAATCTTATGTTTCAATGAGGTCTCCTCTCATTCTTCTAAACTCTAATGAGTACAAGCCCAAACTGCTCAACCTCTCCTCGTAAGAAAATCCCTCCAGACTTGAAATCAACCTAGTAAACCTATTCTTATTTAAAAAACCAAAAGAGCTGCAGATGCTGGAAATCTGAAACAAAACAGAAATTGCTGGAAAATCTCAGCAGGTTTGGTAGCCTCTGTGGAGAGAAATCAGAGTTAACATTTCGGGTCCTGTGACCCATCTCCAGAACTGATGGTAGCTAGGAAACGGATAGTTTTTACATGAAAGATGGAGTAGGAGGAGAGTAAGGGAGAGTAGGTGGAGATAGAACCCAAAGAGAGAGAAAAACAGTTGGACAGACAATGGAGTGTTTAAAGATCAGTCTGCGGGAATGAGCAACTGCTAATTGATTCATTGATTCATAGATTTATATATACATACGGTGCAGAAAAGGCCCTTCAGCCCATTGAGTTTGCACCAAGACAGGTGGAGGGGCAGGTAGTGGGAGGCTGCAGAAGGAATTGGACAGACTAGGAGAGTGGGCAGCACGGTGGCACAGTGGTTAGCACTGCTGCCTCACAGCGCCAGCGACTCCTGGTTCAATTCCACCCTCAGGTGACTGTCTGCGTGGAGTTTGCACATTCTCCCCGTGTCTGCGTGAGTTTCCTCCAGGTGCTCCGGTTTCCTCCCACAGTCGAAAAAATGCACAGACTAGGTGGATTGGCCATGCTAAATTGCCCGTAGTGTTCAGGGATGTGTAGATTAGGTGGGTTATAGGGGGATGGGTCTGGGTGGGATGCTCCAAGGGTCAGTGTGGACTTGTTGGGCCGAATGGCCTGTTTCCACACTGTAGGGATTCTATGATAACTACCACTAAAGGTGCTAATCCTAACTGCTTGCACTTGTCACATATTCCTGAATGTTATGACTTCTCAAGTGTTCATCCAAATACTTTTTAAACATTGTAAGGTTTTTGGCCTCTATTAGCGTCACAGACAGTGCATTCCAGATTCCTACCACCTACTGAGTTTTCCCAAATCCCCTCTGAATCTCCTACCCCGTATCCTCAAACTATGCCCTCTCATGATTGACCCCTCAACCAAAAGGAACAGCTGTTCTCTATTCACTCTGTCGTACCCCTCATACTCTTATACACCTCAAACATGCCCTCTCTCAGTCTTCTATGCTCTAAAGAAAACAATCCAGGCCTGTCTAGTCTCTCCTTATAGCTCAATTGCTCCATCCCAGGCAACATCCTGGTGAACCACCTCTGTACACTCTCTAGTGCTATCACATCCTTCCTATAGTGAGGTGACCAGAACTACACACAGTACTCCAGCTGTGGCCTAACTAACGGTTTGTACAACTCCAACATTACATCCTTGTTCTTATACTCTATGCCACGACTGATGAAAGCAAGTGTCCCATATGCCTTCTTAACTATCCTATTCACATGGTCTGCCAAATTCAGGGGTCTGTAAATAATTACCCCGACATCTGTCTGTTCCTCTCAGCTACCCAGTGTCCTGCCATTCATTAAATACTCCATCTTGTTTATTCTTCCAAAGAGCATTACCTGACATTTATCATGGTTAAATACCATCTGCCACTGGTCTGCCCATCTGACCAACTGATCTATATCTTCCTGTAACCATCTTCTTCACTGTCAATCACTCTACCAATCTTAGTGTCATCTGCAAATTGTCTTAACATTCCCCCCACATTTTCATCTGTACCATTTATATATATAGCAAACAATAAAGGTCCCAATACTGATCCTTATGGTACACCACTGGACACCAGCCTCCAGTCACTCGAACAGCCTTCTACCACTAACCTTTGTGTTCTATGACTAAGCCAGTTTCTGATCCATCTTGGCAAGTTTCCCTCAATTCCATGTGCTTTAACCTTCTCAATCAGTCTCCCATGTAGGACCTTGTCAAAAGCTTTGCTAAGATCCATATAAACTACGTCAACTGAACATCCCTCACCCATACACTTGATCACATTTTTGAAAAATTCTAACAAATTTGTTATGCATGACCTCCCTCTGACAAAGTCATACTGACTATCTCTAATTAACCCATGCCTTTCCAAGTGGGTATTAATCCGCTCCTTCAGAATTTTCTCCAATAGCTTCCCTACCACTGACATGAGACTCGCCGATCTATAATTTCCTGGTTCACCTCTACCACCCTTCTTGAGAAGTGGAATCACATTATCTGCCCTCCAGTCCTCTGGCACTCCCCTGTGGCCAGGCAGGAATTAAAAATTTGTGTCAGAGCCGCTGCAGTTTCCTGCCCTGCCTCTCACAGCAGCCTGGGATGCAATTCATTTGTCTGGCTTTAAGCCCGACAGTCTCCAATACCTCCCCATTTACTATTTCAAACTGTGTAAGCTCCTCACAGTCCTTTTTCCTAAATTCCGTACCTACATTCTCCTTTTCCAGAGTTTTTTTTATTCATTCATGGGATGAGGGCTAGGCCGCATTTATTGCCCATCCCTAATTGCCCAGAGGGCAGTAAAGAGTCAACCACATTGCTGTGGGTCTGGAGTCACATGTAGGCCAGACCAGGTAAGGATGGCAGTTTCCTTCCCTAAAGGACATTAGTGAACCAGATGGATTTTTCCAACAATTGACAATGGATTCACGGTCATCATTTGACCCTTAATTCCAGATATTTATTCAATTTAAATTCCACCATCTGCCGAGGTGGGATTCGAACCTGGGTCCCCAGAACATTGTCTAGGTCTCTGGATTAGCAGTCCAGTGATAATAACACGAGGCCATTGCCTCCCCAGATTGAAGACTGAAGAGAAGTATTCATTAACACCCTTCCAATATCCTACGGCTTCACACACACGTTGCCTCCTTGTTCCCTAACGGGCCCTACTGTTTCCCTAATTAACCTCTTCCCTTTAATGTATTTATAAAATATCTAAGGATGCTCTCTAATCCTGTTTGCAAGTCCTTTATCATGCCCTCTTTTTGTTTTTTCTAATTGCTTTCTTAGGTTTCTTGGTGCACTTCCTGTATTCCTCAAGGGCCGCAGCTGAATTGCTCCCTTTGGATTTGCTATAAGCCCTTCTCTTCTTCCTCCTCCAGTCCTGAATTGTCCCAGACATCTAGGGTTCAGAGAACCTAGTGCTCCTAGATTTTCCTTTAAAGGATACCTGTTGGGACCTGTACTCTCCCCAGTTTCCTTTTTGAATGCGCCCCACTGCTCCGCTGTAGAGTTAATGCTGTAGACTAATGCACCGCTGTAGTGTGCGGTGACAGCCCATGTGATGACACGGCCTGGTGTATGGGGATGGGGGCAAGCATGGGGAAAGGTGCTTAAGTCCTAAAGTTGTTGAACTCGATATTAAGTCCAGAAGGCTGCAGGGTTCCCGAGTGAAATATGAGGTGTTCTTCCAGCTTGTACTGAGCTGCTTGTTCCTAGTTTACATTTTGTTTCTCTCTAATGTTCTCAAGTCCTTGCTAAGTTAGTTTGAACACTGGAAGTCCCAGATCCTACGATCAGTTCTGCGCTAGGTGTGGCAGTATCCTTTTTTTCCAGCTGCATTCTCAGACTTATGCTCTCTCTCCATAGACCTGAAACCATGCTACCAACAGCGGACAGAGTCATACTTCCTGCATTGAAGCATACAGTGGGAAACCGAGCCACAGAGAGACAGAGGCGACTGCAGGCCGTGCAGAAGAACCGCTGTCGGAAGGTTCTACTGTAGCACTCTGAGTCAGTGAGAGACTCTAGTGCACAGAAGCTCTATGGCCACTAAATTTATATCTGCACTTAATAATCTGAAGCACATGCACTCTTGTGGACATTGATGTGAATGGACTGACTGTGTGCATTTGTTCTACAGGAGAACCTGCTTTACTATGCATTAAAATATTCCTTAAACTAGCTCTACATCCCATCTTGTACGTGAATACTAATATCAGTGCAGATAGCCTTCTATAAGCAGGGACAGCAGGTGGCGGCAACCGACATGCCCTGGCCTGGATGGTAGGTCAGGACCTGTGACCTGTATGAACAGATAGCCACCAAACCATGATTCCATCAAAGCAGCCTGGATATGATTGGTGTCCAACTTAATGGCAGCTGACAGAGGGGGAGCTGAGAGATCATGCCACACTGTGGGAGCAGTCTGTGTTCCTTCTAGATTACATGCTGTTAAGGCAGGCAGTGATTTTAAAACAACCTTTAACCCTTTTCCTTTAAAGGAAAAGCTGCTCTCTCTTTTTCCTAATCACTCTTTTTCTTGGAATGTATTGTGTCTATGAAGGGTGATTAACAACACCCTTGCTCTGCAGGCAATTAATCAGTTGCCTTAAGAGGAAAAGGTGGGGTCTGCAGGCTTTCCTGGAAATAGTGCAACTGGAATAATTACACTGGTGTCAGGGTGATTACAAACCCACGTTCCTCATTCTGTCAGGGTGTAATGTGTGTAATAGCAATGTCAGAACAGGTATCCACAGCTACAGGGCCCCTATCCCTTTGATGGGTGGGTCAGAAGTATGCATTTGGCCATTGCATCAATGGATGATTTTGGAGACATAGCTGACAATGACCCACAGTGAAAATTCAACATAACAGATTACAATGGGAGGTAGATAAGAAAAGGTAATGGTAGCCTTAGTGGTTTTGAATTAAATTACTTCAATAATAACTTAGATATAACAGGGGGTAGACAGACTGTGGAGACATTGCAGGTACATTTCAGAGGTAGATTGTATAAATGCAGAAATTAGACAAACGTTTGGCAAAGGCAGATAGTTTAACAGGAGATTTTAACTTTAATACAAATTGGGATATGTCAGAAAGTTAGTGAATTTCTTAAATGGGCAGGATTTCTGCAACAATTTATCCAAGAGCCAATGAGGAATATGTCATTTTAGAATTAGTAATGAGTAATGAGACAGACAGTAGTCATAATCTGATTAAATTTAATGTAGTGTTTGAAAAGGAGGAGTGCGAATTGGTTACGAAGATTCTACATTTAATAAGACTGATTTCACTGTTATGAAGGAGAATATCCACAGCAAATGGTACACATAGGTAATGAGAAAAATATTTGAAGATCAATAGGTGGTTTTCCAAAAGAATTTAAAGTGACATACATTGTACCTTAACTAGTTCTATCACTGCAAAAACAAAACCAGAGATGACTGAAATGGACAGAGACAACATAAAACTAAATGTGTTAAGAAGAACAAAAAAAAACTCTAACAAACAGGAAGATACAAGTCACAGTAAAGGACAACAAAACAGTAACAGCAACAAAAATGGCACATGAAAAACCTACAGATGATTAAAATCAATATTTTACAATTCTATTAGGAAGAAGAGTGGTCAGGAACATTGATGTCAATAAGCTGGTGACAGTGAAATTACGGAATTAGTGAAGATATTTGATAATTATTTTCCATCGGCGTTTACAGAAATGAAAGAGGGCAGAATGCCAGCTATTCTGCAAAACTAATACTGAATCAGAGTCGGAGTCACCAAACACTAACCTGAGCAAAATAACAGAAGCAAAGATAAGGAAGAAGAGGAAAAAGACAGAGGGGAAGAAAACACAAGAGAGAGGGGGAGGAAAGTAAAAAGAAATGGGCAGAGTGGACGAGCTCAGGCCAGAGCATCCTACTTCACCACTATCTTGTTGTAGCTTATCATTGCCAGATTGTTAATCTTTAGGTCTAATAGCTTTTCTAACAAAGTTCACAAGCCACAATGGCCTTCATCCTTAAAAGTCCTAAAAGAACTGGCTGCAGAAATAGTGGACGCAATGGTCGTAATCTTTCAAAATTCCTTTGATCCTGGAAGGATTGGAAAATGGGTAAAGTGACACATATTGAGGAAAAGATGGAGTCAGAAGGCAGGAGATTATAGGCTAGTTAGCCTAGCATCTGTCATAGGGCAAGTGCTAGAATCCATTTTTGAGGTTAGGGGAAGATTCTTAGACAATCATTATGCATAGTCAACATGGCTTTGTGAAAGGCATTTCTGAAGAAGGGTCTAGGCCCGAAACGTCAGCTTTCCTGCTCCTCTGATGCTGCTTGGCCTGCTGTGTTCATCCAGCTCTACACCTTGTTATCTCATGCTCTCATGCTAACATCTCTGTTGTAGGCCTGTTGCAGTGTTCAGCAAAACACAACATTTACTCGAGGAGCAACAGCCCATATTTGACTTGATAGAGGTATACAAAATGATCAGAGTTATAGATCGAGTAGACAACCAGAGACTTTTTTCTAGGGTGGAGGTAGCTATTACGAGGTGGCATATTTTTAAAGTGAGTGGAGGTAGATATAGGGGAGACGTCAGAGATATGTTCTTTACTCAGAGAGTGGTCGGGGCATGGAATGCATTGCCAGAAAGGGTAGTGGAGTCGGCCTCATTAGGGGCATTTAAGAGGCTATTAGATAGGCATATGGATGATAGTATAAGGTAGGGGTGGAGGTTAGGTAGTCCTTAGGTTTAGGGTAAAAGCTCGGCACAACATCGTGGGCCGAAGGGCCTGTACTGTGCTGTACTGTTCTATGTTGTATGTTCTATATTTTGCCTAGGCACTTTACGTCTTTCAGGACTATTAAATTCAACAAATTTGGTGGTAATCTGTTAGAGTTTTTTTGGAGAAAGTAGCGTGCAAGATGAAGGGGAACCTATGGATGTGGTGTGCTTATATTTCCAATAGGCATATGGTAAGCTCACACAAAGATTGTTAAACAAGAGCTCATAATGCAAAGAGTGACATATTAACACATAAAGGATTGGAAAGCTGAGAGGAATCAGACAGTAGTGAGAACTGGGTCTTTTTGAGATTGGCAAGCTGATAAGTGAATGCTACAGGGATGAGGTGCTGTGACCTCAGCTATTTATAATCGATAATCATTTGGATGAAGGGACTGGATGTATGGAGCTAAGTTTGCCAATGCCACTAAGAGATATAGGAAAATAAGTTGTCAAGAGCAGGTAGGGAGTCTGGTTTGGTGAGTGAGCACAAAATTGGTAGATGCAGCAAAATGTGGGTAAATGTGAACTTCTCCACTTTGGCAGCGAGAATAGAAAAGCAGTATGCTATTTAAATGGGGAGAAATTGCAGAACTTGGTGGTACAGAGGGATTTAGGTGTTATATTTGTGCACCACATAAAACTAGCATGCTGATGCATAGGATTAGGAAGACATATGCAATGTTGCTGTTTATTGTGAGGGAAATGGAATACAGGCGGTCCCCAATCTATAAACTTATAAATGAGATCCCATTTTAATATAAATTTTAAGGATCTTACATGCAAATGTTTGCTCATACTTAGATATTGTATTGGATTGTGTTCTGACTTGCATACAAATTGACTTACAGATGTACTCGGGAATGGGACTTGTACTTAGCCTGAGGACTACTTGTATAAGAACATAAGAACTAGGAGCAGGAGTAGGCCATTCATCCCCTCGAGCCTGCTCCACCAATCAGTACGATCACGGCTGATCTCTTCAACTCCATTTCCTGCTGATTCCCCATAAGTAAGAACATTAGAAAACCGCTGAAACCCAGGATTGAACCAGGGACTTCTTAAATCTTCAGTCTAACACTCTCCCAACTGAGCTATTTCAACTGGGCAAAGATGTCAGTGAACCAGGTAGGTTTTTGTAACAGCTGTCAACATTACTCCATATTTATTAGGAAATTTAGGACATTGGTGCAACCATATGTGGAATACTGTGCACACTTTCAGACTCCTTATTTGTAAAAATGATATAATTGCTTTAGAGGCAGTTTGAGAACATTAACTCACTAATTCCTGGGATCAAAGGATTATCCTACAGAGAAAAGTTGAATAGAGTCATAGAGCTGTACAACATGGAAACAGACCCTTCGGTCCAATGCGTCCATGTGACCAGATAACTTAATCTAGTCCCATCTGCCAGCATTTGGTCCATGTCCCTCTAAACCCTTCCTACTCATATACCCATGTTGGAATTGTACCAGCCTCCACCACTTCCTCTGGCAGCTCCTTCCATACACGCACCACCATCTGTGTGAAAAAGTTGCCTCTTAAGTCCCTTTTAAATCTTTCTCCTCTCATCTTAAATCTATGCCCTTTAGTTTTGAACACCCCTATCCTGGGGAAAAGACTGTGGCTATTTACCCTATCCATGCCCCTCATGATTTTATAAACTTCTGTAAGGTCACCCCTCAGCCTCCGACGCTCCACAGAAAATGGCCCCAGCCTATTCAGCCACTCCCTATAGCTGAAACCCTCCAACCCTGGCAATATCCTTGTAAATCTTTTCTGAACCCTTTCAAGTTTCAGAACATCCTTCCTATCCAGGGAGACCAGAATTTCATAAAGTATTCCAAAAGTGGCCTAACCAATGTCCTGTACAGCTGCAACATGACCTCCCAATCCCTATACTCAATGCACTGACCAATAAAGGCAAGCATACCAAATGCCTTCTTCACTGTCCTATCTACCTACAACTCCACTTTAAAGGAACTGTGAACCCACATTCCACGGTCTCTTTATTCAACAACACTCCCCAGGACCTTACCATTAAGCGTATAAGTCCTGCCCTGATTTGCCTTTCCAAAATGCAGCACCTCACATTTATCTAAATTAAACTCCATCTGCAACTCCTTGGTCCATTGACCCATCCGATCAAGGTCCCATTGTACTCCGAGGTAGCCTTCTCCGCTGTCCACTACAGCACCAATTTTGGTGTCATCTGCAAACTTACTAGCCACACCTCTTATGTTCACATCCAAATCATTTATAATAAGTGACAAAAAGCAGTGAACCCAGCACTGATCCTTGTGGCACACCACTGGTCACAGGCCTCCAGTCCAAAAAGCAACTCTCCACTCTTAAGCGAAAGATATAAACAGAAAAATACCCAAGACCTGCCGATATCGCCCCATCAGACACTGCTGGGAGAGGAAGAGCACCGGGTGATACACCGAGTAAAGCCAACTATGTTCTTTTGAAACAGAAAATAAAGCTGCCTTGATTTTGTTAAACAAAAATAAAGAAGCTATTACTCTGGCGAAAAACAAAAGCAGATAAACAAGCAAAGCAAACCTTGACTCTGTCCCCACCAACCTGTTTTGGGCAGGTACCACAGGGGGTCAAAATGAAAATTAATTCAAGCAAAATCAAAGAAAACAAATAATTAAACAAATAACCAACTAAATAAATAAATCCCCTATGCTCCAACCCCATTGAACACTCCTGGGATAGGAACAATAATGATTTAAAATCCAGAGGATGTTCCCCTATTTATTTCCCCTCCTTATAAAATCCCCCTCTCACCAATCCCCATCAAGTGCATCTGAGACAGGGTCAGTACAGGGCTAAAATAGAAGCCCCCTTGGCTCTTCCAAGGGGTCCAAAATTGGAACAAAGGGAAAATAAAATAGCCTTCTTCCCAGGGAAAAGCAACCTTTCACCACTACCTTCTGTCTCCTACCTTTGAGCTAGTTTTGTATCCAAGTGGCTAGTTCTCCCTGTACTCCTGTGGTCTAACCTTGCTAACCAGTCTACCACGCAGAACCTTGTCGAACACCTTATTGACGTCCATTTAGATCACGTCCACCACTCTGCCCTCATCAATCCTCTTTGTTACTTCTTCAAAAAACTCAATCAAGTTAGTGAGACACGATTTCCCATGCACAAAGCTGTGTTGACTATCCCTAATCAGTCCATACCTTTCCAAATAAATCCTGTCCCTTAGAATTCCCTCCAATAGCTTGCCCACTACTGATGTCAGGCTCACCGGTCTACATTTCCTGGCTTTTCCTTACCACCTTTCTTAAGTAGTGGCACCATGTTGGCCAACCTCCAGTCTTCAGCACCTCACCTGGGCTCTCAATAATACAAGTATCTCAGCAAGGGGCCCAGCAATCTCTTCCCCAGCTTCCCACAAAGTTCTAGGCTACACCTGATCAGGTCCTGGGGATTTATCCACCTTTAGGCATTTTAAGATGTCCAGCACCTCCTCGTCTTTAATACGGACATTTTTCAAGATGTCTCTATTTATTTCGCCAAGTTCTCTAGCTTCCATATCTTTCTCCAAAGTCAACACTGATGCAAAATACTTGTTTAGCATCTCTCCTATCTCCTGCAGCCCCACACAGAGGTGGCCTTGCTGATCTTTAAGGGGCCCAATCATCTCCACAGTTACCCTTTTGTCCTAAGTGTATTTTAATCACAGAATTGCTGCATGTGCAAACAGGCCATTCAGCCTATCAAGTCTACAATGGCCCTTTCAAAAGTATCCCACCCAGACCCACCCCCATCCGATAATCCTGCATTCCCCATGGCCAATCCACCTAACCTGCACATCTTTGGACTGTGGGAGGAAACCAGAGCACCCAGAGGAAACCCTTGCAGACATGGGGAAAATGTGTAAACTCCACACAGACAGTTGCCTTTTGGTGGAATTGAACAAAGGGCCCTGTCACTGTGCGGCAGCTGTGCTAACTGCTCAGCCACCCTGCCACCCCCTTGAATTCTCCTCAACTATATTTGCCAAAACTATCTCACGTCCCCTTTTTGCTCTCCTGATCTCCCTCTGAAGTATACTCCCACTGCCTTTATAGTCTTCAAGGGATTCACTCAATCCCTGTGTCAATACCTGACATATGGTCTCTTTGTTTTCTTGACCAAAACCCCAATTTATCTAGTCATCCAGCATTCCCTACACCTACCAGCCTTGCCCCTCACCCTGACAGGAACATACTGACTCTGGACTTTCATTATCTTATTTTTGAAGGCTTCGCACTTTCCAGCCGTTCCTTCACATGCAAATATCTGCCCCAATCAACTTTTGAACATTCTTGCCTAATACAGTCAAAATTGGCTTTCCTCCAATTTAGAACTTTAACTTTTAGATCTGGTCTATCCTTTTCCATCACCATGTTAAAACTAATAGAATTATGATCACTGGCCCCAAAGTGCTCCCCCACTGACACTTCTGTCACCAACCCTGCCTTATTTCCCAAGCGTAGGTCAAGTTTTGCTCTTTCTCTAGTAGGTTCATCCATATACTGAATCAGAATGTTTTCTTGTACACACTTAATAAATTCCTCTCCATCCAAGCCATTATCACTATGGCGGTCCTAGTCTATGTTTGGAAAGTTAAAATCCCCCATCATCAGGGTGGCACGGTGGCACAGTGATTAACACTGCTGCCTCGCAGCGCCAGGGACCTGGGTTCAATTCCAGCCTTGGGCGATTGTCTGTGTGGAGTTTGCACATTCTCCCCTTGTCCGCGTGAGTTTCCTCTGGGCACTCCGATTTCCTCCTACAGTCCAAAGACGTGCATGCTAGGTGGATTGACCATGCACAATTGCCCATAGTGACTGGGGATGTGTAGGTTAGGTGGGTTATAGGGGGATAGGTTTGGGTGGGTACTCTGAGGGTCAGTGTGGACTTGTTGGGCTGAAGGGCCTGTTTCCACACTGTAGGGATTCTATTACCACCCTAGTATTCTTATACATAACTGAGATCTCCTTACAAATTTGCTTCTCAATTTCCTGCTGACTGTTGAGGGGTTCTACAGTACAATCCCAATAAGGTGATCATTCTCTTCTTATTTCTCAGTTTCACCCAAATAAATTCCCTCAACATAATCCCAGGAATATCTGCCCTATGTCTAGCCGTAATGTTATCCCTAATCAAAATTGGCCCCTTTCTATCCTTCCTATAGCATCTATACCATGGAATTAAGCTGCCAGACCTGTCCATCTCTGAGCCACGTCTCTGTAATCGCTAAGATATCCTAGTCCCATGCTCCCAACCATGCCCTTAGTTCATCTGCCTTACCTGTCAGGCCTCTTGCAATGAAATAAATGCGGTTAATCATTCCTGCCTCTTTCTCTGCTTTGTTCCTGCCTGCCTTGACTCTTTTCCCGTTTGCACCAGTCTCAGACTGATCTCTTTTCTCAGATTCTCCCTGCTCCCCGCTCCCCCCCCACCCCCCAGCCCCAATACCACCCCCGCTTCCCTCCCTTACCAGTTTAAATTCTCCCAAACAACTCTAGCAAATCTCCCTGGCAGTATTTCAGTCCCCTTCCAATTCAGGCACAATCTGTCACTTCTATCACAGAAGAGATTGCAATGATCCAAAAATGTGTGTCTTTCTCCCCTGCACCAGCTCCTCAACCATGCATTTATCTGCTCTATCCTCCTAATCCCACTCTCAGTAGCTCATGGCACCATGAGTAATCCAATTATTACCCCACAAGGACCTATTTTTAAGTTCCTGCCTAATTTCCTACATTCCTCAGAACCTCGTCCTTTCCTATTCTTAAGTCATTAATTTCAATGTGTACAATGACCTCCTACTGGTCCCTCTCTCCATTCAGAATATTCTGCACCCTCTCCGAGGTATCCTTGAACTTGGCACCAGGGAGGCAACACACCATTTTTATGTCTCGTTGTCAGCCACAGAAACATCTGTCTTTGCTGCTGACCAGAGAGTCCCCTATCACAACTGATCGCTTGGAATCTGATGTACGCCTCGTTACATTAGAGCCAGTCTCAGTACCAGAAACCTGGCTGTCAGTGCTACATTCCTCTGAGAGTCTATCACCCACTACATTTTCCAAAATGGCATACTTGTTTGAGATGGGTACAGGAGTCACAGGAGACTCATGCACTACCTGCTTACTCCTCGTACCTTTCCTGGAGGTAACCCATCTACTTGACTGTATCTGTGGTTTTTCTCACTTCCTGAAACTGCCATCCATCACACCCCCAGCTCCTGTAAGTTCCTCATTGCCTTCAACTGCCGCTCCAACCGATCCATGTGATCCATTGGATTCACAACCAAACACACTTCCTGCAGACATAATCATCAGTAACATTGAAATTCTTCCGAATCTCTCACATCTGACAGGAAAGCACATCATTCTTCAAAAGACCTTCATTGCACCTTAACAATCTACACACCCATAAAATAACACAGTCTTACTGCTCTAAAAACACTGCCCTTGAATAACTTAGTATCTATGTTTCATATTTTTAAAGTTTATTCAAGAGACAGATCTCAATAACAACATACAATCAAAAAGGAACCCACTCTACTCACTCTAGTAGATTTACAATAAAAAGTGAAGTTACCCTTTTAAAAAAAAGTTACTTAGCTGTTCCCTTGCTGTGAGCTCCCCACACAAGTTTCTCCAAGGCCAGCTGTGAACTTCAGTTTGTTTATTTTTCTTAGAACTAACTCAGATGTGCAGAGATACTTGAAACTAACAGCAGAGGCAGTCAGTTGTGAAGGTTCACTGCCTGGTCAGACAGCTGTGCAGGTTCACTGATCCTTCTTTTTTCCTCTCTTATGGTACCTGCTCTATCTCTTTTCCTCCTTTTATAAAGTGCCATTGTTTTGATCTCTTTTTTCCAACATTCCAAAACAATGCAACAGCTTTAATAGAGCTAGTAGGAACTGCAGATGCTGGAGAATCCGAGACAACAAGGTGCAGGGCTGGATGAACACAGCAGGCCAAGCAGCATCATAGGAGCAGAGAGGCTGACGTTTCGGGCCTAGACCCTTCATCAGAAAAGGGGGAGGGGAAGGAGGTTTTGAAATAAATAGGGAGAGAGTGGGAGGCGGATAGAAGAGGGATAGAGGAGAGGATAGGTGGAGAGGAAACAAACAGGTCGAAGAGGCGGGATGGAGCCAGTAAAGGTGAGTGTAGGTAGGGAGTTAGGAAGGGGATAGGTCAGTCCAGGGAGGACGGACAGGTCAAGGGGGCGGGATGAGTTTGGTCGGTAGAAGATGGAGGTGCGGTTTGAGGTGGGAGGAGGGGATAGGTGGGAGGAAGAACAGGTTAGGGAGGCAGGGACGAGCTGGACTGGTTTTGGGACGCGGTAGGGGGAGGGGTGATTTTGAAACTTGTGAAATCCACATTGATACCATTGGGCTGCAGGGTTCCCAAGCGGAATATGAGTTGCTGTTCCTGCAACCTTCGGGTGGCATCGTTGTGGCACTGCAGGAGGCCCAGGATGGACATGTCGTCTGAGGAATGGGAGGGGGCGTTGAAATGGTTCGTGACTGGGAGGTGCAGTTGTTTATTGCGAACCGAGCGTAGGTGTTCTGCAAAGCGGTCCCCGAGTCTCCAGTTGGTTTCCCCGATGTAGAGGAAGCCACACCGGGTACAGCGGATGCAGTATACCACATTGGCAGATGTGCAGGTGAACATCTGCTTGATGTAGCATTTACTACTCCAAAAATTCAAGGAAATCAGCTGCAACACTGAAAATACCTCAATAAAACGAGCAGCTCTTACAGCCACAATTTTTCCCTTCCTCCAATTTGGATTATTGAGAATCTAATTGGTTGGACCTATACCCTTAGTGTGTAGAAGGTTGAGAGGTATGTTTCAAGAAAATTAAAATCTGACAGCATCTGATAGGGCGAATACTGAGAGATTGTTTCCTCTTGTATGGGACTCATGTGGTTTGAGAATAACAGGGTTCCTTTTTAGGACCGAAGATCAATAAATGTGGATTTAGGGGAATAGGGTAGGAGCTGGGTCTGGGTCTGGGTCTGGGTCTGGGTGGGATGCTCTTTGCAGGGTCAGTGCAGAACAGGTGGACTGAATGGCCTCTTTCCACACTGTAGGAATTATGTGATTATTATTCTGTGAAGCTGTCTTCCCCAGTAAGCAGTAGACATGAGGCCATTGAATTTATTCAAGGTTGCATTAGACAGATTTTAGATAGACAAGGGAGTCCACAGTTATGGGAATCAGACAGGAAAGTGGAGGTAAGGCCACAGTCAGATAAGGAACGATCTTAAAAAATGTTTGCGCAGGCTCAGAGGGCCTACTCTTGTTCTTAAATCCTATGTTCATTCAAAATTCTCTCTCTAGCTGTCCTGCCACCTTCACTGACCTATGCACATAAAGGACCTTCTATTCCTTTAGAACTATACCCTTTGTCATCTGTCAGCATGCTTTTGACCAAAAATGATCACTTCATGCTTCTCCACATTAAATTTTATCTGCCATTTGTCAGCCCATTCTTCCAAGTTGTCCTTTTAAAGTTCTACATTATTCTCACGGTTCATAATGCTCAAACATTTTCGATCAAACATACACATGAAGGTACAAATTAGGAACAGGAGCAGGTCATTTGATCCTCTCAGCCTTGTTCCATTGTTCAACACAGTCACAGCTGATCTGATTGTAATGTCAAATCCCACTGATAACTTTTCACCCATACTTAAGATTCTATCTATCTCTGCCTTAAAAATATCCAAGGGTTTTGCTTCCACCTCTTTTAAAGGAGATTCCCAAAGATTCAATGACATTCAGAAAAGAATTTACCTAATCTGTGTTTTAAATTGGTGATACTTATATAGATTTCCAGATGGTATTTGATAAAATCCCTCATAAAGAGACAGTTGGCTAAAGTTGAAGTTCAAAGAACTGAAAGGGAATGTTTACCCAACTAGGAAATTGACTGAACAACAGGAGATAGAGTTCTCCATTTGGTAAAATGTATCAAGAAAGAAAAATGACTCTTCAAAAACAAACCATTGACCCCCTCTATCCTTGCAGGCTACCACCTATGTCAACCTCCCTTCCTCTCCAAGGTCCTTTCATGTGTTCTCACCTTCCAAATATTCCCATCTTTCCCAAATGTCATGTGTGAACACCTCCAGCTTTCTCTCCCTGCCAAATGATTTGATGCTGTTTCACAACATCAAAGTGACATAATGTGACTGCAACAAAGGTAGATTATCCCCTCTTGTTTGTCTTAACCTGTCTGCAGCCTTTGACCTCACCATCCTCTTCCATGGCCGTCCATCTGGATGGGATTGCAGTCATGTGGTTCTGTTCTCTGCTCATCTTCTGTTTCTGAACAGTTACCTCTGGTGTTCCGCAAGGATCTTTCTTTGAACACCCCTATTTCTAATTAACATGCTACTACTTGGCGACAAAGTACAATGTTAGTTTTCACTTGTACACTGACAAAAAACAGCTTCAATGAACTAGCACCTCTCTATTCACAACTGCTAAACTATCAGATTGCTTATTTGACATACAGTACAAGGTTAGAAATTTCTTCCAATTAAATATTGGAAAAACCAAAGCCATTCTTTCTGGTCCCTGCTTCAAACTCCTTTCGATCATTATGATGCTTTCACCTCTCATGTTTCATATTCATGGCATCAGCAAACATGCCAGTTAACACCACTGTAAAATAAGTTAACTAAACCCATCTCTGCTGTTGCTGAACCTCTCATCTCCGCCTTAGGCATGACTGTTCCAAAACATTCCTGGCTGATTGCCTATGTTATACCCTCTGTAAGCATGTGATCACTCCAAAGCTCTGCCACCTATGTCTTAACATCAAGTCGTATTCCCATAGCATCCCTGTGTTCACTAACAAACAATGGCTCCTGGGTAAATAATATTCATT
Source organism: Rhincodon typus (assembly GCF_021869965.1). Taxonomy (NCBI): domain Eukaryota; kingdom Metazoa; phylum Chordata; class Chondrichthyes; order Orectolobiformes; family Rhincodontidae; genus Rhincodon; species Rhincodon typus. The sequence goes on from NC_063355.1 coordinate 2,428,258, forward strand.
TTAAAATTCTCATCCTAGTTTTTACACTCCCCTTTGCGCCTATCCCTGTAATGTTCTTCGTCTCTCAATGCCATTAAGGACTTGTGCAATCCCAGTGAGAATTGCTGCTCCCCCCTCTTGATGGTTGTACGTTCAATTCCCAAAGCTCAGGAAGCCTCTATCAATACCTCTCCACCTCACCCTCCTCTTTTTAGACAACTCTCAAGACAGAGAACTTGATCATGTATGTTTTCGTTGGACCTAAGTATCTCCCTGTGGGGTGTGGTACAATATTGTTGCATAAAGGTCCCTTGAAGCACCTTGAGATGTTTCATTCTGGTCAATGTACTATAAAATTGTTGCTGTAGTATGTAGTCATCATGTTGGGACCTGAACAACTTACATGCTGTGATAGAGCCACATATCTAAATTTGCTGAAGACATGAAGATAGGCCAGATTATAAACGGTGAAGAATTGACACAAAGTAAATTGCTGAGGCTGTAGCAAATGGATTTTGCTGCAGGCAAATGGGAGGTTAACAACTCTGCAACTAAAAAAAGGATAGAGCAAAGCACTTTCTGAATGTTGAAAAACTAGAAACAGTGGAGGTCCAAAGAGACTAAAATGAGGGGTCACAGATACACACTTCAAAATATTCCTTCAAATGTAACTTTGATATGGGTAAGAAGATAAAAAGGCTAATAGAAAGGTGGTTTTGCCAGCTAGAGGACCAGAGTACAAGGGGATAGAGGTGACCTTACACAACACAATCCCAGGTTAGACCAGGTCTTGAGTACTATGAATAGTTCAGGTCTTGAAGGGAGTGCAGTGTGGACGTACCAGAATGATACCTGCAGCATAAGGGTTAAGTAACAAGGGATTACAAAACCTAAGAATGCCAGGTGATGATGGCCTAGTAGTGTTATTGCTAGATTGTTTAATCCAGTGGCCCAGGTAATGATCTGGGAACCAGGGTTCAATTCCTGCTGTGGCAGATGGTAGAATTTGAATTCAATAAAAATCTGGAATGAAGAGACGAATGATGTTCATGAAATGGTAGTTGATTGTCAGAAAAGCCCATCTGGCACATCAAGTTCTGATGAAGAGTCCTCGTACTCGAAATGTTAACTCTGCTTTCTCCCCACAAATGCTTTCAGATCTGAGTTTTGCTTGCAATTTCTGTTTTTGTCATCCATCTGGTTCACTAATGTCTGTTTAGGGAAGGAAACTGCCATCCTTACCTGGCCTGCCTACATGTGGCTCCAGACTCGCAGCAATGTGATTGACTCTTAACTGCCCTCTGGGGAATCCATGCTGATCTAGCCAGCAAGGCCCAAATCCTGTGAATGAGTAAAAAAAGAGCCCTGCCATTTAGAAAGTTGGAAGGTGAATTTTGTTGAAATTTTCCCCCATTTTTGGAATTGATGATGGGGGAAGATATAGTCTAACCTCATTTGGAAAGACAGGGATTAATGAAGAACAAAACCATTTGTTAATGTGACTTTGTTTCTGACCAACTTGATTGAATTTTTCAAAGAGGTGACAAGTCTGTAGATCAGAGCAATGATTCAGCGTAATATACTTGGACTTCAGCAAGAATTTTGAAAGAGTCCAACATAGGAGACTGATAGTGAAGGCAAGAGCCCATGGGATCCAAGGAAATTTGGCAAAATGGCTGAGTGGTAGAAAGCAGAGGGTGATGGTTGAAGGGTGCTTTTCCAACTAGAAGTTTGTGTTCAGTGGGATCCCAGGGGTCAATGTTATGGCCCTTGCTGTTTGTGATTTGTATAAACAATTTAGACTTGAATGTAGTAAGGTTCATCAGTAAGTTCGCAGATGATACAAAAATTGGTGAGGTGCTAAACAGTGAGGTTTGCCTTCGTTTACAAGAGGAGATATAGTCAGATGGGCTGATCAGTGGCAAATGGAATTCAATCCGGAAAAACGTGGAGTGATATGTTAGAGCAGGACAAACAAGGCAAAGGAATACATGATGAATGGTAGGACCCTGTGAAGCACCAGTCCCTTAAGGTATTAGGACAGGTGGATAAAGTGGTTAAAAAGTGTGGAATACTTGCCTTTATTAGCTGAGGCACGGAGTTTAAGAGCAGGGAGGTTATGCTGAAACATTGGTTAGGCCACAGTTGGAATAGTGTGTACAGTTCTGGAATCCACATTATAGGAGCGATTTGATTGCACTGGGCGAGGGCGACTGAGAGGGAGAGGCATCACTTTGGTATATATGTTAGAGCCTGGAAGCAGTCACCTGCACTGAAGAGCAGATTGTTGTGGACCTGGTATCAAGGAGTACTTAACTCCCAAACATTGCACTGTGGTGTTTCCTTCCCACCCTCCTCCTCCTCTAACCAAAAAATAACAGGGGGAGAGAAACGTGCTATTGAAAATTTATTGGTAGCTGAGTGAGAAGTAAGGTGTTGGCTCAAGAGGCTTAGTGAGCAGTGGCTTAGAAAAAGTACAGGTAAACTCAGATTAAGTCCTTTTAACTTTCCTCTTTAGTCTTAGAGCATTTGAGATGGTAGTTAGGGCAGTGGCATGTTCCTCCTGCAGAATATGAGAGCTCAGGGAGATTTCCATTGTCCCTGATGACTACATCTGTGGAAAGTGCACCCATCTGTAGCTGAATGCACTCAGGATCATCCGAGATGCTGAGCACATCATTGATAAGAGTTTTAGAGAGGTGGTCACACCTAAGGCGCAGGCAGAGAGTAGCTGGCTGACCACCAGGTTCAGCGAATGGAGTAGGCAGAGAGTCAGGAATCTCCTGTGGCCATTCCCCTTGAAAACAAATATACTGTTTTGGATACTATTGTGGGGGAATGACCGTTCAGGAGAAAGCAGCAATAGCCAGGTCAGTGGCACTATGACTGGCTCTGGGGCACAGGGTGAAAGGCTAACAGTGAATAGGACCTTAGTGATAGGTGACCCAATAGTTAGGGGGACAGATAGGAGATTCTGTGGCTGTAAATGGAAATTGACGATGGCGTATTGCTTCCTGGGAGCCAGGGTTCAGGATGTCTTGGAGCAGCTGCAGAGTGTTCTCAAGGGGGAGGGTGAGCAGCCAAGAAGTCATTGTACATGTTGGCAAAAGTGACATAGATAGAAATAGGGATGAGGTCCTGCAGAGTGATTATAGAGGGCTAGGAAAAAAGTTAAAAACCAAGACCTCGATCGTGGTAAGCTCTAGCTTACTTCCAGCGCTATGTGCTAGTGTGGGAAAGAAGATGAAAGCAGATGAATGTGTGGCTAAAGAATTGGTGCAGGGGACAGAGATTCAAATTCCTGGATCATTGGGATGTTCTCTGGGGGCAGAGGTGACCTGTTCAAGAGGGGCATGTTGGACTTGAACTGGAGAGGGTCCAATATCCTGGCAGGCAGATTTGCTAGTGCTGCAAGGGAGACTTTAAACTAGATTGGCAGGGGCTGGGATCCTCAGCAGCAGGGAGGTAAGTGCAAGGCTAGAAGGAGATACAGTAATCAGAAATAGCAAGTTGAAGAGACAAATCAGGCTGGAACAGGACAGGGAGCGAGGAATGCCTGTTCGATTAAATTGCATCTATTTCAATGCAAGAGGGCCGATGAACTCAGGGTGTGGATAGGTATGTGGGGCTGGAATATTATAATCATTACAGAAACATGGCTAAAGCAGGGACAGGACTAACAGCTTAATGTGTCATGGTACAGGTGCTCTAGGGAGGACAGAGGTGGAGGTAAGAGGGGAGGGGGAGTTGCATTTTCGATTAATAAAGTATCACAGCAGTAGTCAGAGATGAAATAACTTGAGGGTTCATCCAGTGAGGTTTTGTGGTTGGAGCTAAGAAATAACAAGGGGATGGTGACATTATTGGGGTTATATGACAGGCCCCCAAATTCTCAACAGGAATTAGAGGATCAAATACACAGGGAGATTGTGGAGACTTGCAGGAGAAAAAGAACATAGAACATAGAACAGTACAGCACAGTACAGGCCCTTCAGCCTACGATGTTGTGCCGATCTATTATCCTACTAAGATCAATCTACTCTGCACACCCTACATTTTACTATCCTCCATGTGCCTATCCAAGAGTCGTTTAAAAGTCTCTAAAGTATCTGACTCCACTACCACTGCTGGCAATGCATTTCACACACCCACCACTCTCTGTGTTAAGACCCTACCTCTGACATCTCCCCTATGCCTTCTTCCAATCACCTTAAAATTATGCCCCCTCGTAATAGTCATTTTTGCCCTGGGAAAAAGTCTCTGACTATCCACTCTATCTATGCCTCTCATTATCTTGTACACCTCTATCAAGTCACCTCATCCTTCTTCACTCCAATGAAAAAAGCCCTAGCTCCCTCAACCTTTCCTCATAAGACCTGCCCTCCAGTCCAGACAGCATCCTGGTAAATCTCCTCTACACCCTCTCTAAAGCTTCCACATCCTTCCCATAATGAGGCAACCAGAACGCAACACAATATTCCAAGTGTGGTCTAACCAGAGTTTTATAGAGCTGCAGCATAACCTCACGGCTCTTAAATTCAATTCCCCTGCCAATGAAAGCCTTCTTTACAACCCTATCAATTTGGGTAGCAACTTTGAGGGATCCATGGACGTGGACCCCCAAGATCCCTCTGTTCCTCCACACTGCCAAGAATCCTGCCATTAACCCTGTATTCTGCATTCGAATTCGACCTTCCAAAATGAATCACTCCACACTTTTCTGGGTTGAATTCCATCTACCACTTCTTTGCCCAGCTCTGCATCCTGTCAATGTCCCGTTGCAACCTACAACAGCTCTCCACGCTGTCCACAACTCCATCGACCTTCGTGTCATTGGCAACCTTACGAACGCCCCCTTCCACTTCCTCATCCAAGTCATTTATAAAGATCACAAAGAGCAGAGGTCCCAGAACAGAGCCCTGTGCAACACTGCTGGTCACTGACCTCCAGGCTGAATACTTTCCATCTACTACCACCCTCTGTCTTCTATTGGACAGCCAGTTTTGTATCCAGACAGCCAAATTTCCCTGTATCCCATACCTCCTTACTTTAAATGAACCTACCATGTGGAACCTTTTCAAATGTCTTGCTAAAATCCATATACACCACATCCACTGCTCTACCTTCATCGATGTGTTTTGTCACATCCTCAAAGAATTCAATAAGGCTTGTGAGGCATGACCTGCCCCTCACAAAGCTATGCTGACTATTTGTAATCAAACTGTGCTTTTCCAAATAATCATAAATACTATCTCTCAGAATCCTCTCCAATAATTTGCCCACCACAGAAGTAAGACTGACCAGTCTGTAATTTCCAAGATTATCCCTATTCCCTTTCTTGAACAAGAGAATGACGTTGCATCCTCAATGTCCATTGGAGTAGTACCAGAAGATTGGAGGATGGCAAAGATCATTGCCAAAGGGGCAGCAATCTCTTCCCTCACTTCACCTTGTGTATATCCTGTCTGGCCCAGGGCACTTATCTATCCTCATGTTTTTCAAAATTTCCAGCACATCCTCCTTCCTAATATCAACCTGTTCAAGCATATCTGCCTGCTTCATGCTGTCCTCACAAACGTCAAGGTCCCTCTCACTGGTGAATACTGAAGCAAAGTATTCATTAAGGACCTCCCCTATCTCCTCTGACTCCGTGCACAAGTTTCCTCCACTATCCCTGATTGTCCCTACCCTCATTCTGGCACGTAGGGTTGTCATAGTGGGGGATTTTAATTTTCCCAACAATAGACTGAGACTGCCATAGTGCTAAGGGCTTAGATGGGTGGAATTTGTTAAATGTGTTCAGGAAAGTTTCCTCAAGCAGTATATAGAGGGTCCTACTTGGGAAGGAGCAAAACTTGACCTACTCTTGGGAAACCGGGCAGGACAGGTGACTGAGGTGACAGTGGGGGAGCACTTTGGCGATATCTTGGGGACAGTACATATCATAGTAGAGGTGGTGTTGGAAGTATTAGAATGTATGAAGGTGGATAAATCTTGTCCTGACCAGATATATCCAAGAACCCTGGAGAAGAAATTGCAGGTGCCCTGGCTGATATATTTGCATCATCGTTAGCCACAAGTGAGGTCCCAGAAGACTGGAGGGTAGCAAATGTTGTGCCCTTATTCAAGAAGGGCTGCAAAGAAAAACCTGGGAATTATAGACCATTAAGCTTAACATCTGTGGTAGGTAACTTACTTGAGAAAATTCTGAGGAATAAGATGTACAAAATATACATGCATTTGGAAAGACAGGGTTTAATTAGGAGTAGTCAGCATAGCTTTGTGCACTTGGGAAACCATGCCTCACAAATTTGTTAGTCTTCTTTGATGAAGTGACCAGGAAGGGTGATGAGGGCAGGGCAGAAGACGTAGTCTGTATGGATTTCAGTAAGGCCTTTGATAAGCTTCCACATGTTAGGCTAGATCACTTGGAATCCAGGGAGAGCCAGCAAAATTGGATACACATTTGGCTTGATGGTGAGAAGCAGAGAGTAACAGTGGAAGAATGCTTGTCAGACTGGAGGTCTGTGACTAGTGGCGTGCCTCAGAGGTCGGTGCTGGGCTTATTGCTATTTGTTGTCTATGTCAATGATTTGGATGAGATTGTACAAGGCATGAATAGTAGGTTTGCGGATGACAGTAAAATAGGTGCTATCATGGATATTGAGGAAGGTTATCAGAAATTGCAGCAGGATCTCGATCAAGTGGGGATATGGAGTTTAATATAGATAAGTATGAGGTGTTGCATTTTGGAAAGTCAAATCAAGGTAGGAGTTTCATGGTGAATGGTATGGCCTTAAGGAATGTAGTGGAACAAAGGAACCTTAGAGTTCAGGTGTCCAGTTCTCTGAAAGTAGAGCCACAGGTAGATAGGGCAGCGAAGGCGGCCTTTGGCACAGTGGCCTTCAGCAGTCAGGGCATTGACAATAGAAGTTGGAAAGTTATAGTGCAGTTGTATAGGATGTTGATGAGGCTGCATTTGGAGTGTTCTGTTCAGTTTTGTTCACCTTGCTAATAAGATATTAGTAAGCTGGAAAGAGTGCAGAAGAAATTTTCAAGGATGTTGTCAGGACTCAAGGGACTGAGTTATAGGAAGAGGTTGGACAATAAAGGACTTCTTTCTTTAGAACCCTGGAGACCAACAGGGGATCTTATGAAAGTGTATAAGATCATGAGAGGCATGGATAGGGTGAATGCACTCAGTCTCTTTCCCAGGGTTGGGGAAAATCGAGGACTAGAGGGCATCAGTTTAAGGTAAGAGGGGAAAGAATACATGGGAACCTGGGGGGCAACTTTATTTTTTTTTTTTTTTTTTTAAAAACAGAGGGCAGTATGCATACGGAATGAGCTGCCAGCAGAAATGGTTGAGGCAGGTATATTATCAACATTTAAGAGGCATTTGGACAAATACATGGATAGGAAAGGTTTAGAAGGATATGGGCCAAGTGCAGGGAAATGGGGTTAGGGTACTGAGATCACACTGAATGACGGAACAGACTAATATGATTTACTTGTTCCTGTGTATATATGCACTCCATTGTGTGAGCTGATTAGTTTAAAACCCATGAGATCAGGGCGATTGCTGAAACGTGTCCTCCCATTATATCAGCATTTATCACTGGCATATGTCAGGGGGTGAATACAAGTGTCCTATTCTCAGAACACAATTTAGAATTTAAGAACAAGAATCAAGGCTTTCCTCCCTTCAAACATGCTCCACTGTTCTGAAGATCATAGCCAATTTAAATTTGCAGCTTCCTGCTGTATCTCCATATACCTAGTACCCCTGGAGGATCTAAAATCTATTGATCAAGATCTTGAATATACTCAATGACTCACAGACACAGCTGTGAGATACAGGATTCTAAAGATGGACATTCGTTGAAAGAAAAAGTTTTGTTAAATGGCCGGTTGTCAACCTAGGAACAGCTTGTTCCTAAATGGAATGCAAAACAGGGTCCTTCCTTGGTTCACAAAAAAAAAAATCAAAATTATGCAGTACTCGGGTGTCACTTCAAGACCCTGTATAATTTTAGTAAGGCTTCTTTACTCTTAACTTTACTCCAAAGGACTGGAATACAACTTGTTACTCACTGTACCTGCATTTTACCCCCCCAGGTACCTCAGAATACCACCATTTCCCAGTCTCATTAAAAAAATTAAACATCTCCATTTTAATTTCAATTGTAGGGCCTCAAACTCAACCAGCAGAACATCAGCATACAAACACATTAAATTAAACACAAAATTAAAGATTTATCAAATTCATTTTAAAAAATACATTATCGGTTTTCCATTGGTGTGGCTGACAGTGCACAATTTTACACAATATTAACAGTAGAATTGTACATTTCATCTAATTAATTCTGCTGAGTTTCAACAACTGTCATGCCAATGACACGAAAGTATTTCGCAGGAAAGGCAGGAGCAGGATTCTATTCTGGATTAACAAAGCCCTGCAAATTACTAGTGTATAGAAAACTCCACCTGACTTCCGCAGACACTGCATTTCTCATTTTGGGATTGTGTGTGCTCTCAACTCCACCTCAATCTTTCAACACAGGCTGGATCCATCAAGTCATACAAAAAACAAGATAGAAGGTCAGGCAAAACATGTGCAGGAAGAAATGGAGTTATCGTTTCAAGCTGATGATCTTTCATCTAAATTCAGGTCACCAATTTGAACTGTCACCACAGATACTTTCTGACCTGTTCAAGATTTCCAGCATATGTTTGTTTTGGTATTAACAGTTCAACGTGTCATTTTCACATTATACAGCAGAATGCACACTGAGGAACAAGTTCAATTTTTGACGCAACAGCAATCCTTGGAATGCCAATGTTTCTTTCGTTTGAAGTGATCAGTCCTATTTGGGCTGGAGCCTGGATTTAAGCTTTCAGATGATCATTTCATAGTAGTTGGTCTCATTTCAGCTCAGTTCCATGCTGGTGCTACTGGGTACAAGACAATCCATTCTGCGATGGTTACAGCAACAAACAGCTGGAAAGTGAACCAGACTTGTGACTAAAGCACACTCCCAGAGCTGTAAATTCAATCCCATTACAGACTTCAGAGCCTAACATACCAGACCTAGGACATTGGCTCAATTGATGTTTTTCTGGCAAAACGTCACCACCATCACATCATGTGGAATACCAAAATTAAGGCGACATAACACAATCAATAGAAAGGTACACAGTCATCTGTAAAAATAACTGTCTACACAACAGTTCAGACAGTAACACTGAAAAGTTCAAAAAATACTTAAAAAACCTAGGTATTGGTATCCGATTTAAAGGTTAGTTCTGTTTTTACAACTTAAAAAAACATTTTCTGAGGAAGATAAAAAATAGAAAGAGCTGACTCCTTTACTTTTCACACCTGGTGAGGTTTTGTTTGATCTGTACAGAGAGCCCATACAATCCCATACAGAAGCCAGAAGAATATGATCAGGAGAAAAGAAGCTAGGGGATTCAGGTTGAGCGTGGCACCAATAACCATACAAATGAAGAGTGAGAACAGCGTGCGATAACTAGCCAGGAAACGCAGGCTGAGCCGTGGCCGATGCTGTTGGAAGGTGCGGCACATCACAGGACCTGACTTGATCCTCCGACTCAACTCTGGGTAGGTCAGATAATAGCGAGCCAGTTTTCCCACTATACCATCACGCTGACATAGGGCCTCCATTTCACCAGCAAACTGTAGGACAACAAAGAGTGAAGAACTTAACAAGTAGGAGCATTAAACCATTTAACCCTTTGAGCCTGCACTGCCTGTTTAAAAAAGGAGGGACAAAACCAAAACTTACAGACTAGTTGGAGGACCTTTGGGAAAATGTTGGAGCCATTATACAGAATGTGATAACAGGAGACATAAAACACACCAACAGTATTACATAAAGACCACATCAAGTCCTGTGTACAGTTTTGGTCTCCTTGACTTAGAAAAGATATACTTGCCCCCAGAGAGGGATTGCAGTGAATATTCACCAGACTGATTCCTCAGATGGTAGGTTTGTTATACGTGAGATATTAGGTTGTCTGGGCCTGTATTCACTGGAGTTTTGAAGAATGAGAGAAGATCTCATTGGAATGTACAAAATTCTGACAGGGCTGGACAGACTGCATGTGGAGATGGTGTTTCTCCCCTGGCCAGGGGTCCAGAGCAAGGGGTTGTAGTCTCAGGACAAAGGCCATGTCAGACTGAAACAAAAAGAGATCTCTTCACTCAGGGGGTGGTGAACTTATGGAATCATGGCTGATCAGACTTTGACCTTAACTCACTTTCTTACATGCCCACCAGAACTCAAATGCCTTGACAAAGATCTTCCTATCTCAGCCTTGAATAAGTTCAATGACCTATTCCACAGAGTGCTGGAGACGAAAAAAAAAATCAAAAGACTAACAATCCTCAGAGATGAAACTCCTCATCTGTCTTAGCTGAATGATCTAATTTTGAAACCATACACCTAAATTCTAGACCGCCTCATAATAGTCCCCATTGGCAGCAACCGATTCTCCCAGGCCATTCTTTTGTTTTCACACCTGCTGTTCTCACTACATACCATCCAGTTCTGAAGGAGGAGGATCACTGGACCCGAAATATTAACTCTGCTTGCTGTCCACAATAGCCTCCAGACCTGCTAAGTTTTCCCAGCAATTTATGTTTTTGTTTCATTACAATTTCCTTTGGTTTATACTCCATGCCTCTATAAAGCCCAAGACCCCACATTCCCTAATAATCACTTCAATTTGTCCTGCCACGTTCACTGATTTATACAGATACACCCCTAGGTTCTTCTGCTTCTGTACTCCTGTTAGCACTGCACCTTGTAGATCATATTGATACACTTCACTCTTCCTTTCAGATGCATCAATTCACTCTTCCCCTACATTAAATTTTATCTGCTACCCATCACACTAACCTATGTCCTTCTGAAGTCTATGAAATGGTTAACACTGATGCCTCACAGCACTAGGGACCCAGGTTTAACCTTAACCTTACTTTTGTTTGTGATATACATAAATGATCTGGAGGAAGGTATAGATGGTCTGATAAGCAAGTTTGCAGATGACACTAAGATTGATGGAGTAGCAGATACTGAAGGGGACTGTCGGAGAATGCAGCAGAATATAGAAAGATTGGAGAGTTGGGCGGAGAAATGGCAGATGGAGTTCAATCCAGGCAAATGAGATGATGCATTTTGGAAGATCAATTCAAGAGTGAACTATATGGTAAATGGAAAAGCCCTGGGGAAAATTGATGCACAGAGAGATCTGGGTGCTCAGGTCCATTGTACCCTGAAGGTGGCAACGCAGGTGGATAGAGTGGTCAAGGCGGCATACAGCATGCTTTCATTCATCGGACAGGGTATTGAGTACAAGAGTTGGCAGGTCATGTTACAGTTGTATAGGACTTTGGTTCGACCACATTTGGAATACTGCGTACAGTTCTGGTCGCCACATTACCAAAAGGATGTGGATGCGTTGGAGAGGGTGCAGAGGAGGTTCACCAGGATGTTACCTGGTATGGAGGGCGCTAGCTATGGAGAGAGGTTGAGTAGATTAGGATTATTTACAATAGAAAGACGGAGGTTGAAGGGGGACCTGTTTGAGGTCTACAAAATCATGAGGTATAGAGGGGGTGGATAGCAAGAAGCTTCCCCCCCCCCCCCCC
>NC_063355.1:2440013-2451626 GCF_021869965.1 Rhincodon typus
CCCCCCCCCCAGAGTGGGGGACTCAATTACTAGGGATCACGATTTCAAGGAGAGAGGGGAAAAGTTTAAGGGAGATATGCGTGGAAAGTTCTTTACGCAGAGGGTGGTGGGTGCCTGGAATGCGTTGCCAGCAGAGGTGGCACAGGCAGGCACGATAGCGTCATTTAAGATGTACCTAGACAGATACATGAATGGGCAGGGAGCAGAGGGATACAGATCCTTGGAAAATAGGGTGACAGGTTTAGATAGGGCATCTGGATCGACACAGGCTTGGGGGGCCAAAGGACCTGTTCCTGTGCTGTAATTTTCTTTGTTCTAACTGTCTGTGTGGAGCTTGCGCATTCTCCTGTGTCTGCATGGATTTTCACTGGTGCTTCGGTTTCCGCCCAAAGTCCAAAGATGTGCAGGTTAAGTGGATTGGCCGTGCTGAATTGCCCAGTGTCCAGGAATATACAGGCTAGGTGGATTAACCATGGGAAAATGCAGGATTACAGGGATAGGGTAGGGGGACGGTCTAGGCGGGATGGTCTTTGGAGGGTCAGTGTGGATTCAATGGGTCAATCATTATCCTCCTCACAATTCACAATAATTCTAAGATTTGTCACTGCAAATTTTGGAATGGTGAACAGCAACCAATTTTCATGTTGTTAATACAGATCAAAGAAAGCGCTGGTCCCAGGACTGACCTCTAGTGAACAACACCTTCCTCCGATCCACAAAACAACAACTGTTCACTACTTTTCTAGCACTGAGTTCCAAATGCCCACCATCTTCTCAGTGAAAAAATCTTTCATAAATACCCTCAACCTCCCATTCCTTTACTTTAAATCTTTTGACTACTTTACTGAAGGGAATTCTATGTATGTCCCTCATACATTTGAAACACCTCAATCAAGGCTACCCCAAGCCTTCTCTGCTTCAAGGAAAACAACCCCAGCCTAGTTTAGTCTCTTCACAGCTGAAATGCTCTGTCTGGAGTAACATCCTAGTGAATCTCCTCTGCACCTCCACCAGTGCAATCATATCCCTCCTACAGTGTGGTGACCAGAACTGCACACTACTCTAGCTGTGGCCTAACTAACATTGCATACAGTTCCATCATAACCACCGTGCTCTTGTATTCTATGCTTCAACTAATAAAGGCAAGGATCTCATATGCTACACTAAAACCTGCCCTGCTGCCTTCAAGAATCTTTGGACGTGCACAACAAGGTCTTTCCGGTCCTCTGTAAGTCGTCAGGTCGACCATTCAACGTGCACTCCTTGGCCTCGTTAGTTCACCCAAAAACCTTACACTTTTTGGATAAATTCCATTTGCCACTGTACAGCCCATTTGAGCAGTCCCTCTTTATCAGCTGCACTCATAGTAAGGGGAAGAGGAACCATTATTCACATGGTGCAGTCAACTTTAAATAGAAAGATAAAGAACCGGTGCTAACAGCTGCCAGCTATAATGACCAACATACCCGCTGGTTGATGGCAGACGATATCTGGAAAAGCAGACGTACTAACAGGCCACTCTCATAGCTGCGAATTGGCTGCAGCTCAGGGTCTCCCCGATACTCTATCTCAAACCTTCGGAGTCCATTTATAATCTGCAAAACAAGCACAATTCAGTACAACCAGACAACGGTACATGGGAAGACAACGCAGCCTCAAAACCCTCTCCGCACCCAATAAGGAGGAGAGCAGACAGAGCCAGCTCCGTTCACCTGCCTCCCAGAGAGAGTCAATGATCAGTCCACATGCAGTGACTCGACATGTGAGCAAGCTGCAGCAAGTGTTTGAAAACCAGATGTGCCCCAGCTCTCACACCTGCAATTTTCATCAACATTACTGGTTTGCCATAAGAGGTGGAGTGTCTGGATGATTTTCATCCTCCCTGGCTTTGAGATCACATATGCTCGTGCCACCAGCTGGCCATAATCAGGCAGGTTCACCCAGACCAAGGAGAAGCCACAGAGTTGCTTGTCAAAGTACTTCAGACTCTTATTGGATAAATTTACTGAGCTACTCCATGTTTCACTTCGTCAGGTGTTAAGTTATTCCTAAGGGAAAAGATTACTTTTATAATTCTCTCTCTCTCTCGAAACCCATGTCCCTTTCCCAGGAGCTAGGTAATCCAGGTAAAGGTAATGCTCCAAAACTTGCCAAATAGGTGAAGCCTGTTCCCATCCTTCCCAATGAAACATGTAATCAGAAAAACAGGTGGTGTGGAATTCTTCAGTGAATTCCTCCACTTTGCCCTGGCTCAGCAAACACTTACTCCCTACTGCTCACTGATGAACAGGAACAAAAGACAACTGCTAGGAGCCAGGGCTGCGTAGCGAGACAAACAATGAAATATTGAAAGCTCCATTTCTACTCTGGTTTCTGAAATGACAGTGTGTCTGATGTGTTAGTGAGTGACAGGGTTTTATACATACCTGGTACCTGCCCAGTTGGGTCAGGGTCAGCCCATTCTCTCCCCGAATACAGTCAGGCATCTGGTGCCTTCCATTTTCATCTGGAGCTGCTCCCACATTCATTGCCAAGGTCGACAGGTGTGGGGTGCTGAACTGTGGACGAACAAATATGACTTTGATCAGGTGAGCTCTTTCTAACTCACAGTTATTGGCAACTCAGTTGTGAGGATGTTCTAATTGCTTCCTTATGGAAATTTAAAGATTACAAACATTACAACACATCACAACACATCTGAAATGCTTCACGTGATCATTTTTGGGAGGATACCCATTGTGTGAAGTGCAAAGAGACTGGAGTTAAGCAGCCTCTCCAATCAGCAACTATTTGAAATCGATAACTCAATCTTACTGAGCCAACTGATTCGAATTGAGCAGATCTGTAGGTTTGTAAGCCAATGTGGTTTGCTTCCTTATTGTTCACAAGGTGATACATTTGCAAATGGTCAGGGGAAAAGAACAGGGAGGGAATCTTGAATAAAAACGAAACACTGCAGATGCTGGAAATCTGAAATCGAAAGCAGAAAATACTGGAGAAACTCAGTAGGTGTGGGAGCATTTGTGAATAGAAAGCACTGTTAATGTTTTGAGTCTCATAGGACACTCCTTCAGACATGAAAGAAGCTGAAATGGAGACGTTTATTCAGAGGACCTCAGAGGGGAGGAACTTGAACGGATGGTGACAAGAGTGATAAAGAAACAGATGAAACAGAGGTGTAAACATTAGCTGTGAAAGAAGAAAAAGGGTTTGCTCTGCAGAGTGCAAAGCCAAACAAAATACAAACAAGACACCAAGGTGCAGGGCTGGATGAACACAGCAGGCCAAGCAGCATCATAGGAGCAGAGAGGCTGACGTTTCGGGCCTAGACCCTTCATCAGAAAAGGGGGAGGGGAAGGGGGTTTTGAAATAAATAGGGAGAGAGTGGGAGGCGGATAGAAGAGGGATAGAGGAGAGGATAGGTGGAGAGGAAACAAACAGGTCGAAGAGGCGGGGATGGAGCCAGTAAAGGTGAGTGTAGGTAGGGAGTTAGGAAGGGGATAGGTCAGTCCAGGGAGGACGGACAGGTCAAGGGGGCAGGATGAGGTTGGTTGGTAGGAGGGGATAGGTGGGAGGAAGAACAGGTTAGGGAGGCAGGGACGATCTCTCTCTCACAAACAAGACACAGCTGGGGACAGTGGGGATGTAAGAAAATGAAGGCCTGAAGTTAAAATCTGAAGGTGAAGAATTCAACATTCAGCCCTAGAGGCTGTATCTAACTATCACACAAGATGGCATTCCTCCAATTTGCCTTGAGCTTCATTAGAATACTGCAGCAGCCCAAGAATGGAAACAGCTGTATGACAGCGAGGTGGTTTTTTGAAATCGTAAGCAACTGGAAGTTCAGGGCCATTCCTACAGACAGAGCGGAGGTGTTCTGCAAAGTGGTCACCCTGTCTGTGCTTGGTCTTGACATTGTAAAGGAGACTGACTCTGTTAAGCAATGTCTGGTTGGCTTTTAATTCCAGATTTAACATTAATCAAAGTGACATTCTACTAGCTCCTGTGCTGGGACTTGAATAATGGCCCAAGAGCATTAACCATGGCCTCTGGATTACTGTGTTTATTGAGGAGAGAATCATGAATGCTAAGGAAATAAGGGAAACCAGTGGGGATGTTTTGGACCATATACACATTACCAGAGAGGAGGTGTTTGCAGCCTTAAAGCGCATTAAAGTGGATAAATCCCCTGGATCTGATCAAGGCCATCCTTGGTGTCGTAGGAGGCTAGGGAAGAAACTGTAGAGGCCCTTGCAGAGATTTTTGCTTCATCTTTAGCCACTGGTGAAGTTCTAGAAGACGAGAAGGTGGCTAATGTTGTTCCGTTGCTTAAGAAAGGTAGCAAAGACAAGCCAGGGACTACAGGCCAGTCAGCCTGACATCAGTGGTAGGCAAGTTATTGGAGAGGATACTGAGGGATAGGATCAACCAACATTCAGATCGTTAAGGCCTGATTTGGGATAGTCAGCATGGATTTGAGAGCCGGGAGTCATGTGTGACAAATCTTTTAGAGTTTTTCAAAGAGATAACCAAGAGGACAGATGACGGTAGGGCAGTGGATGATGTCTATATGGAATTAGTAAGACCTTTGACAAGGTCCCGCATGGCAGGCTAGTCACGAAGGTTAAGTTGTGCGCGATCCAGGGAAGGATAGCTAATTGGATTCAAAATTAGCTCAACGGTAGGAAGCAGAGGGTGATAGTTGAAGGCTGCTTCTTGGACTGGAGGCCTGTGACTAGTAACAAAGGTCCCAGGACCGACGCCATTTATATAAATGATCAGGATGTGAATGTACAAGGCATGATTAGTAAGTTTGCAGATGATACAAAATTAGGAGGTATCACTGATAGCGAAGAAGGTTATCAAAAATTACAGAGGGATTTTGATCAGATGGGAAGTGGGCTGAGGATTGGCAAATGCAATTCAATATAGGTAAGTGTGAATAAAAACCGAAAGAACTGCGGATGCTGTAAATCAGCAACAACAAAGTTGCTGGAAAAGCTCAGCAGATCTAGCAGCATCTGTGAAGGAAAAAAAGAGTTAACGTTTCGGGTCCAGTGACCCTTCCTCAGACCTCCAAACTCTGAGGAATGGTCACCGGACCCGAAACGTTAACTAGATAAGTATGAGGTTTTCCACTTTGGAAAGTCAAACCAAAGTAGGACTTATACAGTAAATGGTAAGGTTCTGAGGAGCGTTGTAGAACAGAGAGACCTAGGAGTACAACTACATAGTTGGTTGTAAGTGGCATCACAGGTGGACAGGGTGGTGAAGAAGGTGTTTAGCATGCTGGCCTCCATCAATTGAGGCATTGAGTATAGGAGCTGGGAAATTATGTTACAGTTGTATAAGTCGTTGGTGAGGCCGCACTTGGAGTGTTGTGTACAATTTTGGTCACCCTGTTATAGGAAAGACATAGTTAAACTGGAAAGTGTGCAAAAGAGATTTACAAGGATGTTGCCAGGACTAGTGGGCCCGAGTTATGGGAGGTTGGCCAGAATAAGACTTCATTCCTTGGAATGCAGGAGATTGAGGGGTGACCTTATTGAGTTGTATGAAATCATGAGGGATATAGAGGATGAATGCATATAGTCTTTTTCCCGGGGAGGGGATATTGAAAACTGGAGGGCATAGGTTTAAGGAGAGAGGGAAAAGATTTAAGAAGGGCCTGAGGGGCAACTTCTTCACACAGAAAATGGTGTGTATATGGAATGGGCTGCAAGAGAAAGTGGTTGAGGCAGATACAATAGCAACATTTAAAAATCTTTGGATTGGCACATGGATAGGAAGGGTTTAGAAGGATATGGGCCAAATGCAGGCAATTAGGACTAGCTGAGAGGGCACCATGGTCTGGATGGACCAGTTTGGGCCAAAGGGCCTGTTTCCATGCTGTATGATCCAGCGATATTACCACTGCATCACTTTCTTTCCTTTAATTTCTTCTCTCAAAGGGTGGTGAATCTTTGGAATTCTCCAGCCCAGAGGGCTGTGTAAGCTCAATCACTGAGTAGGATCAAGACAGTAATTAAAAGGTTTCTGGAGATTAATCACAAAGGAATAGGGAGACTGTATGGGAAAGAGGTAATGAGGTGCCTTGATGAATTGCTAAAATACAGCAGAGAGACACTCTTCCCACGAATGGGCAGACCATCCCAACCTCCCATCTCAAACCGCACTGTCCCTTCGGAGGCAGAGTCTACAATTCCAGAATTGCACTTATAGATCCCTTGGAGAACCCACCCCACCCCCAGAGTGGAAGCAAATCATCCCAAGTCCTGAGAGACTGCCAAAGAAAAAGAATGATCAAGTGTGAAAATCCTTATTAGCTTGTCTTTTCTACCAGCCTGACTTGGTGGGGATATTGGCCTGGGATGCAGGTTTCCTGAACCTGAACAATTTTACTTTATGCCCTGAGCAGAAAAGCAGATTGAACAAATCAAAATCCAAGCTTCCTCCATCACCTGTCTACAACCAAAGCTTCCCAAAGAGAATGGATAAAGATAGAGGTTTTGATATAGTGGAAGTGAAAGGATCGAATTGGGAGAGTGCATAGAAATTTATCTCCATTAGCTAAACAATAAAAAAAGATTCACTGTTCACTTGCAGTTAATTTCCCCAGAATATTTTGTGCATAAAGTAACTCTGCAGTTCATATGGCAAGGGGGTTTTGGCTGCTGGGTGATTGATGTTCAGGGCAAGAGAAAAAGACTGACTCTTGGCCTCTGCAAGAAATCCAATGCTGTAGAACCTTCCATTAGGTGAACAAGGGGCAGTATCTCATTCGAGGCCATCTCCAGTTGTCCTCCAAGCACCACCACGGCTCTCTAACAGTGGTACAGGCCTGATATGTGAAAATATTCATCTGAATTTCTTGATTTCCTCCCCAACACCTCCATAGCCTGAGACCTCAAAGATCACGCAGTCAGAACTCCCTCTGTACCCAGGGGTTGTACCAGTAGGAATCCTTTAGCAATTCAAGATTAGCAGAGGAACCAGACTCACCAACATGGGACAGCTAGTCTGAATCTTGAGTAAAATTTAACAAATCAATTCTAACAAAGTATGAATCTTACCTTGAACACTAAACACAAGTACTCCAATGATCTTTCAAGGTACTCATCAGTTTTCCGTATCTCATCAGGTCCCAAATCATCCAAATCACTACCTCCGTAAGTCGAGGTATTGAAATCATAGGTGGTCAGGCCCAATAAGGACATGAGCGACTGGCCTGTTGATTGCTCGGCTGTGTGATCAGAGATCGATTTCGCTGTCTGCTTGGCTTGTGCTATTAAATGGGCCAATTTCAGAACCTATAGAAGAATGAGCCAGTCATTCAGATGCAAGCTTTCCACTTTCTTCACACCACCTACTTTGATTACAAAGTAGCTCAACTCAAACAATGCTGCCCATGGCCTTTTCACCACGTTCCATTCACAAATCACTGACCTTGACTGATACCAGCTTGATTTTCAAAGTCCTATCCTTGCTTTTAAATATTTGCACAGCCACTCTCATCCCTATTTCTGTAATTCCCGCACATCTCCAATTTCAGCACTCCTTTAATTTTAGTCGCTTATACATCATCAATTTTAACAAGTCTACCACTGGAGACTATGCCTTTGGTTGCCCAAGCCCGAAGCTCCAGAATTCCTCCCTAAACCTCTCTGCCTCCTCTCTGCTTTTTAGGCACCATTCCAAAGCTATTTCTTTGACCAACCTTTTGTTCATAGGTCACGTAGCTCAGTGTCACATTTTGTTCAATGACCCTCTAATGAAACACCCTGGGACATCTACATTAAAGGAACCAAATGTAAGTTGTTGTTGAGCTAAGCAGCAAACTGCAGTTCTCCAGTGCAGTCAAGCCCAGCACTACAGTGAATGAATTAATTAACATTCTTAAATTGAGCTCCCTTTGGCTGTTCGAAAGTCTGTCTTATCTTCATTCTGTGCCGTCCTGCAGGGTCAGTAGGAAATGGGGAGATCAGTTTAAGCATATTAGTTCATTCACTCACAGTAGCACTGGGCTTGACTGCACTGGAGAACTGCAGTTTGCTGCTTAGCTCAACAACAACACTACAGAGCTACCACCAGACCTAGTGCCCCAGCAATAATCAGTGCCCATGGGATCAATAATTCCATCAAGAGTCAACATCCCTGGGACTCATACCTCTGTATTCAAGGAACGAGGAGGACTGTTTCATGACTGTTCTCAGCTTTCCCATGACCCCAGCTCTAACACATCCGTAAATTCTTACACTTCAACAAATGGAACATTTTACTAGAGAGACAACGGAACATAGAACAGGGATGAACACTCAGCATCTTATACTCACCAGACTCCTGACTTCAGACCCAAACATCTGCTTGTACACGCAGTCCTGCCCCTCCAAATTGTACACATGACTCTTGACTCTGAAGGCTGTATCGGCCATTGGAGAATGCCACGAAGACATGTACGTGCTGCTGAAGCCAGGAGATGTGTACACACGATGCTGCCTCGGACGATGCATCGGATCAGGCTCCATGAACAAGCGCTCAGCTGTTTATAAACAGGACACAGTGTGGAGTTTAGATTGGTGCTGAAAATAAAAGTTACTTCCAGGAGCGGGTGGAAATTCATCAGCCGTGCTCATTCTCACCCAAGACAGAAGCTCACAGGCTGGAGAGGATTACTCAAAACCCTGACTGAGAAACCAATGCAGAAATGTGAGAGGCTCAGCACTAAACAAGGCAGCACTGCCACAGGGTGCCTTGTACAGCTAGAGGGGCCAAAATCCAATCAGACATTATGTCCAGGTTCTGTGGATCCTTTCAGATGGAACGATTGTGAGAGGCTACTTTGAAGGCATTAAACCAGAAAGTAGACAGGCAAGCAATAAAGATACAGCTGTAATTACGAATGATTTTAACCTGTATATAAATTGGGCAAACCAAATCAGTAATGACACCACAGGGGAGTGTGTACGGGATGATTTTCTGGATTAAAATGTTGAGGAACCAACTAGAAAACAGGCCGTCCTAGATGGGGTATTGTGTCATGAGAAAGGAATAACTAGCAATCTAGCTGTGCAAGGTCCTTTGGGTAACAATGACTATGATTGAATTCTTCATTAAGATAGGGAGTGATGTGGTTGATTCTGAGACTAACGTTCTGAATCTAAATAAAGGGAGCTATGGATGGTATGAGATGCGAGCTGGTTATGGAAAATTGGGGAATGTTACTTAAAGGGACGATGGTGGATAGGCAATGGTAAACACTTAAAAAGCACATGTGACTCCAATAAAATGGGAAAAGTGACCCAACTGTGGCTAACAAGGGAACTTAAGGATAATATTAGATCCAAGGAAAAGGCATAAAAATTGGCCAATACAAAAGCAACAGAGCCAGGGAATGGGTGTAGTTTAGATTTCAGCTAAGGAGAACAAACAGATTGATTAAGAGGGGAAAAATAGTGTATGAAGGTAAGTTTGTGGGGAAGATACTTGTAGAATCTTTTAAAATTAGTGTGTATGAGACGAAAAAAAATTAGTGAAGACAATCAATCTTCCAGTCAGAGACGGGGAAAGTTATAATAGGGAACAAAGAGACGGAAGACCAATTAAATACATACTTTGGTTCTACTTGTGTCCTCATTTGTGAAGATAAAGTCCCCAAAATGTTGGAGAATGGAAAGGGAGGAGGAGAGGGAGAAGGAACTAAAGGAAATCAGTATCAGGAAGGAAACGGTTTCAGGAAATTGATGGGACTGAAGGTCGAAAAATCCCCAGGGCCCGATAACCTACATCCCGGAGTACTAAAAGAAGTGGCCCTAAGAAAAAGTGGATAAATTCGTGGTGATCTTTCAAGATTCTTTACATTCTAGAATAGTTCCAATGGATTGGAGGCCAGCTAAGGCCTTTTAGGACTGAGCTGTGGAGAAATTTCTTTACCCAGGGAGTGGTGAGCCTATGGAATTCTCTAACACAAAGCAGTTGAGGCTAAAACATTGAATGTTTAGAAGAAAGCTTAGCTT
Organism: Rhincodon typus; assembly: GCF_021869965.1. Taxonomy (NCBI): domain Eukaryota; kingdom Metazoa; phylum Chordata; class Chondrichthyes; order Orectolobiformes; family Rhincodontidae; genus Rhincodon; species Rhincodon typus. The sequence continues at coordinate 2,450,027 of NC_063355.1, forward strand.
TAGTTCTCAGGGCAAAAGAGATCAAAGGGTATGGGGAGAAAGCAGGAACAGGGACTGAAATGGATGATTGGCCATGATCGTACTGAAGACAGAGCAGGTTTGATTGGCTGAATGGCCAACTCTAATTTTCTATGTTTCTACGATGAACAGCAAGGATTGGCAAGGACTTTATACTGCTACAATCTCATAATCACCCCCTACCTTCCTTAATCATTTCAGCGAGGTTGGGCTGACTGTACACTTTAGCCACTCGATACACCATCAGTGCATTCTTGGGGCTGACAAGATCAGTGCGCAAAGCTCGATTCAAAAAGCCTTGGAAGAGTTTTGTGAACATCAGCAGATTGTCCTGCACAAAGGGTGCCCTGTGAGACAGAACGAACAGTTAGAAGCAAGACAGAAATAAATAATCACTGAATAGCATTGTGACAATTGAAAACTGGAGGAATCCTCCAAACACTATGGATCCACAAAATACCACGTCCTCAGAATTATGACTCAGCCCATCGAGCCTGCATCTCTGCTAACTCTTCAAACTGAGCAACCCACTTTAATCCCATTGCCTAAATTCTTTATCAATCAACCTACAATTTCTTTTTACGTGACATTGGAATCAATTCCCCAATATTCCTATGTTCTAATAAAGCATTTATTTCAACTTCCCCCTTTGCTCTTGCAAGGTTAATCCTCATCTCTGCACCTTTGTTTCTGATTCCCAACCACTAGGAACAATCTTTCACCTTTCAAAGTCTTTAAAGAATTTTAAGCCCCTTCAGTATCTGCCACCTTAATAAAAAGTTGTGTAATGCACAGCTGTTGTTTCTATCTGCTTGGAAAAGACGGAAACAATAGAAGACATGGAAAGTTTAAGGAATGAAAAGGCTAAAGAGTGATCTGAGCAATGAGACAAGATACTAGCAGGTTGATTGCTTCAGAATAAATCACACCAGTTTAGTCAGCCTCAGCCAATGAAATGAGCGAGTACTGTGCTACATCATATTTACATAAAAATAAGGATGATCTTAGAAAAATCCTCCAAATAAAACATGAAACAAATTCGCAGTCCCTTTCCAGTTAAATTAAACATCGTTATAAATGATCACATTACTAGAATTTAGTTGATTCACTGTGTTGAAACACAGAAGCAGCAACAGGAAAACGTGACATTTCCCTCATAACATTCAAGGATATGGGACAAGTGCAGGAAACTGGGATTTGTGCACTTTTAGTGGCAGTTATGTTGGTGTAGACTCAATGGGCTGAAGGACGTTTTTTGCACTGTATGAATATATGAATTCGCCCAGGCAGATCAGCATTTACCCAACTGACCAAGTGGTTTGGCCGATATTAAACAGCTGTTCCCAAATTTTTTTCTGTTGGGGGGGAGGGGGGAAGGAGGAGGTGAAAATCCTGACCAGACCATTTCCAATTCAGTTCCGCTGTTCAAAACTCAAATATATCTGCTTCCTAACTCCTGATAGATCAAAGTTCAATTGGTGCAAACACACTTATATGTAAGAGATAGTAGGAACTGCAGATGCTGGAGAATCCGAGACAACAAGGTGCAAGGCTGGATGAACACAGCAGGCCAAGCAGCATC
>NC_063355.1:2452026-2488263 GCF_021869965.1 Rhincodon typus
TTGGCCTGCTGTGTTCATCCAGCCTTGCACCTTGTTGTCTCACACTTATATGTAATATCTGCAGTGTTAGGTACTGCACCTTATAAAAAAGGTAGCTACTGCTTGACATAATGGAAAGAAACAAGCCAAGGTGAACTGCTTTTAACCTGGGGAAGGGCAAGACAGGAAACATGGTCCAGATCTCTCCCATGCTCAGAAATATGGATAATATAAAGAAACTATTTAACTCCACTGTGAACACAAAACTGGGTGTAAAGTGAAGATGACTCGAGCCAAGTTAGAAGGGTATCTTTGCTTGCATTTTAACTGTAATCCCACTGCTATATCAAAGTCTCCCATGTGATTTACCATTTGTCTGGTACGCTGCGATCCATAGAATCAATCAGGCTGAATGGTTTTTCTCCTGCATACCTCCATGGCTGCAGATAGCTCAACCACGTTTCCAAAACCTGCACAGAAAAGCTGAACTATTAAAAAGAGGACAGGCAAAAATTAAAAATTGAACCCTCATTCCAAGGGGCCTTTTGAGAGTCAAGTCATCTGGCTGTATGATTATAAATTTTGAACTTGCAGCTCGATTTTTTCTGAAGATTGAAGCTATCGAGCCGATTCATCAGACTGAAATCATGACACGTTGTTGTACTGGTCATGGCAGCAGAACTAACAACATCACACTGGCACAGTAATACTGTAGTCCTACACTACAACAGGTCCCCGATTTACAAATACCTGACTTACAAATGTGATCCTATCAGGGTGTAATTCTAAAGATCCATCGTATGAACATTTTCCGGACTTATAAACGGCTATATTGTCCTGCTTTGCGTTCCAACCTGGGTACAAATCGATTTGCAAACGGTCTCAAGAAAAGAAGCTATTTGCAACCCAGGGACTGCCTGTCCATTGGCAGCAATACGCTCAATACAGATAGGAATTATACTGTCGTCTGTCAGAACAGTAAAAGTTCAAAAGTGTTTTAATGATGATCTGGACTGTGTGTGATATTGTAAAACAGCTTTGGTCAAAGTTGGGATTTAAGGAAGGTCTTGGAGATGGAGAAGCAGAAGGATAGAGGGAAGGAGTTCATCATTTGAGAACAGAACTACGAGCGGTGCTGATAGGTGCGGAGGAGAGGGCTAAGAGTTCTTGGAAATGTTAGGGCTGGAGAAAACTTTTGAGGTGAGAAAAGGAGGTGAGAAGACAAGGATGTGAATTCAAGTTTGATCTTGGCTAATCATACTTCAAAATTCAGTCAACTTCTTGTCTTTGAATCATTTCAGGCTGGATCATTAAGTATAAATCAGGCCGAGATATATTTTTAATAAGTAAGGGAATCAAGGGTCACAGGGAAAGGCAGAGGAATGGAGTTGAGGATTATCAGATCAGCCATGATCTCACTAAATGGCAGAGCAGACTTGATGGGCTGAATGGCCTACTCCTGCTCCCAGTTTGCATGGTCTGTCGAAATTCAGTTACTAGCATCGGAACATGGCAAAGGTTGTACAGATGTCCAGTGACCCTTCTTCAGAACTGAAACGTTAACTCAAATTTTTCTTCACAGATGTTGCCAGACCTGCTGAGCTTTTCCAGCAACTTCTGTTTTTACCCCCACTATTCAATCTGGTGTCAGTTACTGTGCTTTGAGGAGGAGTTCAACATAATTCCATGTTATAAAGGCTGTTCTATGATAGACATAAAAACATGCAGTGGTCAGTTGCAACATACCGCTCTAAAGGAGGCATCCAGAGGCCAGTGACTGAAACATTGCTGCAGGAACACGTACAACTTCTGCTGAAAAAAACATGAAATCACAGCCCTGCAAGAAAATCAAAGAACAAATTACATCCACCTTAACTGAGCAGCCATGTGCAAGAAATGGAGAAAGATTGCTTCACAGAATCTTAATCTTCACTTTCATAATCAACGGATGTAGTTCAGCCTAAAACCTCCTCCAACCCACAGGAGAGCCATGTGATACAGAACATCATTGCACTTAAGCAGCAAACAACTCTTCTACATTTATTACTGTCATTCACCTCTCAGAAACACACTTGGGTACACAGAGATTTACAGCACAGAACAGACCCTTCAGTCCAACTTGTCCATGCCGACCAGATATCCTAAATAAATCTAGTCCCATTTGCCAACATTTGGCCCAAATCCCTCTAAATCCTTCCTACTCATATACCCATCCAGATGCCTTTTAAAATGTTGCAATTGTACCAGTCTCTAACTCCTCTGGTAGTTCATTCCATACATACACACCCTCTGCATGAAAAGGTTGCCCCCAAGTGCCTTTTAAATCTTTCCCCTCTCACCTTAAACCTATATCCTCTAGTTTTGGACTCCCCTATGCTGGGGAAAAGACCTGTCTATTCACCCTATCCATGCCCCTCACGATTTCATAAGCCTCCATAACGTCATCCCTCATCCTCTGATGCTCCATGGAAAATAGCCCCAGCCTATTCAGCCTCTCCCTGTAGCTCAACCTTGGTAACATCCTTGTAAATCTTTTGAATTCTTTCAAGTTTCACAACATCTTTCCTATAGCAGGGAGACCAGAATTGAACACAGTATTCCAAAGTGGCCTAACCAATGTGCCGTACAGCCGCAACATGACCTCCCAACTCCTATTCTCAATGTACTGACCAATAAAGGCAAGCATACCAAATGCCTTCTTCACTACCCTGTCTACCTGCGATTCTGCTTTCAAGGATCTATGTACCCAAGGTGTCATTGTTTAGCAACACTCCCTAGAACTATACCATCAAATGTATAAGTCCTACCCTAATTTGCCCAACCAAAATGCAGCACCTCACATGTACCCAAATTAAATTCCATTTGCTGCTCCTCAGCCCATTGGCCTATCTGATCAAGGTCCTGCGAGGTAACCTTCTTCACTGTTCATTGCACTATCAATTTTGATGTCATCTGCAAAACTACAACCATGCCTCCTATGTTCACATCCAAATTATTTAAATAAGTGACAAAAAGCAGTGAACCCAACACCAATTCTGCAGCACACTGCTAGTCACGGGCCTCCAGTCTACCTCCAAGCCAATTTTGCATCCAAATGGCTAGCTTTCTCTGGATTCCATGTGATCTAACCTTGCTAACCAGTCTACCATGCGGAAGTTCATTGAATGCCTTACTGAAGTTCATACAGACAACATCATCCACCACTCTGCCTTCAACAACCTTCTTTGTCACTTCTTCAAAAACTCAATCAAGTTAGTGAGACACGATTTCCCATGCACAAAGCCATGCGGACTACCCCTAATCAGTCCTTGCCTTTCCAAATACATGTAAATTCTGTCCCTCAGAATCCCCTCCAATAACTTATCCACCATCGATGCAGTTTCCTGGTTTCTCCTTGCCACCTTTCTTAAATGGTCTTCCAGCACCTCACCTGTGGCTATCGATGATACAAATATCTCAGCAAACAACTCCCTAGCTTCCCACGAAGTTCTAGGGTACACATGATCAGGTCCTGTGGATTTATTTGCCTTTAGACGTTTTAAGACATCCAGCACGTCCTCCCTTGTGACATGACACTTTAAGATATCATTATTTGTTTCCCGATGTTCTCTAACTTCCATACTCTCCTCCACAGTAAACAGTGATGTGAAATATTTGTTTAATATCACACCCACCTTCTGCAGCTCCACATGTAGGCAGCCTTGCTGATCTTTAAGGGACTCTATTCTCTCCCTCGTTGCCCTTTTGTCCTTAATGTATTGTAGAATTCCTTTGGATTCTCCTTAACCCAATTTTCCAAAGCTATCTCATGTTCCTTTCTTGCTCTCCTGATTTCCCTCTTAAGTCTACTCCTACTGCCTTTATACTCAAGGGATTCATTCGATCCCTGCTGTCTATACCTGACATATGCTTCCTTCCTTTTCTTGACCCAGAGCCTCAATTTCTCTAGTCAACCAACATTCCCTACACCTACCAAACTTGCCCTTCACACTAACAAGAACATTGTCTCTGGACTCTCGTTATCTCATTTTTGAAGGCTTCCCACTTCCCTCAGGGGTTAAAGCTGTAACTTCAAGGCATCAAGGCATGATCAACAAATGTTGACATCCACAACTAGTGGGATCATAAAAATTAAAGGCCAAGGACTGAAAAGCCATCAACTCAATTAATGATGTCTCTTCAATAAACCCAATGGTTGCCCCTCTTTTTCGGAGCAAAGTCCATCTCTCCATTCCCATTCTCTCATCAAAACGCACCTCTCTGGTCCTGTCATCAGCTGAAAGCTCATTTCGGTTTTATTCTGTGTTATTCATGGTGGAAGACACTAGTAGCATAACAGAGCTTCAAGGAAGTCAGGGGGCAGGGGTGAGCAGTGGCCATCACTAAGCAGAAGGTGCTGGAGAAGCTGAAAGATTAGAAACTTGTAGGTGGATATATTGCCTGGATCAGTTGGACTAAACCAGGAGTTCTGAAGGAGATAGCTGTGGAGATTGCGGAGGCATCAGTGGTAATCTTTCAGGAATAACTAGAGTCAGGGAGGATGTTAGAGGACTGGAAAATGGCTAATGTAACACCCTATTTAAGAAGGGAGGGAGGCAGAAGACAGGAAACTATAGGTTTGCTAGTCTGACCTGGGTCATTAGTAAGATTCGAGAGTCTGTTATTAAGGATGAGATTGCGGACTACTTGCAAGCGCATAGTAATAAGGCTGGGTCAGCATGGCTTCATCAAGGGGAGGTCACGTTTGACAAATCTGTTAGAATTCTTTGAGGTGGTAATGAGCAAGTTACACAACGGACAGCCAAAGGATGCGATCTATTTGGATTTGCAGAAGGCCCTTGACAAGATGCTGCACAGGAGGCTGCTAAACAAGGTAACAGCCATAGTGTTAGGGGCAAGGTACTGGCATGGCTGACTGGCAGAAAGCAGGGAGTAGGATAAAGGGGTGTTTTTCCAGATGGCAGCCAGTGACTAGTGGAGTTCCATAAGGGTCAGTGTGGGGACAACTATTCATGTTATACATTAACAAGCCAGACAAAGGAACTGAGGGCATTGTTGCTAAGTTTGCAGACGACACAAAGATAGGTGGAGGGACAGGCAGTGTTAAGGAAGTGGGGAGGCTGCAGATGGTCTTGGACAGGCTAGGAGAGTGGGCAAAGAAGTGGCAGATGGAATACAATGTGAGAAAGTGTGAGGTTATGCACATTGGTAGGAAGAATAGAAGCGTAGATTATTTTCCAAATGGGGAAAGGCTTTGGGAATCTGAAGCACAATGGGACTTAGGAGTTTCAGTTCTGGATTTTCTTAAGATCGACATGCAGTTCAGTTGGCAGTTAGGAAGGCAAATGAGGACCAGAATAAACAAACAAATGGGTTTTTGAGGGTGTGCAAGGCTCTGGTCAGTCTGCATTTGAATATTGAGGGTAGTTTTGGGCCCTGTATCTAAGGACAGATATGCTAACCTTGTTGGGTGTCTAAAAGGAGGTCTACAAGAATAACCCTACAAATGTAGGGCTTGTCAAATGTGGAGCAGTTGCGGACTCTGGGTCTACATTCAATGGAATTTAGAAGGATGCGAGGGGATCTCATTGAAGCCTACAAATACTGAGAGGCCTGGAGAAAGTGGACATAGAGTAGATGTTCCCACTACTCAGAGATCCGGACGTTGGGCACGGGCTTAGACTGAAGGTCCATCCCTTTAGAACTGAGATGAGGAGGAACTTCTTCAGCCAGAGGGTGGTGAATCTGTGGAATTCATTGATGCAGAGGGCTGTGGAGACCAAGTTATTGCGCGTATTTAAGACAGAGCTAGAAAGGTTCTTGATTAGTAAGTGGATCAAGGGTTATAGGGAAAAGGCAGGTGAATAGGTTTGGGAAACCCAGACATGATGGAATAGCAAAGCAAACTTGATGAGCTGAATGGCCTAATTCTGTTCCTATGTGTTATGGTCTATGCTAGAGTCTGGCAGATTGCTCCAAATGTTCATCTCTCGGAAAACATCACTCCTTCAAAATCAGCTTAAAAAGAAAAAAAAATCTTCATTGATTTAAATGCGAGTAGGCTGGTCAATTTAAAGGAATATTCTGAACAAACTGTTCTTTCCCATTTTTCCTCGAGACAATTCAGCTTCCCTGGTTTTCCCTCAGTGCATCTCCTTTAGACTTCAGTCTTATTGGTCACCTCTGCCCTGCTATGATTCTTTAGAAAGGCTTTTGGTGAACACACCTTTCCATGTGTGGCCTAACCAAGTACCCCAAGCATTAACTAATAATTGTCCTTTTAATGTGCCCTAGTAGATATTTGATCAGTTTTCCACATTCTAAGTCATCATTTTCCCATTCTAGTCCATTCATCTGCAACATGAAGCAGGCAAGGTGGTAAGCTGAGGCTTGAAAACTGGCACTTGAGATACCAGCGCAGGGCTCTTCATAGTCAGGCAGTGTGCCACACAACATGTGGTGTGTTTAATAATGGACAGTATGCAGTAAAATAACCACATCTCACTCACTGCAACGGTTTTCATCACAGCTTTTCACTGTATCCCTAACTGCTCTGACTTTTCCTCAATATCTTCCCGTTTTATCTCAATGTTCGGACTCTTACTTTTCTCACTGTAACTCATTTCTGCTCCCTCTCAGTGTAATTTTTCTACGCATTTCCATACAGCTCCAGCTGCTTCAAAGGGTGATCTTAGATGAATTATAAGTGTCCTTATGATGAGGAAGGACAGACAACAGAGAATGATGGCTCATCCGTGACCACCTAACAGAAAGCAAGTATGTAACGACATCAGCTCATGTCTGTTATGGTTGAACACCCAATGAGAAAACAAGCAGCAGCACTTTTAGGAACAAAAGCAGAAGTTGCTGGAAAAACTCAGCAGGTCTGGCAGCATCCGTGAAGGGAAAAAATAAATAAATAAATAAATAAGTTAACATTACGGGTCCAGTGACGCTTCCTCAGAATTTTGGGCACAACACGACATCGAACTCTTCTTTCGCTGTCTTCGCCTTCATGCCCCTTTCTTTGGGCAAGAGTCCTCTCCTGGTCCCACAAACCCCTTCGCCCAGTTCCAATACTCTCCCTCCATTGGACCCCTCCCTCTGGCCTTTTACCTGCACTCGATCTGTTCATCGAGAACTGTAAACATGATATTGGTCACCTTAATTTCCCTGCTCCCTCCTCACCAAATCCAATCTATCTCCCTCCGAACTGACTGCACTCCGTGCGCTTAGATCGAACCCTGACTTCGTTACTAAGCCTGCCAATAAGGGTGGTGCTGTGGTAGTCTGGTGTACCGACCTCTACCTTGCAGAGGCTCAGAGCCAGCTCTAAGATACCTCCTATCTTCCCCTTGACCATGCCCCCACCATGACACATCAGGCCATTGTATCAACGACAGTAACTGATCTCATTTCATCTGGTGACCTACCCCACACTGCCTCCAAACTGATAATCCCCCAGCCAGCGTCTAACTCGTCAAAAAAAAAAAAACAAAAAAAACCGAGAAACAGGACTGGTCAGGCAGACCCATTGTTTCAGCCTGTTCCTGCCCCACAGAACTCATCTCTTCCTACCTTGACTCAGTCTTCTCCCCCCAGTCCAATCCCTGCCCACGTACATCCGTGTTTTAAAAAAGTTTGAGGAAGGGTCACTGGACCCGAATCATTAACTGATTTTTTTCTTAACAGATGCTGCCAAACCTGCTGAGCTTTCCAGCAACTTCTGTTTTTGTTCCCGATTTACAGCATCTGCAGTTCTTTCGGTTTTTATTTAGTACTTTTAGAAAAAGCAAGACTGTTTAGAAACGGGCGAGGAGTGAAGATAAATCACTCTCCACATGGTTCTTTAACACATGAGGAAGGGTACGACAGATACATCACAAAGCCAGGGCTCTTAATGTGGCAATGGTAAACAATAAGTTGAAGGTCTGTTTGTATTATTGTGTTGAAAATATTCTCTCCAGTGCACAGCATATACACAGCCTTTTCACAATTAAACTGAGAGAGATGCAAATTAAAGGAAAAATAATTAAAGGACAAAACGCTCAGGGACAGATGTGGGACTCAACCCTTCCAATTCAGTGCAACGAAAATGAGCCCAAACTCAGCAACAATTAACACTAATTTGGAAATGACACTCAGTGAAAGTGTAGACAAATTTTCCTGAGCCCTTTTGTACCTGACTTTGGTACTGTGATGCAACTTGGGACAGTTCTGAAATTAAAAACACATCAGTACAAGTTTTGTTGCTTGATTAAAGAATTGAGGAAAGCTAGCTCCATTACTAATCAATCAGTGCAGGACCTGATCTGAAGCATTTAATGGCACAGGCTGGCAGTAGCCTCATGACTGGGAAGCATTTGAATTGTAGAGGGACTCTCATGTTGGGGGACATTGATGCTGACATAGACAACACCAAATAGAATGTACTTAGGAGCACAAGTTCCATAGGAACAGGTCATTTAGCAACTTCAGCCTGTCCACCATTCAGTGAGACCATGACTGATACCGGTCTTCTCCCATACCAATGAATTCCTTTCGTTAAAAAAAAAAAAAACTTTCAATTGATCATGCATGACAACTATCCACCCAAGAGAGTTCTAAATTTCTACTACCCTTTCTTTGTAGAAATATTTCCTAATTCTATTCATGAAAAGTCTGGGTCTCGTTGTTAGACTGCGCCTGGTCCTAAAGTCCAACCAGCAAAAGCAGCTCCTTACCATCTACCCTATTTCCCTTAATACCCTGAAATCAAATTATCCTTCAGCCATTTCCAAGTTCTACCAAATTCCAGGCAATACAAGCCTGGCTTACTTAATTAGTTGCAAAATACTGCTCTGAAAATTAATTCTTGGAGTCTAGACAGTGTTCAGGTAAATCTATGTTCCACTTTCAATGCATTTAAGGTGACCAATGGTGCTCTCAGCACAGTAGGTTTGGTCTAACCCGGGCTTTATGCAGCAGCAGCATGACGACTTCTATTTTCTTGGCTTTAAGGCACAGAGGGCAGCAAGTCCATTAGCCTCTAACTCTCTGCACTTGTTGAGAACCTTTTGCATACATATATACCGCCACACCCCAAAAAGATATTTTTGAACCTCCACCATTTCTAACTTTTCATCATTTAAAGGGTAGCCAGGTCTTTCCTTTTTAAGGTTCAAAAAAGTGAATGATTTTACACGTACATAAAAACCTATTTACCGCATTTTTGTTTACATATAATCCTTCAAAGTCCCCTTGTAATTTAATGCTTCCATCTGCAGTTTCACTAAGTTGTCTGTCTTTATGCCATCAGCAAACTGGAACATGTGGCTTTTAATCCTACATCAATAATGACTGTACAATATTTGGGTGCCATTGCAGAGATTCTTGCTGGACATAAGTTAGTTCTTGCCATTTGAGGTACCTGCCGCTATCCCCACTGTCTCCGTATCAGCCTGACTGAAATCTTCAGAAATACACAATTCACTAAAAGAATTGGCTAACCTCTTGAATTCCTCCAGTGGACTTGCAGTGTGAGAATGAGTTGAAGGTGAAGGCAAGGCTTGCTCTGGTTTTAGGCTATTGGAGAAACAGTGGAGGTGCTTGACCAGCAGTCTCACCATTAGCACATGCTCCTCTGTTGGAGTGAAGGGTTCCTATCAAATACAGAACAGATGTCAGAAAATGGAGAGAGCATGCAGAATCATAATTCAACACTAAGGCAGTAACTTAATGTAAGGACCCACTTGACTAAATATACCTCCTGCTCAGAACCATTTTTGATGGATCTCACATCTAACAATGACAATGGTAGAGTTAAATAATTAAACTAACATGCACCAAAGGCAATAATTCACCACCTCTGTTCACACCACAAGAACAATTGCACGGTCACTGACTTTCCTCGCTTCTCGTCTCTTCCTAGTAGCATCAGAACTTGTTAAATGGAAAATGGGCCGAAACCTGGGTCCTATCATCTGCAAAGCAGCCTGCTCACACATCACTTCATTCAAATTCACAGGTCTCATTCAAAATGAACTCTCACTTGTGTATAACGGGCTCACCCAGCAACAAGATCCAAAATTTCCTTTCTGATCTGTGAAATTAATAGATTTTGACCAAGATGAGAGTCAGGGCTCAGGATTGAAAAGTCAAAAAACAAAAATAGCCTAGGTTCCCATTTTTAATTGTGATGCTGTGGCTCCTGTTTGGGTTGTGTTAATATGTACACCAAGTGCAAACAACTGCAGGTAAAGCTGCGTTTTCAGCCTGCAGCTAAATGGCCAACACTCTCAATGTACATTCAGTGTAGACCAATTAGTCAAGATGCCAAGGGAGGTCCAAGAATCAGTCATTTCAGGGACTAAAGAGGGAAAGAAATCCAATTAAAATCAAGCACAGAGAAACAGGGTTGAGGTCAAGTGAGTCACAGTCTTCAGGGGTGAGGGTAGGAAAAGATGGTGTCGTTCTTAACCAAAAAACACATCCAGTCACACAATGTGCAAATCCTGTTAACTGGGAAGTGCACTGGGAGACAGTGGACTATATGGTTGGACTGTATTAGCAACAGTAGAGGGAAAGTGACAATAAAGTACAAGAGATGACACTGAACAGAATGATGCTGAACTAGTCACATTCTCAAAGAAGAACATTTAAGCAACTTGGATCAAATAATGACAATGTCACTGTTGCCTGAGCATTTGAACATCAGAGTCAAGTTATTCCAGGACAGGATGCCTCCCGCTTCCCTCTGATTTGCCAGATCTCATGCTGTTTGTTTGTATGTAGTTAGTTAACGGTTAACAGTTTCCTCCAGTCAACCACCAAGCGATGGGGCTGGAACTTATTCTTTCTCCGACTCTGCTCAGTAACTTCTTTCAGGACCAGCCTAGGCGAGGGGCACAGCCTCTTACATATCAATTTGTCCAGCATTCGGACAGCAATTTCTCCATTAATAGTTTCACTTCAGCATCCTAGACTTGAAAGTCAGGCTGAAGTATCATAAACAAAAAGTACTGATTATCACATCCGGTTATGTTGTGGGAGACACCTGACTACATCTGCTGCATCCCAAATAGGATATAATAATGATAAATCAAGTTAAATGTAAATATAACATAACAGGCTATAATTGATACTGCTGTTCTGAGTGTTACCTGGAATTGGGGCAAACCCTTTCTGCACATGCTGGCTATCATTTCAATCTTACTGCAGGCAAGAAATTCTGATGTGAAGTCACAACAAATATTCCCATGCAATTAAGTCACCAACACCGAAAATAAAATTCACAAAAAAAAATACTGAAGAAATGAAAACAGTTAGGAGGCCAGGATTTGTCTTGGATGGACAATGGGAAAAAGTCACATCTGTAACAGCATATTGGAATTCATTAAGACCCTGTTGCGCAGAATTCACCACCTTTAATGTATAAAAATGGTGATTATCAAGTTTATTTCTTGGTACCAACAACTCTCTGCCTACAAAAGGCAGTCTTTGGCACCCTTTCCATTTCAAGCAGTGGAACATACATCACGCAGGATGGTACCATGCATACTGTACGCTGTCAAATCCCAACAGGAGAAAGGTATGAACTAACAGACAAGCTAAACATAAAACACAGGATTTGGCCAACTGTTCCGTATTTATTAACGGTGTATAACCAAAGTCATCCAAGAAAAATGCTGAGTTGAAACATCTACAATAGCAGAATGCTAACACACCACAAAGAAAGCCACATGGTAACCCAAGGCAATTTGTAAATAAAATGTTACATACATGGCAAAACAACAGAACTCTGGTGAAATAAAAATAAGTAATCCTCAAAATCTTAGTGCCAAATGATGTTCTTGTTTTTGAGTATGTTGAAACAAAGACTGGTCTCATTCAGCCTGGAGATCTTCAAATGTTTCCAAGTGCAAATCTCTTGCTCTCTCAGCTACTGGTCTTGCAGGTACCCATGCAATAATTCCTTTTAATCTCAAAACTTAGATCTTGAAGGTGGCAGGAGAAATTGAGAGCTGGTCAGTTAAGCATATAAGACCTTGGATTTCATAGATTGAGGTGCAGATAACACAAGAAGTTACGTTGAACCTTAAGAAAGCTTTAAGTCACAACTGGAATATTGCATTCAGTTCTAGTCATACTTTAGGAAGGGTACAAAAATCTTAGAGTGCAAAGGAGATTTACCAGAACTGTTCCAAGGATCAGGGGTGGAGGTTTAGTTACAAGTTTAGGTTACAGAAGCTGGGATTGTTTTCCCTTGGAGCAGAAATTAAGGTGGGATTTGACAGAGGTGTACAAGATTAAGACAGGTTTAGATAAGGCAGACAATGAAAAGCTGTTTCCATTAGCTGCAGAGACACATTTAAGGTTTTGGGTAAGAGATATGGGGCATCTAAGAAAAATTGTTTTTATGCAGCACGGCAGGTGGTAGTAACTTCAAATTTGTTGACTAGGAGGATAGCAGAAGTGGAGATGATAGCAATTTCAATGGAGAATTGGATGGGCACTTGAGGGAAATAAACCTGCAGGGTTACGCAGATAGAGCAAGGGAAAGGGACGAACTGGAGAGCCAGGGACTGAAAAGTCTTTCCTCTACGTGATGACGACCATATCTCTAGACTCCCTCTCTCAACAATTCTAAGCCAGCCACACACTGTGCAATGCTCCTTGACTGAAGTGTGAATCAATTTGTCCAAGGCTGAAGCTGATGCTGGCTAAGCCAGCACTTATTGCTCATTCTCAATTGTCCTGTAGAACATGGTAGGAATTCACTGCTTTGAACTACTGTAGTCCTGGTTATGTAGGTATGCCTGTAGGGATATTCACTGCTGTTAGGGAGGGAATTCCAAGATTTTAAGCCAGCAATACAGAAGGGATAATGTGATTCTAAACAGGATGACGTGTGGCTTGGATGGGAACTGGCAGGTCGTGGCGCTCCCATGCATCTATTTTCCTGGTTTCCTACATAATAGATGTTGTGGGTTGGGAAGGTGCAATTGAAAGAGTCTTTACTGCAGGCCCTGCTCTTCAAAATAGCGCATGAGAATTTTTACATCCACCTGAGGGTAATAAGCCTCCCTTGGTTGGGAACCGCATCAATTTTTGGCCAAGTTGTTTAATTTTAGGTCTCCAGCACTGTTCTGTTCTTCAATTGAAAGATGTGTCTCCATATACTTCTTAACATGTTCCAACATATGTCTCATGCTAAAGCACAGGCTCTCAAAATGATTAACTGTCCGAATATTGATGGCTCTTCTCCTCTCTTTCCAATTGCTCAGGAGTTTGTTAGTCTCAGCCTGACTCTTCCTCATAACGTCTTTTTCAACCATCTAACTTTTCTTCAGGTCTCATCCACTGCGTTCTGTTGCTTTCACCCAACTTGCAATATCTCGGGTCAACAAAAATTGATGGTAATTTTAAAAAGAGCATTTCCTAATGTCCCTCTCAAATAAAATCAACAATTTATGCCTCAGTGACACTATTGTAATATTTCATTTATTGAACCTCGAAGACTTAAGTGTTTTCATTCCCCTTCTTCCTGGTCCTGTCCAACAGTTACAGACAGCAAGACAGGAAAGCATCCAGACACTGCATTGGGTTTTGGGCTGCACAGAGAGTCAATTGCTGTTGAAGAGTGTTAGGCACCAGGGAAGAAACCAAGCTCCTGGGAAGCAGCAAAGAGATAGCAAATCTACAGGAGATAGCAAGGCTACGAAATAGGATTAGTTATTCAAAAGCTTGTATTTAGCAGATGTTTTTCCAGTTTTTTCTTGAGAGAGTTATCAACCTCTTGTCCTTCAGTGATCAAATTGTAGCATTTTATGCTGTGACACAAATTGATTTAAAGCAGTACCTTAGGTAACTGGTCTCATTTCACAGTATCCCAGGCCCACATACAGTCAATCAGCTGGCTTGTACACTCAGTACTTGATTGACAGCCTCAGTTAAGAGTCCCATCACGGGACAACCCACTTCCTGAAACATAGTAGACACCATCCTGCACTCAGGAGTCACTGATTGGCACTATTTGGACACCACAGATTCTGAGTTTTACCATGTGGCTGACAAGATTTATTAAGACACCAAAAATGAAAATAAAAAAAGGTACTTGGTAAGTGTGGAAGGTGCCATGGCCAGGCAGTGGCGATGTAGTGTTGTACTGAGTACTGCAAATACCGAGGCGGTACTGTAGCACTTCCAACTGGGGGTTAGCATCCGAGAACAAGACAATACAAAGAGGAAAGCATTAACCCAGAGAGAGAGAGAAAGAAACATTATAAATACAGCAAATCAACATTTAAAAACATTCATTCATTGCTAACATTTAATATACATAAACGAGCATCATTAGCCCCTATACTGCCAAACTCCAGCTTCTAAAAACCATTATTAAGAAGTGAACAACTTTTACAGCCATTGGATCACAGTGGGATTGAAAGTTGATTATGGGTATTAGGTGTCAGATAAAGGCAATAGGTAGCAGATTGGAATGATGTCCAATTACCAAGCAGAACATTATATTGATGTGGGTTTAAAAAAAAAAAAGAGATCACCACATTAGTGAAACAAACTATTGCTCCCAGGCCAACGTCAAGGACCAGGAGCAGTGCTAATCAAGTTCATTCAACAATGCTCCCTGCGCATCAAACATGCTCAGGACAGGGACAGCACAGTTCAGATACAGAGTCAACTTTCCTCTACAGTGCTCAATATGTCAATGGATTCAGATTATACGCAGACTGCAAACAGGGATTTCAATTTGATGAGGACCATCAGTGAGATCGGTGGCCTGTCCCACAACCAGTACCAGACCACAGCACACAGCACGGCACTGATATTTGTAAATGAACCATGTGTTAGTAATGGCGATAAAACTTTGTTAGAAAAGACCACTGCAGATTTTTAATGAGGGACATTGTTTAGTGATAAATTTTGTAGAAGTATGTACGATCCTGCAACATTCTAAATATCTAGGTATCTAACCCAATGTTGTAAGTTGCCTTAAAGTGTTTGAAGAGAACAGTGAAGATGGAGCTGTGCTCTGTATCGGAGCTGTGCTCTGTATCGCACCCTTGCTGCACCTGTCCTGGGAGAGCTTGATATTGATAGGGAATGTCTTGTCTGAAATTAAAATGTTCCATTCTCGAGTACAAACATCCCTCACCTTGAAGTGCCCAAAAAGAAACATTTTGCAGAACTACTCTGCAGTCTCAAGCCTTCCATTTCCGGAAAGCCGGACAGATGCTTTTGGCACTGAACAAATGCTGGATGGCAGTTAAGGGGGTAAGCCATGACTGATACAAATTTGAAACACTGAGTAGTACATTACAAGAACATGATCATGATCAATTTACCAACAATTCTGAAATATACATTTTTAGTCAATGCAGCATTACTAAAGTCACAGAGGCTGCCCAGGAGGAACCAAAGCTAGTAGTGTTGTCACTGGGTTTGCATTGTAGAGTTTGAAATTTTCATGTCCGCTTGAACTGGCAACATGCAAATATCTTTAAAAATGTTAAATAAACAGAGTCACAACACTGCAATAGGTTATATCACGTTAACCCTTTTGAATTCTGAAGGATGCTCAGCTTTTGAAATACTGGTCTCATTTTTGGCTCATTTATGAAAATCTAAACATTTGATCATCTTAGTGCCCAGTAGTTAGTCTAGCGGTGTGCTCTAGAGTGGTCAACTAGATAGGGCTTAATACAGGACTGCCAAGCTGTAAATTCAACCCATCAGTAAGGCGAGGTCATTGATGGTTTGAAATACAGGCAGAGAACAATTCTCACCATCTTCTTAAAAGAAGAAAATTATGAAAAGTAGGTTAATGCTGAGGCAGACCCTCATCCTCAAAGGAGTTAACTTGAGTTAGTCGGTTTCAAAGTGAATACCTGCGGCCCTGGCTTGCAATGCCCCGAACGCACAAGGCAGGCAGAATCAAAGCGGAGACGATGAAGATGACGAGGGGGAGAAAAAAAAGAAAATAATGTAGAGGCATAAAGCACATGCACCCAAAGCATCAAATCAACACGACGTGCAAAGCTGGAGCAGAGCTCTAAAGTGCGGCCAAACTAACTGGTCACCCACAGATTCAAAAACTCCACCCTGTACAATAGGGAGTCTCAGGGCAGCATGAATGTGCTATTGGGAGCTCTGGTTCACAAAATGAAACAGTTTCCGGCATCCGCAGTTCTTTCGCTTTTTATTCCAAGCAATAACTCTGCTTCAGGGGAGTGGTGTACAGGTTGCTTCCAGGTGCAATTGGGATGTTAGAATTTACTTATGAAATCTGATATTGAATCATAATACCACAGTGACCAAAAACAAATTACTGCAAAAGTTGAAATTTTGAAAATGCCTAAAAAGTGGAGAAAGGAACAAAGTAAAATGCTTCTCCTACAAATTCTCCTCTAAGTCTCATACCATTTTTAAATAGATCAGTGTCGCTGGGTCAAAATCCTGGAATTCTCTCCCCAACAGCACTGGCAATGTACCTATACAACATGGACTTCAGTGGTTCATGAGGGAAGCTCACCACCACCTTCTCCAGGGCAATTAGTGAAGAGTAATAAATCCTAGCCTGACCAACAATATTGCATCCCATGAGAGATTACAAGAAAATTTAAACTTCACAGTATACCAAAATGAGGATTAGTCTAATCACAGTGGTCAGGAATCATGTAGGGAGCACTCCTTTAGAGCTTGAAACACAAAATCGGTTTCAATAAAGCAGCACAGCAGATTAAAAAAATAAGGGGCTTGCAGGTTAAATCCAGATTAGTAAACCATTTTCAACTTTACGACTGCAGTATGCTGGAGCCTGCGCAAAGCACTTGAGACAAAGAGATAAAGCAGTCAGCTCAATTCATCAGAAAACAAATGGGAAAACAATATGGGAACACATACCTTGACATGGGGAGACTGCATTTTCTGATACAATTCCAGTGAATAATGGTGAAGCCACATTTCAATGAAAATCTGAGTGTAAATAACAGGAAAGAAAAAAGGTAACAAGCATTTAGGTCACCTCTTCTGTACCAGCTCTCGCATCCAAACTCCTCCCTCCTCCACCTCAACCCTTCCATCCTGGTGTGCTTCAAAAGCCCTGCCATCACATTTTGGCCTTGACTCAAAAGCCCATCATGCAAGTTATTTGAAACTTTTAAAATTTACAAATACCTCTGTTTTCCAGGGGATTTAACAGGTTAAATATAGTTCCCTCTGCTTGAACTTGTCTGGCACATTTGAAAATATTTCTAATCGACAAAGGTCTCCAAGGCTGTGCAGAAACTCCTGCTCACACAGATGGCCAATAATTTCTGCCTCAATCACTCCCTTGATGCTGACAGTTCTCATTAGGGTCAAGAATTTTTGCTCAGTCTGATCCCTGTTCATGTATGCCCTTCCTTGAATTGTGGAATATGCACTAGGATTTTGCTGCTCTTTAGAACTCAGCATTACACCATATATTCACCCAAAGAGAAACTGCAGGAGAAGGCAGAGGCAAGCAAACAGGAATTTATTTCTTCACTCCCTGTCAGCTTTCTGAAATTCATTTCAATACACAGTCAAACAAAAACACAAGACAGTGAAGAAATCATGCAAAATGCAGAGTGAGGCACAAAACAACTTAATTCAGCACCATGGCTTTTCTGGCTAAGAGATCAAGTCTGACCAATTAGACACGAACAAGGACACTGAGTAACGGGAGGTCTTCAAAAGAGCAGATAACTTGAATGACTAAGGACATTCTCACCAGCTGGAAAGACAGGGCATTGAAAGCTAAAGTCAGCATGATGGCTGTGGTTAGCACTGCTGCCTTAGTGCCAGGGACCCAGGTTCAATTCCAGCCTCGGTGGAGTCTGCACATTCTCCCCATGTTTGCGTGGGTTTCCTCCGCGTGCTCTGGTTTCCATCCAAAGATATGCAGGTTAAGTGGATTGGCCATGTTAAATTGCCCGTAGTCTCCAGGGATGTGCAGGCGAGGGTGCATTTGCTATGGGAAATGCAGGGTTACAGCGTTAGGGCAGAGGGGAGAGTCTGGGTAAGACGCTCTTCAGAGTTGGTGTAGACTTGATGGGCCAAATTGCCTGTTTCCACACTGTAGGGATTCTATGATCTATGAGTCTATGATCAAAGTTTCCTGGATGACTAAAAGGTAAAAATTAAAATGGAAGTTAAAAGAGGTTCATGAAAAAATGCCAGGTTCATTATTTCAAGGAAAATCAAGTTCAATACAAAAAGAGGGGAACTTAAAAGTGAAAAGGGAGCAGCAATGACAGTCTGAGAGACTAGGTTAGTAGGCAGCCTAACAAAACTTATGACTTTATCAACAGTAAACGGATAATCAAAGGAAGAGTGGGACCAACAGGAACAAAAAAAAAGGAAAATGACCTTCTGGAGACAGAGGGCACAGCTGAGGTATTAAAATGAACATTCACAAAGAAAAAGGTTACTGCCAATGTAGTTACGAAGAGGCAGCAGAGAAATTGGATAGGACAGAAATCACTGAAGAGAAAAAGTGATTAAAAGGTTGCCAGCCTCGAGGTGGAATTACACGCTTGTTTCACAAGAGGAAAGGATTTATATCGTAAAATAACAAGTCAGTCAGCTTAACATTAATGGTGGGGAACTTTGAAACAATATCTGGCACAACATTAATTCACCCTTGTAAATATATGGATGAATAAAACAAAACTAGCATAGATTTATTCAATGTAAACTGTGTTTGACAAACTCGAGTTCTTAAACACTGAAGCTTATCATACAGGGTGGATCTTGCAGTTGCTCCTGGGAGTGCAGGCTTAGTTAAAGATTTATTATAGTTTTATTACAGTTATATTTCACCAGTATAACATTTTTATTCTTTTTGTTTCATTAACAGTAAGAAAAAAAACCCAAAAAACCAGACAAAAAAAGCAACTGATTTTTTGTCAAATGGACCTTGTTTTAAATGAGCTTTTCAGGGTCTATAGTGAACAGCTGAAGTTTTTTTATTCTAAAAAAAACTTAGAAGCTTAGCAAAAACTGTACACGTTAAAGGGAGTAGTATTTTTGTCACATTGCAAGAGTTGATCATGATTTTTTTCCTCAATTTAGATTTTCTTTTAAATCGAGCTTTTTGGAGGCCTTCAGAGAACAGCGGAGGTATTTTTTAATTCTAAATTTAGAAGTTTAAGAAAAAAAAACTATAGAAACTTTAAAGGGATTTTTTTTTAAACATTGCAAAAGTTTTTTTGAAAAGCCAAACTTTTTTTTAAAATAAGGAGTTGTTTTTAATTTCAGGTAGTATATTCTCAGTTTTTTCATCACTTACAGAAAATGATGTTAGGTAGTTTATTTTATGTATCAGGTGTTATTGAAGGTTGCTTTTTTTAGGCTTAATGTTATTAATGTACCTTAATGGCATAAGGTACAGTGAGATGGCTAGTAGATTCAGAAAAGTTATTACACAGCAGGATCAGTCTGATTGATGGGTGACTGTTGGGAAAGGCAAGAATACAGTTCAAAAGTTCCGGTGGCTATTCCTCTATTAAAAAGATATTCAATTTTTGGAACTGTAGAAGGGGATAGTCTCTCAGAGGAAAATGGAAGGGGCAGTTAGATATTGGACAGTTGGAATGATTCTTATGTTAGGCAGCGTTTGACAAAATTTAATTCTTATAGGGGGCTCTCCTGTCAGGGCATAGACAGGAGATTCTGTGGCAGTGAGGGTAAATTTAGGATGGTTTGTTGCTTTCTTGGTGCTAGGATTAAGGACATCTCTAAATGTTTCAAACATATTGTTAAAGGTGAGTTTGAGATGCCAGAAATTATTGTACACACTGGTAGGAATGACATTTTTAGGAAAAAGATTAAAGCAGTACATTGTGAATTTAAGAAGTTAGGTAGAAAATTAAAAAATAGAACCTTAAAAATAGTAATTTTTGGTTTACCCCCAATGCCAAATTCAAACAAGGGAACAAACAAAAGGTTAAAAGGAGATAAATCAGTGGTTGCAGAGTTGGCGTACTGTTCGTGGATTTAAGTTTTTGGACAATTGGAATGCCTTTTAGGCTACAAAAGACCTGTTCAAAAAAGGATCGGTCTAACTGATTTGGAAGAGGTCCAATATCTTAGCAGGGAGATTTGCTTGTTCCACTAAGGGAGACTTTATACTGAAGGGGGTGGGTGAGTGAAGGAATTATAAGCAGTAATGTAAAAGAAAGGATTGATGGGGAAGGTTCTGAATGTGAAGAGAACACGTCAATTAGTAAAGACAGATAAGAGAAAGTCAGAGTATGTAGTAACTCTGAACTAAAGTGCATTTATTTTAATGCAAGGGGTTTTACAGGTAAGGCTGATGAACGCAGAGCATGTTTAAGAACATGGGATTAGGACAATATAGCCATTACCAAAACTTGGCTGAGAGATGGACAAGACTGGCAGCTCAATGTTCCGGGTTTTACATGCTATAGGTAGGAAAGGAGGCAAGAAAGGTGGTGGTGGTGGTGGTTGTTTTTGATCAAGGAAAACATTACTGCTGTAACTAGAGAAGATATTTCTGAAAAATCGTCCAGTGAAAATATATGCGCAGAAAGAAGAAAGGAAAGATCACCTTGATGGGATTGTATTATAGGTGCCCCAATATTAAAGAGGGAAATTGAGAAACAAATATCTAAGGAGATCTCACATATATGTAAGCATAATGAGGTTGTAATAATGGGGAATTTTAATTTCCCAAACATTAACACTATGGTTGCCCCAGTCAAAGATTTGTATGGTGAAAAATTTGTTAAATGTGGATGCTTCTTCTAGAGAAGTAGCAAAACTAGACCTTCTTTTGGGCAATAAGGCAGGGCAGGTGACTGAAATAAAAGTGGGGGAACACTTTGGGTCTAGCGATCATAATTCTATTAGTTTCAAAATGGTTATGGAAAAGGATAAGCCTTCCATAAAAGGTAAAAAGTTTTAATTGGAAGAAAACAAATTTTAATGGTATGAGACAAGACCTTTCAAATCTTGATTGGAGTTGACTGTTCGCAGGTAAAAGGACATACTGACAAGTGGGAGGTGTTCAAGAGTGTGATGACAAGAAATCAGAGGCAGTATGTTCCTGTCAGAGTGAAGGGTAAATCTGGTAAGATTAAGTAACAATAGAAGAAGAAAGATATTGAGGTTCTAGTCAAGAATAAAAGAGAAACTTATTTTAGATTATAGACATGGTTGAATTGAATCTCTTAATCAATATAGGGTGTCGGGGCATCCTTGAGAGAAACCTGGAAGGCAAAGAGGGGATGTGAGATAGCATTGGCAGATAAGGTTAAGGATAATCCAAAGTGATTCTACAAATACATTATGAGCAAGAGGGTAACTAGAGAGAGGGTAGGGCCTCTTAAAGATCAAGGAGGTCATCTTTGTGTTGAACCCCAGGAGATGGGAGAGATACTAAATGAATATTTTGCCTTTGAACGTACCTTCCAGATGAAGCAACACTTCACCTGCACTTCCCAGAACCTAGTCTACTGCATTCGCTGCTCACTATGTGGTCTCCTCTACATTGGGGAAACGAAGTGTAGACTGGGTGACTACTTCGCAGAATATCTACATTTTGCTCGCAAAAAAGACCCTGAACTACCTGTTGACTGCCACTTTAACGCACCACCCTGCTCCCTGGCCAACATGTGTCTCAGGTTTGCTGCAGTCTTCCAGCGAAGCCCAACGCAAGCTGGAGGAGCAACACCTCTTTCCACTTGGGGACCCTGTAGCCCTCCGGACTCAATATCAAGTTCAATAATTTTAGGGTCTAAACTCTCCCATGTCCCAGCCCCCTGCCCCACACACCAGGCCTTGTTATCAGAGATAGTAGGAACTGCAGATGCTGGAGAATCTGAGATAACAAGGTGTAGAGCTGGATGAACACAGCAGGCCAAGCAGCATCAGAGGAGCAGGAAAGCTGATGTTTAGCTTCTACACATAGCCTGCTATTACACACCACCTGTTGTTAGTCACTAATAGTCCCCATTAACAACTATTCACCCTCCCAGTCTGATCATTAGCAACTCCTTTGCCTGTCCAACTGTTGTTCTCTCTCTTTAGGCTCTATCCTATTGTTTACTCCCTACTAACACCACCCTCCCTATTCTTTGCATATAAACTGATGTTTTCCCAGCCACCATCAGTTCTGAGGCAGGGTCACTGGACCCGAAATGTTAACTGATTTTTTTTTCCCCCTCAGATGGCTGCCAGACCTGTTGAGCTTTTCCAGCAATTTTGTTTTTGTGGCTAATAGACAAGATCAGAATAGTAATGAATAGATGTTGCAGAAAGACACATACAACCAACCAATTGAAGATCATCAACGGAGATCGCAACGTGGCTTGTTTGCTACAAGTTTACATACCCAGGAAAAAGAAACATAACTAGGCATTGTGCCTTTCTTTGGAACAAACAAAAGCCTGGGGAAACCAAGATGGAAATGAAAGATACAAAAGTAGAAAGCAAACCATGGAAGAGAGGTAGCCAGGGCATGCAGCAAATAGTGTCCTTATACAAGAATGTTAAAAACATTAGTCTGAAGGTACTATATCTGAATGCATAGAGCACTCATAGTAAAGGAGACAAATTAACAGCACATATAATTGTAAATGGGTACAATATGATTACACCTACAGTGTCATGCCTCCACATATGACAAACACTGAAGGGTATTCAAAATTTAGGAAGGGTAGGAAAAAAGGGAAAGGAGGGAGGTTGTGCTAGTGAAAGATGAAATCTGTGCAACAGTGAGAAAGGTTACAAAACAAAAAGGGGTGAAAAACATTAGTGGGAGTTGTCTTTTGGCCTCCAAACAGAAGTGGTATGGTAGGTTATGGCATTAAAACAAGTCATTGAATACATTTTTAAAAAGAAACAAATAGATTTCTAGAAGCTGAAGATGTCAAAAAGCAAGGGGCAAAGGCAGGAGTCCAGCACTAAGATCAAGGTTGAGCTGTGATCATACTGAATGTCATGTGAGCTGGATGGGCCGAATGGTTCTATTCTACACCTGTTCCTTTATTCTATGTTTCTAATAATTTCTTGATATATTCTCCATGATTGTGGGCCGACCGATCAGTCCCCACGGGCCGACCGATCAGTCCCCTTTTCTCAGGCAGTATAAATTGTTGTTCCCTTTGCAATTTGGTCTTCTTACACTCAACAGTGCATCTCTTTCAGCAATGCTAAAGGTCTGTGCAACCATACGACTGTTCGAATGTTGTGTTCAAGACTAGACCAAAGTTTTACAGTGGTCTCATCCAAGCATCAGTATTAGGATCACTATTCTTGCAAATATATAAGAATGATCTGAACTTGGAATATACAGGATATAATTTCAAACCTTGCAGATGACAAAAATCTAGAAATGTCAAAAACAGTAAAGATAGAAATAGACTAGTGAAACGGACAGAGATATGGACAAATTTAATGCTTAGATATAAAATGATGGATTTCGGTCAGAAGGACTGGAAGACAATATGAACTAACTGGTACAATTTCAAGAGGGTACATGAACAAAGAGACCCATGAGAGAATGCACACAAGTGTCTGGAGATGGGCGGACACATAATGAAGGCTATCACGAGCTGTAATGGATCCTTAGCTTTGTAAATTGAGGTGCCATCATAGAGTATACACTGATAAACACCAGTCAAAAACAACCATCAACTATTTTAAACCAATTTTCAGGTACTTGGCCATAGCCTTGTATGCCTTGGTATCACAAGTGCACATCTAAATATTTAAATGTTATGAGGGCTTCTGCCTCTATCACTCTTACAAACAGCAAGTTCCTGATTCCCACCAGTCTCTGGGTAAAAATGTCTTTTCTCATATCGCCTCTAAACCGTCTGCCACTTAGATCTATGCTGCTGGTTGTTGATCCCTCCATCAAAGGGGAAATAGTGGTGTTCAAAATCATGAAGAGTTTCAACAGAATAACTAAGGACAAACTATTCCCAGCGGGAGAAGGGTCAGTAACCAGACAACACGGATTTAAGGCAACTGGCAAAAGAACCAGAAATGACACGAGGCCAGCATATGAGTTATGAGGATCTGGAGCACACAACTTTAAAGGGAAGTGGAAGCCAATCCAATAGCAGTTTTCAAAATGGGAACCGGATTAAAAATGGTATGAACTCATGTAATGTTGAATTTTTGAAACCTATTTTTTAGGCCAGAAGCCACTTCCATGGCTAATATTTGAGGGATTGATAGAACTCCAAGTGGGATCCAAAAAAATGCAACAGATAAAGTAAACATTAAATCTGAAGAGTTAATCAATAATAAGTTAAAGCAATTAATCATTATAACACAACCTGCCATTCATAATCTACTCACTTCCATAATTCAAATAAAAACGAGATGGATTACTGAATTAAGCAGGATATAGAAGGCATGGCCAGAATGTTTGGTCAAAGTGACAGGTTTTAAAAGAGGAAATCAGTTGCAGGGGTTGAGGGAGGGGAGTTCCATTAGAGTCCAGTTAAATAACAATACATCCATCAATGGTGTACATGGTAGGGGTGAGGAAGAATGGTATACAAAAGATCAAAAATGGAGGACTGCAGAGCTGGGGCAAGGAGATGTAACATGAAGAAATCACAATATCTGTGCTTAAATCTGTTTAACTAAGTTAGTGAGCCCAGATTGGTGGGTGAACTGGGACTTGGTACAAGTTTCGATTCAGAAACAGAGCTTTGGATACACTGATGTTTACAGAAGGTAGAAATAGAAATAATGGGGCCGAAAGTAACAAAGGAGTAGATCAAAGTTTCAAAGACATGCAGGAGGGTGAAATTAGGAAGGCTTTGCAGTCATGAGGACCTGGAATTGGGAGCTCAGCTTTCGAAGAAGAGTATCAATCTGGTTTGTTAATACTGACTCAGTTCATAAGTAAATATGAAGTGCTGTCTGCCTACAAAGTCACATTCAATACACTGAGCAGGACAGAAACACATAGCAAAACAAAGACCCGCAGCAAGAAAAACACCAAACCGTATTGATCATTACCTGAAGCAGTGTTTCAGATCTCCAGATTTCCTGAGCAGCTGGGTCTGTATTCACAGAGGGCTGATGTGAAATGTGACGTTTCAGTAGGCTAGTGTGGGGCCCACCATAGGACGTAAATGGTACACTCTGAGTTCTGTATGAAGAGAATGAAAATGGATATTGAAGGAGGACACAACATCTTGGTAAACAAGATGTGCTAGACATTTTCCTCCCGCTGATAAATGGTTTTAATAGCAAGTGGCTCGGCCAGATAAATTCTTAACAGCTTCCTGAATCAAGTCCTGCTTGATAACATCAGCATTCTGTGGGTGAATACTGAGGGAGTTGGCACACTTACAGTGGAAGAAAATAAATAAGGAGAAAAGCATTTGGTAATTTCATCCCAGAACCCCTAACGTAATTGCTACTCAGAAAAAGAAGTACCTTGGTGTTGGAGGAGAAACTGTTCCACATGCATTCAGGATTGGTGATGGTGGCACATTCCCCTCTGTAGGAAGGAAGTATTTCAGGTACCTGTCCACTATGACAAAATAAGCACTGTCTGAGGTGCTGAAGAGCTGCCCAGATGGACAATTCTGTAACAACAGTTGAGAGCACTGTTAAGTGAACAAGATACATCCCACAAGAGCCTTGCAGATTTTGAGAAGCATTTTATCAGTCTACACCCAGCCCACGATCTGCCACACAGTTCTGCGAAGTATGTGTCGCTTGCTACTCCCAAAAAGTAACAAAACTAATGAAATATTATCGTGGTCCACATTTGCAACAGCAAGGCTAACTCTGGAGCATTCAATACCGTCAATAAAATGAGAGCAAAAGGTGGAGAGAGCTTCCAATAACAATTTATATTTACACAGCACTTTAACATGGGAAAAAATAATCAAATGCAAACTGCCACCAAGCTACATAAGCAGATATAGGGACACATGATCAACAACTTAAGTAAAGAGACAGATTTTAAGGAGCATCTTGAACAAGGAAAACTGCGTGGTGTTAGAGATAGAATGGAGGAAGATTACATGATGCACAACTACCTGAATAGATCTGATGAAAGGGTCATAACACTGAAACAGATCTATGTTATAAATCACACGGAACTGCCTTGAATTTATGGGATGAATTATTAGCCACAGGGCCAAGATGACAGCCTTGACATCCCTGACAGAGGCCAGGTCAAAGTGTTGGCAGTGGGTAGAACACCTTGGCAGCAGGCTCTCTCTGCCCTTCATCCAGTGCTGCTTCATATTCAGCAGTCCTAACTTACCCGTGGTGTGGTGAGATGCATAGCAAAATTGAAGAAATAGTATTCGAAGGGATCTGATTATGCAGGTTAAGAATTGCAAACTATTTACTTAAAAAAAAAACAGCTGTGAAAGTCTCTGCACTGCTGGTTTATCTCACAGCTGTTAAAAGAACTAATCCCAATGTTCCAAAGAATTTCACAGAATGAAGAGCACTAAGTTTACCTCACGACAACCTTTTAACGTAATGAATGACTCGTTTCTTTTCCTTCAGAAAAACAAACATTATTCTGTTTAGTGAGAAGTAAGAGAATCGTTCACCAGCAACACGAGACACTTAATTGGCCTAAGGCAGTTTGGATGAGTTCTATATATTGTTAAATGTGAAAACAATGCATCAAATCTGACAAATAGAGTTAGGGAATTAATACTTTAGGACAAGTTTAAACTAGTCTCACACTTGCAGCTAGGGTCCCAGCCTCAGTTTGTTTGGACAGCAACCAAACATTTTCCATCTGCAAATCAGAGGTTTTGGCTGGCCTAGACACACACAAATAAAGGTGGTGGGGCAAGTTGAGAGGTCAAGATCCTTGGATTTATAAATAAGATTGGTTAAGCTAATCCTTTATGATGCCAGCTTTGGAGTCAACATAATTTTGTGAAAGGGAAATAATGTTGGAGCATTGTATTTGAGCACTTTGAAGATGTAACCAACACGGTCAAGGGAAAACAGTCCATGTAGGCCGATTCTGTAAGTGCCACGTACTGCCAGGGCTAACAGCCAACCCTCTATCTGTGCTGCTAAGAAATAGTCATATTGTGTCATTGTCAAGTTGACAAACTGTAAACAGTGTATGCCATATGAATCACATCTAGAGCCTCAACTATTTACACTCTACATCGATGATCAGGATGAAGGGACAGAATATTTTGTAGGAGTTATCATTCGCAAATGATAGGGAGGAATGTCAGTTATGGGTAGGATAAAAACAATCTGCCAAAGGATCGAGATAGGAGAGCTGAGTGGACAAAATTTGGCAGATGGAGAATAAAGCAGGACCATTTTTTTTTCCCTGAAGAAGGGTCTAGGCCCGAAACGTCAGCCTTCCTGCTCCTCTGATGCTGCTTGGCCTGCTGGGTTCATCCATCTCTACACCTTGCTTTCTCAGATTCTCCAGCATCTGCAGTTCCTGCTATCTCTCACATAAATTAGGCTGTTCACTTTGGCATGAGAAATAGAAAAACAGAATATAGACTGCAGAATGCTACAGTACAGGGATCTGGGAGAGATGGCACATGAATCATAAGTTAACATGCAGGGACAGCACGTAATTAGGAAAGTCCTTATTGCAAGGGGAATAGAATATAAAAGTAAGAAAGGTTTGTTATTAGTGTGTAGGCCTTGGGTGGGACTGCACTGAGAATACAAAGTACAGGTTTGGTCTCTTTACTGACGGATGGATATACTTCTGTTAGAAGCAGTTCAGAGAAGGTTAATTTGGCTGATTACCGAATTGAAGAGGTTATCTGATGAGGAAATGTAGAGTAGGCTGGGTTTTTATTCGTTCAAGTTTAAAAGAATACGAAATGAACCTTTGAAACACGGGATTCTAATGGATGCCGAAAGGATACTTTTCAATTGTGGAAGAATGCAGGATTATGGGGGCACAGTTTTAATAGTAGGAGTCGCCCATTTAAGACCGAGATGAGGAGGAATTTCTTTTCTCAAAGGGTCATTAGAGTTTGGAATTCTCTTCCAGACAGCAGTGGCAGGGTCATTGAATATATTCAAGGCTGGGTGTGACTGGTTTTCAATCTGCAAGGGAATAAAGAATTAAGGTGGCTAAAATTGGAAAGTGCAGTTGAATTTACAATCAGATTAGCCATGATCTTATTCAATGCTGGACAAGCGTGAGGGGTGAAATGGTCTACTATTGCATAGCTTATGATTGCTACATATCGTTGGTTAGGTCTTAGCTGGAGTACTGTGCTCAATTCTGTGCTTTAGGTAGCATGTTAAAGCAGAGACTGTTGAAGAGATTTACTAATAGGGTACCAGGAATGAGAGATCCAATAAAGCTTTAATCATTCTTCTTTGAGGGTACCTATTGCAGAAGGCCCAGCGGTAGCTTCCGGAATGCAGAACTGACAGCACGTGCAGGACAGAGCCAGGAGAGACAACTGGCATGCTATCTTTAAACGAAATATGGTTATAAGTGGCAATCTGTCTATTTTCATGGTCAATGTTTCTGGTTAGAGCTGACAAGTTACTAGGTTTCACACACCATGACGGGATTTGAACTCCTAACATCTAGGTGTTTTGTCCAGTATCACAACAGCTCCACCAAAATACTCCAGGGTTTTCAAGTCACTAGACAGATGCAAGAATCCTGGCAGTTGTGTATAACCAATTTCAGATTTTTGGTAGCAATTTCCATCCTTACAGTATCTGAGCTCAGATCATTGTAATAAGTCTAGTTAGGGCTCAAGGCTAGGGCACTGTACTCTGTCTTTATTACTTTCCAAACATCCTCTGGGATCTGAAACCATTCTCGTGTTGAGGTGCATTTGTTCTTGCTAGTGTGACAGCTCAGAGCAAGTACGATGACATGAGCTGGGACTTTTGGCAGTGAATCAAAAGACTCAAAGGTCAGGTATAGCTACATCAGTCAATATTTCCAGACATTCTAACCAGGCCCTCAACTGAGATAACAAATAAAAATGCCCTGAAGCTAGTTATTCAGATTATCTCAAAATCAAGCAAATTAATATCCTTAGACACAAACTACAAGAGGAGAAGGAACTGGCAGCGATACTGCACAGATAAAGCAGAGGTTTCAGCTCCACATATACTTGAGTCAAAGGATACTGAGTGAGAGACTGAGGTTGGTCAGTCCTGAGAGAGGAAACTGCAGCTTGTTATGATACAGTGGAAAATCAGGTAGAACACCATCTTGGATTGAAGCCTTCACAGAACCCTGGATTATAAAAACACCAACAGACCAGTATTAGAGAGCATTAAGATTCTCTGGAATCTAGTGTCAAGCTGCACATAGTTTACATGTTTTTTCTTTACATAAGTTTCTGCACAAGAAACATTCATTTTTTTTTTACAGATATGTGTGGACATAAGGAAGACAAAATTGGTCACAAGAGTAGACAAAACATCTCTGCAAATGATGGGAGGTACAACTGCAGCAATCATAGCAAAAGATTTTTTTTTCTGTCGAATGATCATTAGGGACTAAATAAAAACTGAAAGAACTGCGGATGCTGTAAATCAGAAACATGAAGAGAAGTTGCTGTAAAAGCTCAGCAGGTTGGCAGCATCTATGAAGAGAAATCAAAGTTAACAGGTAAGGACAATAGGGGAACCCTATTGCTGTTGTGGGAGGGAAGAGAAGGGGTGAGGGCTCTGTCAACAACGGTGCTGGGGAATTCTCGGTTGAGGAAGAAGGTGACCACTTCAAAGTCTCCCTTTTTGAAGTTGGCCTCATTGGAACATATGCGACGGAGATGGTGGAACTGGGAGAATGGGATGGAGTCTTTATAGGAAACAGGGCAAGAGGACTTATAGTCCAGGTAGCTGTGGGGAGTCATTGGGTTTACAGGTATACATTAGTGGCCATTTTATTCCCAGAAATAGAAACAGAGATGTCAAAGAAGGGAAGGGAGGAGTCAGAGATAGACTAGGTGAAAGTGAGGGCGGGGTGGAAATTGGATGTGAAATTGATTAACTTACAATTCCGGACAAGAGAGGGAAGCAGCACCGATGACATCATTGATATATCAGAGAGAAAGAGTTGTGGATGGAATAAGGCTGGAACAAGGAATGTTCCCATGAAGAGACAGGCATAACTGGAGCCCATGTGCCTATCCATGGCCACCCTTCTGACTTGAAGAAAATGAGAGGAGTTAAAAGTTATTCAGGATGAGGACGAGTTCAGCCAAACGGAGTAGGGTGCTGGTGGGTGGGGATGGTTCAGGCCTTTACTCCAGGAAGAGGCAGAGAGCCCCGAGACCATCCTGGTGGGGAAATCGGCAGCCATGGTAAAAAGAGGAGGCGGCTGGAGCCTGCAAACTGGATATTCTGAAACTGAAAGCGGCAGAGGATCATGGATGTAAGTAAGCAGGGACTGGACCGGGGAGAAAAGACCAAGTCAAGGTGGGGAAAAAAACTCAGTTCTGTAGGGTAGGAGCAAGCAGAAACAATGGGTCTGCCCAGGCACTCCTGTCTGTGGATATTCAGAAGGAGGTAGAAGCGAGCTGTGTGGGGCTGGGGGAAATATCAGCTTTGAGACAGTGGAGGGGACATCACCAGATGAAATGAGGTCAGTGACTGTGGTTGATATAATGGCTTGATGTTCAACGGTGGGGTCACGGTCTGGGGGAGATAGGAGGTGGTATTGGAGAGCCAGCTTTTCCAGTAACTTCTGTTTTTGTTTCTGATCATTAAGGACTGTATGGGGAAATTAAAGGACAGTGCAAGACAGGTTTAAATTGATTCTCAGATTGTGGCAAAGTTTGAGTGATATTTTTGTATCATTGCTGTTGATGCTTCTGTTCCAAAGGAAGGTACTCAGTCCTGAACAGCGCAGATACAACAGATGACGGCATTCTGGACAGATTAGAAGAACTCAACGCACAAACAGTAACTATAAAGGGTCAATTAAGGAGATGGGGCAGATAGTACCCCTGCTAACTCCTGAATAGCTCGGCTGTATATTTGGGTAATTCCACTGAATTGAAAGTTAGTTCATGTACTTCCTGTTCAAAAAGGGTCAAGCCAATCTGATATCTGTTACTGAAGAACATGGCAAGCAATAAAATTATGATTTTATGATTTATTCTTTCATGATTACTGGCAATGGGAAAAGACCAGTAGAAATATACAACGTTGTTTCTGAAAAGATATAGAGTACCGAAAACTGGCATTACTTTTTGATTAGGTCATCCCATTATTATCAAATATTTTATTAAACTGGAGAGGGTTCCGAAAAGATTTACCAGGATATTGCCAGGAAGAATGAAAGGTTAAGACTTTTTTCACTGGAGCATAGGAGGTTGAGGAGTGACCTTATTGAGGTTTATAAAATCATGAGGGGCATAGATAAGGTGAATGACAAGGGTCTTTTTTTTAGGGGTGGGGGGTGGGGGCGGGTGGGTGGGAAACAGTTACAAACAAAAAAAAAAAAAAAAAAGCAAAGAGAAGAAACATTTAAAAAAAGGACAGGCGGGGCAACTCTTTTTTACAGTGAGTGATTCGTGTGTGGACTGAACTGCCAGAGGAAGTGGTGGATGCAGGTACAGTTACAATGTTTAGAAGATATTTGGATAAGTACATGGATTAAAAAGGTTTAGAGGGATATGAGTCCAATGCAGGCAAGTGGGACTAATTTGGTTTGGGAACATGGTCAGTGTGGACTACTTGGGCGAAAGGGTCTGTTTCCATGTTGTACGACTCTATGATCAGGTGGTGAGCTGTTAACGCCCTAACCAGAAAAAGTATTCTCTCGGCTGTAATAACTGATCATTTTGTACAACCTGGGACTACTGGCCTGCACAGCTCCCAAGGGCACTAGCTGTATATTCTTACTTTTTAATGATCATCATAGTCACTGATGTGGTTACTAAAATGTTACAAAACATAATTTGTTAAACCAATGCTGCCAATCTGCCCTGAACACAATACAAGTTAACGCAATCAATTCACTGTTCCATACTCACAGGAAGATACGAGACTGGGAATTCATACTTAAAATCTTCAGCCTGAAGTTTGTAAACTAACTTCATCATTGGGCCACTGTTAAACACAAGACAAAGGGAATTTTCATTAATGTTAAAAGGTCATTGAAGCGATGGATTTTAACAAAAACCTTGCAATAATATAGTTTGAAGCTTGCTATTTGCAAACTGGCTGCTGCTTTTCCGAAAATACAGTGAACACATTTCAGAAGTACATGAATGGCTGTGAAGCACTAGGGATATCCAGTGGTTGTTAGAAGTCATAGAGAGTCAGAGTAATACAGAATGGAAACAGGCCTTTTGGCCCAAACTGGTCCATGCTGACTGTGGTGTCCACTCAGCTAGTTGCAATTGCCCGCATTTGGTCCACATCCATCGAAAACCTTTCCATCCATGTACCAATCCAAATGATTTTTTTTTTTTTTTCATCTTTTGCTATTCTACCTGCCTCAACCACTGTCTCTGGCAGCCCATTCCATATATGCACCACTCTCTGCATTAAGAAGTTGCACCTCACAGCCTTAAGTCTTTCCCCTCTCATCTTAAACCTAAGCCCTCTAGTTTTCAATTCCCCATCCCTGGGGAAAGATGCATGCATTCATCCTATCTATGCCCCTCATGATTTTATACACCTCAATAAAGTCACTCCTCATTCTCAAAAAGTCCTATCCTGGCCAACCTCTCCCTATAACTCAGGCCCACTAGTCCTGGCAACATCCTTGTAAATGTTCTTTGCACACTTTCCAGTTTAACTATGTCTTTCCTATAACAGCCGGACCAAAACTGCATTGCAATACTCCAAGTGCACCCTCACCAACGACCTATACAACTGTAACATAATCATCCAACTCCTATACTCAATGCCTCAACTGATGGAGGCCAGCATGCTAAATGCCTTCTTCACCATCCTGTCCACCTGTGATGCTGCTTTCAACCAACTACGTACTTGTACTCTTCTGTTCCACAACATTCCTCAGAACCTTGCTATTTACTGTACAAGTTCTACCCTGGTTTGACTTTCCGAAGTGCAGCACCTCACACTTATCTGTATTGAATTGCATTTGCCAATCCTTAGCCCAATTCCTTAGTGATATATTAAAGCAAGCAAGTCCTTCTTTCCGATGCCCTTCACGCTTACAGGTCAACCCAAACGATATCACAATCCAATTAATATTTTTCAGTTGTCATTACTGTTACTAGGCAGTGAGATACAGCATTCAGTGTGAGAGCACCAACTCTCACAAGCAGCCAGATAAATGACCAGAAATAACATTCTCCTGATAGAGGGCTGTAAATATTGGCCAAACAGTCAGAGAAGCAGTACATTTATCTAAAGTCCACAGCAAGTCCAAAGATATGCAGGTTAGTTGGACTGGCCATGCTAAATTATCCAGGGACGTGCAGGCTGGGTGGATTGGACCATGGTAAAATCCTGGATTACGGGGATAGGTTTGTGTGGGTGGAATGTTCTTCAGAGCATCAGTGCAGACTCGATGGGCGAAATGGCCTTTTTCTGTGGGGCAGCACAGTGGTTAGCATTGCTGTCTCCCAGCACCAGGGACTTGGGTTCAATTCCAGCCTTGGGCGAGTGTGTGTGGAGTTTGCACATTCTCCCGGTGTCTGCATGGGTTTCCACCAGATGCTCCGGTTTCCTCCTACAATCGAAATGTGTGCAGGTTAAGCAGGAAGGTGATGGCAAATTGTCCTGTAGTGTCAAGGGATGTGTAACCCTTGTAGGGTTACAGGAATAGGGTGGGAGATTGTGGGATGCTCTTCAGAGGGTCGGTATAGACTTGATGGGCTGAATGGCTTCTATCTGCACTGTAGGCATTCTATGATTCTAAGCACTGAACCAGCCAAATATTTAATAGGGTTCGGTCACAAAATCAAAAACTTGATATCTAGAGATATTGTGCTTCCCAGAAATAATGTACAAGGCTCCAACTTCTGCTCATCAGAAATGCTAATAGTCACAGAGTCAGAATAATTCAGCACGGAAACAGATCCTTTGGTCCAACCAGTCCATGCCAATCATAATCCCAAACTAACTAGTCCCACCTACTGCGCTTCACCCATATCCCTCCAAACAATTTTTTATTCGTGTACTTATCCAAATGTCTTTTAAACATAACAGTACTTGTATCCACCTCTTCTCTGGAAGTTCAAGAGGTCACCTCTCAACCTCCTATACTCCAGTGAAGAAAGTCTCAGCCTGTCCAGACTCTCCTTATAACTCAAACCCTCCAATCCTGGCAACAGCCTGGTAAATCTTTTGTGAACCCTCTCCAGCTTAATAATATCCTTCCAAGAAAAGGGCAACTAAAACTGACTCTACTCCAGAAGAGGCCTCATCAATGTCCAGTAGAACCTCAACATGACGTTCAAACTCCTATACTCAGAAGTCTGAGCAATGAAAGAAATTGTGCTAAATGCCTTCTTAACCACCCTGTATATCCGTGACGCAAATTTCAAAGAATTACGTACCTGAACCCCTATGTCTCTCTGTTGTACAACACCACCCAGGGCCCTATCATTAATTGTACAAGTCTTCCCCTTGTTTGTTTTACCAAAATGCAATACTTTGCATTTATCCAAATTAAACTCCATCTGACACTCCTCGGCCCATTGACTTAAATGATCAAGATCTATTTGTAATCTTAGCTAACCTTCTTCACTGTCCACTATACCACTAATTTTAGTGCCATCCACAAACTTACCAACCATGCCTTCTATATTCTCATCTAAATCATTTAAATAAAATGACAAACAGAAGTGGACCCAGCATTGGTTCTCTCCTGTTAATTTTCCTTAGGGTCTTGTATGTTTCAAAAAGATTACCTCATTCTTTTTTTCTGTTCCAATTCTAGGTATTCATGTGTTATTTTTTTCCCCTGTCACCATTTGAAGTAGATATTTTTAGGCAATGTGTTCAGGAGTGCTATGACACATTTCTGGAGTATCAATCTTCTGGCCTAGAGGTTAGGACACTATTGATGTGCCACAAGAACCCTTCATCTCTCATTTTAGGTACTTTCTGATCAACCTGTTTAGAGACGTTATGACACACTTGAACACAGGCCTCCTGGCTCAGAGGTGAGGACACTACTACTGTGTTGCAAGATCCCTGTAGATAGGCAGAAATAAACTCTCATCTCACACTATTCCAGATTCACTGCAAGCTATATCGTTGTTTTCAAATTCTCTCCATAACTTTATTGTTTTCTTTCCAATCAACTTGTTCAGAGATGTTGTTACACACCTCTGGAGCAGATGGGACTTGAACGTGGGCCTCCTGGCCCAAAGACAGGGACCTACCAATGCACCATAAGAACCCCCTCTCATTCTGATGCAAGCATGTGAATTAGGAGCAAGTTAGGCCAATTTGCCTATTTCTCTTGTTGATTCAGATAGCCTGGTACCTGTAGGCTCTTGATCACCTCAGTTCGAGTTAACTTCCTCCCCAAACATCCCTCAGCAACACCCATCCCAACAGATGAAATGAAGGTCTTATCTAATGCAAGAATTCCATGTAAAAAAATGAGTGGCATCCACTGCTAGGGGTTCCACATATGTACTGTTGAAGTACTTACATGTTTTAGTCAGAAGCACCACAGAGTAGTTAATGGGGCATCAGTTTTCTGAAAGGGAGCTTAATCTCTCACCGGATCAGCTTTAGCCGACCTGGCAGTACTTGCCAGTGAAGCTTATGGAAATAGTCTTTGTTATACCTTATGCTAACTTGATTTGCTATTGACATTAGCAGATAAAAGCCACATATGAATAAAGGTTTACATCTCTGCAAGACCTCTCTCAAAGGGGTGTTTGAAAGTGAATTAGAGCAGATACTGCAATTCTGAAACTTTGATTCCCTGGTGGATATCAGATTGACTTATCTGGCAACATCAGTGAAGAGAGAAGCAGTTAGTGTTTCAAGTCTGATATGACTTTTTAGAACGATTCCAAAGAAGTCATACTGGACGGAAACTACTGCATCTATTTTCTCCACAGATGCTACCAGATCTGTTGAGTTTCTATCGGACTTTATTTATAGAACACAGTTTAAAAGTCAGGAGTCTCCCAATCAGGACTGGAAAACAATGTTTGTCACTGAATTTTTGATGGCAGAGGTAGATAATTCTTGACTAGCAAGGGAGTCAGATGTTATCAGGGTTAGGAAGAAAAATGGACGCAATCAGATCAGCCATGATCTTATTGAAGGGCAGAGCAGGTTTGAGGAGTCAAGTGTTTT
>NC_063355.1:2488763-2548291 GCF_021869965.1 Rhincodon typus
GAAACGTCAGCCTTCCTGCTCCTACGATGCTGCTTGGCCTGCTGTGTTCATCCAGCTCTACACCTTGTTATCTGAGAACATAGAAGGCATAGTTTAATAGTTTCTGGGTTACACCAAAGTTGATGGTATAGTTGACAGTGAAGATGATTATCTAAGATTACAAACAGATCTTGATAAATTGGGACAATGGACTGAAAGTTGACAGGAGGAGTTTAACTTGGATAAATGCAAGGTATTGCATTTTGTTAAAACAAACAAGGGCAGAACTTATACAATTGAAGTAGGGCTTTGGGTAGTGTTGTAGAACAGAGACCTAAGCGTTCAGATACATAATTTTTTGAAAGTTGCATCACAGGTAGACAGGGTGGTCAAGAAGGCGTTTACCACGCTTTCCCTCATTGCTCAGACCACAAGTGTAGGAGTTGGGTTATCATGTTGAGATTGTACAGGATGTTGGTGAGGCCTCTTCTCGAGTAGTGTCCAGTTCTGGTCACCCTGTTATAGGAAGGATATTATTAAGCTGGAGGGGTCTCAAAAGAGGTTTACCAGGATATTGCCAGGAATGGAGGGTTTGAGTTATGAGAGAGGAGGATAGGCTGGGACTATTTTAACTGGAGCGTAGGAGATTGAGGTGACATTATAGAGGTTTATAAAATTGTGACAGGTATAGATAAGGTGAATGGGAGGTGTCTTTACCCCTAGGTAGGAGAACTCAAGACTAGGGAACATATTTTTAAGGAGGGGAGAAAGATTTGAAAAATGACATGGGGGACAACTTTGTTTTTAAAAACACAGTAGTTCATGTGTGGAATGAACATTCAGAGAGAGAGAGGTGGATGCGGATACAATTACAACATTTTAAAGATATTTGGATAAGTACATGAATAAGAAATGTCTGGAGGGGTATGGGCTAAGCACAGGCAGTTCAGACTAGTTCAGTTTGGGATTATGGTTGGCATGGACTGGTGGCACCGAAGTGTCTGTTTCCATGCTGTATGACTATATGAATAGGAGGCCATTTGGCCCCCTCAAGGTTATTCTGTCACTTAAAATCCTGGCAGACTTTTGACCTCAATTCCATTTTCTTGAAGGATTCTCCAATTGTTCATATACCCACAATTGTAACAATCACATCTTAGACAAGCTCAACAACTAAGTACCCAAATGTCTCTCAATGAGAGAATTCCAAAGATTCACAATGACCTAAGTAATTTATCTACATGTGTAACTGCTCATTCTAAGTTCACCCAAAGCACTGTGGTCATGCCTTGCTGCATTCTTACACACAGACAGGATCAGAAATAAGGTCTGCCCACCCCCAAAGGATGTGTACTTATGGCCTGAGATGGAGTACAGTGTACACTGTCAAGAATCGCCACTAAAAGAGAGGAAAGGCAAACATGGCAGCTTCATACCTTGGGTGAATAATCTTCTATCACCTTGGACAATTCATGACATCTCTGAAATAGAGACTTATTTGTACCATCTGCTTTAAGAAGAGCCTGTAAAATGAAAACAGTTCCATTCTTTCATTTTCTGAACAAATATTTTATTTCTGAAGGGGATCTGAACCCCAAATATTCCCAGGCAGTGTAGGCAAAAATCTGAGAGTGAGCAAGTTTAGTTCAGAGATGCTTCAAAGGAACCAGAGTGGAAGGGAAACCGATTCCTGAAAGTTACAATCTATCAAACAAAAAGATTCAGGGACAAATAACAACAAAATCAGATATTGTAGAGAACCTAAGGCGGCTCACAATTAAGGCAATTGAGCTAGTGATGGGAATCACAGCCATCAACCTTCCTTTCTCTGCACCTAGTCCATCTCTTATATCTGGGCTTCCCAAAATGGGGGCCAGGAACCCAAGTGGGGTTACAGGTTGAAATCTTTGGGGTCACAAGCTCCAGAGCAGCAACAGCCACCAATGCGCCTTTGTCCCCCCTGGCTCTGACAGACCTTCTATTCGATCATTTGCTCGCCAAGGGGGGAATTTAAGACAATTTCCAAACTTTGAAAGGGGGGGGGGGGGGTTTCAGAGGGAGAGTTTGGGAAGCATCGAGCCACATTGTCACATTGCTATCTGCTTTCGACTCACGCCACTGCTGCTGTTGTCATTTAGTCATTCCAGTCCACCACACAAATTCCCTTGTGTTGTTTTACTGCCCCCAGCTCCTACCTCATTCCCCGCCCCCAGCCCGCTCTTTTCCAATAACTTGCAGTACTTATGTTCTTTGACCCGAAATGTTTACTGTTTCACAGAGGCTGTTAAACCTGCTGAGTGTTTAAAAGAGCTTAGTGTTTATTTCAGATTTCCAGCACCCACAGTACTCTGTTAGAGATGAAACCCAGGGCCAGGAACAGTCTGAACTGGGGAAGGCCTTCGGTAGAGCCTGGTGCACTCACCAGCAAGTAGCTGGGCTGCTGTAAGGGCAGGGCCGCCATGCCTTCTCCGCAGAGGGTATCCCTCTGCGGCAACCGGCCACACACCCGCCCAAACAGCCCCCGCCACACTCCAACACCACTCGCCAGCTTCAAGCCGCCGCGCCGACCGCCGTCATCAACCTGCGTCAGCAGCATCACATGACACCGATCACGACACCTAATTGGAGGACAAGCTGAAAGGAAACTCGTTAATAATTAGGTCAGTTTGGGCAGGTCCCCGCAGCCGATTGGACCAGACCGGGCGCTGACCTGCTCCTGACCAAAGTTCAGCCGGATCCAGCTTCTGATTGGGTAGAATCGGGCCGGTGCACGCTGTCGAATGGGTCACATAGGCCACGGCTGCTGACTGGATTAGACGGACGGAGCCCACAGCCGATTGGTTACAGCTAGGCCAGTCACTGATTGGTTGGGTTTGGCGAATGAGAACCATATTATGATGTGAGTGAAACTCAAAGTGAGAAACAATACAATTGATGTTCACTGGTGGGAATGGCGGCTTCTGATCCTGTAGATGTCGGTGTAAACTGAGGATCAGGGAGTGCTGTTGTGTGGGACTACCTCCACATCTCTGTTCCCTGGGCTGGGCTAGGCCCGGGCTGGGACATTAAGGGCAGGGCCCGGATATTTGGGAGGATGGTGAAGGTACTGAGGTGGGAATGGTTTAAATCAGAATGTGATGAGGTGATCTTTCCCTGTATATGGTTGATGGTTGGTTTTGGACATGTTTGCTGGCGACGAGGTAAATGCTGTTGAATGAATTGGACGAGTACCCCCTCCCCCGGTGAACTGGCAGCTGGGAGGGATAGCGGACATGGGTTTGTCAGTCTAAGGAACAAGCAGGTGAAACCTGGAGAGGGATGCCAAGTGTGGGTGTATTTTATGGGTAAGATTCAGCATCCTCATTGACGTTTACGCTTTTTATACTTGAGTTTATAAAATTTGAGGAAGGAAAACACAAGCTTTGTTTGTATTTTTAGCTGGCTAACCACACTATCAGCTGAGCCTCCTAATAATTTGCCACATTTAAGTTCTCACCACCTTCATTTTCAGATATCACAATCCATCCTTTCAGAGTGATTCCTCTGTAAACCTGTTGGTTCATCCTCGTAATTATCAGAAATCATAGAATCCCTATATTGCAAAGAAAAAGATGGTTGATGACTTCTGGGACAAAAGGATGCCCTGGGTCTCTGCTGCATTGCTGAGTTCCCCACCAAAGGAAAACAGGCAGGTGCTGGTGTGCTTTTACGTGCAGGTAACAACTTCCTGTCTGCAGGCTGACACCAGTGTCTTATGCAACCCCTAGATTGTGTGCACTGGCAACCTATGTTTTCTGTTAGGTGCATAGCTTCAATTATGACATTCAGTTCACATTTGTAGACTTGGGCAGGGTGTGGTTCCAAATCTTTCACTAGGAAATGATCAGAATCTGAAACATGGTTGCCTCCCACTGGAGTTCACTCCTGCCAGAGGCAGAAGCTGTCATATAACTTGTTTACGTGTCTTGTTTCCTATTCATCTACAAACCTAACTTATCCACTGGTTTATTATTCCCAAGACAATACCTCCTTTCTTGACAGAAGTATCCAACATTCGATAAAGGACCTTGATCTTTTCTGGCCTGAGATCAATGAGATGTTTTCCTCAACAAAGTCCGATTTTGTATTTGACCCTCAATTGAATGTTCCTCTTCATCAGACATGTCACTCTGACTCTGAGTTGAGCTGGTTTCAGACACCATTTGTGGTGGACTAACTATTCTGCTCAGAAGTAATCTTTCCATTAGAAAATATGTTGACTAAATATGTGTGAGAAATACAGATTTTCACAACTCTCCCTTCATCCTGTTATGATGTTCTTTCACTTTAACCTTCCAATGTAAATTCAGACTTCTTTCTCTCACTCTACCCCTGTGAAGACTCTTTCTATCTGGATTGTTTCTCTTCTACCGATTCTGCTCTTTGTGGCCTCAACAAGGAAAACCACATTCTGGAGTGTGTTCAGAAACAATTCAGCTGGTTTTCTGTCAGTAATACAATGAAGTGTGTTATGATAAATAAACAAACAATTTGCCAGTTTGTGATTTAGTGAAATCTGATATCAGTTTCAATTTGTACCGAACATTTGTTTAACAAAACTACGTTTAACAATTTGTACTGCTCCATTTGAAGCAGAATGATGCGATCGAACTTGTGTTTTTTGTACCATTCTCATCAATTGTGTAAACTTTTCCAAACAAAACTGGGGTTCATTGTCCAACACATTTTCCTCTGGAAACCCATAAACTATGCAAAACATCTCGGATTTTGCGGGTAGTTGTCGATTCATTGGAAGCCCTGTAACCTGGTCTGTCTGGCTATCCCTCACAGTGAGCAACTGTTGCCCTTCAAATTCTGTAAAGTCAATGTGCAGCCTCTGGCAGACGCCAGACGATCATTTCCATGGTTGCAAAAGGGCTGATGGCAGCCTCTCCTATAGCTTAGCACACTCTGCTCTGTTTCACTGTATCTTCTATCTCCTTATCCAAACCTGACCACCAGAGATAGCTTCTCATTAGATTATTTGTTAATCCATCAGTGTGATCATGAAAATCACAATGCTGTGATGTGCACCTTTCAGGAATTACAACCCTGGCTCCCTGAATAATGCAACCTTTGTCACTTGACAGCTCATCCTTACAACTTAAAAAATAACCTCATGTCTAAACCTGTGTCTGTGTTTGTCACCTATTTGCAATATAGGTGCATGCCCTTGAGAATAGTGTCCCTATGGGTTGTTCTGTCCGTGTCATCAACTTTGACTGGCAACTCCTACATGTGTAAAAAATCATCCTTGCTGGGTTCTACATCGCTTGGGGATGGTAATCCTATCACATTGGTATTACACTGATCTTCCAATCACCTGTACTTAATATCAACCTGTAAGCTGATAAAATCAAAGCCCATCTCTGCATTTGGGTTGCAACTAAAGTCAGCACTGGAGACTTTGGATTCACATTGGCTGTCAGTGGCCCATGGTAAGGTTTGATTGTGAAATCACAACAGTACAGGTATTTATGAAATATCATTCCAAAATTCAAAGGCACTGTTTCATACTCTATCAGAGCATAATTTTGCTCACTGGCACTGAGGATTCGTAAGGCAAATGCAGTCGGTCCTTCTTCATTATCATCTAAGACATGAGTGAGCTGGGCACCTACTCCATATGGAGAAGCATCACCTGCTAGCTGAGTCTTGTTGGACACATCGTAATGTACAAACATTGTACCATTGAAAAGTATAAGCATACTGTCGTACAAGCTTTATACCATCTTCCAATTTACTTTCATACAACTTAAACACTTTGTCGCACTTATCTGACCTAAACAACAGAATCCCCCCTTCCTCAGGATGAAAACTTGTTTGCCAAATTTGATAGAATTTACCATAATAATTCACTGGACTAAAATAAGATCTGACCTCTGACATATTCTGAGGGTGTGTGGTCTATTTCCTACAACTTGAACCTGATTCTGGGTAAGATGTAGTCCATCTTTGTCTAATTTGTGACCCAAATACTTGACAAAAGTTTGAACATTTCACATTTGACTGTTGTACTTTGTACTCCATGCTGTTCAAAATATTGGAACATCTCAGCCTGTCATCAAGAGTCTGCCTATTGGAGATGAACTAAGGAAAACATTGAACTAACACACTACACCCTGAATTACTTGCAAAATATGGTTCATTAACTCCTGAAGAACTCCACAGGCTGAAAAAAAAACAAGTGGTAGTCTTTGAAAGTGAAATAGACCAATGTGGATATTAATAGGCAAATATGATTTTGACTCATCATATGATTCAAATTGCAGATAGGCATTAGTCAAATTTAATAATGAACATATCAGACCTCCTGACAACAGAGTGACAGGATCGTCAATATTTGTCAAATTAGTGGGTGGATTGCACTCTTGTAACAGAATTACAGATGTTTTTTAATCTCTGCATAATTTTGTGCTACCACTATGGGGATTGCCTTGTTGACAAGTGAACGGATGTTCTGCAGAGAGGGAAGGTGCTGAGCCAGTAGCAAAGTCCATTGCATCAATATTGAGATTGCTGAGTGGGATGTGAAAAGTTTAGAAAAACTTCGCCCCCCTG
Organism: Rhincodon typus; assembly: GCF_021869965.1. Lineage (NCBI taxonomy): Eukaryota > Metazoa > Chordata > Chondrichthyes > Orectolobiformes > Rhincodontidae > Rhincodon > Rhincodon typus. The sequence continues at coordinate 2,495,343 of NC_063355.1, forward strand.
TTGCTTGCTGTAGGAGAAGGTTAGTGAGAGAGTAGATGGGCAATTAAGATTGTAAGTTAGAAAGAGGCAATTCTGTGCCTCAACGGACTCTCCAAAGGATGCAGAAGAGGCAAAGAAAAACATTCTATCTAAAATGCAGTCAAGCCCGGGCCAGTGGCAAGAGATTAGGAAAGAGTGTTGAAGTTGGAATGTAAGAGGACCAAGTATTCAGGCTAAAATGAAATGATCCATGAAGAAGGGATTGAGAGGAATCTGTTCTGAACAAGTACTGAAGAAGAGTCACTGGACTCAACATTATAACTCTGCCTTCTCCACAGATGTTGCCAGAAAGGCTGAGTTTCTCCAACAATTTCTGGTCTTGTTTGTTACCCCTGAACATTAGCCAGAGTTCTGACTTACCAGAACAGTATTTTGTGAGTAATTCAGTGGGTGCAATGGTTTGGAAACTTAACTTTGACATTCATAGATGCAGCATTCCCAGTCTGTGAGGTGAAGGAGATGATAGAGTTTGTGCCCAGCCTCTGCAGTGATGCAGACCTATTCAACATAGCCCTTTACAATGCAGGCAGTTAGGGTTTTTTTTGTTCATTCGTGGGATGTGGGTGTTGCTGGCTGAACCAGCATTTATTGCCCAAGCCAAGTTGCCTTTTTGAACCACTGCAGTCCATTTGCTGTAGGTTGACTCACAATGCCCTTAGGGAGGGAATTCTAGGATTTTGACCCAGCGGCTGTGACGAAACTTTCAGAAGATTTTCAAGTCAGGATTGTGAGTGGCTTGGAGGAGAACTTGAAGGTGATGGTGTTCCCATGTATCTGCTGCCCATGTTCTTTCAGATGGAAGTGATCATGTGTAAGTGCTGTCTAAGGATCTTTGGAAAATTTCTGTAGTGCATCTTGTAGGTAGTACGCAGGTTCGGCTTGCTGCTTTTTGGAACAGCAGCCTCACTGCTGCTACTGAGTGTCAGTGGAGGACAGAAGGGATGTTTGTGTGTAGTGCCAATCCAGATGCTGCTTTGTCCTGAATGCTGTTAAGCTTCTTGAGTGTTGTTGGAGCTTCACCCATCCAGGCAAGTGGAGACTATTCCATCACATTCCTGAGTTGTGCATTGTAGATGGTAGATAGGCTTTGGGGAATCAGGAAGTGAGTTACTCATTGCAGTAATCCAAGCCTCTGACCTGCCACTTGTTTTATGTGGCAAGTCCAATTGAATTTCTGGTTAATAATAACTCCAAGGATATTGATAGTAGAGGGGTACAGTGATTGTAACACCATTGATGTCAAGGGGTAGTGGTTAGATTGGTCTCTTATTGGAGACGTTCATTACCAGGCATTTGTGCGATGCGAATGTTACCTGCCACTTGTCAACCCATGCCTGAATATGGTCCAGGTCTCGTTGTATTTGAACGTGGACTACTTCAGTATCTGAGGAGTCGCAATTGGAGCTGAACATTGTGCAATCATCAGTGAACATCCCCACTTCTGACCTTTTCATGGAGGCAATGTCATTGATGAAGCAGCTGAAGATGGTTTGGCCGAGGACACTACCCTGAGAAGCTCCCGCAGAGATGGCCTGGAGCTGAGATGACTAAGCTCCAGAAACTACAATCATCTTCCTATGTGCCAGGTATGACTCCAAGCAATGCAGTGTTTGCCCCGATACCCATTCATTCCATTTTTGTGAGGGCTCCTTGATACCACGCTTAGTTGAATGCAGCCTTGATGTCAAGGGCTGTCATTCTCTCCTCACCTCTGGAATTCAGCTGTTTTGTCCATGTTTGAACCAAGGCTGTGATGAGGTAAGGAGCTGAGTGGCCGTGGTGGAACCCAAACTGGGCATCACTGAGCAGGTTATTGCTGAGCAGTTGCTGCTTGATAGCACTGTCGATGACACCTTCCATCACTTTACTGATGATCGAGAGTAAATTGTTGGTGCAGTAATTGGCTGGGTTGGATTGTCCTTTTTGTGTACAGGAGGTATCGGGACAATTTTCCCCTACCGCATCCCAAAACCAGCCCAGCTCGTCCCCGCCTCCCTAACCTGTCCTTCCTCCCACCTATCCCCTCCTCCCACCTCAAGACCCACCCCCATCTCCTACCTACTAACCTCATCCCGCCCCCTTGACCGTCCTCCCTGGACTGACCTATCTCCTCCCTACCTCCCCACCTCCCCACCTACACTCACCTTTACTGGCTCCATCCCTGCCTCTTAGACCTGTCTGTCTCCTCTCCACCTATCTTCTCCACTATCCATCTTCTATCCGCCTCCCCCTCTCTCCCTATTTATTTCAGAACCCCCTTCCCCTCCCCCATTTCTGAAGAAGGGTCTAGGCCCAAAACATCAGCCTTCCTGCTCCTCTGATGCTGCTTGGCCTGCTGTGTTCATCCAGCTCTACACCTTGTTATCTCAGATTCTCTAGCATCTGCAGTTCCTACTATCTCTGATACATTAGGTGAGTGTTTGGTTTCCAATTAATGAGGCTTGCCTGCAGACAAACAACCCTACACTCTGAAAAATTCAATCACCTGAATTTAAAACCTGCTTCTAGCAAAATCCAGGGCTTGGAGGTCATAGAACAGGGTCATATGTGTTCCCTACACGAAGCCGGATTTGAACTTGGACCCTTCTGCTTCAGAGCTGACAGGATTAGTTATTGAGGGAACGGAACAGAGTGTGGAGGGAATTCTCCAATCATCAATTTATTTCCTACAGAGTATCAGGCACATTGCTCTAGTCATACTGTTATTTTGATCACCATCAGGGGAAGACTTCCAATGAATTGATACACAGACCTATCCTGGCTTCTCAGCTGTCATTCTGAGTTAGATCCACAACTTTTCTCAGGGAGCCTGTTTGCAGTAGGAATGATGTGGGTTACCAAGGAAACAGCAAATTAGCATTGATCAAACTAGTTGGTGCAAGTGACATGTCAAGAAGCTGCTAGTTACTGTTTCCAGGTGCTTTACACCACTCTCAGCCTCACAGTACAGCAGACAAGACAGGGGATGGGTTGTCTGTCAAACCTTAGCATTCAACTGACGAAGGAACAGCACTCTGAATGCCGGTTGGACTATAACCTGGTGTCATGTGATTTCTGACCTTGTCCGCCACAGTACAACACCGGCACCTCCACATCATATCTACTTTGCATCTCAATAAAAACCGAAAGAACTATGGATGCTGTAAATCAATTTCAAAAACAGAAGTTGCTGGAAAAGCTCAGCAGGTATGGCAGCATCTGTGAAGAAAAAAAATCAGAGTTAACATTTTTGGGTCAGGTGACCCTTCCTTAGAACTGTTTTGAGGAAGGGTCACTGGACCTGAAACGTTAACTCTGATTTTTTCTTTACAAATGCTGCCAAGACCTGCTGAGCTTTTCCAGCAATTTTTGTTTTAGCATCTCAATAACTCGTTCACCACCATTATCATTGTCTTTGTCATTTGCTGTTCCACTTACCCCGCAACTCCCCCATTCCATCTACATTGTAAAGCAGAATTTTCCAACCACTTTGTTTGTAAGAAGCCTTATCAGACTCAAACATCAACTCTGCTTCTTTCTGCACAGATGCTGCCAGACCTGCTGATTTTCCACAGCACTTTTTATTACTATTCTGGATTTCTGTTTTCTTTATGTGAAGAAAAACTTCTTGATTTAATTCTTTAATTAGTTCTAATTTGAAAGCTATGTTCCTATGCTTTGGAAATAATTTCTATGTCCACCATATCTACACCTCAATCAGATCACCCAGCAATTTCTAAACTTGATGAGGGGACTCAAAGCCTGTTTATGAAACTTGTCCATGTGACTTAACCCCCTAAGATCCAGCATTATTCTGGTGAATCTGTGCAGTACCCTCCCTACTGACACTGCAAAAGTTCTCCTTATTAATTGCTGGGGGCTCATGCCAAAATAGGAGAGCTGTCTCACAGACTAATCAAGAAACAGCCATCACCATCCCTGGATATGTATTGTCCTACTGGTATACCGGTGATCTACCTAACCCTAACCCTATTGCATACAGTCGGGACAGAATTGCCCTGGGAGTCCTCAACATTGGACCTCATGAAATCTCATGGCATCAGGTTAAACATGAGCAAGAGATCTCCTGGGCTGATGAATCAGTACTCCTCCACATTGAACAACACTTGGAGGAAGCTCTGAGGGTGACAAGAACACACAATATACTCTGGCTGGGGGATTTCAATGTCCACCACCAAGAGTGACCCAGCAGCAGCGTTACTCATTGAGATGGTCAGTTCCTAAAGGAGATAGTTGCTAGACCATGTCTGCGGCAGGCAGTGAGGGAACCAACAAGAGGGAAGAACGTAATTAACCTCAATCTTACCAATTTGCCAATTGCAGATGCATCTGTCCATGACAGTATCAGTAAGAACAACCACTGCACAGTCCTTTTGGAGATGAAGCCCTGGTGCACATTGAGAATAATCTCTATCATGGTACTACCACTGTATCACTGTCCTAAATGGGACAGACTTCGCACACATCTAGCAACTCAAGACTTGGCATCCATGAGGCGCTGTGGGCCATCAACTGCAGCAGAATTGTATTGCAGCGCAATTTGCAACCCCATGAACCAGCATATCCCCCACTCAACCATTACCATCAAGCCAGAGGATCAACCCTGGTCCAATGGAGAGTGCAGGAGGGCATGACAGGAGCAACACCAGGCATACATGAAAATGAAGTGTCAACTTGGTGAAGCTACCACAGTGTGCCAAACAGCATAAACAGCAAGTGATAGAGCTAAGCGATCCCATAACCAATGGATCTAATCAAAGCTGAAACAGTCCTTCCACATCCAGTTGTGAATGGGGGTGGACGATTAAACAACTCACTGGAGGAGGAGGCTCCACAAATATCCCCATCCTCAATGATGGAAGACCCCAACAGATCAATGCAAAAGATAAGGCTGAAGCATTTGCAGCAATCTTCAGCCAGAAGCGCCGAGTGGATGATCCAACTTGGTCTCCAGCACCACAGGTACTAATCCTCAGCTAATTTGATTCACTCCTCGTGATGTCAAGAAATGGTTGAAGGCACTAGACACCGTAAAGGCTGTAGGCCCTGACCAACATTCTGACAATACTAGTGAAGACTTGTGCTCCAGTACCTGCTGCTCCCCCAGCCAAGCTGTTCCAGTACAGTTACAACACTAGCATCTACCCGACAATGTGGAAAATTGCCCCGATATGTCCTGAACACAAAAAGCAGGACAAATCCAACTTGGCCAATTACCACTCCATGTTTACTCTCGCTTATCAGTAAAGTGATGGATGATGTCATCAACAGTGCTATCAAGCACCTGCTCAGAAATAACCTGCTCAGTGACGCCCAGTTTGGGTTCCGCCAGGGCCACTCAGCTCCTGACCTCATCACAGCCTTGGTTCAAACATGGACAAAAGAGCTGAATTCCAGAGGTGAGGTGAGAGTGTAAGTCCTTGAAATCACATCCACATTTGACTGAGTGTGACATCCAGGAGCCCTAGCAAAACTGGAATCAATGGGAATCGGGGGAAAACTCTCCACTGGTTAGTAATACCTAGCACATTGGACGATGATTGTGGTTGTTGTTAGTCACTCATCTCAGCTGCAGAACATCTCTGCAGGAGTTCCTCAAGGTAGTTTCCTAGGCCCAAACATCTTCAGCTGCTTCATCAATGACCTTCCCTCCAAAAAAAATTCAGAAGTGGGGTTGTTCGCCAATTATTGCACAATGTTCAGCACCATTTGTGACTCCTCAGATACTGAAGTTCACATTCAAGTGCAACAAGACCTGGACAAGTGACAACGTTTGCACCACACAAATGCCAGACAATGACCGTTTCTAATAAGAGACAATCAAATCACTGCCCCTTGATATTCAATGGTGTTACCATTACTGAATCCCCCACTACCAACATCTTTGAGGTTACCATTGAGCAGAAATTCAACTGGACTCATGATGTAAACACTGTGTCTACAAGTCCAGTCCAGAAACTCAAGTGGACTTGTCATATAAATGCAGTGGCTACAAGAACAGGTCAGAGGCTAGGAATACTGTGGCAAATAACTCACCTCCTAACTCCCCAAAGCATGTCCATGATCTGCAAGACACAATTCAGGAGTGTGATGTAATAATTCCCACTTTCCTGGAATGGTGCAGCTCCAGCAACACTCGAGAAGCTGTACACTATCCAGGAAAAAGCAGCCTGCTTGACTGGCCCCACACCCGTAATTATCTATTCCCTCCACCACTGCTGCTCAGTAGCAGCAGTGTGTGTACTATCTACAAGATGCATTTTAGAAATTCACCCAGAATACTTTGACAGCACTTTCCAATCACACAACCACTTCCATCTAAAGGGACAAGGGCAGAAAATACATGGAAACACCACCACGTGCAAATTCCCCTCCAAACCACTCACCATCCTGACTTGGAAAATATCCCTGTTCTTTCACTGTTGTTGGGTCAAAATGTTGGGATTCCCTCCTTCATGGCATTGTTGTCAACCTACTGCATGTGGACTGTAGCAGCTGACGAATGCAGCTCACCATTACCTTCTCAAGGGCCAATAAGGATGGACATTAAATAATGGCCAGGCAGCGATGCCCACATCCCGTGAATGTATTTTAAAAAACCTCTGGAATTCAGCTCTTTTGTCCATGTTTGAACAAAAGTTGTAATGAGGTCAGGAGCTGAGTGACCCCGGTGGAACCCAAACTGAGCGTCAGAATATACAGAAATTTGATACTTCTGTGTCCAACTGGCTCTACGTTGATGTTTCTCCTCAGGTGCTGTCTCCACCTGGAGGCTTCACTTGATTTAGAATACCTGGTAAGGGGCATTATCAGATGACTTGCAAGAGATATATGGCCTCACTCCAATAACTGTTCACTATTTACACTTCTCAATAATCTGTACCTCCCACAACTTTTCTCTATTAAAGTCCTCAGTAATCTTAAACTCCAATTTCTGATGTCCATTAATATTGCTCATTTACCTCCAACTCCAAATAAATGGCAGAAATGGTCATATCCAAATCATTTATTGAAGGACATACAAACACAATTACACATTAATGATATTATTATTATATCACGTGATATGCTTATACCAGTCCAAGTTCCCAAAAGGACAAAGGGTTCCAGTAATATTACAGCATGAAATGATCTTCTCTCTTTAGTTGATCTGTGGTGAAGTTTGCCTTACAGCACACCCAAAGATCTCACTGACATGGCAATGTGCATACCAGTGGTGCAGCAAGCAATGCCAGTGAGATAATCCTCCTGAAAATGCCAGTGACATCAGAAAGATCTGATGGTGGGGATATTGTTGGAGTCTATAATAAAGGACAGGGTAACTGATCACCTCGAAAAATTTCAGTTAACTAGGGAGAGTCAGCGTGGATTCATGAAGGGTGGGTCATGCCTGACAAACCTCATTAAGTCGCGGTGGCTCAGTGGTTAGCACTGTTACCTCAGAGCACCAGGGACCCGGGTTTGATTCCAGCCTTGGGTGACTGTCTGTGTGGAGTTTGCACATTCTCCCTGTGTCTGCGTGGATTTCCTCCAGGTGCTCCAGTTTCCTCCCACAGTCCAAAGATGTGCAGTTGAGGTGGATTGGCCGTGTTAAATTGCCCGTAGTGTTCAGGGATGTGCAGATTAGGTGGGTTATAGGGGTATGGGTCTGGGTGGGATGCTACAAGGGTCAGTGTGGACTTGTTGGGCTGAAGGGCGTTTCCACACTGTAGGGATTCTAGGATTCTATGAACTGTTTTGAAGAGGTGTCAAAGGTAGTGGACAGATGTAAGTCAATGAATGTTATTTATATTGACTTCCGGAAGGCTTTTGATAAAGTCCCACACAGGGAACTGTTAACTAAGGTGGAAGCCCACAGAATTGAGGGAAAATTGTAGACATGGATAGGAAATTGATTGAGTGGCAGGAAATAGAGAGTTGGAATAATGGGTAAGTACACAAACTGGCAGGACATGCCTGGTGATGTCTCACAGGAATGTGTTGGGGTCTCATTTATTCACAATATTCATTAATGACTTGGATAATGGCATATAAAGCCAAATATCCAAATTTGCTGATGACACAAAATTCGGCAACATTATAAAGAGTGTTGACAACAGCACAAAATTACAACAAGATATTGGTAGGTCAGGTGAATTGGCAAAGCTGTAGCAGATGGATTTTAATATAAGAAACTGTGAGGTTATCCATTTGGACTGAAAAAGGATCGGTCAGGGTATTTTTTTAAGAAGGCACAAAGTTAAATAGAATGGATGTCCGATGAGATTTGGGGGTTCAGGTGCATAGCTCTTTAAAATGCCACAAATAGAAAATAATCAAGACGACTAACGGAATGCTGGCCTTCGTATCTAAAGAGCTGAAATATAAGGATGCAGACATTATGCTGCAGTTATTACGAAACCGTAGTTAAACCCCACTTGGAGTACTGTGACCAGATCTGGGCACCACATCTTAGGAAAGATGTTTTGACCCTGGAGGGTGTTCAACACAGGTCTTTAAGGATGATACCTAGACTTCAGGGGTTGTTATGAGGAGAGATTAGCCAAAACGAGGCCTTTATTCTCTAGAATTTAAGAGGTTAAGGGTGATCGAACTGAGGTCTTCAGGATATTAACTGGGAAAGACAAGTAGATAAACTATGTTCCACTGGTTGAAGATCTTAGAACCAGGGGGATAGTCTAAGAATTAGGGTTAGGCTATTCAGGAGAGATGTTAGAAAGCACTCGACACGCAAACAGTAGTGGAGATTTTAGAAATCTCTTCCTCAAACGGCAGTCAATGCTGGTTCAACTGTTAAATGTTAATCTGAGATAGATATTTTTCATTAAGCAATGGAATCAAGGGATATAGGCCCAAGGCAGGCAGATGGAGTTAGGCCACAGTTTAGCAACAATTTTATTGAATGGCGGAGCAGGCTCCAAAGGCTGGTAGAGTTGACCCCCGAACTTACAAACTGAAACAGTTTAGGGGTGGCATCGTGGCTCAGTGGTTAGCACTGCTGCCTGACAGCACCAGGGTCCCAGGTCCAAATGTGAAGATTTACCAGGTTTCTATTATAGGGAGAAGCAGGATAGGCTGGGACTTTTTACACTGGAGCATAGGATGTTGAGGGGTGACTGTATAGAGGTTTATAAAATCATGAGGGTTACAGATAAGGTGAAAAGCAGGTGTCTTTTCCCTAGGGTAGGGGAGTTCAAAACTAGGGGGCACATTTTTAAGGTAAGAGGAGAAAGATTTAAAAAAGATGTGAGGTGGATAATTTTTTTTTAAACACAGAGTGGTTCGTATGTGGAATGAACTCCTGGAGGAAGTGGTGGATGGCAGGTACAGTTACAACATTTAAAAGACATTTGGATAAGTACATGAATAAGAAATGCTTGGAGCCACATGAGCCAAGCACAGGCAGGTGGGACTAGTTTAGTTTGGGATTATGGTCGGCATGGATTGATTGGACCGTTGGGTCTGTTTCCATGGTGTATGAGTGTGACTGTATGTGTGGAGTTTGCTTGTTCTCTACCTGTCTGCATGGCATTCCTCCAGGAGCTCCAGTTTCCTCTCACAGTCCAAAGATTTGTGGGTTACATATATTGGCCAAGGTAAATGTGAGGTTACGGTAATAGGTTGGGGTTGGGGGTGGGGGCGGGGGGAACTGCTGGGTCTGAGCGGGATGTTCTTCAGAAAATCAGTGTAGATTCAATGGGCCAAATGGCCTCTATCTACGCTGTAGGGATCCTATGATTCTTAAAACAAAATGAATTGCAGAACTAAGCCAAACTTGAAAATGGTAAAACAAACAAACAGACAATTGTCCAATGTAGTTTGGAGAGAGGTTTGTGAGGTTGAATCATAGATGCCTACATGTGAGCAACTGGGGGCATGTTACAGAGCTGTTTGTCTTCATAATTGAAATGAACATTATGGTTATGTGTATTACAGTGTACAGTTGGCAAAACACACAAGTCAGTCTACATTTATGGAAAAACTAACAAGCTGCAGTTGCTGGAAATCTGAAACAAGAAAAAGATATGTCTGGAAAGATTCAATCTCTGTACAGTGATCAAGGCAGTTAAGACATCAGACTCCTCACTAGAACTGGAAGTTATTACCAACATATAACATTTAAATAGGAGTAAGATAAAGGGAAGGGGAAAGATAAATACATCCACACACACACATGCAACACACATGCACACACAACACATGCACGCATAATTACACAGATACGCAGACACAACACACACACACACATGACAGATTCACATCTGATGGGTTTTTTTTCATTTCACAGTGAATCTTTGTGAATTCTACAATGCTTGAAAATTCTAGCTGGGAGATGTTTCTCCAGCCATGGGATGGTTCTACACGACACAACACACTCAGTCAATATTCAACGTCATTATTATTGTGATGACCAAAACATTGGACAGCTGATAAGCGGCTTGCTGTTTAAGTTCTTGTTGTGATGTACCGGGCCACATTGACATTACATCTTCCTTTCTGACAGCCTGTAAGATTTTTGTACCAAAGTCAATATCTGTTTCTTTTCTTAAAGGAGTTGATGTGACCAGCCAATGTAGGAAGAAGTTTCATCAGCTTCACTGTCCAATCATACCCAAGCTGAAGTTCATGAGACATAACATTCACTCTTGGACAATGTACGGGATTTATAAACATACTTTGCTGGAATAGGCTTTCAAATAAATGGCAATGCATTTGGCCTCGGGGTATAACGACTGGCTGAAGCCCAAACTCGTTTTAGAACCCGTGTTTACTGGACACAAACTCAAACCTCTCACTGACAAAAAATCACCTCTGGCAGTAGCCCTGTGGACCAGTTTCCCTCTGCACTGTGGGCCAGTGACCATCTTCATCCTCCTCCGAGTGGGTGATCGCATCCTCTGGCGCCATCTCTTGGTCACTGGGCTGTCCTTCTATGTACTCCTGGATGGTGGGCAGTGCCCCCTGCAGGCTGCAGCGCCGACGTAGCCCCACCAAGAGAGGCTGGGGCATGGAGCAGATGTCTGCGTTGTTCCCCAGGTCAATCCAGGACAGTGCCGGATACTTGTTTGGCTTCTTCATCATCTCGGTCATTTCATTGACAACGAGCCGGGTCAGTCGGTTCCCATTCAGCGCCAGGTTGGTTAGTTTCGGAAGTGCTGCCAGCAAGGGCAACAGAAGCCGTAGGCCATCGTCTGCCAACTCAGTAAAGCTCAAATCGATGGATGTCAAATGGTCTCTGTTCAGCTGCAAGTAGTATGCCACACGGTGAATGTCCCTGGGAGAGAGCGGCATTCCCGATAGATCCAGGGAGTCATTGGTGGGATTTTTCTGCAATGCAGCTTTTACACTAAAGGGAAAAATAAACAGTAGATTATTTGAATCAATGTTCCTTGTTACATACTTGTTATTTCTAACCCTTGTCATGGACCAGACCAAACCCCCTTCAGATATATCAAGATGATAGCTAGATGCTAAATTTTATCTTGTTTAAAGTCAATTGTAAGGAGTTGTGTTCCAGATGTAACTTGATTGTGGGTAGCACAGCACCAGGAAGCCAGGTTTGATTCCATCCCAACGCAAGTGTCTGTGTGGAGTTTGCACATTCTCCCCGTCTCTTGCGTGGTTTCCTCTGGGTATTCCAGTTTCCACCACAGTTCAAAGATGTACAGACTACATGGATTGGCCTTGCTAAATTGCCCAGTGTCCAGGGATGTGCAGGTTAGGTGCACTAGCCATAGAAAATGCAGGGTTACAGGGATAGGGTAGGGAGGTAGGTCGGACTTAATAGGCTGAATGGTCTGCTTCCACACTGTAGAGATTCTATGATTGGTCTTGCTCCTTGGCTTTAAGCAAAACACACTTTATTATTACACCCAGTTAAAATACAAACAAAAAGAAAAATTGGTATAACTAACTATTGAAAAAAAACAACAGAATAATAGATTATCTAACTACTAAACAGCAACTATTTCAATATAGTAACATCCAATAAACACAACCTTGGCAAAGGCAAATTCAGTAAAATAGATGGTCTCACATGTGTCTAGTCCAGGAGAAAAGAACACCGAGAGAAAATTCTGGCAGAGAGAGTGAAGTCAAGTGTTTTGCTGACAAAGTGAGAAATGTACAGCAGCTTCAAAACCTCAACAACTACTGAAAGCTAAACTAAAGCCCTGGTTCTGTTGGAGCCTCACTCCACCCATTTATGCTGCATCTATTATTCTATCTTAAAACAAAACAGGGCCTCACAAGCTGTTTACTGGTTTCGAAGAGACAACTATTTGGCACCTCTCTCCAACCTCTCTTAATGATTAAAAAAGGACAAAATACACCTCCTAAAGCCATGGTATCGTCCCACCTTGACCTGCAGACACTCACCAAGAAATCAATTGTAGTTCGTCCACCAACTATCAGGAGATCAGTGGGTTGAATGAATAAAAAAGCAGGAATCCCTTATGGTGAGGCTATATTGATGAGCTGATCAGTATGTGCAGCATTCATATTAAAACCATAAGAAATAGGAACAGAAGTAGGCCGTTCGGCCCCTCAGGTCCATTCCTGCAATTCAACTGGATTCAACCGCATGGAAGGGCATGTCCTAGAAATTATCCCTACCTCCAACACATTGGTCAATCCGGATATGGTGGGGGGGGAAGAGGATGTCGGAAGGGACAGTACTGTGTATCAACTACAGAATCAAAAGCTCCAAACACACAATCCAATTTCTGCTTCACCTTTCACCTGGCAGTTACTATATTTTGACTTGATTTATTTATTGTCACATCTATCTTGTTACAAAATACAGTGAAAAGTATTGTATAGTATTGCCACTCTCTGGCGCCATCTTAAAACACAGAAAAATAAACCAAAACACAGAATATAAAGGCGGAAAAATGAAGAAATAAACAGAGAGTCCACTTTCCAGTCCTTCTTCTTAAGTGCTCCATCAGGGCCGTCAGCCTGGTGGCCAGGCACAAAGTGCCCTACACAATGCCACAGCTGGAATGAACATTGCCATTCTTCGGCGCCATCTTGGTTAGATACTTGATGACAAAACCGGAATTAAAAAAGCAGAATAAATGAAGCAAAGCCAAAAGGAATGAGAAATGTCCAAATATTAAAGTCTTATTTAAGTCTTATCTCTTTGCAGGTACCGAGACCAAACCACAGCTTGGCGTATCCGGGAGGAGCTGAGTGCTTGCAGGCGCTGACGTTACTGCCTCCAGCCTCCTGCTGCTATGGCCGCCACCTCTGACTCTATAACTACTGGTGCCGCAACTGGGTCCTGGAGCGTGCTCTGGCTTGGAAGATGCACATTCAACAACAAGAGCTGGAAGTGCTCAAGGTATCTGACACGACTACCCCACAGACTAGCAGAAAGTGGAAGCAGCCCCCATCCCACACTTCAGTCAGTAATTGAGGGAAGTTAGATAAAGGATAGGGCAGACTGTCAAGTACTACCACCAAGGGAAAAAAAGAAACTAGACATTCTTGAAGGAGATAGAGAACAGGAATTTCAGGAACAGAAATGGTGGAAAAGGGTGTGGGATTGGGGGATGAATGTTAATATACATCCCTGGATCAGGATAATAACACATGTATTAGTAAGAATACAACTGGTATTGGCTCTGACATGGGGAGCAATGGCCTGTAGGTCTTGTAGGTAACGTATGTTACAGAAAGTGCTGACAATAGCAGGACATACCGACTTGAGAGGCATGTTATACTGGCTGAAAGAAATTGAGCAGTAGCCTCGGTTAAAAGGACTTTTCCAGCCAATTCTAACCAAAAGGGTGATTGTTAGAGATGCCCTTGGCTTAAGCAGCATAAAATGGCTGAAAGTGGTTTTCAGTTGACTTAAGATGGCTCAGGAAGAATTTAAGCTGAAACAGCTTAGGGTGGCACGGTGGCTCAGTGGTTAGCACTGCTGCCTCACAGTGCCAGGGACCCGGGATCGATTCCACCCTCAGGTGACTGTATGTGTGGAGTTTACAAGCTCTCCCTGCGTCTGCGTGGGTTTCCTCCAGGTGCTCCAGTTTCCTCCCACAGTCCTTGGCCATGCTAAGTTGCCCATAATGTCCAAGGATGTGTGGGTTAGACATGGGAAATGCAGGCATAGGGATAGGATTTTCTTTGAAGGGGCAGTGTGGACTTGTTGGGCCGAATGGCCTGTTTCCACACTGTAGAGATTCTATGAGGTGTTTCCATAGAATGCTATTTGAAGTTAAACTATAAGATAAATAGCTTAAGATTAAACATGAAGAGTCTTATGAAATGTATACATCGGGCCCTGTGGAACAAAAGCAGATGTAGCTGCTTGTGTAGAGACAGTTAGATGAGGTAGTTTTGAAGAATGCCAGTGTATAGAAGGGAAGGGTCTGATCACACATTCACATGCTGTTAACAGCCCCGGGATATAGTTAGATGTTACACAGCTGAATTGGGCTGAGTAACTGTATTTAAACTGTATGTTTCCCTTTATTCAGTGGAGGAGTTCCTGGCCTGCCCACGGTGTAAAACAATAAACTCTTTGATATTTGAAGTGGACCTGGGGGTCGAGGGATTCATATGGTCATTCCACGCCAACAGTTAAACTAATCTAAATGTCATCTTAATCTAGTTACCTTGGATTTACTCCTTCTATGAAGGCAGCGAATTTCTCTCACTTATAATTTACAGATTATGGAAGCTGTTGTTTCAGCTAAGATTCTTCCTGAGCCATTTTATGTCAACTGAGAACTATTTTATACTACCTCAGCCATGGGCAGCACCTAACAGGGCTCCAGATACAATCTCACCAGCACCTTGTACAGTTGTAGTAAGACGTCCGAAGATGTGCAGGTTAGGTGGATTGGCCATGCTAAATTGCCCATAGCGTTCAGGGATGTGCAGGTTAGGTGGGTTAGCCATGAGAAATGCTGTGTTACAGGGAGGGGCTAGGGGATTGGATCTGAGTGGGATGCTCTTTGGAGGGGCAGTATGGACCCGATGGACTGAATAGTCCGCTTCCATGCTGTAGGGATTCTATGATTGTAGGGATTTGATGATTCCCTACACTTATACTCCAAACCCCATGAAATAAGTGCCCACATTCCATTAGCTTTCCCAATACCTGCTGGGCCTGTGTGCCAGCTTTCTGTATTTCATGTACAAGTACCCTCAAAAGACTTTATGTTACAACTTTCCGCAGTTTTTCTCCATTTAAATAATACTGTTCTTTTATTCTCCTGTCCATTATGAACAACTTTACATTTTCCCACATTACAATCTATTTGCCAATATTTTTCCCACTTATTTAAACTATGAATATCTTTCTGTAAACTGTTTGTATCCATCTCACAACTTGCCTTTCTACTTATTTTAGTGTCGTCTAAAAATTTGGCTACAGCACATTCACTTCCTTCCTCCAAGTCATTAATACATATTCTAAACACATGGTCCCAGCACCCAACCCTGTGGAACCCACAGGATACAAGTTGCTAATCTGAAAAAGAACTCCTTATCCCCACTTGCTGTTTCCTGCCCATGAAACAATTATCTATCTACGTTAATATACTACCTCTAACACCGTAGGCTATTATCTTATGACTTAATCTTTTGCGAGGTACCTTATTGAACACCTTCTAGAAGTTCAAATACAATACGTCTACTGGTTTTCCCAATATCCAGTCTGGTTGAGACTTCCTTGAAAAACTAATAAATTAATCAGAAACAATTTTCCTTTCATGAAGCTATGCTGACTCTGCTTGATTAGATTATTTCCTTAACAATTGATTCCAGTTATTCCAAAGTGCTCCTTTGCAGGATTCTGAATTTATCCCAATCTTCACTGACTTTTGCTTCCTTATATGCCTTCCTTACAACTTGAATATTCTCCTTAACTTCCTTAGTTAGCCATGTTGGTTTATCCCTCTCTTAGAATCTTCCCTCCTTACTGGGATGTATTTTACTGAGTCATGAATTGCCTCCTTAAATGTCTGCTACTGTTTGCTGACTGTCATTTCTGCTAATCTATCCACCCAGTTCACTTTAGCTAATTCCATCCTAATTCCATTGTAATTTCCTTTATTTAAGGGAAACATGGTTGTTTCTGACCCAAGTTTCTCACTTTCAAACTGAATATTACATTCTATCATGTTATGATCACTACTTCCGCGAGGATCTTATACTCGAGAGGTCAATTACTAAACCTGCCTCATTACCCCTTAACAGTTCCAAGATAACCTGTTCTCTGGTTGGGTCCAATGATATATTACTCTAGGAAACACAGGAGCCCTAGCAAAACTGGAATCGATAGGTACCAGGGGGCAAACGCGCCTCTGGTTGGAGTCATGGCACATAGGAAGATGGTCATGTTTGTTGGAGATCAGTCATCTCAGCCTCAGGACATCACTGCAGGAGTTCCTCAGGTTAGTATCCTAGGCTCAATCATCTTCCCTCTATCATAAGATCAGAAGTGAGGATGTTCACTGATGATTGGGCAATATTCAGTACCATTCACGATTCCTCAGATACTTAAGCAGTCCATGTTCAAATGCAACTAGATCTGGACAATGTCCAGGCTTGGGCTGACAAGTGGCAAGTAACATTTACGCCACACAAATGCCAGGCTATGACCAACACCAATAAGAGATAATCTAACCACTGCCCCTTGATATTCACTGGTGATACCATCACTGAATCCCCCGCTGTCAACATCCTGTGGGGATTACCATTGACCAGAAACTTAACTGGACTTGCCACATAAACACAGTGGCTACAACAGCAGAGGCTAGGAATACTGTGGCAAGTAACTCACCTCCTGACTCCCCAAAGCCTGTCCACCATCTACTCACAAGTCAGGTTGCGACGGAGGTACTCCCCACTTACCTGGATGGGTACAGCTCCAACAACACTTAAGAAGCTTGATACCATCCAGGACAAAACAATCCGCTTAACTGGCACCACATACACAAGCATCCACTCCCTCCACCACCAATTCTAAGTAACAGCAGTGTGTACTATCTACAAGATGCACTGCAAAAATTCACCAGTGTAAGAGAATAAGGGGGTCAGTGCATCAGGGAGTGAGTGTGTAAATGTTTAAGGGGGTCAAGGTGTGAGTGTAAGGCAGTCATGGTGTGAGTGTAAGACAGTCGGGGTATGAGTGTAAGGGGGTCAGTGTGTGTGTATAAGGGATCAGTGTGTGTAAAGGGGTGAGTGTATGTGTAATGGGGTCAGGGTGTGTGTGTAACGGGGTGAGTGTGTCATCCTAACTGTCCAAAAAGTTGCCAGTTAATATTACTGAGGTGAATAATAAATCCACAGTCCCAATACCGTACAGGTATGTTGTCCCGACCAATAGCTATGGAGATGAATCTCGGCAGGAATGTAATAAGACTTTGGTAATTCACTGTGTTAGTTTGGACAGGAATAAAGTGAGTCAGAACATGATGATAGAGAGACAGAAATAAGAGGTGCTACCTTACCACTCCCAGCTGGGTCTGTTATAAACTCTGCTCAGTGAGTAGGAAGGGGGTGAATTTTTCGAATTTCAATCTCCGTATGCAGAATAAGCTGAGACTGAATTTCCCACATCATGACTGGAGAGACTTAATCCTTCCTGATTTTCAGCAGTCTCCACAGGCAGTTTGCTGCTGGTCAGATAGTAGAGACAAGAGCCCAATCTTTCTATGTATACACACAGCACTGACAGTACTTACTCCCTTTGTGATCACAGACTCCTCATCTTCCGTTATTCACCATGGCAACAGCAGCATAATGAGCTGTACGGAACCAGACTCTGAGCTGAACCCATGCACTCTGTCTGCTTTCACTGCAAGTCCTGACAACACCAATTAAAAACCACAATGTGCATTGATGTCTGGGCAGTAAGCTGCTGGTGTATACTCATCACATTTTTAAACTAACAGAACCTGATTTCATATTTCTACCTTGCAGCCCAGAGTCCCTGCTAGCTTCAGAAATCAGAAGATCCAAGATTCCCACTCAATGGGCCATTGTTCGACCACGGAGTGGAGACCCCCTGCCCATTCGGGAAATATGTTTTAACAAGCAAGGCAGGCAATGGAACCTAGCAACAAGAGATTGGGACACAGACACTGTGAGACAGTAGGACTGGCACTGTGAGACTGGCACTGTCAGAAATTGGTGACAGTGGCACTGTGGGAGTGAGAGGCATTGTCACTGTGGAGACTACCCAAAACACTGGTGCCAGGGAATGGGAGACATTGGCACTGTGGGAAATGGACACTGGCACTGTGGGCACAGAATATTTATTGGTACCTTGGGAGCCACATACACTGACACTGGTGGAGTGTGAGACATTGTCACCGTGGGAACGGTACACCAATACTTGGGGAGCAAGAGAAACCAATTCTATGCCAGTGGGCCTTTGAAACTATGGGTGTGGAAAGCAGGGACACTGGCTTTGTGGGAATGAGCATTGACATCGTCATTCTGTCAACACAAAATTATTCCTTTTTTAACATGATATTTGTGACATCTGTTTTGAGACTCACTCCCACTGTGGTTTCCAGTCTGTGTGTTGCTGGTACAGTGTGATAAACTATAATTGTGCCAGTGTTTCTAGGCTTACATATGTGTGTGATTACACCATCGGTCATTATGGCTTTACACTTGCAACCTACACCTGAGTCAACAGGATATAGTTCCATGGAAAAATGGTCATTACTGATTTGGCCCTGATTTCACTTTTCATTACTGTTTGTGTAAACAACTGTCACTTCTTACTTTCTTCATAAACCTCACCGAATCACCTGCGTCACTAATCAAAATGCAAATTACCAAGCACTACCAAGTAGTGGCCGTCCATTCTTATTCATTCAAACTGAAGTTAACTTTCCCCTGATCTGAATCCTGCAGCACAAAGAATTAGTGCATTGCTACAGTTTTATCAATTTCCCTTGTATTTTTCACCACTTTAGTCAGACCATGTTCAACAGACCTTCTTTTCTCAGCTAAACAAGTCCAACTTCCTCAACATTTGCCATTTAGGGTGGCAGAGTCGTTAGCACTGCTGCCTCACAGCGCCAGGGACCCGGGTTCGATTCCAGCCTCGGGTGACTGTGTGGAGTCTGCACATTCTTCCCGTGTCAGTGTGGGTTTCCTCCCGCAGTCCAAAGATGTGCAAAGGTTAGGGTGAATTAGCAATGTTAAATTGCCCCGTAGTGTCCAGGGATGTGCGGGCTAGGTGGATTAACCGTGGGGAATGCAGGGTTACAGGGATGGAATAGGTCTGGGTGGAATGCTCTTTGGGCGATTGGTGCAGACCCAAAGGACTGAATGCCTCTTTCCATACTGTGCATATTCTATGAATCTGTAATGTTTGTCGTGTTATGTCTCATGGTCGGTGGACCTTTAAGAGACATGCTCATGATATCATCACTGCATCATAGCATGCAACCTGAGGGGTAGACTCCATCTTAATCTGGATCACTTAGAGCATGACACTCCATTGAAAACCTGCTGCTCTCTGTTGTAATTGAACAGATTAATATTTGCCCAGATGCTTGTTTGCATGAGGAAAGTAATGCTTACATAATAATTAGCTGCTATAAACATATATTGGATTCTTCAATACCACAATATTCCCACCCGGATTCTATAGCTATGGGAGATAATATAAACACTGATGCATTAGATTCACACCAACTTCACTTCCTCATCTTGGATTGGACTGATCTCTTGCTTTTCAAGGGCAATAATATTTTGATACTGTTTAAAACCTTGCTTTCTTAATTTTAATCCTACTGAATTTAATGAGGAACGTTTCCAGTGAAGGGAAGCTCAGCAGCTGTGAGGCGGACAGAGAGAATCATCATCATCAAATATCTTGAACACAAGCATCATTTAGTAACCCAGACAGGGTGGGTACTTACCAGGCTTGTGACTTCTGCCTGGGCACAGTCTGCCTGTGCCACTTAGAGTGTGGGGTCAGATGGTAGATGAGCTGTCGACAAAGCTTCTCAGAGGATTTCAGGGGCTCCAGTTCCTGAAAAAAAAAAAGCAGTCATAGAGTCAGATAGCATGGAAACAGACCCTTCAGTTCAACTCGACCATGCTGACCAAGTTTCCCAACTAAACTAGTCTCATTTACCTGCATTTAGCCCCTATCTCTGTAAACCTTTCCTATCCATGTACCTGTTTGAATGTCTTTTAAATGTTGTAACTGTACCTCCATCCACCACTTCCTCTGCCAGTTCATTCCACATACAACCACCCTCTGTGAAAAGTTGCCCCTGCAGTTCCCTTTAAATCTTTCCCCTCTCACCTTAAAAATAACCCCTCTAGTCTTGTACCGCACACCCTAGGGAAAAGACCTTGGCTATTCACTTTATCAATGCCCTTCATGATTTTCTAAACCTCAGTAAGGTTACCCCTCAACCTTATTTATATCCATTAATGCAGAAAAGTGTGAGGTGATTCACTTTGGAAGGAGTAACAGGAATACAGAGTACTGGGCTAATAGTAAGATTCTTGGTAGTGTGGATGAGCAGAGAGATCTCGGTGTCCATGTGCATAGATCCCTGAAAGTTGCCACCCAGGTTGTTAAGAAGGCGTATGGTGTGTTAGGTTTTATTGGTAGAGGGATTGAGTTTTGGAGCCATGAGGTCATGTTGCAGCTGTACAAAACTCTGGTGCGGCCGCACTTGGAGTATTGCATACAGTTCTGGTCGCCGCATTATAGGAAGGATGTGGAAGCATTGGAAAGAGTGCAGAGGAGATTTACCAGGATGTTGCCTGGTATGGAGGGAAGGTCTTATGAGGAAAGGCTGAGGGACTTGAGGCTGCTTTCGTTAGAGAGAAGAAGGTTAAGAGGTGACTTAATAGAGACATATAAGATGATCAGAGGATTAGATAGGGTGGACAGCGGGAGCCTTTTTCCTCGGATGGTGGTGGCTAGCACGAGGGGACATAGCTTTAAATTGAGGGGTGACAGATATAGGACAAATGTCAGAGGTAGGTTCTTTACTCAGAGAGTAGTAAGGGCGTGGAATGCCCTGCCTGCAACAGTAGTAGACTCGCCAACTTTAAGGGCATTTAAATGGTCATTGGATAAACATATGGATGATAATGGAATAGTTTAGGTTAGATGGGCTTCAGATTGGTTTCACAGGTCGGCGCAATATCGAGGGCCGAAGGGCCTGTACTGCGCTGTAATGTTCTATGTTCTATGTTCCTACGCTGCAGGGAAAAAGGTCCCAACCTATCCAGCCTCCCTTCACGACTCAAACTCTCCAGTGCCAGTGACATCCTTGTAAATCTTTTCTGCACCCTTTCCAATTTAATAATTTTCTTCCTGTAGCAGTCTGGCCTGTTTATAGTGCAGCCCACCCTTAAAAATACAATTTTTCTTTATAATGATAAGAGACAGAGGTAACCAATCATTAAAATCTAAAAGGTACTAATATTTATTATCATAGAGGCAGAATCATTCAATATGTTAAAGCCCACGTTGGATAGATTCTTGATTGACTTAAGGGAATCAAAGGGCGTATGGGCTCTACAAGAATTAGAAGCACATTTATCAAATAGCAGAGCAGGCTTGATGGGCTGAATGGCCTCCTTTTGTTCCTAATTCATATACAGTACCTGTACGTATGACATGTTGATGGCACATTGACCTTTACCTTGAAGCAACTGGAATATAAAGTGATGTTACATTTGTATAGTCAGGCTCTAGCATGAGCTAGAGCACTGCACCTTGGAAACAGTACGTTGGCCTTGGAGGGGGGGGATGCAGTACAAATAGTTCCAGCAGTATACCAGTACTAAAAAGGGGTTAAATTAGAGACAGTTTGCTTGTATATCTGGCTCATACTCCCTTGAGCAGGGGGCTGTCAACACCGTCTCTCCCACCCCGACCACTATCTTACATCTTTCTCATACATCTCCCCCTGATGTCGATCAGGCTGGGTTTTTGCAACTTTCCCTTGAGTGAATATTTCTCTGATGCCTTGGTGATTAGATTGAAGAGAAGACTGCAGACAGGACCAGAACACTACACCATATAACTTCAACACGACAGTGCACGAGTTAAACTCCACTGACAGGTCTAGATAACTCCTCATTGTGTGTTAGTTAGGTATTCATCACTGTTCTGCAATGCCATCTGTTGACAGACTCAAATCCCATGGACAATTTGCCACCATACATTCTGTTCTCCATACTTCTGTCGATATTAGTTACAGACAGTGTACTTGTTTTTGGTTAAAAGTCCAATGTTTGTCTCCAATGCATTAAAAAGTAATACTGAACACAAGGTTTTTGTCATGACAATATAGAGTAATATTTACCACAGTTTTCCCATATACAAGCATTGCCCCCTGGCCCAGACTCACTTACTTCCATGATTTTAAATTACCTGTGAACTTTACCTTCTCTCTCATGTTTTCTTGATCCGGATACTTTGTCTTTGCCTATATCAGGAAATATGTTGGCCTGTGCCCTGATCTCTAGGACTGCCACTGTGTAAAACCAGTATTATTCCTCTACTGTCTATTGTGCAATTCCACATCTATCACCACAGTTTCCTTCAGATACCCACTGCCAAAACCTTTCACATGGAATGTATGAACGAGGCAGTGATCGGTTAGTGGATGATGGAGGGAGGGTTTTAGTCAGTGGATGAAGAAATGAAGGTTCTGGTCAGTCATGTTAAATATTGTTCAATATAATGTGTGTCTCAAAATGTTTTATTCTGGAATGAAATTGTAGCAATTAGTTTATACTAAGTAATCTGAGCTGGTATCACGGTCTCCATGGTTACAGCACTGAAATCTGGAGCGGAGAAAGTAGTTATTTGGCCTTTGCTGATTCCAAGGAGTAAGGAGGCCATGGAGACAGTGTTAATAAACTGGTGGGACAGCAGTATTGCTCTGTATAGGACCATCAACATGGTAAACGCATCCTGTGGCTCAGTACAATGGATCCCGAGGGGCTACCTCAGACCAAACTTAAACTGTAACAAAGTCCATTTAATCTGGTAAAACATCCCAAACACAACATGGCTGGAAATCTAACTCAATCTGGAGCAACAGGAGACTCTGGCGATAGAGAAATGAGAGCGTGTGTTTCACCCGCCTTGGGTAAGGTTCTCCAATTAGTTATGATTTCAGACAGGATACCTCAAATCAGTAAACTCCCAAGTGAGGAGGAGTGAACAGCCTCCTCTTCTTTATTCACCTACCCCCCACCCCCACCCCCACCCCCACGCCCCTCTGGTCAGAACAAGATTAATTAAAAAAAAAATCCCTTTCCTTTCCAGGCGATACCTTTCTCCCTGACAGAAAATGATCAAAGGAGCAATTTAAGCAGGTTTTCTTGAGTTAACAAAGACGGAGTTTATTAATTACTGAATGCGAGAACAATTAGTAACTCAACACACACATTAAGAAGAAAAGGCGATTCCCAACAAATCAAAAAGTTACAAAAAAAATGAATCAGTCTCTGAATTGCTCATGAAGAACATGTAGTCGAACATTGTGGCCATTTCAGTGGAGGTTACTTGTGGCTTTGATGTTGGTAGTTGAACAGGTTGATTCGAAGATTTTTAGCTTTGCAGCTTGGGTTGAGATTGTATCGTTCTGATTTCTTTTGACCCGGAGTCAATTCAAGCATTTCTAATTGTTTGGCTCTGTAGCTAGCTGACGTCTAGTACTCAGAATCCTTTTACCTGCAATATAGAGGTGACTAGGGATAGTTCTTCAACTGTGACCTTCAGAGTACATTAATGCTCAGACCTGGCCCAGAGGTACTACTTAATAAGAGCCCATGATGTTGGAGGTAGTATATGTGCATGGATAAAGGATTGGCTAACAAATAGAAAAGCTGGGATTAGGTGGGGGGGTTGGGGGGGGAATGCATTTTCAGGATAGCAACCTGTGACTAATGGAGTACCGCGGGGATCTGTGCTTGGGCCACAATTACTTACAATACATAACAATAATTGGAAGAGGAAAATGAATGTATGATAGTGAAGTTTACAAATGAGAACAAAATAGGAGGGAAAGTAAGAGGTGAGGATGACACAAAGACATTCCTGCTCATTTCTGTCTTAAATGTGCAACCCTTATTCTGAGATTATGCCCTCTGGTCCTAGACTCTCCCACAAGGGGAAACAACATTTCCACATCTACCCTATCAAGTTTCCCAGGATTTCAATATGAGCGCCTCTCATTTTTCTAATTTCCAATGAGTACAAGCCCAACCTACTCAATCTCTCCTCGAGACAAACCCACCATATCTGGAATTAACCTAATGAACCTTCTCTGGACTGTCTCCAATGCCATTTCTAAGCTAAGGCCAGAAAACTGTTCACAGTATACCAGCAGAGGTCTGACTAGTGCCTTGTACAGTGATAGACCACAGGACATGGAGAAATCCATGTACAGATACACACAGAACATGATGGGGAGGTCTATATATAATCCAAACTGTACTGCTGACTAAACCCTGTGGGATGAAACTGGGCATTCTGGTTTTTGGCAGGTGCTGAGGTGAAGGCTGGTATGGGGAGAGGGATGTTGTTCTGTGCATGCACTGGAGGTGGAATATTCAGGGACACGAGGGGAGGGCTATTGACTGGCAATACAGGTCCTGCTTGTCTGACTGATGTCACAGGATATCAATGTGGGCTCTTGGCAGCCATCTTTATTTGTTGGGAACACATACTTTTTATCTTTTAACAACTTGGGGCCAGCAGCATTGGGTTGGACTTGTAGCCAAGGTTCACAGAATTTTTTTTTAAAATTCATTCATGGAACAAGGGTGTCGCTGGCTAGAGCAGCATTCATTGCCCACCACTAATTGCCCAGATGGCAGTTTAAGACTCAACCACATTGCTGTGGGTCTGGAGTCACATCTAGGCCAGACCATCTAGGCCTGTCACTCACCTTCTTCGGGCATTGGATGTCACGGGCCAGGCTCATTAGCAAGTCGTGGGATATAGGGTCCACCAGGTTCGGGAAGGCTGTGTGTTTATAGAGAACATCATTCAGCGAGGAACCTTCCAGGCCCAGATCCTGCAGGAAGTGAAAACAAAGCTAATTAGCAACTTGCAAGATTGGCCAATCCAGTCACACAATTGCTGCCGATTTCTACCTGGATCATGGCGACAGTTGAAGCTTTTCACTATATTTTACTGTATTTTCGCTGCAAAATGCAAGCATCAATAAATCATTCAATTCAATTCAAAACCGTCTAATTCTGACCTCGTGTACAACCAAGGCCTACATTTGGAACGTACTCCTTATATCTTTACCCATTGCTCAATCTATAATTCTTCATTAGAAACCACCTTTATGATCAAACGTCTAGCATTCTGTCTGATATTTGACTTTCCCACAAACTTTGCTTGAGAACATTCAGGTAGAGAGGCTTTGATTCTTACGATGTTAAAGGCACTGAATGTTGTCCTACACACCAATGTTAGTGGACTAGCTGCTCCATTTATTGAATATGTAAATTTGTTTTAGGGCCAAATAATAAACAAACATTACAACTCAGTGTGGCAAAGGATCAGTACACACCTGAAAACATATTTACACCCTGGACAACATTCTCCATTACGGTCCCTTTAAGAATGAGCCAGGACATGCTCCAGGGATAATAGAGAGTAGCTGATGATCATTGTAGGCTTCTCTTCCACAATAAGGGGAGTACTCTTGTGGCACAGTGGTAATGTCCTTATCTCTGAATCAAGAGACCTAGGTTCAAGTCCCACCTACTCCTGTGGAGTGCGATAACATCTCTGAATGCACTTATTAGGGAAGTATTTCCACAACAAGGGGAGTTAGTTAGGAAAGGGAGAGTACTCTTCAGGCACAGTGGTACTGTTCCTATCTCTGAGCTAGGAGACATGGGTTCAAGTCCTACCTGTCCTCTAATTGGGTTGATTTAAAAAATATTTAGGAAAAGAGGGACAGCAGTCTGGAATTTATATTCAATGATAGAGTGTAACTAAACAGGAATCCCTTAATTCCAGCTTGGGCAAATCAATTACCAGCAATCTATCATGTTAGCACAGGATTTGTTTTGATCTCCAAGGGTGTGAAGATACATAAGAATTTTCTTTTAATAAAAGTACTGCTTCCAGAAGCCCCTCAGGCAAAACAGCAGAGTGTGATTGCAGGCTCTCAAACTACGATTAGCCCCCAGTTTCTGTTCCACAGTTGAGACATCCGTGCAATGGAAGAATGAGGCAGAAATATAGTTACTTCCCTTCATGAATAGGAAAGAAAGTACAAACTCGGCTTTGTCAAATCAGAAGTCAAGTATTTTCAGAACTAAATGTAAGTGGCTTGGATATCAAGATGTACTACAGATTCTATTACAACTTATGGACAAGATTTAGAAAAACAGACCATTTGCTGGAAGGTGTGGCTGATCTTCGATAAATTTAAGAAGATGGGCAACTAGTCCATAGAAGAATATATCATGGATTTTGACAGATTATAAAAGACTAAAACATGTTACCCTCGAAATTCCTGAGTGTGTGCTTGTGTTCAAATCATTGGATTGTGCACAAATCTCACATATGGATAAAATACATCAGGACTTCAACTTTTGGGAAGGTTTCTCTTTTCAAACAAATGATTGATGCCCTAAAGAAATATTTAGGATCATAGAATTCCTACAGTGGGGAATCAGGCCATTTGACCCATCAAGTCCACACAGACCCTCTGAAGAACATCCCACCCCCTACTCTATCCCATGGATAGTTAGCATTTCCCATGGCGAACCCACCTAGCCTGCACATCCCTGGATGCTATGGGGCAATTTGGCATGGCCAATCTACCAAACCTGCATATCTTTGGACTGTGGGAGGATCCCAGAGCACCGGGGGAAACCCACACAGACACAGGGAGAATGTGTAGACTCCACATGGCAGTCGCCTAAGGGTGGAATCGAACCCAGGTCCCAGGCGCTGTGAGGCAGCAGTGCTAACCACTGGGCCACTGTGCTGACTGAACAATTGCTTGCGGGAACAATCATTTCCAGCTCCCTTTCTGTCACAAAGTGGAAGTTCTGCATTGACACAGAGACTGGAGGAGATGGTGTGAGGAGACTCATTATTTTAACAGATTTATTGAGAAAACAAAATACTAGATTAGGATGGGAGCTGATAGCGAATTTCCCTTCGCACTGCACAGTGAATGACTGGGTGGTGTTTTTGGTATGAGTCAAGGTATCGTTCGACAAGGAATTTCTGAAATGCAGAAATCAAATATTCAGAGTTGGGCCAAAGGGCTTTTTTCTGAGCTGTATGCCCCTTTGATTCTAAAACATAATACATACAGTTCTAATGAATATGGTGGGAATGAATGGCATGGAAATATTGTCTTAGTTGCTGATAACCTAAGTTAAGGCATGGGATCACTCTCTTTCTTCTAAACTCCAGTGAGTAGAGTCCCAACCTGTTTAATCTTTGCTCATCAGATGATTCCTCTGTACCAGGTGAATCTGCTCTGAACTGCCTCCAGTGAAATGAGATCCTTTTCTTAAATAAGGGGACCAAAAGTGCTCACAGCACTCAGATGTGGTCTGACCAGCATCTTGTACAGTTGCAGTGAGAATTCCCTACTTTCACACTCCAAACCCCTTGAAATAGGGGTCAATATTCCATTAACTCAAAGCAGATCCTGCAGTGTTTCAATTGCATTCTGGTGGAAATTCCTTTGAGCACCCTTATGATTCATGTAGACAATTATTAAACAGATTAGGACTCTTCTGCACACTTAAATAAAGATTTGTATTCTCTATCTTTTCCAGTTTCTTTCGTAAATATAAGACCTTCACTTGTTGATTGTAACAGAATATTTTCTGCAGCTAAAAATTCACAGTAATCTTTAGTTTTGAATATTTCATCAAAACAGACTGTCTCCCTTATTTAAGGTATCTCTTTGTTCTTATACAATTGACACAACTAAGGGCCAAGAGCTGAAGAAGAGCTTAATTAGAAATGAAGCTTCAGGTTTTCTGTTACAGCCAGTAAAGTAGCCACAACATCCAAGAAATCTCAAATTATTGAGGTAAGAAGAGACACTCAATCACGTGACATGCATGTCACAGACTTAGAGCCATTGACGTCTCTATTTCATACAGTTGTGAACATAGCCCAGTCCATCACACAAACCAGCCTCTCATCCACTGACTCCATCTATACTTCCCGCTGCCTCGGAAAGAAACCAACATAATCAAAAACCCTTCTCACTCCGGTTATACTGTCTTCCACCCTCTTCCATTGGGCAGAAGATATAAAAGTATGATTACACGTACAAGCAGATTCAAGAACAGCTTCTTCCCCGCTGTTATCAGACTTATGAACAGACTGCTCAAATGTTAGTTCTGATATTTCCCTTACTGTGGTTGTAACACTGTATTCTGCGCTGTTCTGCTATCCTGATGCACTCCGTATGGAACAATCTGCCTCTATAGCATGCAAAACAACACTTTTCACTATAGAATACATGTAACAACAATAAATTAATCGATCAAATTCTTTGTAATTGTTTCTTTCATAGTCTGTCAGGCTTGATGATATTGCGTGACCATTAAAAGCCAGGCTTTTTGTTCAAGAATCTCCTTCCACTAGCTAGACTGGTCTAATTCTTGTTCACTTGTAATATGTTCGATCTCACTGTGCTCAACTTTCAGCTTTTTTGCCACACTTCAACACTAGAAGCTTGAGAATTTGGAACTCGACTTTGTTTCACAAAGAAAGTCCTTGTGGCGATTTCATGGATTGCTGATGAGACTCAATTGCAATACAAGCAAAACACAACAGATGCTGGAGATCTGAAACAAACACAGAAAAACTGCTGGAGAAACTCTGCAGGTCTGGCAGCGTCTGTGGAGAGAGGAACAGAGTTAAAAGCTTCAAGTCCGGTGTGATTCTTCTCTGGTCTGACACCTCACCAGAACTGAAGATATAACTAAAGGAGACCACTACAGATTGAAAGTTGAAACAGAGCAGTTCTGACAGTGTGTTTCAGATTTATCCTCTTCCCATCAACTACGTAGTTAGTATTTCTAATATTTCTTGTTTTCACATCATGTGGAATATTGGAATCTGCCTTTAAACAAAGCAGGATACTCTACTGAAAATAGTTAACATTAGGGGCTGGGTAGTGATCGAGAGAGTCTGGGTTTATCTGCATTTCAGACTGTAAGCCTTAAAGTCTCCAGCTGTTCATACCTCGGATTGATGTCTGGCCCTGCTCAAACTCAGATCGTAGGGATTCCTCAGAAATTCCTGCGAACTGTCACCCTGACTGAGAATTACAAATGCATGGGAAATGAAAAAAAACACCCTGCTGCAGATCTCCTGATGGCAGTAGAGCCAGGATTTGAATCTGTCACACTGGGTTCCCATTGTTCATCATTCTGAGAAGAGAGATCACCAGTCTATGAAGCTCATTCAACACAGTTGGTGAGAAAAAACCATTGACAGTATCGACAGACACTGGAGAGAGACAGAAAGAGAGAGAAACAGAGAGTGAGAGACAGTGAGAAAGAGACACGGAGGGAGACAGAGACAGGAAGAGAGAGAGACAGAGATGGACAGAGAGACAGAAACAGAGAAAGACAAAGGGAGATACACACAGAGACAGAGACAGTGACATGAGAGAGACAGAGAGAGATAGACAGAGAAACAGTGAGAGAGAGATAATGTGAGAGGGAGAGAAAGAATAAGAGACAGAAAGAGAGTGAAAGAGAGAAGACAAGAAGTTTGGAAGGGTGGAGAGGCAAAAGATAATGGGGATGGGGAGAAAGAGAGAGTGAGATA
Organism: Rhincodon typus; assembly: GCF_021869965.1. Taxonomy (NCBI): domain Eukaryota; kingdom Metazoa; phylum Chordata; class Chondrichthyes; order Orectolobiformes; family Rhincodontidae; genus Rhincodon; species Rhincodon typus. The sequence goes on from NC_063355.1 coordinate 2,525,194, forward strand.
GAAGCATTAGGGAGAGAGTTGAAAAGAACTAGGAAAGCTGGGGGTGGGCACAGGACAAAAGAAAGAGAGAGAGGAGCCTGGAGAGTGTGAGGGCATTAGGATGAGGAAAGAATGACTGGAAAGAGAATTAAGGGAGAAGGAGAGAAAGAGAGTTGTAAGATTTGAGAATGTTGGAACAGTGTTTTGGAGGGGCAGAGAGAGAGTGATGGAGAGAGAAAGTGATAGAGAGAGACACAGGGAAGGAGAAAGACTGAGGAAGCAAGAGCGTGAGGCAGAAAGAGAGAGAGTGAGCGAGAGGAGTGTTACGACTCTGATGGGAAGAGTGCTCTGGAAATCCTGCCAAACTATTCCACGAGTCATCAAAGTATGAACTATGACTAATTTAATCCCCAAGATGGTTAATGTCCAACTGTGGCCTTTACCCAAGATAAAAAGAAACACACACCTGGTTCATTAATAAATAAGAACATGAACATTAAGTTTTTATAGCAGCTTATCATTTGATAAGTGGCCAAAATGGCTTATTAATTAGGAACATGCAAACTTAAACTAGTCCTCCTTTAAATCCAAACTTATACTGTCATCCACAAATAGGCAGACAAGACAGATTAATTGAATTGAATTGGCCTTTATTGTCACATGCACTCGAGTGCAGTGAAAAGTTTGTAATGTCACCACTTAGTGCCATCTTAGGTACAGGCTACCTAGGTACAGAATACTGAAGAGTGTGTTACAGACTTGAAAGAACCATAAATAAAAGTTCACCATAAGAATATAGAAGTTTTCTTTAAAGTGCTTGAATTTTAGACTTTTTACTCAGTGCCAGCACTGAGCCTTCAGACCACCCAGGCCAAGTCTGTAGACCACGCTGGGCTTCAAACCTCGAGGCCTCACTTCCTGGTCCCAAGGGCCTTGCTCCGCTCCGAGACTCGATACCCCACATTGTCCTCCACTCTGGGAATCCCTGCCCCGTGCTGGCCACAGCTCTGGGACTTCCCACCCTCCCTCCCCCTGCAGGCCTCCACTCCAGGACTTGCTGCCCCTGCTCTGGCCTGGCCTGGCTATGACTGACCACTCCCACACCAGCCTGTCCTAGGACTTGTGTCTGGAATTCACCAGTGACAGTGCTCGGTCTCCTCTATTCACCTCCTGGTAAGTTTTTTTCAAACTTTTAACTTTAAGAGAGAAAAAAAGAAAAAGAATGGATGGAGCAGAGGAGCTCTGGCTGGAGTGTCTTACTCTGACACCATCTTGGAATAGATTACAATTGGTTTGCAGGAATATCATGGGTGGAAAGTATAGACTAAAAGGAACAAACTCTGTGGATCAAGAGTCCAAATCAAATGGGGCAGAATTAGGGGACTTTCTTACAGCTCTCGCTTTTTGGTGATACCATGTTGTTGTTGACCATGACAAGTCTTAATTTTGTAGCCAGTCAGTTGGACCTAGGTCTTGGCTGGAGTTAGAAGGTATTCACTTTGCAGAATCTTTAAGTATCATTTATTTTCCACTAACAGAGAGGAAAGAAAGGCTACTGGAAGTCTGAGAGCCCAACTGTTCCCTCTCTCCTCTCAGCTCTGTGACAAACTGCTGCTTAAATTGTGGCACAGTGGTTACCACTGCTATTTCACAGTGCCAGGGACCCGGGTTTGATTCCGCCCTTGGGCGACTATCTGTGTGGAGTCTGCATATTCTCCCCATGTCTGCGTGGGTTTCCTCCGGGTGCTCCGGTTTCCTCCCACAGTCGAAAGATGTGCCGGTTAGGTGGATTGGCCTTGCTAAATTGGTCATAGTGTCCACAGATGTGCAAGCTAGGTGTGTTAGCCATGAGAAATGCAAGGATAGGCAGGGGAATGGGTCTGGGTGGGATGCTCTTCGGAGATTTAGTGTAGACTCGATGGGCCGAATGGCCTGATTCCACACTGTAGCGATTCTATTCTTAAAATCAATCTGAAAGCTGTTTCTGGACAGTTTTTTTTCCTTTCAAACCAAAGACAGATGATTGTGCCAGCAATGTCTTTCAAAATGATCACACCCAGCTTCTTAAAACAGTGTGTGAAGACCACGGAGTCCCACTTTTGCTTTGAGTTATGAAAAAAAAGGAACTTTTTTTTCGCTGCAACACAGCAGGTTCTGAACTTCTATTTTGCAATTTGTATTTCAAACAAAATAAAAATATGCAGTCCTTATAAGAGAAACAAATGTTAAGAGATGAGATGGTCAGTAAATAGCTTGTTATAAGAAATTGACTATAAATCTTAATGGATGGTATAAGCCAAGCCTGTACCTAATATTTTCTAACTCTCAGGAATGGTAGAATCATCACAATGGTTTCGGCACAGGAAGCTATTCAACCCATCGTGTCTTTAGCAGCTCTCTCTGCAAGATCAACTCAACTATTTTTCTTTATAGCCTTGTAAACATCATTTTCTTCAAATAATGATCCAATTTTCTTTTAAAAGCTACACTTGAATCTACCACCAATGTACACTTGGACATCTCCTAATCACTCACTGCGTAAAACAAGTTTTCCCTCACTTCTTTTTGCCAATTGCCTTAAGTCAGAGTATTTTGACAGTCTGGATCCTTCCACCAACAAGAGAACAGTTTCTCTCTTCCACACCCCTCATGATTTTGAAAACCTCGATCAAATCTCCTCTCAACTGGTCTTCTCCAATAAAAACCGTTCCGACTGCTTCAACATCATTATAGTTCTTCATCCCTGCAGTCCTCGTTCTTGTGAATCTTTTCCAAAGCCTTTGTGAAACCATCACATCCCACAGTGTCGAAGAACAGTGTCCAATACTCCAGCTGAGGCTGACTCTGTATTTTAGATAAGTTCAATGCAGAAGTCCATAGAGACAACATATACTACTCTGCCTTCATCAATCTTCTTTGTCACTTCTTCAAAAAACTCAAGTTAACGAGACATGATTTCCTTGCTGTTGTACTCTAAGCCCCTAATACTTTGGGGACCCAGCTGAGAATCTCATCATGGCAGAAGGTGGAATTTGAATTACATTTTTAAAAATTATTTAATTTAAAAGTCCAAAGATGGCCATGAAACCATTGTCAATTGCTGGAAAAAAAATTCAGTTCACAAATGTTCTTCAGGGAAGGAAATCTGCCATGCTTACTCAGTCTGACCCACATGTAACTCCAGACCTATAGCAAAGTGGTTGACTCTAAACTGCCCCCTGAAATGGTCTAGCAAGCCACTCAGTTGTATCAAAAATGCTAAAACATCTCAAAGAAATGAAATCACAAGGACAACCTGGCATCAACTAGACAGAAAAAATGTCACACTCAGCCTTGTTGACCTTGCAAAGACCTCCTTACTAATATCTGGGGGCGAGTGCCAGAATTGGGAGAGCTGTCTCACAGACTACCCAAGCAACAGCCTGACATTGTCATACTCACAGAATCATACTTTTTCGACAATGTCCCAGCCAAAATGATCAAACCTAGCTTCTCAAAACAATGTGAAGACCACAGTATCCCACTTTTGCTTTGAGTTATGAAAAGAAAGGGGAGGTGATGGCCAAATGGTATTATCACTGGGCTGTTAATTCAGAGACCCAGTTAATGTTCTGGGGACCCAGGTTCGAATATTGCCACAGCAGACAGTGGATTTTGTATCCAATAAAGAAATCTGGAATTAAGAGTCTAATAATGACCACAAATCCATTGTTGATTGTCGGGGAAAAACCCATCTGGTTCACTAATGTCCTTTAGGGAAGGAAACTGCCATCCTTACCTGGACTGGCCTACATGTGACTCCAGACCCACAGCAATGTGGTTGACTCTTAACTGCCCTCAGGGCAATTATGGATGGGCAATAAATGCTGCAATAGCCAGCGATGCCCTCATCCCGTTAATGAATTTTTAAAAACCCACCATCACCTCTCTGGATATGTTCTGTCCCAGTGACAAGACAGACCCAGCAGCAGTGGAGGCACAGTGGCATACAGTCAGGAGGGTGTTGCTCTAGGTGTCCTCAATGTTGACTTCAGACCCCATGAAGTCTCATGGTTTCAGGTTAAACATGGGCAAGGAAATCTCCTGCTGATTACCATGTACCGCTCCCCCTCAGCTGATGAATCCATACTTCTCCATGTTGAACAATACTTAGAGGAAGCACAGAGGATAGCAAGGATGCCAAATGTACTCTGGGTGGGAGATTTCAATGTTTTGAGTGGATCTTCATTGGCATAATTTTAGCCCAGTGCCCTAGGAGTGAAAACATGGTAGGTACAATATTTGGAAAAATAAATCGTTTCTCTCACTGTTCTATAATGTTTTATTACCCCAATATTTCAGCTTAATAATTACGTAACTGATATTTTTGTGATTCATATACTTGGGGTTAGGCATTCTAATGTTATCCTATAATCTAGAAAATCCCAAAATCCTGAAATTTCCCAAATTTTTCAGACAGAACAGGTTACAGTGTTTTAGCAGTGAGCATTTGACACCATGTTGCATATTAGATCAGATGGTCAACAGCTTGGTCAAAGGTGTAGGTTTGAAGGTGTATTTTGAAAGGTGGATAGACAGAGAAAGAGAGAGCGAGAAAGACATAAATACAGAGAGAGAGAGATATAGACAGACAGAGAGCATGAGAGAGAGTACCAGAGGGGGGGAAAGGTCAAAGAAGTCAATTCCAATCCTTGAGCCTAGGCAGGTGAAAGCAGAGCTGTAAATGTGATTAAAGTTAGGAAGACTGGAATTGGAGGAACAGAGTGATCTCCTGGAGTTGGAATGACTAGAGGAGGTTACTGGGGTAAATAGCCACAGAGTCAGAGTCACACAGCACGTAAACAGACCTTTCGGTTCAACACGTCCAAGTTTCCCAAACTAAACTAGCCCCATTTGCCTGCGTTTGGCCTATATCCCCCTAAACCCCTCCTATTCATGTACCCATCCAGTTGCCTTATAAATGTTGTAACTGTACCAGCCTCCGCCACTTCCTCTGGCAGCTCATTCCATGCACGCACCACTCACTGTGTGAAAAAGCTGCCCCTGAGGTCGCTTTTAAATCTTTCCCCTCTCACCTTAAGCCTATGCCTTCTGGTTTTGGACTCCCCTACCTTGGGGGAAAAAAGACCTTGGCTATTCACCCTATCCATGCCCGTCATGATTTAATAAACCTCGATAAGGTCACCCATCAGCCTCCAACACTCTAGGGAAAATAGCCCCAGCCTATTCAGCCTCTCCCTGTAGCTCAAATCATTCAGTCCCGGCATCATCCTTCTTCACTGTTCACTACACCTCTAATTTTAGTATCATCTGCAAACTTACTAACCATACCTCCTAAATTCACATCCAAATCATTTATATAAACGACAAAAAGCAGTGGACGCAGCACTGATCCTACGGCTCACAGCCCTAACTGGATGCTAGTGAAACAGGTCATCTGGTAATTATCTTGTTGCTGCTCTGTGGGATCTTGCCGTGCTCACGTTTGGCTGCTGCGTTTCCCACATTCCAATAGCAACTACATTTCAAAACGTATTTAATCGGTTCTAGTGAGCTTCGACAATTGCCGAGGTCATAAAAGCGTGTGTGTTTTTTTGAGCACAGCATCAGCAACTACCTGATACTTGACATCCTATAATTTTGCACAGGAAGACATTGCTTCTGCTCTGTATTTATAGTGAGATTACATGGCAAGGTAACCAAAACCAACCTACTATTAGTGGCTAAGAACTGTTGCATTTGATAATAACTTTCAGTAAATGTATTATATATTATACATATTTTTAACAACAAATCAGTTCTAATACAGAAGAGTCTACATGTACAATTTAACTATGACATTCAGAATTTCTTCATTTGATTTCAATTCTTTTTGATTAAACATAAATTGTTTTTAGCGAGAGCTGAATATTTTACGTAGTTTTACCCAGTTACATACTATTTATAACATAGAAACATGCCTTTTATCTAGCAGACCCACAAGCATCCTCTCAGCACTCTTTATCTAACCTCATCAACATGTCCTTCTATTCCTTTTCTCCCTCGTATTTATATAATGTGTTTTTAAACAGATATACATTACCAACTTTAAATACTTCCTGTAGGAGCAGGTTCATTCTCAGTCCAGAAGCAATAAGGTTAATACAATAAAATAAAACAAAGAACTGCAGATGCTGGAGTTCTGAAATAAAAGCAGAAATTGCTGGAGAAACTCAGCAGGTCTGGCAGCATCTGTGTAGAGAGAGAAAAACAGAGTTAACGTTTTGAATCCAGTGACTCTTCTTCAGAACAGGGCTCGAAGCATAACTGTCTTTTCTCTCCACAAAAGCTGCCAGACCTGCTGAGTTTCTCCAGTGATTTCTGCTTTTGTTTGAGATTAGCACAGGAGTCACTGAGGTCTTTTAATCTGTAGGAGTTTTCATGCAAAGTATGAAAGATGATTTTTTTCCAACGATCCAGCTGGAGAACAGAGTATTTTGGATCTAATATTAAGCAATACAAAAGAATTGCAGTAAAGCGATATTGAGAGTGATCACAATTTGATGGAATTCAATATTGTGTTTGAAAATGATTTAGCTAAATCTGAAACCAGGGTTTTTGACTTACAGCCTAGATATCTTTTAAATCTAAATAAAGCATACAAACTACACAAGATATGAGGACCGAGTTGGCTAAGATAGGTTGGGAAACTACATTAAAAGACGAAATAAGAATAGAAAGTGCTGGAAGCACTCAGCAAGATTTGGATGCGAATTTAGGAAAAATCGTGAAGGGCATAGTAAAAGTGAATAGGGTAGGGGAGCTGAAATCTAGACGGCATAATTTTAAAGTCAGAGGAAAAAGATTTAAAAGGGACCTGAGGGGCAACATTTTCTCACAGAGGGTGGTTTGTATGTTGAAGGAACTGCCAGAAGAAGTAGTAGATGCAGGTAGAGTTATAACATTTAAAAGACATTTGGACTGGTACATGAATAGGTAGGGTTTGGAGGGATATGGGCCAAAAGGAGGCAAATGGGACTAGTTTGTTTAATTTGGGAAACGTGGTTGGTATGGAGTGCTTATGACTCTATGACTCTATAAGCCTGGGACCTCTTCTGTTCTGAAGAAGTCATTTGACACACAACATTAACTCTGTTTGTCTCTCCACAGACACTCCCAGACCCGAGTTTCCCAAGTACTTTCCGTTTTTGTTATAGCAAAAGTTTGGCTACCATGGCTACTATTTAAAAAATTGATTCATAATTTGCAACAAATATATTTTCCAAAAAAAAAATGCCTGGAAAACATATTCCAACAGTGGCTAAAAAGAGAATTAAACAATAGTGTTTGATCGAAGAACAGGTTCATAATGTTGCCAGGAATTTACTGAAGTCAAAGTGATCCAATTATGGACAAAGGAGAAATCATAATACAGAGCAAGGAACTGACAAAGATTTTAAACAAATGCTTTATATCTGTCTTCACAGTAGAAGTCACAAAAAAATCAGAAGTTTTGAGAGTGAGAGTTAAAGAAATCTGTATAAGAAATAGGACAGGAGAATTAATGGGACTAAGCGTAGATAAATTGCCTTGACCGAAATTAGCAATGGCAGAGTTAGTGAATGCATTGGTTTCGTCTTCCCAAATTCCTTAACCTCTGGAATAGCCCCAGGAATTGGAAGACACCAAATATAACCGCCACTGTTTAAGAGAAGAGGGAGAGAGTCAGTGAGGCAAGTTAGCCTGATATCAGTACTAGGTGAAACAGTAGACTCCATTACTAACCATGCAGTCACACAGCACTTAAAAAATCATCATAATTGAGCAGAGTTAACACAAATCCATGAAGGGAAATTGTGTTTGACAAAAGCATTATCTTTTGAATATGCAGCTACTAGGATTGCTATGAAGGAACTAATGGATACATTGTGTTTGGATTTTCAAAATGCAGTCAATTAAATTCTACACAAGAGATTATTATTATTAAGACTCATGGAATTGAAAGCAATATTTTAGCTTGGATGGAGAATTGGTTAATGGACAGAAAACAGACAGGAGGAGTCACAGAGTCAAACAGCATGGAAACAGACACTTCGGTTCAACTCATCCATGTTGATCAAGTTTCCCAAGCAAAAGTAATCCCATTTGCCTGCACTGGGCCCATATCTCTCCAAACTCTACCTATTCATGTACCTGTCCAAATGTCTTTTAAATGTTGTAACTGTACATGCATTTACTACTTTCTCTGGCAGCTCATTCCACATATGAATCACCCACTGTGTGAAAATGTTGCCCCTCAGGTCCCTTTTAAATCTTTCTCCTCTCACCATAAAAATATGCCTTCTAGTTTTGAACTCCCCTACTGTAGGGGAGTATTCACTTTATCTATGGCCCTCCTGATTTTATAAACATCTATAGGGTCACCTCTCAACCTCCAACACTCCAGTGAAAAAAGTCCCAGCCTATCCAGCCTTTCCTTATAACTCAAATCCTCCAGTTTTGGTAACATTCTTGTAAATCTTTTCTGCACCCTCTCCAATTTAATAGTATCCTTCCTAAAGCAGGTCGACCAGAACAGTGTTGAAAGATATAAATTTCTGAAAGGGTTGACAGGGGAGATGTTTTTCCTGGCCTGGGGACTCTAGAACATGGGCTCACAAGTTTGGAATAAGGAATCAACCATTTAGGGCTGAGACCAGAAGAAATTTCTTCAGTAGAGGGTAGTGGACTTTTGAGATTCTCAGAGATTTGCGGATGCGATTGAGTATATTAAAGGCAGAGGTTGGTTGATTTTTAGATACCAAAGAACTAAAGGGATATGGGGATGTGGAAGGTGGCGTTAGGGTAGATCAGTCATGATTTTGTTGAATAAAGGAGCAGGTTCAAAGGTTCAAAATGCCTACCCCAACTCCTATTTCTTACATTCTTCAAGACTTTTCTCCTTCCCATTAAATTTATCTTAAATTTATAACAATTAGCCCTGCTCTCTCCTTGCAAGTGGTTTATCAGCATCTACCCTCTGAGGTTCTTTTTAAAACAAAATCTTAAAAGTGATCAGGTCAGTCCTCTGTCTCAATTCTAGAGAAAAGACTGATAAAAATTAATTCTTGAACAAAAATAAATTTGCTGGAAAAGCTCAGTAGGTCTGGCAGCATCTGTGAAGGAAAAAACAGAGTTAACGTTTTGGGTCCGATGACCCTTCCTCAGTTCTGAAGCAAATTTATTTTTGTTCCTGATTTACAGCATCCGCAGTTCTTTCGGTTTTAAAAAAATAATTCTCAGCTCCTGTGCCACCCTAGTAAATTTGTTTTAGACCTTCCCCAAAACATCCACAAAGAACATAGAACAGTACAATGCAGGAACAGGCTCTTCGGCCCACCATGTCTGTACCAACCATGATGCCATTCTAAACTAACCCTTTTTTTCTGAAGAAGGGTCCTGACCCGAAACGTCAGCTTTCCTGTTCCTCTGATGCTGCCTGGCTGTGTGCTGTGTTCCTCCAGCTTCACATTGTATTATCTCTGACTCCAGCATTGGCAGTTCTTACTATCTCTGCCATTCTAAACTAATCCGAATCCGTCCATTCCCTACCTGTCACGTGTCTGTCTAAATGTCTCTTAAATGTTGCTATTGTATCTGCCTCCACCACCTCTCCAGCCTAATAAAAGTGTAATATTTCAGTGAGTTATAATCTGTGAGTGAGGTTTTTAAAAGCAGTGATACTTTACATTTTTCTGACAAGACTTATTATTATAAAATACGTTCACATCAAATTTAGATCATAGCAGTGACATTTGGAACATTTACAATGGGAATTTCAAATGTTGCAGTAAGATTTAGATATAATAACCAGCAATGTAGAGTAAAATCTGCAACCAGATTGGGAATATTTAAATAGGATTTACAATTATAGTTGGTTAAAGAAATCCACAATAACACTTGGAATATAATTTAAGATTTACTTTTCAACAAAAAAAAATCCAGTTCAGAAACTAAATGAAATAACACATGTCTGTGTTAAGAGACGAGACAAGCAGCATTCTGGATTTGTTTCAAATTAAATTGCTTGGAACAAAAAAATGATAGCACAGTATTTTGCTTTAGTTCGAAGAGAGATTTACTGTAGTCCAACCTTTCAGAGATGAAATTAGTCTGAATTAGTTAGCTGTCAGCACTGGAGTATGTACATAAAAAACACTCTGCTGTTTCCCCACTTCTGTCATTTCACGGAATAATTGGGGAAGATATGCACTTCACGTATGTATGACGTGGGCTAGCATCAAAGCTGAGTTGGCGGGAAGCCCTGTAGACGGTGAGTGGGAGACAGGGAATACCTGGGATGTGGCCAGACATACTCTCCATCCTCTTCAGGGCACCTGAGTCTGATTGTCTATTATCTATCCCTGGATCATCACTGAAACTCAAATCTTCTCCAACAATAATGTTTTTGTTCAAATTAACTAATCACTGAGAATAATTATACAGTATGTTATTATATTATATTAGTAATAATTATAGAGGTGTAATTATTTTAAATTAATTTTTAAAACGTCTGGTTGGAATATATAATTTGAAGAATAATTAATGCTATGAAAGGGGATTAAACATTCGGCCCGTTGTGTCTCTGCTATCCGCCTGTGGGTGTGTGTGTGTGTATTGGCGCTGTCGCTCACCTTGCGGAGCATTCTGACCAGCCCGGCCGCCTGCTCGGCTCTCTGTTCCCGGAGCAGCGCCTGGATTTCCCTGATCCATCCGACTCTGCGAACGTACGGAGCCGGCGCCGCTTTCTGAGGGAGCAGCCTCTCGGGTTTAAGGATGAGCGAGGCGACCGCCAGCTCCGCCCGCCGCCCTGTGCCCGCAGGCAGCTCCGAGCGGAATTCCTGCAGCGATGCCGACCTGGGGCGCTCGTCCTGCGGACCCAGACCGCCGCCAGCACCGCTTCTTCCTCCTCCTCGCGTTAATTTCGAGCCCATTTTCCCACTGGCGACGGCGTTGGAAAAACGCAGGATAAGCCCAGCCTGTGGATTTCAGAGCTGCCGCAAGCTTCTGACATGCCCCTGTTAAAGTCAGCCCGGCCCCAGGGTCCAACAGCAACACCTTCCCAGAGCCTCCCCCCGTATCTCACTGCTCCTGTGCAGACTCTCTCTCTCTCTTTACTGAGGTGGAGTCTCTATTTCTCCCTGTCTCGTTGCCCCTCTGCAGTCTTTCTCTCTTTACTGAGGTGGAGTCCCTGTTTCTCCCTCTCTCTTTGCCCCTGTGCAATATCTCTCCCTCTCTCTTTGCCCCTGTGCAGTCTCTCTCTCTTTACTGAGGTGGAGTCTCTATTTCTCCCTCTCTCTTTGCAGTCTCTCTCTCTTTACTGAGGTGGAGTCCCTATTTCTCCCTCTCTCTTTGCCCCTGTGCAGTCTCTCTCTCTCTTTGCCCCTGTGCAGCCTCTCTCATTACTTTTTTGCAAACCATAAGGCGTAGGGGCAGCAGCAGGCCATTCTTCCCATCGAGTCTGATCCACCATCTATGAGATTGTGGCTGATCTGACGATCTTCAACTCTATGTTTCTACCTTTTTTCCCATAACCCTTGATTCCCTTCCTGATTAAAAAATCTATCTCAGCTTCGAATAGACGTAACAACCCAGCCTCAACAACCCTCGATGGTAAAGGATTCCACAGATTCATTACCCTCTGAGAGAAGAAATTCCTTCTCCTGTCTGCATTAAATGGTCAGCCCCTTAATCTGAGATTATTCCCTCTAGTCCTAGACTCTCCAACAAGGGAAAACAACCTTTCCTCATCTCCCAACGAGTTCTCCCAAGAATCTTGGATATTTCAATAAAGTCACCCCTCATTGTTTTAAATTCCAAAGACTACAGGTCTAATCAACTCAAATAAAATGGAGAACTGCAGATGCTGAAGATCTGAAGAAAAAAAATTGCTGGTAAAACTCAGCAGGTTTGACAGCATTTGTGAAGAGAAAGCAGAGTTAACATTTCAAGTCCAGTGACCCTTCATGAGAACACAGACTGTCCTGAAGAAGGGTAACTGGATTCAAAACATTAACTCTGTTTGTCTCTCCAAAGGTGCTGCCAGCTTCAACCAACTGAACTTCTGCTCATAAGACAGACCCTCCATACCCGGGATCGGATGAGTGAACCTTCTCTGGACTGCCTCCAATGTCAGTACATCTTTCTTGAGATAAGGGCCCCCTAACTGTGCACAGTATTCCAGCTTGGTCTGACAAGTGCCTTGTATTGTTTCAGCAAAACTTCTGTATTTTTATGCTCCATTCCCCTAGATATAAAGGCTAACATTCCATTTGCTTTCCCTATTACATGCTGAACTTGGATGTTAGCTTTTTGTGATTCATGCACTTGGACTCCCAAATCCCTATATTCTGTAGCATTCTGCAGTCTTTCTCCATTTAAATCATATTCATCTCCTGTATTCTTCCTGCCAAAGTGCATAACCTCACATTTTTCCACATTATATTCCACCTGCCAAGTTTTGCCTACTCGCTTAACTGTCCATATTTCTCTGCATATACTTTGTGATATCCTCACCACCTGTCTTCCCAACCATTTTTGTGTTTCAGCAAATTTGGCTACAGTACATTCACTTTTTTCAACCACCTCATTAATATATATTGTAAATACAGACAGTTGCTGAGTCGTGAACATTTTCCATTACTGAGTACATTCCTCAGTCGATTTGTGCGCAAGTTGGAACGCAATACAGGACAATATAAAATAGCTGTTTGTAAGTATGAATAAACATTTACATGTTGGACCTTTAAAATTAATATTCATACACTCCTGTATGGGATCTCATTTGTAAGTGCCAACATTCATAAGTCAGTTGTATGTAAGTTACTGCTTGTAATTGTGGTCTCACCACCAATCCGTATGGTGCACCATTAGTTACAGGTCACCATTCCTGAAAATGCACGCCCTCCACCAAGTGTCTACCTTCTGTTAGCCAATCCTCTATCCTAATACTTCCTCCGACAACTTGGCTTCTTGTCATATTGTGTAGCCAAATATGTGGTACCTTATCAAATGCCTTCTGAAAATCTATATATTACATCCATTGCTTTTCCTTTATCTATCATGCTTGTCAGCTTTCCAAGAATTTTAGTGAATTTGTCAGGCATGATTTTCCCTTCATGAAGCAATGCAGACTGTGGGCTTGATCTTTTTTGTGTTTCTAAATGCTTTGCTATTGCATCCTTTATGACAGACTATAACATTTTCCCACTAATAGATGCACTCCATCAGGTCCAGAGAACTTATCGGTCTTTAGTTCCATTAGCTTCCTTTGCAATCTATTGTGTAATCTGTTGTGAAGACTGATGAAAAATATTTATTCAACTCCTCTGCTGTTTCCTTTGTCCTCATTTTAATTTCCCCAGACTCGTTTTCTACAGGGCCTACATTAACTTGGGCGTCTCTCTTTCTTTTTATACATTTAAAGAAGCTTCTTGCTGACTTTCTTGATATCACTTACAAACTTACCCTCGAAAGTTTATCGTCCCCCTTTTTTTTGGTCATAGGGTCAGAGTTGTACAGTACGGAAACAGTCCTTCAGTCCAACTTGTCCATGCTGACCAGATATCCAAAATTAGTCTAGCCCCATTTGCCAGCATTTGGCCCATATCCCTCTAAACCCTCCTATTCATGTACCCATCCAGATACCTTTTAAATGTTGTAACTATACCAGCCTCCACCACCTCCTCTGGCAGCACGTTCCATACTCGCACCACCCTCTGCGTGAAAAAATTGCCCCTTAGGTCCCTTTTAAATCTTTTCCCTCTCACCTTAAACTAATGCCCTTTAGGTTTGAACTCCCTTACTCTGGGAAAAAGGCCTTGACTATCCACCCTATCCATGTCCCACACAACTTTATAATCCTCAACAAGGTCACCACCACCCCCCAGCCGCCCCCAGCCGCCCCCAGCCTGTGATGCTGCAGGAAAAATAGACCCAGCCTACTCAGCCTCTCCCTGTAGCTCAAACCTGGGCAACATCCTTGTAAATCTTTTCCGAACCCTTTTCAGTTTAACAACATTTTTCCTATAGCAGGGAGACCAGAACTGAACACAGTATTCCAAAACTGGCCTAATCATTGTCCTGTACAGCCGCAACATGACCTCCTAACTCCTACCCTCAATGCACTGACCAATGAATGCAAATGTATCAAACACCTTCTTCACTTTCCTGTCTATCTGCAACTCTACTTTCAAGGAACTATAAAACCCACAACCTAGGTCTCTTTGTTTGGCATCTTATGCTGTTTCTTAGATCTTTTCCAATCTCTGGTTTGCTATTAATCTTTGCCCAGTTGTATGATTCTTCTTTGGATTTAATGCTATCCTTATCTGCTCTGGTTGACCATGATCAGTTTATCCCCTTCCTAGGATCCATCTTCCTCATTGGGATATGTCTTCCTTGTGAGCCATAAACAATGTTCATAGCATCTGCCATTGTTCATCAACTCTGTTTTCTGCTAAACTCCTTTCCTGGTCTACTCAAACCAACTCTGCCCCCCATTTGTATTTACTTTACGGTAGAGAAAAAGGCCATTCAGCCCATCAAGTCTGCACTGACCTCCAAGGAGCATCCCACCCAAACCGAGCCCTTACCTTAACCTCTGTAACTCCTCATTTAGCACAGCCAATCCACCCAACCTGTACATCCTTGGACAGTGTGAAGAGCACCCAGAGGAAACCCATGCAGACATGGGGAGAATGTGCAAACTCCACTCAGACAGTCACTCGAGGGTGGAATCGTGCTCAGGTCCCTGGCATTGTAAGGCAACAGAGCTAACCACTAAGCAACCATGCTGCCCTGTGGAGGGTGATCAAGACAGGTCCATGGTCCACGCTGGTACCAATAACTTGGGTAGAAATGGGGGTGAGCTTCTGGAAGCAGATTTCAGGGAGCTGTGTGGGAGATTTGAAAGGCAGAACCTCCAATACGGCAGTCTAAGAACATTCTGAGTCTCAAGTATTCGTGAGCATAGAACTAGGAGAATTGAGTGATTGAACACATCACCAGAAAGCTGGTGCAGGAGGGTGAGTATCAGATTACTGGGACTTTGAAAATGGTTCTGGGGAATGTGGGATCTGTACAAGCTGGACAATCAACACCTGAACTGGGTAAGTGAATATCATAGAATCCCAACAGTGTGGCAGCAAGTCATTCAGCCCACCGAGTCCACATCAAACCTCGGAAGAACATCCTGCCCATACCCAACCCCCGACCCTTTTGGCCAATCCACCCTAACCCGCACATCTTTGGACAGTGGTAGGAAACCAGAGCACCCAGAGGAAACCCACACAGACATGGGGAGAATATGCAAATTCCATATCTTGAGTCTGGGTTGTTGGCGCTGTGACACAGCAGTGCTCACCACTGAGCCACCGTGCTGCCCTTGCAGGGAATACTGTTGGGAAGGGTTTAAATAGATGATGGGGAATAGGAATGAAATAACTGCATAGAGGCCTGTATTCTGTCACCAAGTCACCCCTTATTTACATCTGGTGTTACATGGGATGTGACCTGCCAGATCAGAGCCAGACTCTCTGAATCCCCTGTTTATATCTATTAGTCAGGGCTCCCTGATTGGACCTGGTTAACAACCCAATCAAGGATCTCACAGTTAATAAGATCCACCTGGTTCCAATCACTACAAGGAACCTGAGGGCAAATTCAGACCTGGGAATGAGAGGCAGATACTTAGTGAGGACAGAGGAAGCACATATTAAAAAAGATTACAGTACACAAACTAAGAATGATACAGTAGCCATCACTGAGATGTGAAATTTTGAGAGACACAGCGAGGGTAGAAAGTTGGAGTCTTTTTCCCAGGGTAGAAATGTCAAATACAAGGAGGCATAGGTTTAAGGTGAGATGGGCAAGTTTTTTACACAGAGGGTGGTAGGTGCCTGAAACATGCTACCAAGGAGGTGATAAAAGCAGGCACGATAACAGCGTTTAAGAGGCACTTAAATAGGTACATGAGCAGGCAGGGAATAGAGGGATACAGACCATGAGAAGGCAGATGGGATTAGTTTTGAATGGAATCATGGTCAGCACAGACATGATGGGCTGAAGGGCCTGCTCCTGTGCTGTACTGTTTTAGTTCTCAATAGCCCCCTGTTTACTGCGTATTTACTTGCTTTGTTTACCCTCACCAAATGCAAAACCTCACACTTCTTGCCATTTTTCCTATTCTTTCCATTTTCTGACCAGTCTACCACATGGATCCTTCTCAAATGCCTTTCCACAATCCATGTATAACAACATCCACTGCACTTTCCCTGTTGATCTTCCTTGTTACTTCCTTAAAAACAACTTAAGTTAGTAAGACAAGCCCTTATCTTAACAAGCCCATGCTTACAATCCCTGATCAATCTGTGCCTTTCTAGGTAACAGTTACATACAAGCATGCAAACAAGGAACAAGAGCCTGCTCCCTTTGAGCCTGCTCCATTCAATAAGATCATGGCTGATCTGACTTTACATTCCTGCACATGTCTGATAATCTTTCACCCCCTTTGAAATCAAGAATCTATCTACCTCTGCCTTAAAAATATTTAAAGATTCTGTATTCTCTGCCTTTTGAGGAAGGGAATTCCAAAAACTCACAATCACCTGAGAGAAAAAAAAGTTTTCTCATCCCTGTTTTGAATGAGCGCACCTTTAGTTTTTTTTTAAACTATGACCCCTAGTTCTCGATTCTGCCACAGGAAGAAACATCCTTGCAGTATCCACCTTGTTAAGTCCCTTCAGGATCTTATACTTTCAATTAAGTCACCTCTGACTATTGTAAACTCCAGAGGTCTAGCCTGTCTAACCTTTCCTCATAAGGCAATCCACTCATTCCAGATGTTAATCTAATAAACTGTCTCTGAACTGCTTCCAACACATTAGCATCCTTCTGTGAGTATGGTGATTGATAGTCCTCTAGATGTAGTGTCACCAATGCCCTGCATATCTGAAGCATAACCTCTCTACTCTGACCTTCAATTCCCCTCACAATAAAGCGCAATGTTCCATTAGTTTTCCTGATTATTTGCTGTAGCTGAATCCTAACCATACGTGATTCATGCACTAGCACACCTAGATGTCACCACATCTCAGATGCTGCAACCTCTGACCATTTCGCTAATATTGGGTGGCACGGTGGCTCAGAGTATAGCGCTTCTGCCTCACAGCGCCAGGGACCTGGATTCGATTTTGGCCTCGGGTGATTGTCTGTGGGAGTTTGCACATTCTCCCTGTGTCTGCGTGTGTTTCTGCTGGGTGCTCTGGTTTTCTCCCACAATCCAAGGATGTGCAGCTTAGGTGGATTGGCCATGCTAAATTACTGATAGTGTCAAGGGATGTGTAGGTTAGGTGCGTTAGCCATGGGAAATGCAGGGATCGGGTAGTGAGATGGGTCTGGTTGGGACGCTCTTTGGAGGGTCTATGTGGACTTGTTGGACCATTCTCTGTGTGGACAGGTTGGGCCAAATGGCCTGTTTCCACATTGTGGGGGATTCTATGATTCAATATGCTTCTCTTTTATTCTTTCTGAGAAAATGGACAATTTCACATTTTCCCACATTATACACCATTTGCCACACCTTTGCCCACACCTCTGACCTATCTGTTTTCCTTTGTAGGCTCTTTATCTCCTCTTCACAACTCACTTTCTGACCTATCTTTGTGTCACCAGCTAATTTAGCTGCTACATCTTCGCTACCTTCATCTGAATTATTTCTATAAATTGTAAAGAGTTGAGGCTACAGCACTGACCCCTGTGGTACACTACTTGTGACATCCTGCCACCCTGAAAAAGACCCATTTATTCCTACTCTGTACTTTCTGTTATCCAGCCAATCTTCTATCCAGGCCAATATATTACCCCCAACATCATGAGCTTTTATTTTCCGCATTAACCTTTGATATGGCACGTTATCACATACCTTCAGGAAATCTAAAATTTTCTACTGGGTCCTCTTAACCGTAGCACAAGGTACATTTTCAAAGAACTCCCATAAATTTGTTAAACATGATTTCTCCTTGACAAAACCACATTGCCTCTGCCTAATTAGCTTGAGCTTCTCTAAGTGCCCTGTTATAATGTCTTTAATAATAGCTTCTAACATTTTCCCTATGACAGATGTTAAACTGAGTGGCCTACAGCTTCCTGATTCCTGCCTCACTCCTTCTTTGAATAAAGGAGTTATATTAGCTATTTCCAACCTCAAGGAACCTTCCCTGATCTTGGATAAGCCTTGGAAAATTAAAACCAATGCTTCAATTATTTCATAACCGATTTATTTTAAGATCGAAGGATGAAATCCATCAGGACCTGGGGACTGTCAAGTCACAAGTAGCCCCTTTTCTGATGAAGGGTCTAGGCCCGAAATGTCAGTCTTTCTGCTCCTATGATGCTGCTTGGCCTGCTGTGTTCATCCAGCCCTGCACCTTGTTGTCTCACAATTCCAACAATTTACTTTACTAATTTACAATTAATGTAGCCTACACTCTGGTGCCATAATATGCTGGTCTAAGAAATTGTCCTGAAAACAATTGCTCCACTAGATTACTTGCTCCCATCTGATTTTTCCAATCCAAATGTAGGTTAAACTCCCCCTTAGTAATTGCTGTAGTCTTTTGACAAAGTTCCCATTAATACTTCCTGATACCTTGTTAGGATACCCTCCAACAAGTGCCTTTTCCATTCCTCATCTCTACACAGACTATATCCTGGTTTCCTGAATTCCTCTTTATTGTGTTAATATCATCTTTAATTAACAGAGCCACTCCCCCACCCTTTCCTAGCTGCCTGTTGTTCCAAAATTCAGGCCCCAATCTATTTGAAGGAGATAAAATTGCTGGTATATAGGGAAAGAGTAAGGACTGGGACTAATTGGATTGCTTTTTGAAAGAGCCTGCACAAATTTGATGGGCCAAATAGCCTCTATCCATGAAGCACAATTCTGTGATGTATTCCTTTCTGCCCTCTGTCTTCAAGAGTTCACACACTTCCTGCTGCATTGAAATGTTATATTAGGTCTCGTTCCTTGACAGGACCCTCAGCAGTTCACCCACAAGTTGAAATGACATTATTGAGTGGTGCTCATTGCAGCCCTTAACAGTAGCTCTTTCAACCTCTTATATACTGTCACTCAGTTAACACCACACCCCTTCCAAAGTTACTATTTCTGATGCGATATTAACATTTGGGTATGTTTTTAAACTTGAAAATGTTCAGAAAAGATTTACAAGGATGTTGCCGGGACTGGAGGATTTGAGTGAGAGGGAGAGGCTGAATAGACTGGGGCTTTTTTCCCTGGAGTGTTAGAGACTGTGGGATGACCTTATAGAGATTTATAAAATCATGAGGGGCATGGATAGGGGGAACTGCCAAGGTCTTTTCCCCTGGGTAGGGGAGTCTAAAACCAGAGGACATTTAAGGTCGGATATTAAGATTTAAGGTAACAGGGGAAAGACTTAAAAGGGACCAGAGTGGTAACTTTTTCACTCAGAGGTTGGTGCATGTATGGAATGAGCTGCTGGTGGAAGTGGTGGAGGCTGGTACAGTTACAACATTTAAAAGATATCTGGATGCTGTACGAATAGGAAGGGTTTAGAGGGATATGGGCTGAATGCTGGCAAATGCAGCTAGGTCAAATTGGGATATTTGGTTGGCACGGATGAGTTGGACCAAGGGGTCTGTTTCCACACTCTATAACTCTATGACTCTGGGTCTGCTGGGTCTGACAGTTATTTTACATATGTTTAGCATTATGATCTGGCTTTTAAACTGTGTGCATCTATTTATCAAACTCACGACCCTGTGTAGTTTATTACCTGCTTTGTCAACCAGTCCTGTTTCTGTATCCCACAAAAATGATTTAACAGGTTGTCTCATCCAGATGTTGTGCTTCTGTGATGTCTTTAAGCTAATCAATCATCCCAGAGAGCTTCATTAAAAATCAACAGTTGACATCAAGCCACATTAAACAATATTTAGGGAGATAGCCAGAGGTTTGCTGAAAGAGTTTGGTTGTGAAGACAGCCTTAAAGGAGCAAGGTGAAGCAGAGAGGTTGAGGAAAGGATTTGCACAGTTTGAGGCCTTGGCAGCTGAAAGCACAATCACCAGGGGTTGTTGGCTTCAAAGTGTGGACCCATTAGAGGGCAGGTTCACAGACATCTCTGTTTTGGTTGCTTGCCGTGAGGAGATTGCAGAGATAGTGAAAGGTGAGGCTACGGTGGGATCTGAAAATAATGGGAATATAAAATTGTAGTGTTGCTGGACTGAGAGCAAGTAAAATGCAGTGAGTACAGAGGTCACTGGGGAATAGCAAGCTAGGAACATTTTGGGTGGTCACAAATTTGTGGATGGAATGGGGAGGACTAGGCAGGAATATGCCTGAAGGTTGAAGTCCTGAGATAATAAAGGCTTGAGGGTTTCAGCAGCAGAAAGGTTGAGTCAGGAGTGGAGTCAGGTAATATTATGGTTTTGAAAATATACAGTCTTGGTGGTCACATGGATATGTAGTCAGCAGTTTAGCTCAGGATCAAATATGACACTAAGGACATCAACAGGTTTAAACTTCTTTCCTTCATATGAACAATGTGTCACATTTGCGATTGTCTGTACCTAAAGAAGATGTAAAGGGTTAGGGTAAGGGTTAGTGTTTAAGATTAGGGTTAGGGTTAGGGTAAAGTTAGCGTTAGTTTTAGGGTTAGGGATAGGTTGGGGGTAGGGTTAGTGTTAGGATTACCTTGACGGTTACAGAGTGTTTGCTGCGTAGGGTGAGGGTTAGAATTAGAATTATGGTTAGGGATGGGTTGGAGTTAGTATTAGGTTTAGGGCTGGGTTATGGTTAGGGTTAGGGGGAAGATGAGGGTTAGATTTAGGTTTAGAGGTAAGCGTTAACGTTAGAGTTAGTGTTCAGATTAGGATAACACTGTGTTTACTGTGTAGGGTTACAGTCAGAATCATAGAGACGTACAGCACAGAAACAGACCCCTAGCCCTAACCCTAACCATAACTCTAATCCTAAACCTAACCCTAACCATAACCCTGAAGCTAACCCTAACGCTAAACCTAACCCTAACCTACCCCTACCCCAATCCTAACCCTAACCCTTATCCTAACCTTACCCTACCCCATCCCTAACCATACCCCCACCTCAACCCTAACCCTAACTCTAACCCTAACCCTAATCTTACCCCTCACCATTACCCTACCCTAGCCCTAACCCTAACCCTAACCCTAACCCTAACCCTAAACCTAACCCTAAGGTTAGCCTTAACCTTTACACTAACCCTCACCCTAACCCCGAGCCTAACCCTAACCTTATCCTTAACCCTCACCCTAACGCTAAAACGATACCTAAACCTAGTTCCGGCCTTACCCTAACCCTAATGCGAGCCCTAATTCTAACGCTAACCCTAAACCTAATCCTAACCCTAACCCTAGCCTTTACCTAAACATAACCCTCAACCTAACCCTAACCTTAAACTTAACGCCAACCCTAACCCTACGCCTAACCCTGAGCCTATCCCCAAACCTAGCTATAGACCCCTCCTATTACCTAAGCATAATCTGAGACCTAAT
This sequence comes from Rhincodon typus, assembly GCF_021869965.1. NCBI lineage: Eukaryota > Metazoa > Chordata > Chondrichthyes > Orectolobiformes > Rhincodontidae > Rhincodon > Rhincodon typus. The sequence continues at coordinate 2,546,765 of NC_063355.1, forward strand.
GCTAAATTTAACCATAATCCTAACTCTCACTCTCACTCTAACTCTAACACTAACCATAACCCTAATTCTAACTGTAATCCTAAACCTTGACCTTACCCTAAACCTAACGCTAACCCTAAACGTGACATTAACCCTAAACGTGACACTAACCCTGACCCTTACCCTAAACATAACCTAACCCAAACTTATCTCTAATCGTGACCATAACCCTAACCCTAACTCTAGCTCTAACCCTAGCCCTAATGCTACGCCAACCCTAACCCTAACCCAAACTCTTAACCTAATACTAACACTGACCCTAAACCCAATCCTAACCCTAGTGCTTTCCTAACCCCAACCTTAACACTAACCCCAAACCTAACATTAACCCTAGCCCTAACACTAAACCTAACCCTAACCCTAAACCTAACACTGACTCTAGTCTTAGACCCTCCCTAATACCTAACCATAATCTGAATCATAATGTTAAACTCACCTGTAACCCTAACCTTAACTCTAACCCTAATGCTAACCCTAACTCAGACATTAGCCATAACCCTTACCCTAATGCTAACCCAATACAAATTTATCACTAATCATAACTGTAACCCTAACCTTACTCTAATCCCAATCCTAGCCCAAAAGCTAACACAATAACACTAACATTTACCCGAACCTAAACACAAACTCGAACTGTTACGCTAACCCTAAACCTAACCCTAACCCTCATCTTAGCCCTTACCCTAAACCTAACAACTATAACCCTGACCCTAACCCAAAACCTAAAACTATGCCTAACCCTACCTTGGGCCCAAAACCTATCCCTAAACTTAACCTTAACCATAACCCTACCCTAACCCAAACCCTAACCCTAACCCATCCCAAACATATCCAAGTCACAACCATAACTCCAACCCTAACCCTATCGCTAACTCTAACCGTAAACGTCTGCCTAACCATAGCCCGAGCCCTAATGCTAACACTAATCCTAAGACTTATCCCAACCGTAACACAAACCCTAAACCTAATCCTAACCCAAGCACTTTCCTAACCCTAACCCTAACCCAACCCTCACCCTGAGCCTAATCCTAACGCAACCATTAACCCTAAACCTAACCCCAATCCTAAATTTAACTTTAATCCTAAACCTGACTCTAAAGTCTGTCTAACCATAGCTCTCACACTGACTCAACCCTAGTCTTAACCCTTACCCTAACCCGAACCTTAATCATAAACCTAACCTTAACCCTAGCCTTAGACCCATCCTAATACATAACCATAATATGAATCCTAACGCTAATCATATCTGTAACCCTAAACCTAACACTAACCCTAACCCTAGCCTTAACCCTTACCCTAACCCTGACACTAACCCTAAACCATTCCAAACATATCCCAATTATGACCATAACCCTAACCCTAACTCTAACCCTAACCTTAACCCTAACCCCAACACTTACCCTAACACAAACCCTAACCCTAAACCTAATCCTAACCGTAGCCCTTTCCTAACCCTAACCCTAACCCTAACCCTAACCCTAACCCTAA
>NC_063355.1:2548301-2551844 GCF_021869965.1 Rhincodon typus
CCTAACCCTAACCCTAACCCTAACCCTAACCCTAACCCTAAACCTAACCCTAACCCTAAACCTAACCCTAAACCTAACCCTAAACCTAACCCTAAACCTAAACCTAACCCTAACTCTAACCCTAACCCCAATACTATCACTAACCCTAACCCTAACTCTAACCCTATCCGTATCGTTAGATCTCGACATACACATAACTCTAACCCTACTGTATCTTAATCCTAACCCTAAGCCTAAATCTAACACTAATATTGGCCTTTGCATTTCCCTAACTCAAACCCGAGCTCTCGACCGACACATAACCCTAACCTTGTCCATTCCAAATCCTAACCCTAAACCTGATCTTAAGACAAACACTCTCCTTTGCACTAGCTTTGAACCTAACCTTTGAAACTAACCCTCGCCCTACCCATTGCCATATCTCTAACTCTAACCCTAGCTCTCGCACGTGCATGACCCACACCCTACAGCACTGTATACATAACCCTACACTTAAACCTAACACTATGCAGCAGACACACAGTAGCCCTAACTCTCATCGCAACGCTAATCTAATCCCAAACCAACTCCCACAAGGCAAACACACTGTAACCGTAACTTTAACCCATATCCCTAATTCTAAACCTAACCGTAAACCAAATCCTAAACCTAGCACTACTCCAAACCTAACCCTAAACTTACCCTATCCCTAACACAAACGCCAGCCCTAAAACTAAACAGAACGCTAAGCAAAACCCTTCGCAAAACCCTAAACTAATCGCTAACCCTAATCTTACCCTTAACCTGTCCGTAACCCTAACCCTAAACCGACACCTATCCCTAATTTAGCCCTAACCCTAATCCCAACCCTAATGCTACACTGCGAACACAGTGTAACCTGAACCCTATGCCTAACCCTAACCCTAAATTAACACAATGCAGCAGACACACTGTAACCCTAGCTCTAACCAGATCCCTAACCTCATGCCAAACTTCGCCTTACATGGCAAACACATTGTAACCCTAATCTTAACACTGTCCCTAATCTTAACCCTAATCCTAACCTTAACCCTAATGCAGCAAAGACACTGCAACATTAATCTTAACCATAACCCTAATCGTAAACCTAACCCTAACCCTAAAACTAAACCTAACCCTGACCTGGCACAGTAAGCATTCTGTAACTCTAACCCTATGCCTAACCGTAGCCCTAAACCTAACAGTATGCAGCAGATGCACTGTAACCCTAACTCAAACCGGAACCCTAACCTAATCCCAAAACTACCCCTACATGGCAAACACATTGTAAACCTAACATTAACCATAACCCTAAACCTACCACTAACCCTAATCCTAATCCCAACCCTAATGCTACACAGCAAACACACTGTAACCCTATGCCTAACCCAAACCGTAAAAATAACACTATGCAGCACACACGCTGTAACCCTAAATCTAACCGCAACGCTAACTTAATCCCAAACCTAACCCTACATGTCAAACACACTTCCTCCCTAAAATTAATCCTCTTCCTAAGACTAACACTAATCCTAACCTCACACTAAACTTAACCCAAACCGTAACCTTACCCTAATCCTAACCCAAATCCTAACCTAACCCTAACCCTGACCCTTACCCTAACCCTAACCCTACACAGCAAACACACTATAATCTTAATCCTAACCCAAAATCAACCCCTAACACTAACCTTAACCCTAACATTAACCCTAAACCCTAACCATAATCCTAAACCTACACTGTGGACACACTGTAACCTTAACTCTAAATATAGTTCTAACTCTAACCCTAATCCTGAAGCAGCAAAGACACAGTAACCCTAACTCTAACCCTACCCCATCCCTAAATTTATCCCAAAACCAACACATAACATTAAGCCTAACTCTAATGGTATGCAGTAAGCAAAGGGTAAGCCAAACACTTTCCTAAACCCAAACCCTAAACCTAATCCTAACCTTTAGCAGTGTAACCCTAAACCACTCCCTAACTCTGACACTTACCCTAAACCTAACACTGTGCAAGCAGACAAACTGTAACCTAACTCTAACTGCAACCCTAACCCTAAGGCTAACCATAACTCCAACATTAAACCTAACCCAACCTAATCCCAAACCTAAATCCATGTGGCAAACACACTGTAACCCTAACGTTAACCCTATCCCTAACTCTAACACTAAACAAAAACCTACTCAGCAGACACACAGTAACTCAAATTCTAAATGTAATCTTAATGCTAACCCTAACCCTAATGCAGCAAAGACACTGTCACCTTGACCCTAACCCTAACCCTAACCCTATCCCTATCCCTAACCCAAAAGCTGATCTGAACCCTAGTTCTACGCAGCAAATACACTGTAACCCTCACCCTAACCCAAACCTGAACACTAACACTACACAGCAAACACACTGTAATCCTAACCTTAACCAAACCAACCCCTAACACTAACCCTAATCCTAACGCTAACCGTAAGAAGCAAACACTCTGTAACCCTATCCCTATGCCTAACCCTAAACCTAAACCTAACACTATGCAGCAAACACATTGTAACCCTAACTTTAACTGCAACACTAACCTAATCCCAAACCTAACCCTACATGGCAACCACACTATAACCCTAAACTTAATCCTATACCTAACCCTAACACTAACCCTAACCATCCCCGCAACTTCATCCGCAGATGCCTACTAAACAGACAACAGGAGGACACAGTACACCCTAACACACTGACCACACTGCCCTACATCAGGAACATATCAGAACTGACAACAAGATTCCTAAGACCAATAGGAATCATGGTGGCCCACAAGCCCACAGCCACTCTACAACAAACACTCACAAGGATTAAAGACCCCATTCCCATAACGTGCAGAATGAACGTGGTTTACAAATTACCGTGCAATGACTGCCACAAACAAACAGACACAAATCGGACAGACAGGAAGGAAACTCACCAATAGAATACACGAACATCAGCTGGCAGCAAAACGGCACGACAAACTCTCCTTAATATCAGTACACTCAGACAATGAAGGCCATCAGTTTAACTGGGACAAAGTAACCATAGTAGTCCAAGCCAAACATAGACACACACGGGAATTCCTAGAGGCATGGTTCTCCACCCATACTCCAATCAACAAACATACAGAATTGGACCCCATATACAAACCCATACAGATCAAAACCAGAAATGACACTACTCACCATGACGGACCGGACAGTATAACTTCCAAGCGGGGTAGAATAACATCGCTTCATTGGAGGCTCCACTGATGAGTCACCTAGCACAGCGATGAAACATCTGAACAAAACCAAGCCAGCTCAGCGAGCAAGTCAACAGCCTCACACTTAAAAGAACTCTAGGTGCAAAACAAAGGCAGTTATATCTGACATGGTCTGTGATAAATCATTGCTTCAGGCAACAGAACAGGCAGGAGAGCACAGTATGGTACTGATGCCTCTCCAAAACATAGTTATTATCTTGGCCAATACAGTGTGGAGCTGGAGGAACACAGCAGGTCAGGCAGCATCAGAGCAGCAGGAAAGT
>NC_063355.1:2552344-2578344 GCF_021869965.1 Rhincodon typus
AGTTAATGAAGCCATTTGGATTTATACTCTCACTACTTACAGAGAAGCAAAGAAATATTGGGGTTCAGCTTTCTCTATATTTACAATTAAATTCTTGGCATATAGCTGAGCATTAGGGAGAGTCCAATTACTGGACTGAACCCTGTTATGCTTTGGCAGAAGGACCTTACACGGTGGTCTTTCCCCACTGTGCCTTGGCGGGGGCTATCCCAAGCTTTAGTGCGTCCCTCAGCACGTAGTCCTGGACCTCAGAATGTGCCAGTCTGTAACACTCAGTCGGGGTCAACTGTTTCAACTGGAAGACCAGCAAGTTTTGGGCAGATCAAAGTGCGTTTTTCACCGCATTGATGGTCCTCCAGGTGTAGTTGATGTTTGTCTTGGTGTGTGTCCCAGGCAACAGACCGTAGAGAGCACCATCACTGAGCTGTTTGGGATGAACCTTGACAAAAACCACTGCATTCCTCTCCAGACTTCCTTCGCTTAGGCACATTCCAGAAGGAGATGTGTGACAGTTCCATCCCCTCTGCAGCCACTTCGAAGGCAGAGCGCAGTGGCGCAGACAGCCCAGGCATACATGAAGGATCTCACAGGTTCTCACCACCAGCTGAGCAATGTCCTGGTGCTTGTTGGAGAGCTCTGGTGAGGAGGCATTCTGCCGAATGACTTTGGCAGTCTGCACAGGGAACCACTCGACAAGATCTGCCCTCTCCTTTTCCCGAAGGGTCTCGAGGTCGCTACTTGCTGACCACTTCCTCCTGATGGACTTGTGGTCAGAGGTGCTTTCCTTCACAAATTTTTCCATGAAGGACAGGTGGTACAGGACGGTCCAACTACTTGGAGCGTTCCACGACAACGAGGCCAGTCCCATCCTTCGTCACACTGTGGAGAGGTAGAACCTCAGTAAGTAGTGACATTTGGTGTTTGCGTACCGAGGGTCTACACACAGCTTGATTCAGCCACATGGGTAGCATTGAGTATGTTTTTTCTCCCCTATTTTCCAGTTATTTACACATAATGTCCCTTTGGACTTGGTCCATCTTTGACCTCCAAATGAAGTGAAAGATGGCCTGGGTAACTGCAGTGGTTTGTTTTGAAAACAAAAGATGCCCCTTTAGTGATAGCAGGAACAGCAGATGCTGGAGAATCTGAGATAACAAGGTGTAGAGCTGGATGAGCACAGCAGGCCAAGCAGCACCAGAGGAGCAGGAAGCCTGACGTTTCAGGCCTAGACCCTTCTTCAGAAATGGGGGAGGGAAAGGGATCTCTTTGTAGGTTACGTGGAACAATCCCTCTTCCGTACCTACACTGGCCCTAAACCCCACCTCTTCCTCCATTACATTGATGACTATAATCGGTGCTGCCTCGTGTTACCACGAGGAGCTCGAACAGTTCATCCACTTCACCAACACCTTCCACCCCAACCTTAAGTTCACCTGGACCATCTCTAATACCTCTCTCTCCTTCCTGGACCTCTCTGTCTCCATCTCTGGCAACCACCTAGAAACCGATATCCATTTCAAGCCCACCGATTCCCACAGCTACCTAGAATACACGTCCTCCCACCCACTTTCCTGCAAAAATGCCATCCCCTATTCCCAATTCCTTCGCCTCCGCTGCATCTGCTCCCAGGATGAGGCATTCCACTCCTGTACATCTCAGATGTCCTCGTTTTTCAAGGACCGCAACTTCCCCCCCCAGTGGTCGAGAACGCCCTCAACTGTGTCTCCCGCATTTCCCGCAACTCATCCCTCACACCCCCTCCCCGCAATAACAACCAACACAGCATCCCCCTCGTCCTCACGTACCACCCCACCAACCTCGGGATCCAACGCATCATCCTCCGACACTTCTGCCATCTGCAATCCGACCCCACCACCAAAGACATTTTTCCCTCCCCACCCTTATCTGCTTTCCGGAGGGACCACTCTCTCCGTGACTCCCTTGTCCGCTCCACACTCCCCTCCAGCCCCACCACCCCCAGCACTTTTCCCTGCAACCGCAGGAAGTGCTGCACCTGCTCCTCCACCTCCCCCCTCACCCCCATCCCAGGCCCCAAGAAGACTTTCCACATCAAGCAGATGTTCACTGGCACATCTGCTAATGTGGTATACTGCATCTGCTGTTCCCGTTGTGGCCTCCTTTACATCGGGGAAACCAAGCGGAGGCTTGGGGACCGCTTTGCAGAACACCTACGCTTGGTGCGCACTAAACAACTGCACCTCCCAGTCGCGAACCATTTCAACTCCCCCTCCCATTCCTCAGACGACATGTCCATCCTGGGCCTCCTGCAGTGCCACAACGATGCCACCCGAAGGTTGCAGGAACAGCAACTCATATTCCGCTTGGGAACCCTGCAGCCCAATGGTATCAATGTGGACTTCACAAGCTTCAAAATCTCCCCTCCCCCTACCGCATCCCAAAACCAGCCCAGCTCGTCCCCGCCTCCCTAACCTGTCCTTCCTCCCACCTATCCCCTCCTCCCACCTCAAGCCCCACCCCCATCTCCCACCTACTAACCTCATCCCGCCCCCTTGACCTTTCCATCGTCCCTGGACTGACCTATCTCCTCCCTAACTCCCCACTTACACTCACCTTTACTGGCTCCATCCCTGCCTCTTTGACCTGTCTGTCTCCTCTCCACCTATCTTCTCCTCTATTCATCTTCTATCCGCCTCCCCCTCTCTCCCTATTTATTTCGGAACCCCCATCCCCTCCCCCATTTCTGAAGAAGGGTCTAGGCCTGAAACGTCAGCCTTCCTGCTCCTCTGATGCTGCTTGGCCTGCTGTGTTCATCCAGCTCTACACCTTGTTATCTCATGCCCCTTTAGTGCTGGTGTACTTACACAGTGCCAGAAGACCTGGGTTCAGTTCCCACCTGCCACACAAGAATGTCACCATATCAGACAATCAAAACGGGTTAAACTTTAAAATTATCACTGGGTCAAGGTGGCTAAAGTCACAACAACCTCGAGCAAATCTCTAATTTAAATTGAGATCAGAAGGTGGATGCGTCAAGAATCTAATCCAGCAAGGTGGAACTTTAGATATGATAATGAGACGAATGCTTCATTGTCATTCGGGTTTTGAACTTTAACGGCTGTTAGTCAGACTTCTTAAGGTGAATGGGTACAGGAGGTAAGTGCCTACATACTTATTGAATCCAGGTGTCAGTCTGTATCCGGCCCCCACCATTCAAACCCTATATACAGCTTCATAACCAGCCCCGAAACCAACCACCCACCCCCACAGTCTTTCCCTCATCACCATCTCCCCAAACCCTCACCCAGCTCTCCACCAGAGATTCAAATCTCAACTCCAGCTTTCTGACCTCCCCATCCCCTTAAACAAATCCTGAGAAATTCACCAGATTTATAATCCACAGCCCACCATCGGGCCTCCACAGAACCTACCCTAACCCTCCATCCACACACGGTTTGTAATCTCCAAACTCTCAGGCCCCCGACTCTACTCAGCCCACGACTGAACTAACACTGCCGCTCCCGACCCCCCCACCTCCCACTTCCAAGCTCTCCATTTCTGATGAGGCCCAGCTTGCCTCCCTCCCCAGACTGATCTAGTCATCATCAGTTAACTTCCTGAACATTGCCAGTGAAGCTAATGAAGATTCCTAATGAGGAATTCCTGTTTCCAGGATCCACGCAGTTTATTGAATAATCTATGTCCTGTGGGATCAGGATGCTAGAAGATCCATCTGACTGAACACTGATTCTGGAGCTTTATATAATTAATGCACACAACTTTCACAAGTAAATTAAGACTACAGTAAGACTATAACAAATAGGAACAGTACTAGGCCATTCAGCCCCTTGAGCCTGTTCCACCATTCAGTAGGATCACAGTTAATCTGACATTCCTCACGTCCACTTCCCCATAACTCTCGATTTCCCGACTGATCAAGAATCTATCCATTTCAGCCTTAAAATGCACAAGAACTCTTTCCTTACAGCTTTCAGTGGCAAGGAATTCCAAAGACTCTCAACTCTCTGAGAGAAGAAATTCATCCTCGACTCAATCTTAAATTAGCATCCCTTAATTCTGTGACTGTGCCCCCTGGTACTAGACTCTCCCATGACAGGAAACGTCCTCTCAGCATTTACCCTGTCAAGCCCTTTAAGAATCCTATATGTTTCAATGAGGTTGTCTCTCATTCTTCCAAACAGATTGAGTAGAGTCCCAACATGTTCAGCTTTTGCTCATGAGACAATTCCCTCCATAGCAGTGATCATCCTAGTGAACTTTTTCTGAGCTACCTCCGATGAAATAATCTTTCCTTAAATAAGGGGACCAAAACTGCTCACAGTACTCCAGATGTGGTCTCACCAGGACCTTGTACAGTCGCAATAAGATTTCCCTACTGTCATACTCCAACCTCCTTGAAATAAGGGCCAACATTCCATTAGCCTTCCTGATTACCTGCTATACCTGTGTGCTAGTTTTATGTGTTTCCTGTACAATCTCCCCAGGATGTTGCAGATTTCTTCACTCTCCATCTAAATAACACTTTGTTCTTTTGTTCTCCCTTCCAAAATGAACAACTTCACATTTTCCCACATCATCATCCATTTATCAACTTTTTGCCCACTTACTTCACATATCAACATCTCTGTCACAGCCTGCTTTTCCACTTGTTTTTGTGTTTTCTGCAAATTTGTCTTCAGTACATTCACTTCCTTCATCCAAGTCACTAACATATTGTCAGGGCAGCCCTTACGCATATTTTGCAAACAGTTGCAGTCCCAGTACTGATCCCTATGGAACACCACTGGTCACAGATTGCCAACCTGAAAAAGAACCCCTTATCCTGCTGTTTCATGCCCATTTGCCAATTAGGGGATGTGATGGCCTTGTGGTATTATTGCCAGACTATTAGTCCAACAATTGACCTAATGTTCCGGGGACCTAGGTTTGAATCCCGCCATGGCAGATGGTGGAATTTGAATTCAATTTAAGAAAATATGGAATTAAGAATCTACTGATGACTGTGAATCCATCATCGATTGTTGGAAAAGCCCATTTATTAACATCCTTTAGGGATGGATGATAGTATAAGGTAGGGGTGGAGGTTAGATAGACCTGAGGTTTAGGGTAAAAGTTTGGCACAACATCATGGGCCGAAGGACCTGTACTGTGCTGTACTGTTCTATGTTCTATGTTCTATGAAACTGTCACCCCCACCTAGTCTACATGTGAGTCCAGACCAACAACAATGTGGTTGATTCCCACGTGTCCTTTGAAATGGCCTAGCAAGCCATTCAGTTGTACCAATCGCTACAAAGTCTCAAAGAAATAAACCTCCTGGATGGATCACCTGGCATTCCTAGACAACAGCGGAAAAATCCTTCTTACTGACATCTGGCGGCTACTGCCAAACTTGGAAGAGCTGTCTCACAGACTATTCAAGCAACAGCCTGACATAGTCACAGAATCATACCTTACAGACAATGTCGTAGACACCACCATCACCATCCCTGCATATGTCCTGTCCCACTGGCAGAAGCAGAAGTGGTGGCACAGTGGTATACAGCCGGGAGGGAGTTGCTCTGGGAGTCCTCAACACTGACTCCAGACCTCATGAAGTCTCACGGCTTCAGGTTAAATGTGTGGAAGGAAACCTCCTGCTACCATGTATTGTCTTCTCTCAGCTGATGAATCAGTACACCTCCATGTTGAACAACACTTAGAGGAAGCATTGACGGGGGTTGGGGGTGGAGGACACAAAATGTACTCTGGGTGGGGGATTTCAATGTTCACCACCAAGAGTGGCTCGGCAGCAGTAATACTGATCGAGCTGGTCAGGACCTAAAGGACATAGCTGCTAGACTGTGTCTGTGACAGGTTGTGAGGGAACCAACAAGAGGGAAAAACATACTTGACCTCATCCTCACCAATCTGCTGGCTGCAGATGCATCTGTCCATGATAGTATCGGTAAGAGTGACCATTGCACAGTCCTTGTGGAGAATAACCTCCATCATGTTGTGTAGCACTATCACCGTGCTAAATGGGACAGACTTTGCACAGATCAAGCAACTCAAGATTGGGCATCCATGAGGCACCATGGGCCATCAACAGCAGCAGAATTGTACTCCAGCACAATCTGTAACCTCTTGGCCCGGCATATCCCCCACTCAACCGTTACCATCAAGCCAGGGGATCAATCCTGGTTCAATGGAGAGTGCAGGAGGGCACGCCAGGATACTGTACCTGAAGATGAGGTAGCAACCTGGTGAAGCCACCAAACAGGACTACTTGCACGCCAAACAGCGAAAGCAGCAAGTGATAGACAGAGCTAAGTGATCCCACAACCAACGGATCAGCTCTAAGCTCTACAGTCCTGCCACATCCAGTTGTGAATGGTGGTGGACAATTAAACAACTCACTGGAGGAGGAGGCTCCACAAATATCCCCATCCTCAATGATGGAAGAGCCCAGCGCATCAGTGCAAAAGATAAGGCTGAAGCTTTCGCAGCAATCTTCAGCCAGAAGTGCTGAATGGATGATCCATCTCAGCCTCCTTCAGTGGTCCCCAGCATTACCAGTCTTTAGCCAATTTGTGATATCAAGAAACGTTTGGAGATACAGCAAAGGCTACGGGCTCTGACAACATTCCGGCAATAGTACTGAAGACTTGTGCTCCAGAACTTGCTGCTCCCCAGCCAAGCTGTTCCAGTACAGTTACAACACTGGTATCTACCCGGCAAGGTGGAAAATTGCCCAGGTAGGTCCTGTACACAAAAAAGTAGGACCAATCCAATCCAGCCAATTACCACCCCATCAGTCTAATCTCGATCATCAATAAAGTGATGGAAGGTGTCAGTAACAGTGCTATCAAGCAGCACCTGCTCAGAAATAACCTGCTCAGTGATGCCCAGTTTGGGTTCCATCAGGGCCACTCAGCTCCTGACTTCATTACAGCCTTGGTTCAAACATGGACAAAAAAGCTGAATTCCAGAGATGAGGTGAGAGTGACAGCTCTTGATATTAAGGCTGCATTCGATGAAGTGTGGCATCAAGGAGCCCTAGCAAAACTGGAATCAAGGGGTATCGGGGGCAAGATCTGCCCTGGTTGGAGTCAAACCTGACACATAGGAAGATGGTCGTGGTTGTGGGAGGTCAATCATCTCAGCTCCAGGACATCTCTGCAGGAGTTCCTCAGGGTAGTGTCCTAGGCCCAACCATCTTCAGCTGCTTCATCAATGACCTTCCCTCCATCATAAGGTCAGAAGTGGGGATGTTCGCCGATGATTGCACAATGTTCAGCACCATTTGTGACTGCTCAGGTACTGAAGTAAATGCACTAAGATCTGGACAATATCCAGGCTTGGACTGACATGTGGCAAGTAATATTCATGCTACAGAAATGCCAGGCTATGACCATCACTAATAAGAGACAATCTAACCACCACCTCTTCTCATTCAATGGTGTTACCATCACTGAATCCCCCACTATCAACATCCTGGAGGTTGCCATTGATCAGAAACTCAGCTGGGCTCACCACATAAACACAGTATCTACAAGAGCAGGCCAGAAGCTAGTAATACTGAGGCAAATAACTCACCTCCTGACTCCTCAAAGCCTGTTTACCATCAACAAGGCACAAGTCAGGAGTGTGATGGAATACTCCCCACTTGCCTGAATGAGTGACACATGGGAACAACACCACTTGCAAGTTCACCTCCAAGCCACTCACCATCCTGACTTGGAAATATATTGCCGTTCCTTCACTGTTGCTGAGTCAAAATCTTGGAATTCCCTCCCTAAGGGCATTGTGGGTCAACCCACAGCAGGAGGACTGCAGCGGTTCAAGATGGCAGCTCACCACCACCTTCTCAAGGGCAACTAGGATGTCCATATCCCACAAATGAATAAAAGCCTATTCTTTGAAGAATACTGTTCCTAAACCAACAAATCTTCCAAAAACAATTCATTTGATGAGGGTTCCAACACTACTTTAAGGAGTTGCCTTAAATTCTGTAACGGCTATAAAGTTAGGTAAAACCTGTGATAACTGCTTCATCCAACCCAGGAATCTTTGAAGATCTTGATCTGATTGTGATGAGGAAAACTCCACAAAGACTTTAGTTTTCTGAGGATCATCTATTACACATTGATAGTCTACCACTTGCCAACAAATTTGTAAAGTGATCACATGGGATTCAGAGTGAGCTTGCCACTTGGGTACAAAAATTGGCTTTGAGGTCAGAGACAGAGAGTGGTGATGGAGGGTTGTTTTCCCTGTATTGGGAGTCTGCATACTGCTGCTGTAATTGGAATTGGAGGCTGAAGTGGCAATGCTTATTGCACCTGAGAGCAGCTGGAGCTGGTTGAGGCCTAGAATCTCGGGTGCCGCAGCCTGCCTGCCTAGAGGCCCTCGAACCTGGGATTATTTGTTGCTACTGCAGCTGCCTTCGGAAGCCTGGTGGCCTGCATTTCTCCTCAGTGAGTTGAAAACTGCTGTAATAATACCTGCTGCGCTGGGGAGAAGCTGCTGCTGTTTGGGGCCTGGGGCCTGGAACCTGGGTGCTGCCTATTTGCCTGGAAGGACTTGAGCTGGGACCTGCTGTTGCCGCTGCCCTGAGAAGTGTGGTGGCCTGCACTTGTGTTCAGCCAGTGCCTAGGAGGCTTGTTCCTGGAGCCTGGACTATAACTTCGGTTGGGGTGGGGGTGAGGATTCAGGCCTGGACACTAATTGCTTGGGGCCTAAACACCTGCAGTGAGTGACTGTATTTTGGAGTCTAGGGCCTGGAACTGTTCAGAGCCTGGGCCATCTCCTTATTATCACTTTGTGACTGTGGCCTGTTGTTGTCACTGCTCTGGGCATTAGGGAATTATTCTGGGTCATGGGTTGGGTGGCTGATTGGGATGTGGTCTCCTGAAGTGACTGGACTGGTAAGTGAGACCTCATGGGACTCTCTCAGTTTTATTTTCTCAGCTCGTTCCATTCCCAGTTCAGCGTTTCTGGCACTTTAACAACCCGCTGCTGGAGGACAAATGGCTCCGGGACTCATTTTGTCGGTTCTGGAGAAGGAAGGGGAGGGGCTTCCCCTCCTTGAGGCTATGGTGAGGGACATGGGCAAGACTCATGTCCGCGTCTTCTATCAGCAGTACACTTGGCAGCGGAGCCGACTGGATAACACCGGCACAGTTGACTGCAAGAGCCTCAGTCCATCTCCGAGCGATCTGGAACCTGATGGACAAGGCACTCAGCCCCCAATACCTCGGACATACTCAAGGTGGCGTGCTGTGGGCTTCTTGACGAAACTGACCCCGACCATTTTGCCTTTTGAGTTTGTGCTTGTTTTCAGTTTGTTGCCCCAGGAAGAAGGCTGTTTTATTGTCCCCTTGTTCCGATTTTGGACCTATTGGAAGAGCCAAGGGAGCTTCTATTTTAGCCCCATACTGTCCCTGTCTCAGATGTGCTTGATGGGGATCGGTGTGAGGGGAATTTTATCTTTAGATGGAATGAGCAGGAAAATTTCCTCTGGATTTTAAACCATTGTTGTCTCTCTCCCAGGAGTGTGCAATCGGGATGGAGCACAGGCGATTTATTTAGTTGTTTGTTTGTTTGTTTTATGCGTTTTCTTTGATTTTGCTTGTTTATTTTTATTTTGGCCCCTTGTGGTCCCTGCCCGAAAGAGGTTGGTGGGGACGGAGTCAAGGGAGAGTCATTTTTGTTTTTGTTTGTTTTTTTTTTGTTTTTCCCCAGAGTTGTAGGGTCTTTATTTTTGTTTAAGTCAAGGCAGCTTTATCTTCTGTTTTGAATGAACACAGTGGGCTTTGCTCTGTGTTTCACCCGGTACTGTCCCTGTCCTGGGAGTGTCTAATGGTGGGCAGTGTCATGGTGGGACAGAGTCTTGGTTTTCTTTCTGTTTACACCTTTTTTGTTTAAAAGAGTGGAGGGTTTTTTTTTGGTCTGGAGGCCTGTCAACAGCGGTGTTCCACAGGGATCAGCATTGGGTCCACTTTTGTTTGGCATTTACATAAATGACTTGGATGAGAATAAAGGAGGCATGGTTAGTAAATTTGCAGATTACACCAAAATTGATGGTATAGTGGACAGTGAGGAAGGTTATCTGAGATTGCAAAGAGATCTTGATCAATTGGGTCAGTGGGTTGAGGAATGGCAGATGGAGTTTAATTTGGGATAAATGTGAGGCATTGCATTTTGGTGATACAATCAAGGACAGGACTTATATAATTAATGGTATGGCCTTCGGTTGTGTTGTAGAACAGAGACCTAGGGGTTCAGGCACATAATTCTTTGAAGTTTGTGTCACTTGTAGACAGGGTGATTAAGAAGGTGTTTGGCACGCTTGCCTTCAGACATCATGTTAAGGTTGTACAGTATGTTGGTGAAGCCTCTTCTGGAATACTGTGTACAGTTCTGGTCGCCCTGCTACGGGAAGGATATTATTAATTTGGAGAGAGTTTAGAAAAGATTTGCCAGGATGTTGCCAGGTATGGAGGATTTGAGATATAAAAATAGACTGGGACTTTTATCGCTGGAGTGTAGGAGGTTGAGGGTGACCTTATTGAAGTTGATTAAAATCATGAGGGGCATGGATAAGGTGAATGATAAAAGTCTTTTCCCTAGGGTAGAGAAGCTCAAAATTAGAAGGCATATTTTTAAAGTGAGAGGAGAAAGATATAAAAAGGACATGAGGGGCAACTGTTCTACACAGTCATTGGTGTGTGGAATAACTGGCAGAGAAAGTGGTGGATGCGGGTTACAGTTACAATGTTTAAAAGAGATTTGGGTAAGTTCATGAATAGGAAAGGTTTGGAGGGATATGGGCCAAGTGCAGGCAGGTACATTTAGTTTAGTTTGGGAAGATGGGTGGTGTGGACTGGTTGAACAAAACGGTCTGTTTCCATGCTATATGACTCTATGACTCTATAAATGGAATCTTTGGAGAACTCATACTTGTCTTTAAGATGAGGTATTCAACTTGTATGTGTTTTAATAATACATGCATTCTGGGATTATCTTGTTGAACCATTGCTCCGTGGGTCAGTATGTCATTCATTTGGTTCAAGGCTGTGAACACCTTGCAAAACATTTGACATCATTTGTTCCAAAATCTATGAGACAGGTCATTGAAATTCGAAATGGTAACTTGTGAAAGCAAAACCTTCTAAAGGGAGTTATACATGTGGTAAACAGTCTGGATTGCTTGTCCAATGGCACTCAACAGAATCTGATATTTATATGAAAATCCTGCTTTTGGATAGTTTAACCAGACTCTCAAGAAACCATGGATATTGAGACATAGAAAATTGGACCAGGAGTAGAATAAATAGAAACTCGAAGAGCGTAGTTACACTTGGGGAGAGTAACCCAACTTTTCATGATGTGGGAAATGATACTCATTATTGTAATTTCTGCATGTTGGTTCTCAACTCCGTGAGAGATGCGGTATTTTCCAGGATGTATAAAGGCATATGTTTTGTTCATCTTGCTTTGGTGTAATTCTGTATTCTACTTGTAACCTTCCTAAACCTTTCAACAAATTGGGATATTCCTTTCCAAAAAGCCTCTTTAGCTTACTTTGCTTAACCTCTTCCACTTTTCAAAGCAGATGGATGTCAATGCACAGCCTCTAGTCAGGCTTGGGAATTTCTAATTGCGAAGGTTTTCAAGTATTTAGTGTTCTTTATGTTAGAGAGTTGCTTCTAGAATATGTTTTAATGTTAAGTGAAATGCTCTCATGAGCATGTAGTTGAAGTTGTGATGGCTATAGACAGTTTTACCAACCAAGACTCACTTTCTAATAGTTTTATGACACTTGCTCCTGTGTCTAATTTAAAATTCATGAGATACCTATTGACATAATTGTCAGTTTATTAAAATATTTGGTCTGGGTCACTGATTTCCCCAAGAAAATCTTTGGGTTTGACTTCCATTGGAGACTGCTCCACCTAACTCTTTGTGTGGATTGTTATTTGAGTTTTTTTCCATGGCCTTGTTCTTTTGGCCCATTTTCTGCAACATATGTGCAGGTTAGGTGGATTTGCCATACTAAATTGCCCGTAGTGTTCAGGGATGCCTAGATTAAGGGTGTCATAGAGGGATGGGTCTGGATGGAATGCTCTGAGGGTCGGTATGGACTTGTTGGG
The DNA here is from genome assembly GCF_021869965.1 of Rhincodon typus. Taxonomy (NCBI): domain Eukaryota; kingdom Metazoa; phylum Chordata; class Chondrichthyes; order Orectolobiformes; family Rhincodontidae; genus Rhincodon; species Rhincodon typus. The sequence goes on from NC_063355.1 coordinate 2,564,482, forward strand.
CCAAAGGGCCTGTTTCCACACTGTAAGGATTCTATGATTCTATGATAACTGTTATCTTAGAATGGAAGTATCGAGTTTTAACACCTCGGCACTGTTCATGCCTCTGAGGTTTCTTTGCTCTCTTCAACGTCTGGTATCTGCCCTACCTGTTGAATTTGCTTACGATTGTTTGCCGTTTGGTATCTTGAGCATTAAATAGACTCTGAAGATTATCATGCCAAATTTGGACCTCTGCTTTTAGGATTACCCTCTGTTGTTTCTGGGCCTCTGCTTCATTCACCATCTAAATGGCTTTCTGTTGTGTTATGTCTTATTTAGACTGTAATAAGTCTGACAAAGACTGATCCGTTATGCCTACAAGAATGAATTCTCTTGTTATTTGTGACTTCACAGCCTTACCTTTCAACATAGATCATTTGATGAAAATATCTACAGATTCCCTTGGAAGATGTATTCTTTTGTAATATTGTGCTGTTTTGTAGAAATTTATTAGTTCTAAGGTTGAACTAATTGTCAAAGATTTTCAGTACTACTTCAAATGTCAGTTGCTTCTTGTTCTTCTTGACCAGTAATTACATAATCTTCTATACTCCCAATTATGTGCAGAAGTATATTTACTTGTTCAGCTTCTGACTTATTATTCAATTTTAAAGCTATGCAATACCTGCAAGAATTATTTTTCCAGGACGTCCAGTTTTGTGTTCTTTTGGTCCATTTCTGGTATTAAAACTTCTTGCCAATATTATTTGTGATAACTTTCTAATGTGATTACATATTCTATCTTACAAGTATTTTTATTTGGCAATAATGGTGGTTCTCCTGTATGTTACTGCTGTTCCGGATAATATTTCATCTCTTTGTTTCTATAATGGAGGATTCCAAAAAAAAATCACAATAGACTAGAATTGCTGACTTATTTGAATCATTGGGCAATTTGAATGAATTAAGTTCATTTCCTGGCGCTTCACACCCATATTAAGAGAGTGTCTCTCTTGGCCCTGTTAGTGTTTGTACCTGTGTCAAATGGTTTTCAGATAAAGGATATTTTTGGATACACTTATTAGTCAGTTCCGGTTTGTACAGGCCCTTTGGAAAACTAAACTTCACTTTTAAATCCATTTGGGCATGCTTCCATAGAATCATAGAGATGTACTGCATGGAAACAGACCCTTCGGTCCAATTCATCCATGCCTAGCAGATATCCTAAATTAATCTAGCCCCATCCCATTTGCCAGCATTTGGCCCACACACCTCCAAACCCTTCCTATTCATATACCTATCCAGATGCCTTTTAAATGTTGTAATTGTACCAGCCCCCACCATTTCCTCTGACAGTTCATTCCAAACATGCATCACCCTCTGTGTGAAAAAGTTGCTCCCAGGTCTCTCTTAAATCTTTGCCCTTTACCTTGAACCTATGCCGTCTAATTTTGGACTACCCTACCCTGGGGAAAGGACCTTGACTATTCACCTTATCCATGTCCCTCATGATTTTATAAACCTCTATAAGGTCACCCCTCAGCCTCTGATGCTCCAGGGAAAATAGCCCCAGCCTATTCAACCTCTCCCTATAGCTCAAACCCTCCAAACCTGACACCATCCTTGTAAATCTTTTCTGAACAAAAACAGAAGTTACTGGAAAAGCTCAGCAAGTCTGCCGGCATCTGTGAAGAGAAATCAGAATTAACATTTCGGGTCCAGTGACCCTTCCTCAGAACTGACAGTAGCTAGGAAAATGTCAGTTTATATGCAGAAGATAGGCGGTAAGGAGTAAACGATACATTGGGATAGACCCTAGAGAGAAAGAGAAGAGCAGTTGAACAGACAAAGGAGCCCTTGGAAACTGAGGAGGGAGGAGATAAATGGGCAGGTATTGCATATTCGCCAGTTCCAAGGGAATGTGCCATGGGGCTGTCGGGGGGCATTGGGAAAGAAGGAAGAGTGGATTAGGGTGTCCCAGAGGGAACGGTCCCTTTGGGAAGTGGACAGGGAGGGGAGGGAAATGTTTTCTGAACCCTTTTCAAGTTTAACAACATCTTTCCTACAGCAAAGAGACCAGAACTGAACACAGTATTCCAAAAGTGGCCTAACCAATGTCCTGTACAGCTGCAACACACCTCCCAACTCCAATCATCAATGCACCGGACCAATCAAGGCAAGCGTACCAAGTGCCTTCTTCACTATCCTGTCTACCTGTGATTCCACTTTCAAGGAACTATGAACCTGCACTCCAAGGTCTGTCTGTTCGCCAACGCTCCCCAGGACCTTACCATTAAGTATATAAGTCCTGCCCTGATTTGCCTTTACAAAATGCAGCACCTCATATATTGTGATTGTAGAAAGTACTAGGAGCCAATATGTAAGTGTTTCTGACCTACAGAATGAAGATTGTCTAATTGTCAAAAATCAGACTCCAGATTGACTGGTCAGGGTCTCAATGCAGGAGTTGGGCAGGAGCAGTAGGAGAAAGGTTTTTATCCAGAGGCCGAGCATATAGAGGGAACTGCAAGGTGTACCATCTGAGAGTTGCACTGCAGCAACTCATCAATGCTCCTTTGACAGTAAATGTATGTCCTTTACTAGCATTTACTAGAAGGGCAAAGGCAGCAGATACATGGGAACACCACCACTTGCAAGTTTCTGTCAAAGCCACACATCACTCTGACTTTGAACTATATCATGAACAAAAACAAAGTTGCTGGAAAAGCTCAGCAGGCCTGGCAGCTTCTGTGGAGGAGAAAACAGAGTTAACGTTTCGGGTCCGGTGACCCTTCCTCAGAACTGATGGTGGCTGGGAAAATGTCAGTTTATTTGCAGAAAATAGGCAGGTGGGTGGGGTAGGCAGTAAACGATAGGATAGAGCCCAAAGAGAGAGAAAGACAGTTGGACAGACAAAAGAGTTGCTAACGATCAGGCTGGGAGAGTGAATAGTTGTTAATGGGGACTGTTAGTGACTAACAACAGGGGATGTGTAATGACAGGCAATGTGGTAACAAGGCCATGTGTGTGGGGTGGGGGGCTGGGACATGGGAGAGTTTGGGCCCTAAAATTATTGAGCTCAATATTGAGTCCGGAGGGCTGTAGGGTCCCCAAGCGGAAAATGAGGTGTTGTTCCTCCAGCTTGCGTTGGGCTTCACTGGAACACTGTAGCAAGCCGGAGACAGAGATGTTGGCCAGGGAGCAAGGTGGTGCATTGAAGTGGCAGGCAACAGGTAGTTCAGGGTCTTTTTTGCGAGTAGAACGTAGATGTTCTGCGAACTATGTCATCTTTTCTTCACTGTTGCTGACTCAAAAACCTAGGAGTCCGCCCAAACAGCACAATGGGTGTACCTACACCACATAGACTACAGTGGCTTCAAAAGGCGACTCACCATGACCTTCTCAAGGACATTTGCTCACATTCCATTAAAGGTTTTTTTAAAAATGAAATGGAAACAGTTGTGATGACCAGTGAGGACTGACCAGAAGCTGGTCAGTGAATGTATTCTCATATGTGCACATTTAAGCAAAAGCAATGATATTGTGCATGTTTCAATGTTACAAACCCTTTACATATCAAGCACCAACCTCTGTTAATCACTGCTCAAACAAACCATTTATAACTTTATCTTATCCCTGTACACTTACTACTGCTGAAAGTGTCACATCATGTCACCTTGCAAAATACCACCAGCTATTCAACCACACCACCCAACACATTGCACCAGATTCAATGACATGATTCCCCTTCTCTTGAAAGAAAAAGAGGAATTTTTTTTAATTTCTGTACCACTTTTCACAAGATGTCAGAATCTGTTTTACAGCCAACTAAGTACTCTTAAGATGTTTGACCACTTTTGACATCTTCTCAGAGATCACACCGAACCTAAATCTCCTCTGTTTCCCTTTTAGAAAACACTATGGAATAAAGGAATTAATCTTAATTGTGGTTTTGATAATGGAGATCCTTGCCCTCTCCCTGGGCCTGTACTTTGGGCTGATGGCCAGGGAAGTGCCAGCGTATTCCTTTGAGAGAGCTGCTGTTGCTACAGATGCAGGGAGATGTTCAGAGATTGGCCGGTGAGTATCTGTTAAAGAGCCTTGGTTCACATTATCTGTCAGAGGAATAGTGGAAAACACAGGATACAGGCTGTTCAGCCAAACCAGTTCATGTTAATGGTTATTCTTCACATGATCCATATTCCTACCCTATGTGTCCATTTGATTTTGTATCCCTTTTCTCTGTTTATCATAAACCAACTATCTAATCTCATTTTAGTTTCAGTTAAAACTCGGATAATCTATTCCACAATCTTACAACGTACTGTGTAAAAACATTTCCCCTGATTACTTTCTTGGATTCATTCCTATCTGTCCCTTCAGTTCCAATTGTCATTCATATTTATTCTGTCCCATCTCTTCATTGTTTTAATGCCCACTACCTACACAGTGAGTTGTTATGGTCTGGAATACATGGCCTGAGGGAATGTAGTTGTAAAGGAAACTTTCAAAAGGGAATTGTATAATTACCTGAAAAGGGAAGTAATTGAAACAAGATGGGAGCAAGATCAATAGGATAGGCATTTCCAACTGCCACCACATGCATAATCAGCTGAATGGCCTCCTCCAGAAATAGTATCCAAAGCTTCCCAGAAAAGGAATGGGAGGACAATCTTTTTCCACAGGGGATTCAGTTGAGGCCAGCCCCCGCGCAGACCCAGGACCATGGCCAACCCCAGCTCAGACATGGCAGCCAGAGGAGCAGCAGTGGCAACGGAAGAGGAGCCCGGGGTGAAGACCCCGTCCGATGTCCAGCAGCAGCATCTGGAGGAACATCGGATGAGGAAGGAGAAGCCGAAGAAATCACAGCCGATCGGGAACCAAATCATTAGACAAACAATAACTGGACACTGAGAACACCACAGAAAAGATGTACTGCTGGACCAAAAATACCAAAGCTATTGCAGTAATATCATGTAATCTAAACAGAGATCCAAAATGGCACCAGTGAGTGGTGATTCTTAGCGAATAGCACAGGAAATAATACTTTTCACTATATTTTGGTATATGCGATAATAAATCTAATCTCATCCTTTGTATTACAATTTAATCATGTCATCCACTTTTTCAGTTTCTTACTTTCTAAAGAAAGTAAACTAAATTTGTCAAAGGTACTCTTTCTGTTCATTGGAAGTTAAAGACTAATCCATTCCCTTTAATTGCTATTCCTATTAGTTGGATTGTTCAGTCAGCAGCTGGTGTAGGGCTGTAGCACAGAGCAGCATGAGTGAGCGGACAAGCAAACAGGCAAATAGCAGAAGAGTTGAGGCATGGAGTTGTAATGACTTGAGATAAGGAAGAAGTCAATGAGAAAGGAATCTCCATGTTTCAGGATTGGCCTCCAGCTGGCCTTTAGGCTCCCAACTGTATACAGATACAATCAATGCTTTGCTTGTCCTGCACGCATCAGGACGTATCGCAAGAATACCAATTCATGGGTATTTCTCGTGAATTGTCGTAATATGTGTATGACGAAAAGCTTTTACAAAATGCGCCCTTTTTCACTGATACTCAGTGTTTAATGACTTTGTTTTATTAAACAGATGGATTGGTGATCAGTTTACAAAGTGACAATGTGAATATGCTGCACATAGTTGCTGCTATCTGTGTGAATATGAGGTCAATGGAATTCATTATCTTAAAAAAATGGAGACCAAGTTGAAGAACCAAGCCTACAATTTAAGGCACAATAAAACTATAAACAGCTCATGGAAAGACCAGAAATATCAGTAAATACTGACTGAGTGACATTGAGTGTTGTTGTCAAGCACTAAACAAGTACAAATCTCAGAGAAAGGCAATGGGAAAATATACTTGGGACCTCTTGCATTGCACAACTGACTAATCAGAGGCCGCTTCATGTCCTCTAGAGGTGGACATGTTGTGACCCCCAAAAACATCAGATTAGTGTCTGACTCATTGGTTTGGAATCATTTTATCTCCACTGGCAACTATTGGGCCTCTGTTTCTCTGGTTCTGTTCCTGGTAGACCTTGAATAACTCAATTTCTTCAATTCTCTGCCTAAACTCACTAATGTCCTTCAGGGAAGGAAACTGCCATCCTTGCCTGGTCAGGACTACATGTGACTCCAGACCCACAGCAATATGGTTGACTCTTAACTGCCCTCTGGGCAATTAGGGATGGGCAATAAATGTTGCCCTAGCCAGTGACGCCCTCATCCTGTGCATGAATAAAGGAAATAAAACCAGGTATTTGCTGATTATTGGCTGAAACATAGCAAAGTTCTGCGATTTTTTTTTTATTACTGCAGAAAAAGCACAGAATCAGGCCACAATTGTATCTCCATGTTCAAACTGCATGTTGTTGGTGCTAATCTCATTCCTCTGACTTTGTCCCTGAGTTCCTGAAATGATCAGAAGAAGCTTGTCAGGAAGGAAAACCTCTGAAGCAAAAAAGAAATCAGCTATCAGTCTTTTTTAAAAATAAGACGAGGTGGGTTCTTTGTTTCCGTTCTTCTTGTGAGACAGAGGTCCAGGCTGGGGCTTGGTCCTGAGATATTAAGTCAAGTGCAGTCTCAATTCCAGCCCATGCCCTGCTGGAGCAGTCAGTCAAAATCTCTCCTGATAAGGGATGAGGAGCTGATTGATGTGCATTGACTATCCATCTGGATTCTTTCTGCTCTGTCACTCCTGAAATGAGAGGAGCCAGTATTGTGGAAGATGAAAGTGAGTATTACAGCTAGTGGATGTCCTGTGAGTGGACAGTGCTGAGGGCTTGCAGAGTTCATGCTGTCAGGGGCTGGGGTGGGTGAGGGTGTGTAAGGAAGATATTACATGCAGCAGTGAGAGGTGGGTGCAGGAGCAAAGATAGCGACTGTGAGGTATCTTATCTGACTTGCGTTGGCAGACCTTCATCCCACATTTCTCCAGATGGTTAAAAGTGCTACCACATAGATGGCGAACTGGCACCAGGCTGACTTGCTCTGGTGTTGTGGTCTCCTACCCTGTTCCTTGGGGAAAAGGACGTCTCGCCTGCGCACCAGCCTCTCCAACGGGTCCTCCAGGACCATGTTGATTTCGTCGTGTCTGTAAGGTCTGGGGCAAATTTCAGGAACCATGCTGGGCATCTCCAGATTGACACTGCCCACCTAGGTGCACACCGGCCTTTTAACAAAGGCACAGGTGCCAGGGATGCAAGTGGTGAGTTGCTTTGGGAACAGTGCATGGGAAAATGGGACAGCAATCAGGCCTGATTCTCGCTGTGAGGACTTGGTAAGAAATTATGAGAAATTTTGCTTGGCCTCATTGTGAGAATCACTGCCTCAAACTCAACACAACTTGCACCTAGAGCTAAATCTTACTATTTTACGCCTGTTATGTTCCTTTCTACTGCCCTCGATCGATATGTTTGAATGTAAAGGAGTAATTGTCCCAATTAAATAGTTTCCAGTGACAAGCTTTTTGTAAGAATTTTAAAAAAAGTTTTGTTAGTCTTCCATACTAGGACTAGTTTTCCAAGAGCCCAGGCTTCAGTACAGTGGGATTCTGTTGGATCAGGTACTTCATATGCCTGGTTTCCACTCTCAGCAGCATGTGTAATGAGAGTATGTAACCCTATTATTTGTGTTAGATCAGTGGGATGGAATCAGTCCATGTACCTGATTTAGAGCCACAAGCGGTGACCCAAGGAAGTGGAATGTTTCCCTTCTGTTGGCAGCTCTTATGCAAACCATCTACGGGATCCCCCCTATTATGGTCAATGGCAGCTAAGAGCACTGTCTCCATTTGTTACAGAGTCCCACCGCCAGCATTTGAGGGTCTGGCACAACTGAATGTACAGCGGGAGTGAGGCACAAAATGACAAGCCAGGTTTGTTCCTCCTCATCTAAGCCATGCAATACCTCTTCAATCAAAGGAGGAGTATGGGTCAGACGTGGTGATGAAAACTGTGAGCTTCTTAGCAATGTTAGCCAGTTGGATATTGACAAGGGGGTTGTATAGATAACCTGGTCTTGTGCCAAGTGACTAGGGGGGTGCTCATGGGTTCTGGAGCAGGGGTGGGGGCTGATGGGCCCGCAGCTTTAGTGAAAGGTGGCAGGGATCCCCATAGAAGTTCCTCCCTGGTAGATGTATATGGAGTCTCTATTAATTCTTTCTCATCTGACCCGTCTCTATCTCCTGTTTGGTGTTTCCCCAAGAGCACATGTTCTGGTGTAACGGGCTGTTTAACTGGTTCTCTAGTGGCACATTGTATGTTTCCTAGTTATTACAGTTTTGACCTTGCCTGTATTATAATTGTTTAGCACTCTTGCTGCAATTTGCAGCTCTTTACATTGCTGTCGTAGCCTATCAATATTCCAGCATTTTGGAGGAGATTGCAAGGAAGGTTGATTTTGATCTGCAAACTTGCTTATCTCACCAAGGTATACATTTTAGCATCGTTTACTGCAGATTTTAGGAATATACCAGCATTTTGGACAGATTGTTGAAAGTGCTGACTCTTTTCATACAAAATTTCTTATCTCATTGAGTTATGCAGTTGAGTAATATATAAAACTGATTTTAAGTATATGCCAGCATTTTGGAGATTTTTGCTGGTCCGTATGATTTTGTGATGCAATATTGCTTATTTGACTGATTTACGCATGTTACTAACATTAGCAGATTTTAAGATTATGTTCAGACTGGAGGCCTGTGACCAGCGTTGTGCCACAAGGATTGGTGGTAGATCCATGGTTGCTTGTCATTTATATAAACTATTTGGATGAGAATATAGGAGGCATAGTTTAATAAGTTTGCGGCTGACACCAAAATTAGTGGTATAGTGGACACACGAGAAGGTTATCTAAGAATACAATGATCTCTAGATCAATTGGACCGGGGGTTGAGGAATGGCAGATGGAGTTTAATTTAGGTGGAGTTTAATTTAGACAGATGCGAAGTGTTGCATTTTGGTAAGACAAACCAGGGCAGGACTTACCAGTAACTGTGTAGGAGTGTTGTTAATCAGTGAGACTTCTAGGGTTGCAGGTACATAGTTCCTTGAAAGTAGAATTGCAGGTAGGCTGGGTGGTGAAGAAGGTATTTGGCACACTTGCCTTCATTAGTCAGAGCATTGGGTGCAGGAGTTGGGACATCAGCAGCTGTACAGGATTTTGGTGATGCCACATATAGATTACAGTGTGCAATTCCGATCGTTCTGCTACAGGAAGGATGTTATTAAACTGGAAAAGGTGCAAAAATCGATTTGTGTAAGGATGTTACTGAGACTGGAGGGTTTGAGTTATAAGGCTGGGATGATTTTCCCTGGAGCATCGGAGGATGAGATGTGACCTTATAGAGGTTTATAAAACCATGAGGGGCATAGATAAGGTGAATAGCCAAGGTCTTTTTCCCAGGGTAGGGAATCCAAAATGAGGCAGCACGGTTTAACGGTGAGAGGGGCAAGATTTAAAGGGGATCTAAGGGGCAACATTTTCATACACAGAGTGGTGCGTGTATGGAATGCCAGAAGAAGTGGTGAAGGCTGTATAATTAGAATATGTTTGGACAGGTGTGTGAATAGGAAAGGTTTAGAGGGATGAGTCAACAGCCAGCAAATGGGACTAGTTCAGTTTAGGAAACATGGTCAGCACCTGGTTCGGACAAATTGGGCCAAAGGGCCTGTTTCCATACTGTATGATTCTATGACTCTATGACACCATTACCATATGCTTAATCTAGATGTTTAAAACATGACCTCCCACTCACTTATCTTACACATACTATCACACATATAAAGGTTACATATAGCTGTCCATATGGATTCTCTAAATCCCTTTCATGCCAGATCCATAGTTTCTGTTGAGTTAATGCTTTCATTGAGGTAAGTCTTGTAAAGCATAGGATTTTTGGTAAGTCCAGTTTCCAGTAGGATGGTTCTCAGGTGGACTTGAAGCTAGACCAGGTTGGGGGCCAAGATTTTACCAACTTGTGAAGATTCTGTGCCTTAAACAAAATGGAGGTGGGATCCTGGATCTGAAAGTGTGGCCACATTTCTTATAAGCCCTATTATTGATAGGGTGGAGTGGGTGAGGAGGGTGGGATGTAATTTACAGATAACGGTCAATCTGAACTCAACAGGGCCATTTTTTTATTCAGCACGCAAGTTTAAACAGATCGACTTTTGCTGGAATGAGGTCTATTTTCCAGTGTTTAACTTGTATTTAATCAAAACATGTGCACGAAGTGGATCCAGTCTATAGGACTATCAAACTGAAAAGATATTTAAACTACTGTTCTTTAAATTTCAAAAAATTAAAAAAAAACAATTAATTCCAATAGGGCAGAGTACTATTACTGTTAGACTGCTTTCACAACCTATCGTTATCACAGTTTGAGAGGGGGGGTGGCGTTGGAGACAGATTGTAAATTCATAGCTTCACTCTGCAAAAGGTTATTAAGGAATTAGTTCTCTTTGTGGACTGTGGAGCTCTTGAAGTCTCCAATGCATATAGAACTTTATTTAATCTCAGCATGTTTCCTAAGGTCTTCCCATGATGGATACCGGGTATGTTAACATAGGTAGGGGCTGGGGTAAGGACAAAGGATTGTGGGTTGGAGGCACACAAGTTGGCATTAACTTCATATAGGGGCTATAGGGAGCATTGGAGAGTGTGGAAGGTCAGGTATTGGCATGAGTTGGCAATAGGTTGGCACAGGAACTAAACGGTGCCATTGAATGGGTGGGTAAATGTAGGTTGGAACTAAGTTGGCATCCAGTTGTAAGGAGTGGTAAAAGGGCATGAGTAAGCATGCTTTGATGCTGAATTGGCACGTGGGCTATAGGTGGCTATGGAAGGTGGGTAGAAGGGGATTGGTAGATGAGAATATGATGGGCCATGGAGATGAGGAAGGCATGAACTGGCATAGATGGGCATGAGGTGTCAGTGGGAAGGGTTGAGGGGCTACTAGGAGTAAGGGCTGGTGGACCTGGTTACTTTAATAAACTAGGAAGAAGTCTCAGAGGCCTTTTAACCAGAATGAAAGTCTGGGCCTAAGCTTCATTATGATTTAATTGCAGGGATGCTTTGAGGCAGAGTTCTTTGGCTGTTGAATGGAGTTAACATGGAGCCATGATTTTATAGAAGTTTATAAAATAATGAGAGGTATAGATAGAGTTAATAGTTGTATTTTCCCTAGGTTGGGGCATTTCAAGATTGGGGGCACATTTTCAAGGTGAGAGGAGAGATACTTTAAAAAGATATGGTGGAAAATGTTTTTACACAGAGGGTGGTTCATGTGTGGAATGAACTTGCTGAGGAAGTGGTCGATGTGGATGCAATTACAACATTTAAAAGACATTTGGATAAGTACATGGATAGGAAAGGTTTGGAGGGATATGGACCAGGAGCAGACTAGTTTAGTTTGGGATTATATTCGGCATGGACTGGTTGGACTGAAGGGTCTGTTTCCGTGCTGTATGACTCTGACTCTACGACTATCTAATTGATTTGCAGAACAGACACGATGGTCTGAATGGCCTCCTCTTATTCCTGTGTTTATAAATGTCGCACTGATTTCATTGCAGGGATATTCTGAGGCAGAATGCATCCGCTGTGGATGCTGTCATTGCCAGCTTGCTCTGTGTTGGACTCATGAATACACACAGCATGGGGATCGGGGGAGGCTTTTTCATGACCATTTACAATGCACAGACAGGTAGGTGCCACGTTGCTCCATTTGTAACTTCACCTTCATTCTACCACTTTGCCTATAAATTTGAGATATTCCATGCAGCCCAGAGAAACAACCTATTGCAGACTGATTGTTTGAGGCGCTCCATGTAGTTGCCAACAGTTAATAAATGTAAATTAGGTGTTAGTTTAATTCTTTGCACACTTGCAATTGTTCAGCAAGTGCTGTCCAAACGCTGAATCGCGTCCAGCATTAGACAACATGTTCTGAAGTTTGAAAGCATAGCTGGGTGAGCATGGTCAGTACTGTCTATTCTGGACTGATGCTGTTTGATATGATCTGCCAGTTGTTAAGATGTACAGCTTTCATATACCTGACTATAAATATATCTGGCTTCTAGCAAATATAATAGAGCTGCACTGCGAGTCCATGATAATCTTAAAATATATGTAATTCTCGCTATCCTGTGGGGTAATGTCTGTCCACAATCTTATCGAATCACATCATTTATTGCTGTGCATTCCCCATAATTATGACACAAATAAATAAATTGATTTATGAAATAGAAAATGTATTGGGAAAATTCAACTGATTCAACATTTTGATTTTGATAAGACTCTTCTACAGAATGTAATTTCTCACTATCCACCCTGTCCATGTTCCTCAGAACACCTCAATCAAAATCCCCCTCACCCTTCCCTGCTCTAAGAAAACCAACCCCAGCCCATCAAGCCTATCTTCCCAGCTGAATTGCTCCAACCCAGGCAACATCCTGGTAGATCACTTGTGCATCCTTGGTGGAATCTTATATGGTTCAATTGGTTTCCTCTCAATCTTCTAAACCCATCTAGCCTCTCTTCCCAGCTGAATTGCTCCAACCCAGGCAACATCCTGGTAGATCACTTGTGCATCCTTGGTGGAATCTTATATGGTTCAATTGGGTTTCCTCTCAATCTTCTAAACTCCAACCATGGCCAGTCTAATTAACTTGGGGAGGCAATGGCCAAGTGGTATTAATCCAGTGCCCCAGGAATGTTCTGGGTTCAAATCCCACCCATGGCGGATGGTGGAATTTGAATTCAATAAAAATCTGGAATTAAGAGCCTAATGATGAACACAAATCCACTAGTGACTGGCACGGAAAAATCCAGAAAAATCTGGTTCACTGATGTCCTTTAGGGAAGGAAACTGCAATCCTTCCCTTATATGGCCTACACATTGACTCTTAACATCCCTCTGCACAATTAGGGATGGGCAATAAGTGCTGGCCTAGTCAGCAATGCCCTCATCCCATGAATACATTTTTCAAAAAAACCTTTCCTTGAAAAACTATTGCTGCATACCTGGGATCAACTTAATGAATCTTCTGTGAAATGCTTCCAATTTTTTATTATCTTTTATAAAACTGCAAAGTATTCAAATTGTTGTTTAACTAGTCACTTCTGTAGTCTCAGTTAGACTGCCCTATTTAAAAATCCATTTGCTTTGAAATAAAGGTCAATATTCCATTTGCCTTCCCTATTGTCTGCTGAACTTGGGCGCTGGGCCTTGTGATTTGTGCACGAAGACTCCAAATACCTTTGTCCTGTAGCTTTCTGCAGTACTTCTCCATTTAAAAAAAAAATCCACTCCTCTGTTCTTCCTGCTAAAGTGCACAACCTGACATTTTCCCACATTATATTTTATCGCCAAGGTTTTGCTCACTCATTTATATCCCTCTGCAAACTTTTTGTGTTACCCTCACTATTTGGCTTTCCATCTATTTTTTATGTCATCTGCAAACTTGCTGATAATACATTCTCTTCCCTCATCCAAATCATGAGTATATATTGTAATTGATTATGGCCCAGCACTGGTCCTTGCAGCACTTCACTAGTTACAAGTTGCAATCCTGAAAAATCTCCCCCCTTATCCCAGCTCTCTGTTTTCTATTAGTTAGTCAATCCTCTATCCATGCTAAGATACTACCTGCAACATCATGGGCTCTAACCTTAAATATCTAGACTTGTGTGATACTTGGGCAGCACAGTGGTTAGCACTGCTGCCTCACAGCGCCAGGGACCTGGGCTCAATTCCAGCCTTGGGATTCTATCTGTGTGGAGTTTGCACATTCTCCCTGTGTCTGCATGGGTTTCCTCCGGATGCTCCGGTTTCCTCCCACAGTCCAAAGATATGCAGGTTATGTGG
>NC_063355.1:2578844-2591330 GCF_021869965.1 Rhincodon typus
TTTGGAAAGGCAAATCAGGGCAGGACTTATACACTTAATGGTAAGGTTCTGGGGAGTGTTGTTGAACAACGAGATCTTGAAGTGCAAGTTCATAGTCCCATGAAAGTGGAGTTGCAGGTAGATACGATAGTGAAGAAGGCATTTGGTATGCTTGCCTTTATTGGTCAGTGCATTGAGTACAGGAGTTGAGAGGTCATGTTGCGACTGTACAGCACATTGGCTAGGCAAATTTTGGAATACAGCTTGCATTTCTGGTCTCCCTGCTATAGGACGGCTGTTGTGAAACTTGAAAGAGTTCAGAAAAGATTTACAAGGATGTTGCCGGGGTTGGAGGGTTTATGTTGTAGGAAGAGGCTGAATAGGTTGGAGTTATTCTCCCTGGAGCATCGGAGACTGAAGGGTGATCTTATAGAGGTTTATAAAATCATGAGGGATGTGGATAGGGTGAATAGCCAAGGTCTTTTCCCTGAGGTGGGGGAGTCCAAAACTAGAGGGCATAGGTTTAAGGTGAGAGGAGAAAGATTTTAAAGGGACCTAAGGGACAACGTTTTCACTCAAAGGATGATGCGTGTCTGGAACTGGCTGCCAGAGGAAGTGGTGGAGGCTGGTACAATTATAACATTTAAAAGGCATCTGGATGGGTATATGAATAGGAAGGGTTTAGAGGGATAGGGGCCAAATGTTGGCAAATGGGACTAGATTAGTTTAGGATATCTGGTCAGCATGGACAAGTTAGACTGAAGGATCTGTTTCCGTGCTGTACAACTCTATGATCTATGACTTCCTAGCCATGACCAAGCTACCAGAATCCCAGGGATCAGAAACTAAATGTCATAATTGTGCTTATGGCAGCATCTGTTCGAAACAATGAAAGTCACCTCGAAAATAGTACCTGGGAATTAGCCTCAATTCTGAATGCTCGTTCAGCAAGTGATCCAAAGAAGTACTGAAGAAACATTATGATCATTTATGTAGTTTGTCTGGAGTCAAACCTTTGCCATTGTTACAGTAGGATAATGAGGGAGACCCCACAGGACTTTAACCCTCAGATGTGGGCTTTCTGTAGAACAAATATACTTTTCTAAACCAAGTCTGGCAAAATCCTGGCTTAGATTGGCACCTAGTACTGTAAGTATCTATGTTTAGATAGTGATCAGGAACAGCCAGGATTTGTGGTGAAAGTTCGCCCAATTTCTTTCACAGTATCTTGTCATTTACTCTAAATAGTCAAATGACTAAGTCAAAATCAGATCCTGAGTTATGGCCTGCACGTATATAATCATTTTATCGCACTAATATATCAGTAAATGAGAGAAACACAGTAAACTTTTCAGGTCAATAACACGGAAGTTACAAATCTTATTATTGAAAAGTATCTAATGAATCACATAGACTATCTTCCCTTTGATAGTTTTTATTCTTTCATAGAATGTGGGCATTATGACAGACCAGCATTTACTGCCCATACATACCTGCCTTTGAGAAGTTGGCAATGAGCCTCTTTCTTGACTTGCTACAGTCCTCTTGACCTACTGTAGGTGCTCCCACAGTGCCAATAGGGAAGGAGCTGATTATTGTGAAATGAAGAGGAAAAGACCATATCTTTTTATTTTTCTGTATTTTTGATAATGAATTGAAATGGGGAAAAGAACTGGTTTAAAAACATAGCTTTTAAAATCAAGTTACTGAAACTGATTGCAAGTGATGGTGACATTGTTGCTTTGTTCAGCCAGAGGGGAAAGCTGAATGCAGATGGGCTGACACAAAGTGAGATTTGACTGAAGTAAAAGAATTTTTGTTGGTCAACAATCAAGCAAAGCAAACACCAAATATTATCATTAATAACCTGCCATACTTTAACAACCAGGAAAATGCAAGTCAAACATGGATTAAAAAGCACTTTGTGGTTTATCATAAGCTATAAATTACACACCAAATGGCAGAAACAACTAAGACAGATCTTATGAAATAGCTCCCAGCATATATGGCAATGACAGCAGTCACAATATCCTTCAAGTACAAAAGAAGCATTTGCAACAATCTCCAGCCAGAAGTGCCAAGTGGATGATCCATCTCAGCCTCCTGCAGATGTCCCCAGCATTACAGATGACAGTCTTCAGCCAAATCAATGCACTCCATGTAATATCAAAACACAGTTGGAGGCACTGGATACTGCAAAGGCTGTGGGCCCTGACAGCATTCTGACAAATAGTATTGACGATTCATTCTCCAGAACTTGCCACTCGCCTGGCCAAGTTCTCCCAGTACAGCTATAACACTGACATCTACCTGACAATGTGGAATATTGCCCAGGTATGCCCTGTACACAAAAAGCAGGACAAATCCAAACTGGCCAATTACCGCCCTTTAACTTTACTTTCGATCATCAGTAAAGTGATGGAAGGTGTCATCGACAGCGCTATCAAGCAGCACCTGCTCAGCAATAACCTGCTCAGTTACGCCCAGTTTGGGTTCCGCCAGGGCCACTCAGCTCCTGTCCTCATTACAGCCTTGATTCAAACATGGACAACACAGCTGAATTCCAGAGGTGAGGTGAGAGTGACAGCCCTTGATATCAAGGTCGCATTCGACTGAGTGTGGCATCAAGGAGCCCTAGCAAAACTGGAATCAGGGTAAAAACTTTCCACTGGTTGGAGTCATGCCTAGCACATTGGAAGATGGTTGTGGCTGTTTGAGGTCAGTCATCTCAGATCCAGGACATCTCTGTAGAAGTTCCTCAGGGCAGTGTCCTAGGCCCAATCATCCTCTGCTGCTTCGTCAATGACCCTCTATCATAAGGTCGGAAGCTGGAAAGCCCACTGATGACTCCCACATTCGTCACTCATCAGATACTGAAGCAGTCCCTGTTCAATTATAGCAAAACTTGAACAATATCTGGGCTTGAGCTGAAAAGTGACAAGAAACATTTGCACCACACAAATGCCAGGCAATGACTATCTCTAACAAGAGACATTTTAACCATCACCCTTTGAAATTAAATGCTAATACTGTCAATGAATTCCCCACTATCAATACCCTGGTAGTTACTATTTACCAGAAACTGAACTGGGCTACCCATATAAATACAATGGTTACAAGAAAAGGTCAGAAGCTGGGAATACTGCAGCGAGGAGCTCACCTCTTAACTCCCCAAAGCCTGTCCATCATCTACAAGCCTCAAGTGAGGAGTGTGGCTCACACTGTAGCTCTAACAACATTCAAGAAACTTGACATTATCTGGGATAAAACAGCTTGCTTGATTGAACCACATCCAAAAACGTCCCCTACATCCACCACAGATGCTCAGTAGCAGCAATGTGAACCATCTATAAGATGCACTGCAGAAATTCACCAAAGATCCCTAGACAACACTTCCAAACCCACAACCACTTCCATCCAGAAGGAAGAGGGTAGCAGATATATGAGGACATCACCACCTGCAAGCTACTCACCATCCTGACCTGGAAATGTATCACTGTCCCTTCTCTGGTACTAAATTTGAAGCACAGCTGATCACCACCTCAGACACTGCAAGCCGGGAACTGTCACTCACACTGCAGTGCTTGAACTTGAAAGTGTCTCAGAGGAAAAGCAATCAAGCTCCCCACTTCCAGGACAGGGAACTAGAGGGGCTGGTAGACAGGGTAGTGGAGAGGAGGGCTGTCCTTCTTCCCACTGACCACTAAAGGAGACTTCACCAACAATCTCAGCCAACCTGGACAGAAGTTGCATCATGTGTTAGCTCTGTGCCTTGAGTGAAAAGGGGAATGCAGCAGTACCACAAGTAACTTACTGATTTTATGCACTCCACAGTATAACTGTCACCACATTTTCTCTGCTATTTCACCAATAAGGACTAGCATTCACTGTAACTCTGCCACAACACACACTTTGCACCAATATTTTAAGGGAAGGGCTAAAGGCTTTGAGATGTGAGGAAAACCTTTTTCACTCAATTTGGTGGTGGGAATTCTGTCAGGATGACTGAGGCAGAAATCCTCATAGCATTTACTAAATGTTTAGGTGTGCGCTTGCAATGCCAAGGCATACAAGCCTATGGGCATTGTGCTGGAAAATGGGATTGGAATAGTTAGGTGGTTGTTTTTTTGACTGATGCAGGTGCTATGGGCTTTTTTCTGTGCTGTTGATCTCTATGAAACTATGACTCTTAAGGCTCATGGAGAACAACCCTCCCTATTGCAGGTATTGCATTCATTCAGTGGTTTTTAGTCACTTCATCCTCCCACCCCTTCCTGCTTTCTGTGGTTCCTACTTAGTCACAGGGAAACCCTCAGCACCTCTCCTGCTCACGTATCACCACTAACTGTTCTTGCATCCTCTTCCATTAGACACAATCCCTCCCTTTGTCTCATTGCAGGAAATCCAGGGCCACCTCCCTGAGCTGATGTCCCTGCAGCATCTTGACTGACCCACCTGAAATCCCCAGGCTGTTTGCACTTGACTGGCAGGGCCAACCGTGGCTAACCTTTGTAGTATAATCAGATGAGTCATTTGTCTGTCTAACTGACTGCAGTATCCACTCACCCCACTAACAACTCTTCTCCCTGGATTCTAAGCATCGCCACGTGCTGGATGCACACACAGTGTGTTAACTGTGTAAGCTGCTGGCACAAGCTGCAGCTCTGACGTAGCACATTGCCATACAGTGACACATGTGCACCCCTTGTCGGACTGTTTAGAATGGCTGTTCAGTGCTCACCACCATTATGGACTGCCTGCCTCTTTCTCTGTACTAAAAAGCAAGCTAAACCATGGAGGCTGTCAACTTGTAACTCAGTGCTAAAGTCAGCCTGTGCCAAGAAACCAATGTGAAGCAAACAGAGGTTGGCAGCTTCCATGCAAGAGCGAAAATGAATGAGGGTTAGGAAAGCAAGCTGAGAGCCATAGGATGCACGTGTCCATGTCAGCACATGTCAGCTTCCTATGCAGATGCATGAGATTCAAGGCTGTCCCTATGCACAAAGCGACCTGGCAGAAGCATTGCAAGTCATCAGCTCCAAAATAAAGTGTTGAAGGGCTGAAATGGTGTCTGAGTTCATCCAACAGCAAGCATGATGTTATAGCAAGGCTAGTGTTTTACTGTTGCAGAGTAGTGTGGATCGAGGAGGATCAAGGAAAATGGTGCCTATGGACCTTACAGAGCCATTGTGCAAAAAAAGCAGTTGCATGATGGCTGGGACAAGCATTAGGTGAGCTGTAGCCAGCAGATACCAATTTCTCAATAGAGAAGAATTGGAAGTGGAGTGTAAATAACATAGCTGCCACTCAAGGACGAGATTCTGACATTGCTATTTAAGGCTTGAAGGGAGAATCTGGAACATTTTTTACGACATTGAAAATCTGATTTCTTTCATTCTCACCCTATTTTGTCACTAAACTTGTTATTACCGCTGCCATGACAGGAAAGGGAAAATCACACCCTCTGTCTTCCGCTCTTCTCCTATGAATGAGTCTGATCCCCAGCTGACAGCAGTGCAGAACCAAGCCAAGTTCCACAAGTATGTCTTCACTAAAAAACTGGTGCCTGTCTGCAGAGCCTTCTCAATCATTCTGGGTGGCATAGATCCACCAGTGCTATTTCCAACTAACAGAAACTGTGCAATAACATATTTCCATCTTCTGAATCTGGCATCCATCTTCTTCACTTTGCCTGTGATACCCCTCTGAATTCAAAACTGCTATGACTGAGCTCTGCTTCTATTATACAACTTCAGCTAGTTTCAGCCAGCCCCAGAGATTTTGGTTTCACTTTTGGTTTTCTTTCTCTGATTATCTGAACAGTTTCATTTCTCAGTTTCCCTTTATTCATTTTCAGTTTTCAGTTTTCACTTTCTATTTTCAGTTTCCATTTTCAGTTATGGTCTGCCTCAAAAAAAAAGCAAGCTTTGAAAGTAAAGATTCTGCTGTTCCATGTCATACATGCCACAATTATTCACACTTACGGTCCTTGACTGTTTCTCCTTACCTTCCTTACAACACACATGCATATTTTAAGTACAAGCTGCTTACGTTACTTCCATCTCAGATTCCAATCTTTTCTAATTAATTCAATCATGATGATTGAATTTTAAGTTTGATTGCAAAATTTGAGAAATACTTTGTGATTTATCAGGACCTTTCCGTTCCCTATGTTTCTCTCTCCTACAGTACAGTGAAGTCTGTCTCAGATGACTTTCGTGAACCTTGATTGTCCCCAAATTTCTCATGACTTCAGCCTTGATGAAAATGTGCCTGTAAAGCACTTATATGTGCAGAAAAAAAATTGAACTATTTTGTAATACCTTTTCATAAAGGAGCAATGTTGTACAGAAAATAAAGCAATTTGAGATTTCACCTGAAGGCTAATCATAGAACCATCATAAAATCCCCTCAGTGTGGAAACAGGTCCTTTGGCCCAACAAGTTCACACCAACCCTCGGAGCATCCCACCCAGACCCATCCCCCTATAACCCACCTAATCTACACATCCTGAACACTATGAGCAATTTAGCCTGCACATCTTTGGACTGTGGGAGGAAACCGGAGCACCCGGAGGAAACCCATACAGACACGGGGAGAATGTGCAAACTCCACACAGTCACCCGAGGGTGGAATCGAACCCGGGTCCCTGGCGCTAATTATTTGGGAATAGGCCCTCCCACCATCTAGAGTGAGGTCTTTGCCTGAATCCCTATGCCAGGGCAACTTGAATCTGATTATCAGCTAATGCATTATGTCAAATTTCATCTATCACCCAGGAAAGAATCTCACTTTTTGGGCTGCCAGCAATGTTGAAGGGAGATGGTGGTGTGGTGGTTATGTATTGAAGCGATAATCCACAGGCCCAGATTAATGGTGGAAAGACTGCAGAATGCTGCAGCACACAGGGATTTGGAGGTCCTCATCTATGAATCACAAAAAAAACTAGCATCCAAATTCAGCAGGTGACAGGGAAGACAAATAGAATGTTGACCTTTATTTCAAAGAGAATGGTATATATGAAAAAAAGGGAGGTCTGCTAAATCTGTGCAAAGGACTTGTCAGATACATCAGGAATACTGTGTACAGTTTTGATGCCATTATCTATGGAAAGACATACTAGCATTGGAGGCAGTCCAGAGAAAGTTCACCAGGTTATTTCTAGGTATGGAGGAATTTTCTTGAAAAGAGAGTTTGAGAGGGTTGGGTTTGTACTCGTTGCAGTGTAGAAGAACGAGAGGAGACTTTATTGAAACAGGTTGGGACTCTATTCATTGGAATTTAGAAGAATGAGAGGTGATTCCATTAAAACATATAGGATTGCTAAGGAGCTTGACAGAGTAAACACTGAAAGGATGTTTCCCCTCATGGGAGAGTCTAGGACCAGAGGGCATAGTCTCAGAATAAAGGGATGCCTCATAAAACTGTGATGATGAGGAATTTCTTCTCTCAGAGGGTTGAGGGTCCCTGGAACACCTTGTGACAGAGTACTTTAGGGGTATAGTCCTTGTGTATATTTAAGGATGAGATATATAAATTCTTGATCAGTAGGGAATTGAGGGTTACGAAGAAAAGGCAGGAAAGTCACATAAGGGTTTTCAAATAAGCTGCAATCCTATTGAATGGTGGCGCAGGGTTGACGGGCTGAATGGCCTATTCCTGTTCATATTTCTTATGGATGTACGGCCTTATGGTCTAAGATTCTTGAGGGGGCTTGACACGAAAGTTATGGAGAGGTTGTTTTCTCTTGTGGGAGAGTCCGGGACCAGAGGACGTAGTTGCAGAATAAGGGGCCACTTATTTAAGACAGAGTTGACAAGGAGCTTTTTTTTTCTCAGAGCACAGTGAATCAAGTTTTTCTGCAATTTGCAAGGACCAGTGATGTGGCTAACCTTGCCTGCAATCAGCATTTGCACCCTAATTACTTATACACTGCATCCATTTCACATGCACAATGATATGATTGCAAATGGTGTGAAACGACACTCTGCAGGAGCACGATAAATGCAATTGCCCCTTGAAAGGCCTCCTGTCACACAGGAGTAGAGCCCATGTTTTGACTATCAAACTGACATAGGCTTGCCTGGTCTCTAGCTATTGTCCCCATCGTTTTCCATTTGTACGCTGCTTTAGCAAATGGCAGATCTTGGAAGTCAACACAGATTGTGTTGGACACAGTGAGTCCCAGGCTCAGCAACGTAGTCAGGTCCTCTCCATGAACCTCCACGTCCCTTTCTATCTAACACTCTCTAGACAGCCCATGTCAACTGAACCTCCACATATACCAGCTGTCTTCCTTATGCCATGAGCTCTATCACTACAATTTTGTGCTGCACAGTCCTTGATCAAGGTGACAATAGTGGTAACAGCACACTTCTTACGGTATTTTTTCTTTATTCACTTGTGGGAAGTGGGTATTGCTAGCTGGTCGACATTTATTGCCCATCTCTAGATACCCTTGAGAAGGTGGTGAGCTGCCTTCTTGAACCACTGCAGACCACATGCAATAGGTTGACCCACAATGCCGTTAGGGAGGGAATTCCAGGATTTTGATTTAGCAATGGTGAAATATTTCCAAGTCAGGATGTGGAGTGGTTTTGAGGGGAACTTGCAGGTGGCGGTGTTTCCGTGTGTCTGCTGCCTTTGTCCTTCTAAGTAGAAGTGTTCATGCATTTGGAAGGATGTCTAAGGATCTTTGGTGAATTTCTGCAGTGTATCTTGTAGATCGTACACACTGCTGCTACTGAGCGTCGGTGGTGGAGGGAGTGGATGCTAGTGGATGTAGTGCCAATCAAGCGGCTGCTTTGTCCTGGATGGTGTCAAGCTTCTTGAGTATTGTTGGGGCTGCATTCATCCAGGCAAGTGGGGAGTATTCCATCACACTCCTGACTTGTGCCTTGTAGATGATGGACAGGCTTTGGGGATTCAGGTGGTGAGTTACGCGCTGCAGGATTCCTAACCTCTGATCTGCTTTTGTAGCCAGTGTTAATGTAGCACGTCCATTTCAATTTCTGGCCAATGGTTATCCCCATGATGTTGATCTTGGGGTATTCAGTAATGGTAACACCATTGAATGACAAGGGGTTAGAATATCTCATTGGTGATGGCCATTGCCTGGCATTTGTGTGGCGCGAATGTTACTTGCCGCTTGCTGGCCCTTGGAGAATGCTTTGAGTTGGATGCCCAAGATGGCCAACTGGAAGCGAAATCGATCGGGTATCAGAGCAGAGTTTGTGAATATTTTTAAGGCAGAAGGGGACAGATTCTTGTGAAGTTAAAGGGTGAAAGGGGAGAGCCTGGAATGTAGAGTTTAGTTTACAGTCAGATGGTCTACGATCTTGTTAATTAGTGTAGCAGACTCAAGAAGCCAGATGGCCTACCGTTGACTTGTATATCCACAATATATGTGAGTTTCTCTACTACTGGAGAGGCATTGAAAGGAGTCGATGCATAGGATAGCAAAAGCCCATTTCAAATGAAACAAAAACGGAAATTGCTGGAGAAACTCAGCATGTCTGGCAGCATCTGTGGAAAGAAAAGCAGAGTTAACATTTCGGGTCCAGTGACCCTTTATCAACCCTGATGACCACTTTACCTTTGTATTAAATCGTGGTTGATATGAAACTCAATTCCACTCACCAGCCTTTGATTCATATTCCTCATCTTTACTGAAAAAAGTATAACATTACTACCTTAAAACTCCATTTATTCTTTCAAATTCCAAACTTTCTGAGAGAACAGAATTTCACAATTTTACCTCCTTTTATCAGAAAAACTGCTTCCTGATTTCACGTGTGAATGGCTAATTTTAAGCTTAAACAGATGAGAAGGATAAAATTACGGAGATATTGATACCGTTAACTAATGAAAAGCTGGAAACATTGAATGTCCAAAGGAACTAGGATGATGTCCGAGTATGTAGAATATTAAAATACTGTGAGCGGTACAGAAATGAATCATAAAGGCAAATAGAATTCAGGCCTTTGTATCTGGAAGATGAGACTACAAAAGGGTAAAGTTGACATGGCAGGAATCCAAAGCCCTGGTTAGATCATAACAGGGGTACTGTGAACAGTTTGGGCATGTTCAGAATTCCATATTAACCTTGAAGGAAGTTCTGTGTATATTTACCACCATGAAAATTAGGCTCATAAATTCGATTAAGTCCATTAGTGATCCTGGGATCAGTTGGCAGCATGATTTGTTGAGTTGAAGCAAGCAGCACAAATCTCTGTACTATCTGCTCATCAATATGATAATTGCACAGCAGTTGACTGGCTACAGGATAAACAGGGGCCTGATTGTGTTCATGGCTAGCATCATACACAGGCTACACATCTTAAATGCAGTCTGCCTCTCTCAATGATCCATCAATATTAAATAGACTTGTGCTATAAGCAGAAGAAAGGACTAATTTTATCATTTGTCATTTGGATTGTGCTTGCGGGCTTAATCTCAGTTAGGACTTTTTGAGGGAATAGAATCTGGAAATTTACCTCATTTGAAGCTTGTGCAAAAACCAATAATGATCTTCACAGCATTTAACAAAGAGGCTAAAGAAAGCAATCAGCAAGTTTGGCTAGGAACTATTGAAAAGGCAACTAGAACAAGGTGATGTGATTTCTTCCTTTCTATTGGATCATCATATGTCATGATATCATATGGCTGTGTTAAAGGAACATTGCTTGTCTGGCCTGGAATGTACAGACAACACAACACAAGGGACTGAGACATCTGCAGTCAAGAAGTAATAAAAGTCTTAATAATTGAAATGGAGGAGAATTAAGATAGCTTCCACAGAGCTTAGCTGAACTTATGCGTAGCCCCTACAGAAGTAAATGAACTTAACATTGATGTGAATTCTAATAGAGTTCTTGGGGGAAGTAGGAAATAAACCTTGGTGTCTAATGTATGTAACTATAAACCATTAAGTCAATTGGGTATTTGTTTTGCTCAAGTCTTTTCTACACAATTAAACTTGATTTTTTTATGTTTTAAAATGTAAAATCTTACTATGTACCTCTATTGATTAAAACAAGGCGTTCCGATTTATCTTTCTAAATTAACAGTCCCTAAATCAGATTGGTGAGACTGTCAGCATGCTAGGTGCTTTGCAGGGCTATCACAGCAACCCAACAATCTATCCCCCAACACATTATGTGGATTGCCTCGGTGTTGCTTTGGAAGAACGACAGCGGCAACATGGAAACTGAACCTTTTCTCCTCTCACACAATAACAGTAACCCGTCTGCCATTCGCCTTGCTCTTTCCAGCCATCTCTCCAGCTCACACTGCTCCTGCTTATTTCACGAAAGTGGCAATCTGAAACCAGGTCTAATTGGGTCAGAGTTATTGAGCCTGTGCCCACTAAAAGCTTTTTGCCAGCTATACCACAGCCACTGGGATGGCATGAAATAGGAGCACTGGGACAGCCAAAGACACATATAAAACAGACGCCAAGTTTTGTTATACAAGTTGGTGTTGATCTCCAAGATTTGTAAATGATTTATAAATCTGGCTAGGAATATTTATTTTTCAGTGAAGGGGATTTCCCTGGTTTTCTCAGTGAATCATATAAACCAATCTCCAATATTCAGGCAGCAGTCATGATGACATCATTCTGTGTTAGCCAGTTGTGTCATCCACATTTGATCCATCATACATGTGTATAACTTACAGTAATGCAACAAATATCTGTTTATTTTACTCAACTTTGGAGATGTCTACAGACTGTACCAAAGGTGCAGACAGCTGGATCCACAACACAATGCTGGCAGGGGCGGTTGCAACATGGTGTGATGCTAATGGTAACAGAAATTAGTTTTCACCAAAACCTAATGTACTGACATGGAGACAGTAACGACTGCAGACGCTGGAAGGCAGAGTCAACAGATAGGAAGCTGGAAAAGCACAGCAGGTCAGGCAGCATCTGAGGAGCAGAAAAGTCAACATTTCAGCCTGAAATGTTGACCTTCCTGCTCCTCAGATGCTGTCTGACCTACTGTGCTTTTCCAGCTTCACATCTATTGACTCAAACGTGCTGACAGTGTGGAGAACATCAAACTTGACAAGAAAATAACAACTGAATTAAACAAAAATTAGGTCTTTGGGACCAGGGGCCACAGCCTGAATGAGAAGGAATTAGTCTTGTTCTTTCCCTGACCCACTGGTCAACTCAGACCTTCTTCCTCTGACCCATTCACTGATCCATTTGCTTAGCCGCTAACCCGCTCACAAACTGGGCTGCTGATCTAGTCGCCAATTCAGTCACCAACTCCCAGCCTCACCCTTCACCTGGCCCGCAGGCATCCTGTCCCTTGCAGAGTCCTGCAGTGTCTCTAAACTCTCCATCATTTCTAAAGCCTGGGTCTCAGGCTGAGTGAAGGTAATAATGTGTTCACACAGTTCACTGCTCCTCCAATCAGAGGTGGTTTCTCTTCTGTGTTTGGCTGCTCCTCGGCTCACCAGTGAACAAGAGAGAAATGGGATAACAAGGTGTAGAGCTGG
>NC_063355.1:2591830-2602076 GCF_021869965.1 Rhincodon typus
AGAACAACACATATTTAGACCATTAGTACTTACCAGAGCAGTTGCCGTGGTGATCATTGTTCCTCCTGAGGCTCCCACCACCATTTTCACTGATTTGTTTTTATCAAGTATAATAGCAGGGCACATAGAGGATAGAGGTGTTTTACCTATTGAGAAAACAATAATTTTTAAACGACTCACATTCTGAAGCAGTATAAGAAATGTGTTGATCAAGTGTGATATAAAACACTGGAGCATTTGTTAGATTGATCGCACTTGAATTACCATGAGGGTTTTATTTTAAAGAAATTATTTCATGGGATATATGCCTCATTGGCAAGACTAACTTTTAATGCCTATTCCCAATTGCGATTGAGAAGCTGCTTGTGGGACACATTCATAAACAGCTACATCCTGTGCAAGGTAGGAACATGTCCAGGGCTGTTCAGGAAAGAATTAGAGGATTTTAAGCTAATGACAGGGAAGGAGCAGCAACACATTTCCAAGTCAGAATGATGTGAGATTTCGAGAATAAATTGCAGCTATGGTATACTGTGTCTTTGTCCTGCAAAGTGGTAGAGATTGTGGTTTTGAAAAAACACTGTCAAAGGAGCATTGTAGATTTGCAGCCTTGAATATATTCAATAATACAGCCTGCCTCCAAAACTGATGGCTGTCTGAGAATTTTCTCCCCATCTCCCCTTTTAAATGTTATTGTTAAACTGTGATTCCTTGTTCTAGAATCTCACACCAAGGGGCATCTACCATGTCAAGCTTGCTCAAAATTCTACATATTTCAATGTCACCTCTTCAAAAAGATAATGCACATATACTGAAGCAAACTTTCTCTAAGCTGTTTCCAATTTAAGTAGAGCCCTAAGTACAGACATTAAAACTGTACACACTGCTCCAGGTGCAGTCTCACCAAAGCCCTTTACAATTACATCAAGATTTCCACACAACATGGACTGCAATGGTTGAAGAAAGTGGTTCTCCATCACCTCCTCAATGCAAATAGAATAAACGCTGAGTCAGCTATTGACATTCACATTCCATGGGCGAATTAAAAAGAAATTCAAAAGGTGATTCTTTGTTCTTTGTTATATATCAAAGGGAGATTAGATACATATTTGAAAAAAAAGATTGCCAAAACTATAAGATAAAGTGCAAGTGAGAGGGACTAATTGGATAGCTCTGTCAAAAGCTGACACAAGCATGATTGGCCACAAGAACTGCAGATGCTGGAGTCAGAATCAATACAGTGTGGAGCTGGAGGAACACAGCAGGTCAGGCAGCATCAGAGGAGTAGGAAGGTTAACGTTTTGGGTCGGGACCCTTCATCAGGACTTGGGGATCCTTAGAAGAGGCTTTGCAGTAGGGTTTTAAGTCACTCAGATATAGCAAGAACTGCAGATGCTGGAGTCAGAGTCAATATAGTGTGGAACTGGAGGAACACAGCAGGTCCTGATGAAGGGTCCCGACCCGAAACATCGACTCTCCTTTTCCTTTGATGCTGCCTGATCTTCTGTGATCCTCCAGTTCCACACATGACTGGCCACACAGCCTCCTTCTGTGCTGTAAGATTCTAGTTTTCTGAAAAGGCACCATCCCCACAGTGTGAAGTATGCATGTCACAATCTCCATTAAAGTAGGATCATAGTTTCGCAGCACTATCTTTAATTTCCATTGGTTGAGCCTGCTCATTGTGATAACGTAAACTTCACAACTTTAATAACTTCATGGATTGAAAGAATCAGCAATAATCTAGTCTGAAATAAACTATTTCTTGAGATGAAAGGGACAACGAGAAACTGTTATAAAAGGAGTTAAAACAAGCATGCAAATTAACCATCCCTGGGAAGAAGATATACAAACAAACTGTTTCCTGGGAGAGAGGTGATAACAACTGTTTGGTAATCAGCTGCCTTGTGACAAATAGGCAGTTAAGACCTGCCTGAAGAGAAGGTGTTAAATGCAAGAAAAGCTGTGTTTTAAAACCGACAGCTAACTCCAAATGGAACAAGGAACAAAGGAGGTACTTCTGATAAGAAGACAAGGTACAGACTTGAGGTCTCTGAAAGTGTAATCAATGTTGGGGAAGAAAGAATTTATTGAATTATCAATAATGTCACACTACAAACTTAAAAAACAGAAAATTGTATAAGAATCCAACACCAGAACAACTCAACAGTAGAACTTCAAAGAACAACACTGCACATGGATCAAACCCTGGACACTTCTACCTAGAGACAGACCAGTATCAGTTGAAATCCTGGCCAGATTTTACCACTAATCAGGTAATATCTAAGTTGGGTTGTGAGGCTTATATGGCTTACTTAAGAGGTTTTATTTTGGGTGCTACATGCAATAAAGTTTGAATTATTGTTTCAGTACTTGACTACCTGTTAGATTTCATAATAAGTAGCCAAATTAAAGGTAACTTTTGGTTATTTACCCACAACACTATTAAAACAGAGCCAGACCTGGCATGATGAAGTTGGCTGGGGAAGGTGGAACATCAAACCCATTCAGAATGCCTGGTGAAGAAAAGTCATCCATTTCATCGTTGAAAATGATCCCATTTTTGCTGGACCTCACCTTTGACCCAAAGCTGCAAAACAACAAAATACATACTTTTATCAACAAACATGCTTCATTTCACCCAGCCTTTATAGAGAAGGAGCAGCGTTTTTAAACTTTAAGGTGTTTGAGACTTACATGGAGACAGATTGGTAGCAAAGACAATTCATAACTTTTAAACATTTGAAGTTTTTCAAATCCACAAACTATCCCAAATTCTGATCAACTGTGCATAGTTCAAGATTTTATTTTTGACATTTTTTTCTAAAATCAGAATCTTTAATGGACAGCTGTACTTAGTAAGAATGTAATCCATTGGGCAGTAATGGAAATTGTCCATCCATAAGTACTTTTGGCTGGCAAGCTCCAAACCTCAGTGTGGGTTCTTCAAAACTGGTACTTTATGGACTTACTGCAATAATGACAGTTCAGTCATAGCATTCCCAACAATATATTACATAGAAAGTAACAGCTTAGAATGAGGCCATGTGGTCCAGTTGGTCCATTCTGGTTATCATCCTCCTCCAATCTCTACCTCATTCTGTCTGTATCTCCTGCCTGTCTCCCATGGGTACTTTACCAGCTTCCCCTTTCACATTTCCTTTGCTTCATGTGGTACTAGGTTTTATATTCTAACAATTCTCTGGGTAAAACAGTATCTCTTGATTTCTTTATGATATTTCTTAGTAACTATCTTCTATTAATGGAATTTAGTTTCAAACTCCACCTACAAGTGGAGTTCTCTGCATCTTCTGATTTAACGCTCTCAGAATTGTGAAGGCTGTTATTGAGACAAACTTTTTCATTCCTGGAGAAAAGAGCTGTTGCCTGTTCAGTTTTCCTGATAATTCTAGCACTGGCATTTTTCTTGGTAAATCTTCTCTGAATTTTCTCCAATACCTATGTATTTTTTCTGTAATATTTAATATGTAATATATAGCAACTGTACAGCCAGTCCAATACTTTCAATTTGCAGTCACTGTTGTAATAAAGATAATGATATAAAGCAAAGTTTTGGAGACTGATAAGTGTAGGGAATCATCATTTTCTTTCCTTCATTCTTGTGTGGAGATATATTTTTACCCACATCCACCTCCTCCCTTTATTACAATTCCTGTTTTGGCTAAAAACAGCTGTGGAAAAGTTCATATACCAAATGATCCACCCCATCACCCACTCATGCCCAACAGTAGTAGGACCAAGAAGAAACATCAAGGGGAAAGACGCAAATACAGAAGTTATCGTTGTGAATGAATATTTTAAGACCAGTAATCTCTTACTATAAATTAATGGTGCTGGTTGCTGACACTGCACTGCCATCCTCTGCCACAAGGGACAAATGGGCAGTCCCATGATCCTCGGTGGTGTAGAACTCAGGCTCATAGTATGGTATAGGATGTGTTGTATTGTCTGTGATTTTACTCCAAAGCCTTGCTGCGAAATTCTCTGAAGTCATATTGGAAATGAGCTGTTAATGAAAAGGATCCAAAGAATGAAATGATTAGCATAGTGCAGTAGACCTCAAACTTCAAAGATCAGGATTTGAACGCAGTCCAGGCTGGATGGATGAAAGTCTCTTTATCTGCTAAATATTCAAATCTTCCATGAAATGGGTTTGTGCAGGCTCAACCTAAAGAGCAAAAACACAGAAGTCTAATATTAAATGGTCAGTCTCATTCACAGAGGACTCAGGGTAGTTGGTGTTGGAAATGGCTGATGTCACACAGGATAGTCAGACATGTTTCTCTGACACTGACCTGAGGCACATCTTTAAGCCAGTATCCCGTTTGTCCGGCAAGTTCCCGCTACCAGCGCACAACGTTCCAGGAACTCGGAAAATCATACTGGACTATAGAGGTATGATTCTATGATTGTTTCTAAACAAAGGCGCAGTCTAAGGCCTTTTGGTCCATCGTATTCATGCTGGCCTATTGAAAGATCTGTCCAATTAGTCCCACTCCCACGTTTCCCCCGTATCCTTGCAAATATTCCCCTTTCCAGAATGAATCAATAATAACCAAAGGGGAATTAGAATCTGCCTCTACAGTCAGGCAAGGCATTTCAGATCCTAGCAAACCTTGTGGCGAGATGAGAGTGACTACTCTTGAAATCAGGCTGAAGTTTACAATGTGGCATTCTGGTCGTCAAATCACCAGAAGGGAAGTTGGTAACTACCTTATTGATGTCATGACTGACTCGGGTAATGCATTGGAAATCAAGCCGCACTATTCCCACAGTCATCACAAATAATAAGAGATTTAGTTAAACGAACCAAATTCCCCAATTTATCCGACTGATGAACTTAGGTTAAAAGAAAGCACTGTCCAATTTCCTGAACTTATGAAGGCAATTGTCTTGTTTTTAACTCAGGGCCATTAGACAATATGAATTGCTAACTTACAACTGTACAACAGGGGATTTGAGTACCAGAGTAAAGATGTCTTGCTGCATTTATACAGGGTCTTGGTGAGACCACACCTTGACTATAGTGTGTAGTTTCGGCCCTCTAGTCTGACAAAGGACATTCTTGCTATTGAGGGTCTCCAGTGAAGGTTCATCAGATTGATGGCAGGACTGACATATGAAGAAAGACTGGATCGACTGGGTTTGTACTCACTAGAATTTAGAAGAATGAGGGGGGGGATCTCATAGAAACATATAAAATCCTGATGGGACTGAACAGGCTAGGTGCAGGAAGAATGTTCCCGATGTTGGGGAAGTCCAGCAGTGGGGGTCACAGTCTAAGAATAAGGGATAAGCCATTCAGGAGTGAGATAAGGAAGATTTTCTTCATTCAGAATTGTGAAATTGTGGAATTCTCTACCACAGAAAGATATATTCAAGACAGTGCTGGATGTAGCCCTTTTGGGTAAAGGGATGAAGGGGTATGGAGAGAAGGCAGGAGTGAGATTACTGAGATTGCATGATCAGCCATGATCATATTGAATGGGGGTGCAGGTTCGAAGGGGTAAAAGGCCTAATCCTGTACCTATTCTCTATGTTTCTAATTTAAAACTTCCGTAAATTCCTCCTTCTCAAACAGATGAACTGACAAAAGCAGACGAGCCAATAATATTAAGAGTAGAAACGGGAAAGAATTTTGGAGAACACAGCTTGAATGCACTAGTCTGGACCACAGAATTCAATGAGTTGCTTTTTGTCTCTTCCTTTCAATTCTCTTTTAGTTCTTTGATGTTGACACAAGACTGTTTGTACACCAATGATCTCTTTCATTTACTCTCACAGAGTCATAGAGCTGTACAGCATGGAAACAGTTCCTTTGGTCCAACACGTCCATGCCGACCAGCTATTCTAAATAAATCTAGTCCCATTTGCCAGCATTCGACCCATATCCCTCGAAACCCTTCCTGTTAATATACCCATCCAGATGCCTTTTAAATGTTGTAATTGTACCAGCCTCCATCACTTCCTCTGGCAGCTCATTCCATACACACACCACCATCTGTTTGAAGAAGTTGCCACCTAGGTTCGTTTTAAATCTTTCCCATCTCACCTTAAATCTATGTCCTCTTGGTTTGGAGACCCACACCCCAGGGAAAAGACTTGGCCATTCACCCTATCCATGCTCTTCATGCCTTTATAAGGTCACCCCTCAGCCTCTGTCAGTCCAGGGAAAATAGCGCAGCCTATTCAGCCTGTAGATGTAGATGTTGGTGCGTTCGCTGAGCTGGGAGGTTTGATAGCAGACGTTTCGTCCCCTTACTAGGCGACATCCTCAGTGCTGTGGAGAATCCTGTGAAGCGATGTTGTCTTGTGCCGGTTCGAATTTATATGGTCTGGTTTTTGCTGCTTCCGGTAGGTGCCAGTTCTGGCTGTGCATTGTAATGGTTGGTATATCGGGTCTAATTCAATGTGTTTGTGATTGGAATCCATGGATGAATGCCAAGCCTCCAAGAATTCCCTGGGTGTCCTCCGTTTGGCTTGTTCTATGATAGTGGTGTTGTCCCAGTTGAAAATGTAGTTTTTCTCGTCAGTGTGTATTGAAACCAAGGACAGGGGGTATCCATTCCTGGTAAAGACCTTATATAGAGGTATTCTCCATCTTCCTTCTGCAGACAGGTGTGCTGCAGTGTGTAGTGGCCCTTTTGAACAGGGTCCTAACACAGCTCCTTTTGTGTGAGTCGGGGTGGTTGCGGTGATAGTTTAAGACCTGGTCAGTATGTGTGGATTTCCTGTATACTTTTGTAGCAAAGTCCCTGTTCTCTTTTCTTTCCACCATCTTGCCCAGGAATGGGAGTTTGTTCTTGTTTTCCTGCTCTCTTGTAAATTTGATCCCTGTGAGTATGGTGTTGATGAATCAGGGGTGTTCTCAATTTCTGTTCTTTTCATAATTACAAAAATGTCGTCCACGTATCTGATCCAGAGCTTGGGTTGGATCTATGGGAGGGCTTGTTTGTTCCAATCTTTGCATGACTACCTCAGCTATCAGTCCGGAGATGGGTAAGCCCATGGGTGTCCTGTTGATCTGCTCATATATCCTGCCATTGAATGTTGTTAAGCATAAGTCCAGTAGTTTGAATATGCAGTGTTTGTCGATCTGTTCCCCATTCTGTCGTCTGTTATGTTCATCCAGTAGGTTGGATGTGGCTTCTTTGGCTAGGTTTCAGTCGATTGATGTAAACAATGCTGTTGCATCGAACAAAACCATCACTTCTTCTTTGCTCTTGATGTTGTCCAGGAATTCTTGTGTTGATTGTATGGAGTGTCTTGAACTACTGATTAGATGTTTAGGCTTTGGTTGTAGTTCCTTTGCTAATTTGTGTGATGGGGTTCCTGGTACAGCCACAATTGGTCTGAGGGGTTTGTCAGGCTTGTGGACCCTAGGCAGCCCATACAATCTTGGAAGTGTTGTCGCCTTCCGGTTTCATCCTTTGTAAAAACCAAAAGAACTGCAGATGCTGTAAATCAGGAACAAAAACAAAGTTGCTGGAAAAGCTCAGCAGGTCTGGCAGCATCTGTGAAGGAGAAAACAGAGTTAACGTTTCGGATCCGTGACCTTTCCTCAGAACCTTTGTAATTCTGTTTTTGTTATCTGCCCTGTTTTGTGGAGGTTCCATAGTGTCTTGGTTGTTCTGTTAGCTGTGGTGTGGGGTCTCACTCCCTTTGTAGGTAGGTTTGTGTATCTGCAAGTAGTTCTTCAGCTTTTTGTCCGTTTTGTTCATTAGCACAGTCATTCTGTGACAATGATGACGTTTTTGTCCTTTTGAGGTTCTTCAGGGGATCCCATTCTTCTTTGTTAAGTGTGTTGGTTTGTGTTCTCTTTGTCAGTAGGGGTACAATGGTCTGTCTGATAGTTTGTTGTGTTTCCTCGTTTAGTCCGTTGTTTCTGAGTGTGGATTCTAGAGCTGCCAGGAGGCCTGTTTCCTCAGCGTCTCTGTGGTTGTAGTCCAGTTCTTTGATTAATGCTGTTTTTTCTGTATCTGTCAGCCCCTCTGTTGGAGAGGTTTCTTATCCATTTGTCAGTCATGTTGTCTCCTCTGTCATTGGTCAATTTGGTCATTTTTTTTCTGTAGTGCTGTTCTGTTTTTTGTGTGTGTGCTCCTGTCCGGTGTTTATAGTGATGAGCCGTTGGATTCTCATAGTCCATTCATGATTGGTCGCTTTTGAAATTAACAACACTACTATCATAGGACAAGCCAAACAGAGGACAGACAGGGAATGCTTGGAGGCTTGGCATTCATCCGCGGACTTCAATCAACAAACACATTGAATTAGACCTGATATACCAACCATTATAACGCACAGCCAGAACCAGCACCTACCGGAAGCATCAAAACCCGGACCAGATAAATTCAAACCAGCACAGGACAACAGCGCTTCACAGGAGGCTCCACTGCACTGAGGATGTCGCCTAGTAAGGGGATGAAACGTCTGCTATCAAACCTCCCAGCTCGGCGAACACACCAACATCTACAACCAGCACCCAAGCACTCAAACTCTATTCATCCTCGCCCTACAGCTCAAACCCTCCAACCCTGGCATCATCCTTATAAATCTTTTCTGAACCCTTACAAGTTTCACAACATCCTTCCTATAGCAGGGAGACCAGAATTGAATGCAGTATTCCAAAAGTGGCCTAACCAATGTCTGGCTCAGCCGCAACATAACATTCCAGTTCCCATACTCAATGCACTGACCAATAAAGGCAAGCATACCAAGTGCCTTCTTCATCGCCCTGTCTACCTGCGACTCCACTTTCAAGGAACTATGATGAACCTGCATTGCGAGGTCTCTTTGTTCAGCAAAACTCTCAGGACATTACCATTAAGTGTATAAGTCCTGCCCTGATATGCCCTACCAAAATGCAGCACCTCACATTTTTCGAAATGGTTGTAAAGCTCTCCTTTTACTGTCTTTAAAGGAACTTGATTCTTCCTTCAAAGGGGGATTTGCAGAGAAAGGTGAATAAAAGACATCTAGCTGTTACTGGAGACTTTCTGATAACTCCACACAAGAGAGAGGCAGACAGAAAGACAGTCCAGATGGGTTTCTGCTGTACTGGCTCCACACAAACAAGAATTAACTCATCAGGAGCCAATTGGAGCATTGACGTCAAGTAGATTTTGGGTTTAGTTTAGAGCCCATTGGATCCATGGTGCTGTCACTGTTCCAGGGAAAGCAACAGTGAATACAACTCACAATGTGCTCCAGTAAACATGGCAAACTAGAGCCATTGGTCTCTACACTCTTCTTGGTTTAAAGGGCATCTTCCTTTTCTTTTACTCCATGGATCAAAAGTAAAGGAAATGAAAACGTAGTATAAAAAATAGCCATAACCTGATGATATTACTGTGCAGGCAGACTTAACAGGGCTGTGCCAGACTTTGACCCTCAAAGGAAAGAATGCCTGCCCTTGAGAGATGCCAATCCATCTGATTTGCCTGCAGTTCTAGCAAGTCGGTAGATGAGGAAGTGTCACAGGCGGTGGACAAGGTGAGCCTGGGTTTCTTTGGAAGAAGGGAATCTAGCACACGGGGTGTGTGGCAGGTGTAACAAGCTAGGCAGGGATTCACAAACAGGGCATGTTATTTTCGGAGGTATTGTGGCAGTGGAAATGGATTGAGGTCTTTTAATTGGCAGTTAAGCCTGGGGCAGACAGCTAAGTGGGCACCTTACCCATGAGCCATATTATGAGAACTGGATCATCGATGTTCATACCCACATGACCTACTTAATGTGACCTGCTGCCAAAATCACATGCAGCAGCATGCTCTAACGTTGCCCCCACTGAGTTAATGTTTAGCAGGGTATCACATCACAGAAATGAGAAAAATTGAGGTAGGTGTGAATCAGAGTTGGAGTCTAACCCAACACAAAGGAAAATGGTTGCAATTGTTGAAGGCCATTCATCTCAGTTCCAGATCTTCAAAGCAGGAGATTCAGACAAGTCATCTCCCGAGCTTCTTCAATGACATCTCCTCCAACATAAAGCCAAGTTTTTTTCCATCATTTTACTTACCTGTAGCACAGAGCTTTGTTGTGGTGATGGCATCGGCCGCGGTGAGGAGAGCCCAGCGCAGATACGCAGCGGTGAGGAGAGCCCAGTGCAGATACGCAGCGGTGAGGAGAGCCCAGCACGGATACGTGACGGTGAGGAGAGCCCAGTGCAGATACGCAGCGGTGAGGAGAGCCCAGCGCGGACACGTGGTGGTGACTAGAGCCCAGC
>NC_063355.1:2602086-2602600 GCF_021869965.1 Rhincodon typus
GTGAGGAGAGCCCAGCGCGGACACGTGGTGGTGACTAGAGCCCAGCGTGGATATGTAGCGGTGAGGAGAGCCCAGTGCAGATACGTGGCGGTGAGGAGAGCCCAGTGTGGATACGTGGCGGTGAGGAGAGCCCAGCGCGGATACAGAATGGTGAGGAGAGCCCAGCGCGGATACATGACAATGAGGAGAGCCCAGCACAGACTCGTGACGGTGAGGAAAGCCCAACGTGGATATGTAACGGTGAGGAGAGCGAGAACGGACTCGTAATGGTGAGGAGAGCCCAGCGCGGACATGTGGCAGTGAGGAGAGCCCAGCGCGGACTCGTGGCAGTGAGGAGAGCCAGCGCGGATACATAATGGTGAGGAGAGCCCAGCGCGGATACGTGCATGTGAGGAGAGCTCAGCGTGGACTCATGGTGGAGAGGCGAGCCCAGCACGGACTCGTGGCGGTGAGGAGAGACCAGCGCAGACACATGATGGTGAGGAAAGCCCAACGTGGACTCGTGGCGGTGAGG
>NC_063355.1:2607600-2609830 GCF_021869965.1 Rhincodon typus
AGGAGAGCCCAGCGTGGATACGTGACGGTGAGGTGAGCCCAGCGCGGATACGTGACGGTGAGGAGAGATCAGCGCGGATACGTGACGGTGAGGTAAGCCCAGCGCGGATACACGGCAATGAGGTGAGCCCAGCGTGGATACATGGCGTTGAGGAGAGCCCAGCGCAGATAAGTAACGGTGAGGAGAGCCCAGCGCGGATACACGGCGGTGAGGAGAGCCCAGCGCAGATAAGTAACGGTGAGGAGAGCCCAGCGCGGATACACGGCAGTGAGGAGGCCCAGGGTGGATACACGGCGGTGAGGAGAGCCCAGCGCGGATACAAGGTGGTGAGGTGAGCCCAGTGCGGATGCACGGCGGTGAGGAGAGCCCAGCGTGGATACACGGCGGTGAGGAGAGCCCAGCGCAGATAAGTAACGGTGAGGAGAGCCCAGCGCGGATACGTGGTGGTGAGGAGAGCCCAGTGTGGATACACGGCGGTGAGGAGAGCCCAGCGTGGACTCGTGACGGTGAGGAGAGATCAGCGCGGATACGTGACGGTGAGGTGAGCCCAGCGCGGATACACTGCGGTGAGGTGAGCCCAGCACGGATACACGGCGGTGAGGAGAGCCCAGCGCAGATAAGTAACGGTGAGGAGAGCCCAGCACGGATACACAGCAGTGAGGAGAGCCCAGCGCAGATAAGTAACGGTGAGGAGAGCCCAGTGCGGATACACGGCGGTGAGGTGAGCCCAGCGTGGATACACGGTGGTGAGGTGAGCCCAGCGCAGATACACGGTGGTGGGGTGAGCAGTGGCGGAGGTAATTATCGGTTCCAGGTGATGTCTGCATCCAGCTGGAGAGGCCAGTTTGGGCATAGTACAGGAACCAACAGGATGG
Organism: Rhincodon typus; assembly: GCF_021869965.1. NCBI lineage: Eukaryota > Metazoa > Chordata > Chondrichthyes > Orectolobiformes > Rhincodontidae > Rhincodon > Rhincodon typus. The sequence continues at coordinate 2,608,476 of NC_063355.1, forward strand.
GTGGCACCTGCAGTGGCAAGGACTGATGGTGGCAGCAGTGTTGGTGGATGTTAGATGGCACCAAAGAATGGAGACTCTTGTTCCAGTGGCAGCATAGCAAAGGAATTCATGGCTAGCTGTTCTAGGTCCATGGCTGACCATTTAACAAGGGCTGTAAAGTTTCTTTATTTTTCTGCCTTTACAGTGTTTTAAGATGGTGCCAGTGAATGGCAACACTATACAACACTTTTGACTGTTTTTTTGGAACAAGATACTCATGACAATAAATAAATCAGACAATAAAAGTGGGGATGCTCACTTCTGATCATGCAGTCTTTGGTACCATTAGCAACACCTCAGATATTGAAACTGTCCATGTTCATATGTGGCAAGACCTGGATCAGGCTAATAAGAGGCAAGTAACATTTCTACCACTCAAGTGCCAGACAATGACCATCTCCAACAAAAGAAAATACCACCATCTCTCCTTGACATTCAATTACATTACCATCAGTACCAACACTCTGGGGGTTAGAATTAGCATTAACCAAACTGAACTGAACGAGCCATCTAAATACTGTGGCTTAAAGGCTGGGAACTCTGCAGCAAATAACTTCTGACTCAACAACACCTACATATCATCCACAAGACATATGTCAGGACAAATGAAATACTCTCCAGTTGCCTGGATAATTTTGTCTCCAACAACATTGAAGGACATCAACATCACCCATAAGATATAGGGGTGAAAGTCAGTCATTCAGCCCATTGATTCTGCTCCACTGATTACTGAGATCATAGCTGATCTTATATTCCTCAACTCCACTTTTCTGCCTTTCCCTATAAGATTTGATTCCCTTACTGATTAAAATTCTGGCTATCTCAGCGTTGAATAAAATTAACAATCCAGCCTTGACAAAACTCTCGGGAAAGAATTCCGCAGATTCACAGTCCTCCGAGAGAAGAAATTCCTCCACATTTTATTAACTGAAAGACCCCTTATTCTGAGATGATGCACACTGGTCCTGGACTCTCCCACAAGAGGAAACAGCTTTTCCACATCTGCTCTGTGAAGTCTGAGAATCTTGTGTGTTTCAATAAGTCATCTTCTGGACACCGATACAGGTCTATCCTACTCAACTTCTTCTCATAAGGTACTACGTCCATGATCATGATCAACCTAGTTAGCTTTCTCAGGACTGCCTCAAAGGCCAGTGTATCTTTCTGGGACAAAATAGCCCAGTTGACTGGCACCCTATCCAACAACTTCAACATTCACTCCCTATGCAACTGAAATACAGTGACTGCAGTTTGTAAAACCGACAAGATACACTGCAACAACTTGCCAAACCTCGTAAAAACCGGAAGAACTGCGG
>NC_063355.1:2610330-2636539 GCF_021869965.1 Rhincodon typus
ACCTTACACATACCATGCTGACTGAGCTGAATCAGATCATCATTTTCCAAGTGTTCATTTATCACATCATTTATAATAAATTCTAGCATTTTCTCTACTACTCATGCAATTCTAACAGGTCTGTAGTTTCACAGCAACAAAAACAGAAGTTGCTGGAAAAGCTCAGCAGATCTGGCAGCATCTGTGAAGAAAAAATCAGAGTTAACGTTTCAGACCTGAAACGTTAACTCTGATTTTTTCTTCACAGATGCTGCCAGATCTGCTGAGCTTTTCCAGCAACTTTTGCTTTTGTTCCTGATTTACAGCATCCGCAGTTTTTTTTTCAGTTTTTATTTCTGTAGTTTCACAGTTTCACATTTCCTGCCTTCTTAAATAGTGGGGTGAAATTTACTACCTCCCAATCCATAACTCATTCCAGCTTCTTGTTCCTCTTCGCTGTATTCTAAACTCCTCCCAATCCTCAGGTTTACTACTATTATTGACAATTTTATGGATGGCTCCTTTTAATCATATATAATTCTGCATTAGTTAGCCACATTTAACCAAACTTGATGGGTTGAAGTAAGGTTTAGTTGCTGTTCCAGTAGCATATATACAGAATTACAGAAATTCCTTTGATATTATAGTCATGGGCCAAACAACAAGAAGATCACAATCAGATTCTATACTCACTGTTGCTGGCAGCTCATCATGAAGGACTTGTCTCCAATAGCAAGAAGTTCCAGATGAACGTAAGTCAGGTCAACTTCCTCACCTCTATCAATTCAGGTTCCAGATTCCAGCCCAACCCAGACTGGGTTGAAGGTGTATGATACATGCCTACACCCCGAGGCAAGGACGATCTGCAAAGATGCTTCAGACTTTCTTAAACTTCCTAGCAAGATTCGTACCAAAGCTTACTGAAATGGGCTCTATTGTTACATCCCATAGTGCTGTGAGCAAAACAAGAAGATAATCTTCCGAGGAACAGGACAATTTGGAAGCTGATGTGTTTCAGAAAGGCTTGGAGTATGCATCATGCAAGATGGCCCACCACCTGCATTTGGATCAAAAGCCTCTTGCACATGCAATCCAATTATTTCATAGTAGAGACTAGGCCCAGTATTCGATGTTACAAGATTCTATACAGACCTGTAAATGCACAGAGGTAGGGTTTTGATGTCCGTTAGATGCTTAGTGTCAAAATAGTTACCTTGGTAACCACCATATGGAGCAGATTATAAAATCTGAAGAAGAATGCAGAAATTCCACTAGACTTACAAAACAGACAACATGGACATCAGGATGGAAGATGTACTTACGGTTGACTTGACAAATTTTGATGAGCACAAATTTAACCAACTTCAGGAAGAAACAGCTAATGATCCATAACTGAAGATGCTATAGAAAGTTATCAGATGAATGGCTGACACAACATGCAAGGTGACAGACATTCGCAGATGCTTTTAGCCAGACAGAGATGAACTATTATTTCAAAAGCATAACCTTTGAAGGGAAACAATTGCTTGCATCCAAGGTTGGCAACATATTGTCACAGTTATATCAAGGACATATGGGCATGGAATGATGCCTGACACAGGATACTGTGTATTGATCAGGGGTCAACAATGATATCAAGAAGACAGTGAGGATAAGAGAGGTATGCTAGAGTCACCAACCAAATTAACACAAATAAACTCTATATCCTCAAAAGATTCTGTCATTCCCTCTGTCCAAAGTTGTAACAGATTAATTTACCATAAATGGTGATGAGTTTCTCCTCATGTGAACTACTTTTCCAATTATCAGAAAGTTGAAAGATAATTCAAATGTGTCTGTGGCAGATACAATGGGTGGAATTTTCCAGGCTTATCCAAATCTTTTGGAGGGGTGAGCGGGAAGAGGGAACTCAATTGGATGAGAAGCAAATTTCTGTTCCCTGATGGCAGATAAAATGTTTGCTATTAAGTTCTCAGAATTTTTCAGATAGATTAGATTTCCCAACTGTTAAGTAGCAGGAACAAATTTTGCATTCATTTGCATGTCATGAATATTCACTAATATGTAGATTACTGGAATTCATTTCAGGGCACAATCTTATGAGCCAAAACCAGGAAACATGTCTGTTAACAAACTTCGATTATATGTGCGAGATGTGAAATTGATAAGGCACACATCTTCCTCCGTTCTCCAATGGGCGCAAATGAATTCACTGAGTTGACTCCTTAAGAAAAAGTAACTTTTTTTGCCTATATGTTGACAGCATTGGGGTTGAAATGTCTCCATTTTGATCAGCTCATGAGAAGTCTCAGTTATAGGCAGTCTGGCTTGTTGTTACTAAACGTTTACAGAGTTAGAGGTTAAGCCTAATTGAGTTAACAATCCTGCTCAATTGAGACAGCCACACTGATTGAGGCTAATAAACCTGACCAGGTCAGGCAAGTGGGACTGAACTCAAAAGGGGCTTAACTCAAATGCATCTCATATTTAGCTTGGGAACGCTGCAGCCCAATGGTATCAATATGGACTTCACAAGCTTCAAAATCTCCCCTCCCCCAACCGCATCCCTAAACCAGCCCAGCTCATCCCCGCCTCCCTAACCTGTCCTTCCTCCCACCTATCCCCTCCTCTCACGTCAAGCCCCACCGCCATCTCCTACCTACCAGCCTCATCCCGCCCCCTTGACCTGTCGATCCTCCCTGGTCCAACCTAACCCCTCCCTAACTTCCCACCTACATTCACCGTTACTGGCTCCATCCCCGCCTCTTTGACCTGTCTGTCTCCTCTCCACCTATCTGCTCTTTTATCCATCTTCTATCCGCCTCCCCCTCTCTCCCTATTTATTTCAGAATCCCCTTCCCCTCCCCCATTTCTAAAGAAGGGTTCAGACCCGAAACCTCAGCTTTCCTGCTCCTCTGATGCTGCTTGGCCTGCTGTGTTCATCCAGCTCTACACCTTGTTATCTGTCTCTCAACTCAAATGGGCCATCTTTGTGGGTGTGTCCTTTTCTCAAGCAAGCCTTTAATGTAAGGCTATCAGTTGCATGTGTTGTCCTAGATGTGAAAATAGGTCTCTGAGCAAGAGCTGCTGAGTATTGCAGCTTTTGATGTTTTAAGCATGAACCCTGGCAGATATGGGAGAGACAGTACCACTGTGGTGCTACATTGGTTGGTGCAATGAAGTTAAACGCACTGATTGCGCAAGAGGCATCTGATGGAGATGTTTAACACTAAAACTTGAGTATAACAGTTATCTACAGCGTCAATCTTACAATGCTAACTCACACTCATAGGAGCATTAACCAGTGAATACACAGTGGTACATACCCTGATGGAACGCAGCAGATCATTCATCCTCTAGTGACACTAGAACAAGATTCTCTTGAGTCTCCCATGAGTGGTAACATCACAGTCACCTCTGCCCAGGCTTTTGTCTGTTGATTTGGCTTATTGCTTAACATCCACAGGGAAAATAATTTCCCTTCTCTCTAGGACAGCCTTCAAGAGAACTTATGCAGAGGTGTTGCTAAAGCATGGCATTGCCTTTACTTGTTCTCTGACATCTCCAATGGTGATGTTTAGTGGTTGAGTAATGGTTCTGGGTGGCAGAGAGTGAACTGCTGGCCAAACACCTTTCAAATATACGCCTGGAAGTTAAAAGCCCGAAAGGTCCCAATGGTGACCAGAACTTACTGCTCGTCCAATGCTACAATTTGGTTTTACCTTCCCCTGAATACTTCATGTGCTGAGAACAACATAGTCACACTCTGTCCACAGCAGACTTTGCTCCCACTTTTTTGTTTGCCCCCACACTCAGCCTCAGTATTCAGTACGTCTGAAGAGATCATATCAGACAATGGGCCACAATAAACTGCCAACGTTTTATAAATATGTGTACCAAATGGTGCATTAGCCATGTAACGGCCTCACCACATTACTCCAGATCCAATGGATTCACCAGGCAAATGGCTCGCACAGCTAAAACACTTATTATGAAAGGCAGGTTAAAGAAGCAGGGATTTTGTATTGCTACACTACACCTAATATGGATTTATCATCATCAGGAAAGATCATGGTTGGATGGCAATTTAAGACAACTTTCCCAAGCCAGGGAACCCAGTTACCCACAGAGCTATACAATGTATTCAGTGATGTAGGTCCTATTAAGTCACAACAATGAAGCAACACTGAGAAGGGGCACAAGCCAGCTCTGGGTACTGCACAGTATTTTAATTGTGCGTAGAATATACTCAAAGACACACTCACAAAATAGAGGTGAGGAAAACCAGCATAACAACAACCAACACTGCCAACACTCAGAGATCACAATGCAGTTGCAAGTCAAGAACATCAATGTGTGAAAGCTAGATCTCAGGAGGGTTATACTTTCACAGAATCTTAAATGAATTGTTAAAATATTAACACATTATATAAATTCTTAGACTCTTAAAATTTTCCATTCTTATTTTGGTGTAAAAATATTTGTGGCTACCCTGATTTCATGCTGTTATACTGCTTTAAGGGCTGAATATGTCAATGAGGTAGGGACCAGAATGAGACATTGTGACCAGCAGGAGTCGGAGTTGCAGCCTGTTAAAGTAAGGATGTGTCACCATATTTCTTTGTAACGTCCTCTAAGTATTGAACCTCTGTAATCATTCTGTTCTGATGAGAAAATTTATCTTAAACTTTCAAGTAAACTGAACCTAATTTGTTTACCCATCCTGCATGAAAGTGATAACTTTGCGTTGGGAAAACAACTCAATAACACAATACTAATTAGTGAGTTCTTAAACAATGTTTAAGAAAATAGAAGTATTACTTGCTTTAAGTTTTGTATGACAACACTTTGAGGTCAATAAACAGAGTTGTAATTCCATATGAAATAGCTGGAGAACGTCTTTTTATAACTAAGAATGCAGTATCTAGTGAACTACCTATCCTGTACAATTCCCTGGTTAAGTTCACTGATATCAATTAAGATGTCATGACACTAACACTTGAACAAGTTCTATTTTGACACAATGCTCACTCTCCCTGGTAACCTTTCCAATGCCAACAGATAATCTAATCATTATCTGATTGCCACTTGTGGGACCTTGTACTTGATTTGCCTGCTGCATTTTTAAAATTACTACACTTTAAAATGGTGACTACACTTTAAAAATGCTACATTGAATGCAAAGCATTTTGGCATGTCCTGAGGTTGTGAAGAGCAATAGCTGAAGATAAATCATTGCTTCATTTTGTCCAATTCTTTTAGTATTTGGTGCAGATAAGGCCAAACAAAATGGCATACACAAGCGGGTCCCTGATTTACAAACTTCCAACGTATGAACACTCGTACTTACGATCACAATCCTACACAGGGTGTCTTAATAATAATTTTAAAGATGTGACATATGAACATTTAATCATACTTCTGAACAGTTGTTTTGTATTTTCCTGTATTCTGTTCCGACTTGCATAGAAATCGACTTGTGAAAGAACTCAAGAATGGAACCCATTAACAACCCATACAAATGATTTCTTTAGACCTTGTGAAAGAAATTAAGAACAGAATTTTAAACTTGTTAATTATCTGACTAATGTTTTTAAACAGCTTTATTATGTTACAGAATAGCGGATTTGTATCCTTCAAGTGTTCTACTCTATTTTTTGAGCTGATGTCATGATAACCATTTCTGACACTTTCTTGGAGATCACATCCAGACCTGAATGTTACTTTTTCTTCACTAGAAAAATGAATAAAGGAGCCAAAGGAGTCACTGTGCTCGTAGTTGTGATACTATTGGCCCTCACCCTCTCCCTGGGCCTGTACTTTGGGCTGAAGGCCAGGGAAGTGCCAGCGTATTCCTTTGAGAGAGCTGCTATTGCTACAGATGCAGGGAGATGTTCAGAGATTGGCCGGTGAGTATCTGTTAAAGAGCCTTGGTTCACATTATCTGTCAGAGGAATAGTGGAAAACACAGGATACAGGCTGTCCAGCCAAACCAGTTCATGTTAATGATTATTCTTCACATGGCTTTTGTTTCTGATCTCATGTGGCCCTTTCGTATTTTATTACATCAACCAACTATCTAATCTCTTCTTAAATGATTATATGATCTTGGTGTTAGCTAATAACCCTGGTAATTCATTCCAGCAGTTTACAACCCACCATATTAAACAGTTTCTCCTGATCTTTTAGATTTATTTCTATCTGTCCTTCCATTCCAGATCCCACAATCACTGTTTATTCTGTCCCATCCCTTTATAACTGTAAACACCAATTACCTGAGGGGCATTATTTTATACAGCTAGTGGTTATGATCTGGAATGCATAGCCTGAAAGCATTCAAGCAGATTCAATATGAACCTTCAAAAAAGAATTGTATTTATAACTGAAGGGGAATAAATTGTAGAGCCACGGGAAAAGATCAGGATAATTGGCTAACTTGTTGAAAGTGCCAGAATAGGCACTAAGGGTAGAATGGCCTCAAATCATAAACTTTGTTCGACAGAACAGCAGTCCCAGTTTTTCAAAGATGCACTGTTCACCATTTATTGAAATTATATAAAACGAGCAACATAAATAAGTGAATGATATGACCAAATAATTTAACATATTTAGAATAGCTGAACAGATAATGTGTCAACACTGCAGCATCTGGGAGTTTCTGAATACGACTGTAATCCAGGAAAAATATGTCTGCTGCAACTGTTTGTTCAAACAGCTTCGGTTCAGACTTTATTAGCTGGAGGTTAAACTAAACACATTACGACACATCGGGAAGGGAAAAGTTACGCAGATTTTTTTGTATCAGAAGGCAGTCACATCTCTTAGGATCAAAAATGGAAATTGCTGGAAAAGTTCAACAGGCCTAACAGCATCTGTGGAGAGGAATCAGAGTAAACATTTTGGGTTGCGTGACCCTTCCTCAAAACTGTTCTGAGGAAATTGTGAGCAGTGGAAAGATGTGATATATCAAAGGGTAAACAAGGTGAGACAGGAAAATGGTAAAATGGGAATTGAAGGTTAGAGAATGGCAGGAAGGGGCAGAGAGAGAAAAAAAATCTGGGAATACACCAACAGTCAAGACTAGACATTACAACAAAAAGACAGAACTAAAGGCTCTGTAGCAAAATGTGCATAGAATTCATAAAAAAAAGTAATTGTGCATATTGAAGTAAATAAATGTCATCCGATACCATTCCAGAAATGTGGCTGCAGGATGACAAACATTAGATCCTGAATATCGCGGGTATAGTTAAGAATAATCAGAAAAGTTTGGTATTGGTGGAGAAACAGTACTGTTAACCAATGAAGGCATTGGTACAATAGTTAGAGATTACCTTGATTCAGGAGATCAGGGTGTAGAATCACCTTGGTGGAGATGAAGATTAGTGGGAGAAAGGAGTCAGTAGACAGAGTGGTTCCCACTTCCCACTTCCCCCAACCATAGCCATGATATAGGAAGAAGTAAGCAAGCAGAAATGTTGAGTGGTTGTGGTAAGGGGATAGCAATAGCCATGGGGTGACTTTAATATATATATACTGGAAAAATCAGATCTGGATAAGGAGTTCATGAAATATCTTTGAGATCATTTCCTAGCGGACCACATTCTGGATCCATCCGGAGAGCAGTTCAGATTAGACCTGGTGTTGTGTAATGTGACAAGATTAATTCCTCAAAGGGTAGAGTAAAGGCATTGTTAAGTAGCAACAATCATCATCTGATTAAATGTTACACCCAATTTGAAAGGGAGCTTCCAGTTGCCTGCCACTTTAACACGCCACCCTGTTCCTTGGCCAACACCTCTCTCTCAGGCTTGCTGCAGCGCTCCAGCGAAGCTCAGCGCAAGAGCTTCGCTGGAAGAACAGCAACTCGTTTTCCACTTAGGAACTCAACAGCCTTTTGGATTCAATATCGAGTTCAACAACTTTAGGGCTTGAGCTCTCCCATGTCCTTACCCAAACCCCCACACACCAGGCCGTGTTATCACATAGCCTGCCATTACACACAACCCATTGTTAGCCACTAACAGTCCCCATTATCAGCTATTCACTCTCCCAGCCAAATCGTTATCCACTCCTTTGTCTGTCCAACTGTCTTCTCTCTCTTTGTGCTTACATATCGTTTACACCTTACCCGCTGCCGCCACCCTATCTTCTGCATATTAACCAATATTTTCTTAGCTACCATCAATTCTGAGGAAGGGTCACCAGACCCAAAACGTTAACTCTGATTTCTCTTCCCAGATGCTGCCTGACCTGTTGAGCTTTTCCAGCAATTTCTATTTTTGTTTTTGAAAGGGGGAAGACTAATTTTTAAATTTAAATAAGGACAACCATGTGGGCATGAAAGCAGAGCTAGCATTCTAGACTGGGGATGGATCAATAGATATGCAATGGCAGACATTTCAGGGGATATTTAGAATATTCAGAATAAATGCATTCATACTGTAAAAAACAGTTCTAAAGGGAGGACCCACTATCTGTGATTAATTAAATAAGTTAGGGAAAGTATCACATAAAGGTAAAATCATATAACTGTACAGGATGAGCAGCAGATCAAATGATTGGTTAGAATGGGAGTTGGGACGTTGTGTTGCAGTTGTACACAACATTGGTTAGGCCAGTTTTGGAGTACTGTGTACAGTTTTGGTCACCCTGCCATAGGAAGGGTATTATTAAATTAGAGATGGTGAGGAAAAGATTTACCAGGATGTTGTTGGGACTGGAGGGTTTGAGTTATGAAATGAGGCTGGATAGGCTGGGTCTTCATTCATTGGAGCATATAGGAGGTTATAGAGGTTTATAAAATCATGAGGGGCACAGAAAAGGTGAATAGCAAGGGTATTCGTAGGGAAGTCCAAAACTGGAGGGCATAATTTTAAGGTGAGAGGTGAAAAATTTAAAAGGAACCTGAGAGGCAACTTTTTCACACAGAGGGTTATCATTATTTGGAATGCACTGCCAGAGGAAGTGGTAGATGCAGGTACAATTACAACATTTCAAAGACTTTTGGACAGGTACATGAACAAGAAAGGTTTAGAGGGATGTCAAATAAATGCAGGCAAATGGGACTAGTTCAGTTTGGGAAACGTGGTCGGCAGGGATGAATTGAACCTGTCTGACTCTGTGACTGTGATGTATTTAAAAGGAAAAGGATATGTAAAGTGAGTGTTTGTCCTGTATACAGCAACAATGGGAAGCTAATTGTAGATAATAAGGAAATGACAGCTGAAATGAGCAAATATTTTGATTCTATCTTCACTATAGAGGATCCAAAAAACATTCTAATAATAGCCATAAATCAGCAGGTGGAAGGGGGAGAGGAACTTAGTGAAATTACAGTCACCAGGAAAATAGTACGAAGCAAACTGCTGCAGCTGCAGAATGACAAGCCTCTGGATACATCTACATCCTGGTCTCTGAGAAGAAGTGGTGGATAAGATAATAGATGCACTGGTGTTGATTTTCCAAAACCTGTTAAATTCGGGAAAAGTTTCCATCAGACTGGCAAATAGTAAATATAACCAAGGAGGAGGAAACAGGTAACTGTGGGTTTATTAGCTTGACGGCTGTTGTGGGGAACATGTTAGCATCGATCACTAAAGAGGTTATAGGTGGAAATCTGAAACAAAAACAAAAATTGCTGGAGAAACAATTTGAGTCCAGTGATGAGGCTAGTAGGAAGGAGATGGGGGTGGGGCTTGAGGTGGGAGGAGTGGATAGGTGGGAGGAAGGACAGGTTAGGGAGGCGGGTACGAGCTGGGCTGGTTTTGGGATGAGGTCGGGGGCAGGGAGATTTTGAAGCTTCTAAAGTCCACATTGATACCATTGGGCTGTAGGTTTCCCAAGTGAAATATGAGGTGCTGTTCCTGCAACCTTCAGGTGGCATCGTTGTGGCACTGCTGGAGGCCCAGGATGGACATGTCATCCAAGGAGTAGGAGGGGGAGTTGAAATGGTTTGCGACTGGGAGGTGCAGTCGTTTGTCGCGAACCGAGCGTAGATGTTCCACAAAGCGGTTCCCAAGTCTCCGCTTGGTTTCCCCGATGTAGAGGAGGCCACAACGGGAACAGCAGATACAGTATACCACATTAGCAGATGTGCAGGTGAACATAAGAACATAAGAACTAGGAGCAGGAGTAGGCCGTCCGGCCCTGTGAGCCTGCTCCGCCATTCAATAAGATCATGGCTGATCTTTTCGTGAACTCAGATCCACTTACCCGCATTCTCACCGTATCCCTTAATTCCTTTATTGTTCAAAAAAAATCTACCTTATCTTTAAAAACGTTTACTGAAGTAGCTTCAACTACTTCACTGGGCAAGGAATTCCATAGATTTACAACCCTCTGGGTGAAGAAGTTCCTTCTCAATTCAGTCCTAAATCTGCTCCCTCTAATCTTGAGACTATGCCCTCTTGTCCTAGCTTCACCTGCCATTGGAAACATCCTCTCTACTTCTATCTTATCTATTCCCTTCGTAATTTTATATGTTTCTATAAGATCCCCCCTCAATCTTCTGAATTCCAATGAATATAATCCCAATCTACTCAGTCTCTCCTCATAAGCCAACCCCCTCAACTCCGGAATCAACCTAGTGAACCTCCTTTGCACCCCCTCCAGTGCCAGTACATCCTTTCTCAAGTAAGGAGACCAAAACTGCACACAGTGCTCCAGGTGTGGCCTCACCAGCACCTTGTACAGCTGCAACATAACCTCCCTGCTTTTAATCTCAATCCCTTTAGCAATGAAGGACAAAATTCCATTTGCCTTCCTAATTACTTGTTGTACCTGCAGACCTTCTGTGATTCATGCACAAGGACACCCAGGTCCCTCTGCATAGCAGCATGCTGCAACTTTTTACCATTCAAGTAATAATCCTTTTTACTATTACTCCTACCAAAATGCATGACTTCACATTTATTTACATTGTATTCCATCTGCCATACCTTTGCCCACTCACTCAATGTATCTATGTTCCTCTGCAAAGTTTCACAGTCCTCTGCACACTATCCTTTGCCACTCATCTTAGTGTCATCTGCAAACTTTGACACCCTACACGTGGTCCCCAGCTCCAAATCATCTATATAAATTGTAAATAATTGCGGTCCCAACACCGATCCCTGAGGCACATCACTAGTCACTGACTGCCAGTTAGAATAGCACTCATTTATCCCCACTCTTTGCTTCCTGTTAGTCAACCAATCCTCTATCCATGCTAATACTTTACCCTTAACGCCATGCATCCTTATCTTATGCAGTAGCCTCTTGTGCGGCACCTTGTCAAAGGCCTTTTGGAAATCTAGGTACACCACATCCAGTGGGTCCCCATTGTCCACCTCGCTCGTAATGTCTTCATAGAATTCCAAAAGATTTGTCAAGTATGACCTGCCCTTCATGAACCCATGCTGCATCTGCCCAACGGGACAATTTCTATCAAGATGCCTTGCTATTTCTTCCTTGATAATAGACTCAAGCATCTTCCCCACTACAGAGGTTAAGCTAACCGGTCTATAATTCCCCATCTTTTGTCTACTTCCCTTTTTAAACAGTGGCATCACATTTGCTGTTTTCCAATCTGCTGGGACTGCCCCAGAGTCCAGCGAATTTTGGAAAATTACCGCCAGTGCACCTGTTATTTCTCCCGCCATCTCTTTTAGTACCCTGGGATGCATTCCATCAGGGCCAGGAGACTTATCAATCCTTAGCTCCATTAGCTTGTCCAACACTACCTCTTCCGTAATAATGATTGTTTCCAGGTCCTCACCTACCTTCGTCTCTTTGTCAATTACTGGCATGTTATTAGTGTCCTCCACTGTGAAGACCGATACAAAATACCTGTTCAATGCCTTGGCCATTTCATCATATCCCATAACTAAATTCCCCTTCTCATCCTCGAAAGGGCCAACGTTTACTTTAGCCACTCTTTTTCATTTTATATATTTATAGAAACTTTTGCTATCTGTCTTTATATTCTGTGCTAGTTTTTTCTCATGTTCTATCTTACTTTTCTTTATAGTTCTTTTTGTGGCTTTCTGTTGACGTTTAAAGTTTTCCCAATCTTCTAGTTTCATGCTGTTTTTATTTGTATGCCTTCTCTTTCAATTTGATAGCCTCCCTTATTTCTTTAGACACCCATGGCAGATTACCCCTTTTCTTACAGTCCTTCCTTTTCACTGGAATATACTTTTGCTGAACACTTTGAAAAATTGCTTTGAAAGCCCTCCACTGCTCGTCAACTGTCCCACCATAAAATCTTTGTCTCCAGTCTACTTTAGCCAAGTCCTCCCTTATTCTATTGTAGTTCCCCTTGTTCAAGCACAGGACCCTGGTATTGGATTTTATCATCACACTCTCCATCTGTATTCTAAATTCAACCATACTGTGATCACTCCTTCCAAGAGGATCCCTAACTATGAGGTTATTAATTATTCCTGTCTCATTACACAGGACCAGGTCTAGGATAGCTTGTTCCCTCGTCGGTTCCATTACATACTGTTCAAGAAAACTATCACGGATACACTCAACGAACTCCTCCTCAAGGCTACCCTGACCGAGCTGGTTCGACCAATCTACATGTAGATTAAAATCCCCCATGATAATTGCCGTACTATTTTTACAGGCATTAGTTATTTCTTTGTTTATTGCCCGCCCCAATGTGATGTTATTATTTGGTGGCCTATAGACTACACCTATCAGTGACTTTTTCCTCTTAGAATTTCTAATTTCCACCCAAATGGATTCAACTTCATTCTCCATCGAACCTATATCATCTCTCAGCACTGCCCTGATGTTGTCCTTGAATATCAGAGCTACACCACCTCCCTTACCTTCCTGTCTGTCCTTCCGAATAGTCTGGTACCCTTGGATATTTAACTCCCAGTTGTGACCATCCTGTAACCATGTCTCCGTAATGGCTACCAAATCATATTCATTCGCGATGATTTGTGCCGTTAACTCATCAACCTTGTTACGAATGCTACAAGCATTCAGGTAAAGTGCCTTTATGCTAGCTTTCTTACCCTCATGATTTCCAACATCTCTAATAATATCTCCTGAGTTATCCTTCCTTTTTGCTTCTTTCATAGTCTACCTTGAACTTAAACCCTCCTGCACACATGCTAACCTGCTGCTTACCTTTTTATTTACCATCATACTCCCTGTCGTTTTCCCTTTCCCTTCCCCCCAACTCACTAGTTTAAAGTCCTAGTGACCACCCTATTTATCCTTTTCGCAAGAACACTGGTTCCAGATCGGTTCAGGTGGAGACTGTCCCATCGGTACAGATCCCTCCGGTTCCAAAACTGATGCCAATGCCCCATGAAATGGAATCCCTCTTTACCAAACCACTCCCTTAGCCACGTGTTTACTTCCCTAATTTTCTTATCCCTAAGCCAATTTGCACATGGCTCGGGCAGTAATCCAGAGATTATGACCCTCGAGGACCTGTTCCTTAATTTCGTTCCTAGTGCTTGATAATCCCCAAACAGGTCCTCCATCCTAGCCTTGCCTATGTTGTTAGTCCCAACGTGGACCACAACAACTGGATCCTCCCCCTCCCGCTCCAATATCCTTTCAAGCCGGTCAGAGATGTCCTGCACCCTGGCACTGGGCAGGCAACACACCATGCGGGACTTGGAAAGTTTTGGAGGAATCGGAAGTTTTGGAGGAGGTGGAGGGCATGGGTGGTGTCACGGACGTAGGTGGAAAATATCCGATTCCCTGGTCCCCAACACCTCATCTTTACCATGGATGTTCAGTCCCTATACACCTGCATTCCCCATGCAGATGGCCTAAAGGCCCTCCGCTTCTTCCTGTCCCGCAGGCCTGACCAGTCCCCCTTCACTGACACTCTTATCCGCTTAGCTGAACTCGTCCTCACCCTTAACAACTTCTCCTTCCATTCCTCCCACTTCCTACAGACAAAGAGGGTGGCCATGGGTACCCGCATGGGCCCAAGCTGTGCCTGCCTCTTTGTAGGATACATGGAACAATCCCTCTTCCAAAGCTACACTGGCCCTATTCCCCACCTCTTCATCCGTTACATCGATGACCGTATCGGCGCCGCCTCGTGCTCCCAAGAGGAGTTCAAACAGTTCATCCACTTCACTAACACCTTCCACCCAACCTTAAGTTCACCTGGACCATCTCTGATACCTCTCTCTCCTTCCTGGACCTCTCTATTTCCATCTCTAGCAACCACCTGGAAACCGATATCCATTTCAAGCCTACCGACTCCCACAGCTACCTAGAGTACACCTCCTCTCACCCACCTTCCTGCAAAAAGGCCATCCCCTATTTCCAATTCCTCCGCCTCTGCCGCGTCTGCTCCCGAGATGAGGCATTCCACTCCTGGACATCCCAGATGTCCTCGTTTTTCAAGGACTGCAACTTCCACTCCACAGTGGTCAAAAACGCCCTCGACTGTGTCTCTCGCATTGCCTGCAACTCATCCCTCACATCCACTCCCCGCAATAACAACCAACACAGCATCCCCCTCGTCCTCACGTACCACCCCACCAACCTCCGGATCCAATGCATCATCCTCCGACACTTCCGCCATCTGCAATCCGACCCCACCACCAAAGACATTTTTCCCTCCCCACCCTTATCTGCTTTCCGGAGGGACCACTCTCTCCGTGACTCCCTTGTCCGCTCCACACTCCCCACCAGCCCCACCACCCCCGGCACATTTCCCCGCAACCGCAGGAAGTGCTACACCTGCCCCTACACCTCCCCGCTCACCCCCATCCCAGGCCCTAAGAAGACCTTCTACATTAAACAGATGTTCACCTGCACATCTGCTAATGTGGTATACTGTATCCGCTGTTCCCGTTGTGGCCTCCTCTACATTGGGGAAACCAAGCAGAGACTTGGGAACCACTTTGTGGAATGCCTATGCTTGTTTTGCGACAAACGACTGCACCTCCCATTCGCAAACCATTTCAACTCCCCCCCCTACTCCTTGGATGACATGTCCATCCTGGGCCTCCAGCAGTGCCACAACAATGCCACCTGAAGGTTGCAGGAACATACCTCATATTTTGCTTGGGAACGGTGCTGCCCAATGGTATCAATGTGGAATTCACAAGCTTCAAAATCTCCTCTCTCCCGACCTCATCCCAAAATAAGCCCAGCTCGTACCCACCTCCCTAACCTGTCCTTCCTCCCACCTATCCCATCCTCCCACCTCAAGCCCTACCCTCATCTCCTACCTACTAGCCTCATCCCGCCTCCTTGACCTGTCCGTCCTCCCTGGACTGACCTATCCCCTCCATAACTCCCCACCTACACTCACCTTTACTGGCTCCAACCCCGCCTCCTTGACCTGTCTGTCTCCTCTCCACCAATCTTCTCCTTTATCCATCTTCTATCCAGCTTCGCCTTTCTCCCTATTTATTTCAGAATCCCCTTCCCCTCCCCCATTTCTGAAGAAGGGTCTAGACCTGAAACGTCAGCCTTCCTGCTCCTCTGATGCTGCTTGGCCTGTTGTGTTCATCCAGCTCTACACCTTGTTGTCTCAGATTCTCTAGCATCGACAGTTCCTACTATCTCCGAGTCCAGTGATGTTAACTCTACTTTCTTTGCACAGATGCTGCCAGATCTGCTGAATTTTGTCAGCAATTTCTGTTTTTGTTCTTAGTAGGCTTCCATTCAACTGAACCAGATATAACATTAACATCTCTAAGCCAGCCACTGTTCAAAAACAAATCCTAGCAGAAGTCCACAGCAAAACAATTATTTATCAGCAGTCAGGTGACTTCTAGGAAACCTTCTTTAAAAAATCCCCAAAGTCCAAAGTGAACTTTCAATTATCTTTTGTTTTACTGTTTGCACTAACATTGAAATAATTCAAATTTCCACAATCCTTCAAAACCTATGTCCTCTAAGCAATATTAAATAAAAAACACTTTTGTAACAACGTCAGTACAGTATGGGTCACAACTGAGGATCTGCTCATTCATGTCGTTTAGTATTGTATTTTTCCCATGACATTGTTATTGAGGCAGTGATTTATTTAGGTTGACATAGAACAGGAAGCAGCTTGTTTCCCGACAGCTCTACAGACAAATTAAGCATTGCACACTGATTTCATCACAGAGACTTTAGGGTTAAGGTTAACCATGATCTAATTGATTTGCAGAACAGACACGATGGTCTGAATGGCCTCCTCTTATTCCTGTGTTTATAAATGTCACACTGATTTCATTGCAGGGATATTCTGAGGCAGAATGCATCCGCTGTGGATGCTGTCATTGCCAGCTTGCTCTGTGTTGGACTCATGAATACGCACAGCATGGGGATTGGGGGAGGCTTCTTCATGACCATTTACAATGCACAAACAGGTAGGTGCCACGAAGCTCCCTTCGTAACTTCACCTTCATTCTACCACTTTGCCTATAAATTCGAGATATTCCACGCGGCCCAGAGGAGCAATCCCTGGGCTGATTCCCCAAAGCCTGCCCACTGTCTACAAGGCACAAGTCAGGAGTGTGGTGGAATACTCCCCACTTGCCTGGATGGGTGCAGCCCCAACAACGCTCAAGAAGCTTGACACAATCCAGGACAAAGCAGCCGCTTGATTGGCACTACATCCACAAACATCCACTCCCTCCACCACCGACACTCAGTAGCAGCAGTGTGTACTATCTACAAGATGCACTGCAGAAATTCACCAAAGATCTTCAGGCAGCACCTTCCAAACCCACGGCCACTTCCATCTACAA
Source organism: Rhincodon typus (assembly GCF_021869965.1). Classification (NCBI taxonomy): domain Eukaryota; kingdom Metazoa; phylum Chordata; class Chondrichthyes; order Orectolobiformes; family Rhincodontidae; genus Rhincodon; species Rhincodon typus. The sequence continues at coordinate 2,627,028 of NC_063355.1, forward strand.
GGACAAGGGCAGCAGACACTTGGGAACACCACCACCTTCAAGTTCCCCTCCAACTCACTCACCATCCTGTCTTGGAAAAATGTTGCTGTTCTCGCACTGTCGCTGGGTCAAAATCCTGGAATTCCCTCCCTAAGGGCATTGTGGGTCAACCCACAGCAGGAGGACTGCAGTGGTTCAAGAAGGCATCTCACCACCATCTTCTCAAGGGCAACTAGGGATGTGCAAGGAATGCTGGCCAGCCAGCAACACGCACATCCCACAAATAAATAATTTTTTTAAAAATCCACAGTGAGCTGGTCAGATGGATGCAGAATTGGTTTGGTCACAGAAGACAGAGAGTAGCAGAGGAAGGGTATTTTTCTGACTGGAGATCTGTGACCTGTGGTGTTCTAAAGGGGTCATTGCTGGAAACCCTGTTGTTTGTAATGTATGTAAATGAATTGGAGGAGAATATAGGTGGCCTGATTAGTAAGTTAGTGGGTGACACAAAGATTGTGAAAGCTGCGAATAGTGTGGAGGATTACCAAAGAATACAGCAGGATATAGACCAGCTGGAGAATTGGACAGAGAAATGATAGATGAAATTTAATCTGGACAAATGCGACATGATGCATTTTGGAAAGTCTATTGGGCAGAAGTATATAGTAAATGACAGAGCCCTGAGAAGCATTAACACATAGTACAGGAGGATCGAGGTGTTCAGGTCCACAGTCCCCAGAAAGTGGCAACGCAAGTGGATAAGGTGGTCAAGAAGAGACATGGCATGCAGGCCTTTATCGGTCAGGCTCAGAGTGTAAAAATTGTTATGTTGCAGCTGTATAGAACATTAATTAGGCTACCTTTGGAAGATTGTGTACAGTTCTGGTAGCCACACTACCAGAAGGATGTGGAGGCTTTGGAGAGGGTACAGAAATGGTTTACCAGGGTGTTATCTGGTTTGGAGAGTGTTAGCTATAAGGAGAGGTTGGTAAAATTGGTTTTGGTTTCACTTGAATGTCGGAAGCTGAGGGGCGACGTGGTAGAGGTTTACAAGATTATGAGAGGCATGGATAGAATGGATAGTCAGAGTAGTTTCCCAGGATAGAAATGTCAATTGCAAGGGGACATAAGTTTAAGGTGAAGGGGTCAAAGTTTGGAGGAGATGTGAAGGGTAAGTTTTTCGCACAGAGGATGGTAAGTGTCTGAAATGTGCTGCCAGAGGAGGTGGTGGAGGTGAATACAATAGCAATGTTTAAGAGATAACAAGGTGTGGAGCTGGAGGAACACAGCAGGCCAAGCAGCATCAGAGGAGCAGGAAAGCTGATGTTTCGGGGACCCTTCTTCAGCAATGTTTAAGAGGCATCTTGACAGATACATGAATAAAAACCAAAAGAACTGCGGATGCTGTAAATCAGGAACAAAAACAAAGTTGCTGGAAAAGCTCAGCAGGTCTGGCAGCATCTGTGGAGGAGAAAACAGAGTTAACATTTCGGGGGCGGGGGGCTGGAACATGGGAGAGTAGCCCAGCGCAAGCTGGAGGAACACCTCATTTTCCGCTTGGGGACCCTACAGCCCTCCAGACTCAATATTGAGTTCAATAATTTTAGGGCCTAAACTCTCCCATGTCCCAGCCCCCCACCCCACACACCAGGCCTTGTTACCACATAACCTGCCATTACACACCCCCTGTTGTTAGTCACTAACAGTCCCCATTAACAACTATTCACCCTCCCAGCCTGATCGTTAGCAACTCCTTTGTCTGTCCAACTGTCTTTCTCTCTCTTTGGGCTCTGTCCTATCGTTTACTCCCTACCCCACCCACCTCGCTATTTTCTGCATATAAACTGACGTTTTCCTAGCCACCATCAGTTCTGAGGAAGGGTCACTGGACCCGAAACGTTAACTCTGTTTTCTCCTCCACTGATGCTGCCAGACCTGCTGAGCTTTTCCAGCAACTTTTTTTTGGTTCCAGATACATGAATATGCAGGGAATAGAGGAATACAGATAGAGTGGAGGCAAAAGGATTTTAGTTTAGAAAGTTGTCATGTGTCTCCATGAGCTTTGTGAACTGAAGGGCCTGTTCCTGTGCTGCACTGTTCTTGGTTTCTATAACTGTCATAACCCAAGGGACAGCAGGTTGTAGAAGTATGTCTTTCAAATGATAATTAGACCCATGAAACTCAGAGATGAAAACTGTTGTTAGATTGAACTTCCATCCTACTCTGCATGGACAAAGAACAAGTGTGGAAGTGTGTAACGAAATGCCATCCATGCTAAAGAGGAATGCTTGTGAATGTAGAAAATGTACCTTTGATGTGTTGACTATTTAAAGTTAAATTTATCCTTTTCACTTGAAATATCATTTACCTGTTAATTTGTTCAATTTGTGGTCATTCCGATTCATGCGAAGGTAAGTTATAAAATGTTCAATATTGTTGATAATTTCTCCAATTATGCATGTTTTGGTAAATTGTACTATCTTGGTTAATGATTCTCACATGAGACATGACTGTGAAACGATCAGACTAGTTCATTAATCCCTTTGGGGAAGGAAATGTGCCATTCTCACCTGTGTTATTCAGATCCAAAATATGCATTTAACTCTTAAGTACGCTTTGAAATAGCCCAGCAAGCCACTCAGTTGCACCAAATGTTTACAGAAAAGTTGAAAAGGGCAGCATGGTGGCTCAGTAGTTAGCACTGCTGCCTCACAGCGCCAGGGACCTGGGTTCAATTCCAGCCTTAGGCAACTGTTTGCACTTTCTCCCTGTGTCTGCATGGGTTTCCTCCAGGTGCTCTGGTTTCCTTCACAGTCCAAAGGTGTGCAGGTTAGGTGGATTGGCCATGCTAAATTGCCCATAGTGCCCAGGGATGTTTAGGTTAGGTGGGTTAGACATGGGAAATTAGGGGAATGGGTCTGGGTGGGATGCTCTTCAGAGGGGTGGTGTGGACTTGTTGGGCCGATGGCCTGTTTCCACACTGTAGGGATTCTATGAATAAAACTGGACGTACCAGCATTGCCCTCAGCACCGGAAATGTTAATAGCACAGCATTCACTCAACCCTGCAAAGTACTCCTTCCCAACATTCGGTATTTGTAACAAAATTGGGAGAACTGTCAACTCCCTCAATCATACTTTACAGGCAAAGTGCTAGACACAACCATCATCATCCTGGCAATGTCCTGTCCTATCGATAGGACAGAACCAATTCAGATGGGGGCACAGTGGTATACAGTCAGGAGGAAGTTGCCCTGGGAGTTCTCAACATAGACTCCAGGTCCAATGAAGTTCCATGGGAGCAGATTAGATATGGGCAAGGAAATCGGAGTCGAAGTTAATGTCGTTGACGGCCAGAATTATTCCCTCTCGACTGCCACTCAGTCACTAACGTGGATATATGTAAAAAAGTGTGTGAATAAAGTAGGCGAGTTCCAAGGGATAATGATACATTGGCAATAAAGGAAATACAGCTGAAAAATGATGAGAACTCAATATTAATAATCACAGATACAGTGTGTAGAGAAGATACAAAGGAAGGAAAGGAGGTGGAGTCATCAACATTAAAGTGTTGGAAACAGAAGATATCTTTAAGGTCACAATTAGCTGTTACAAGTTGAAAAGCAAAGGGTGTATGATTACAGCACTACAGTTCCTCTATAAGCCTCGGGCCTCCAGTGCTTTCTCCAACCACTGCCTGTTCTTTATGTTGCGGGTCTGGTTTTGTACATCTGCCTTCAGCCGCCTGTAGGCCTACATTTTCTCTTCCAAGTGTGGCTGCTGTTTGACAGTCAGAAATGCCATGCACTTCCAGATTAATAGTTCCTGGATCTCCTGATCATTCTCACCAAACCAGTCTTGGTGTTTCCTGGTTGAGTAGAGCTGCACCAATAGTTGTGATGGGTTGGCACACACTGCGGATGAGGGCTGTGTGTGTGTCCCGTATTGTGCCCTGAGCTGTAGTTTTGCCGTACACAACATGGAGATCATTCAGAGCAAGTGACGAGCTGAATCAACCAGATACCCACTCTCCATTCTATGTCAAGTTGTCTTGATATTTGCTGAATAAAAACCAAAAGAGCTGTGGATGCTGTAAATCAGGAACAAAAACAGAAGTTGCTGGGAAAGCTCAGCAGGTCTGGCAGCATCAGTGAAGTAAAATCAGAGTTAACATTTCGGGTCTGGTGACCCTTCCTTATTTGTTGAATTTGCTAAAATAGAAAGCTGAATATTAATGAGGCGATTTGAGCCTTTATTAAGGTGTTTAACCAGCAATAATTGGCAACTTGCTGCTGTCTGGGGGGAGTCTCACCACGTCACTTGTCCAATCATAAAAGTTGGAGTGAGATGCTCACAATATCGAGATAAACCGTGCTGGATTTCTCGTCTAATTCTGCCATACATATTGCCAAACACCACATCGCCCAGATCCCTATAAGATTCCACCCAATGTTTCAAGTCAGGTATGACTTTGCTGCAGATTGGAATAGAATGGTGATATTAGAGGATTTTAATGATCTTATTATTAGCTGGAATAATGTGAGAAGAAAAGGATAACAATTAGGAATTTCTGAAATGCATTCAGAAGAACTTCCTTGACCAATACGTTCCCTGTCCAACTAGGAAGAATATATTGCCCAATCTAGTGTTGGGAAATGAAGTGGACCAGTGTCCATGTAGGGAGCAATTGGAAAAGTGATCATCATTTCCTAAGATTTGGATCAGGAATGGAGAAGAGCAAGGAATAATCTAAAGTACAATGTTCTTGAGCAGATTTGTAGCTCGGGTTGTGGATGTTGTGTTTGGTTGGTTCGCCTGGTTTGTTGTTCCGCAGACGTTTCATTACCCTGCTGGGTAACATCATCAGTGCAGCCTCCAATGAAGCGCCATTGTGTTTTCCCGCTTGTTATTTAAACTCTGGAGTTTAAATATCAGGCAGGAAAATACAACAGTGCTTCATCGGAGGCTGCACTGATGATGTTACCCAGCAGGGTAATGAAACGTCTGCAAACTAATGAACCAGCTCGGCGAGTGGACCAACCACAGCATCTAAAGTACAGCTTCTAAATTCGAAGAGGGTAATTTTCAATGGGACATGACAAGAACTAGCCAGGGTAAAATGGAACTGAAACCTGATAGGAAAAACTGCAACAGAACAGTTGGTGACATTGAGGAGATGTTGCACCTAGAAGCTAGGTATATTCCAACAAAGGTGAAAGGTAAGCAAACCAAAGTCTGTGCTCTTTGGATGATGAGGGAAATAAAAAAAATGATGAAATAAAACAGTGTGTAAAGTGCATATCTGATGAATTCTTCAAGAAAGAACCAGGTCAAAACAATAGGTTGAGTGGGGAAATAAAGAAAAAAAAAGACTGGCAAAAAGACAGTATGAGAAAAGAATGCAAGTGAGCCTAAATACAAAAATCTTCTCCCAAATGTATATAGTAAGTTGGTAATACAAGTTGGAATATAGCCTAATAGGGACAAAGAGGGTGATCTCAATGGTTGGAGGCACTGGACAAGGGTATTTGATGACTATCTTATGTTATTGCTAACTGCTGTAGAGGATTTTGACAAAATATTGATGATATAGAGATAGTAAAGGTAATAGATGGCATGAAAATTCACAGGCAGTGTTTATTGGAAAGGTTAGTTCTGTTTATAATGGATAGATTGACTCTTCTCAAAGACTTACATAACAGGTAGCTGAAGGAAAGGCTTCTCTTAGAACACAGAACATAGTTCAGTACAGCACAGGAATGGGCCCTTCAGCCCACAATGTTGTGCCAAACATGACACCAAATTAAACTAATCCCTTCTGCCTTCCCTTGATCCATATCCCTCCATTTCTTGCATATTTATGTGCTTATCTAAAAGTCCCTCAAATGACCTTATAATATCAGCCTCCACCACCACCCCTTGCAGTGCGTTCCAGACTCCTAGCACTCTCTGTGTAAAAATACTTGGCCCTCACATCTGCTTTGAACTTTCCCCCCTCGCCTTAAATGCATGACCCCTGGTATTAGAGGTTTAGAAACTTGGCAAATGTGAAACTCTTGTTGAAGAAAGATGCAAGGAAGGACATTTTTTAGGAACTACAGGCTAGTAAGTTCAACATTAGTGGGTAAGATTTTAGAAACCATATATGGGGGATACAAAAACAGACACTTCAAGAGCTTTGACTTAATTAAGAGTCAGCACAGATTTGTAAGATGCAAACTGTTATATGATTAATCTAATCGATATTTTTGACAGAGTAATGAAGAAAGGGAATAGGATGATGATATCTATATTGATTTCTAAAAAGCATTTCACAAGATGCCACATGAAGAGCCAGTTAACCAGATTGAGGCACACGAGTCAGTGTCACCTTGAATAAAACAAAAACAATATGTTGCAGATGATTCAAGTCTGAAAGACATATCTAGAAGCATCCTGCAGGTTACCACTGACCAGAAAGTGAACTGGACCAGTTATAAATACTGCGGCTACAAGGGATGGTCAAAGGCTGGGAATTCTGCATCCTTTAGCTGCAACATTCACTCCCTCCACAACAGGGTGGTGTTTGACTGGTCTGGAACACCTGTCCAATTTTTACACAAGTTTCCAGATGTTGGTGAAGAGGTTTTTGCAGAGTTGCCTGGGATGCATATTCCCACTGTGTGATGATAGGTGGTCCTTGGCTTTTAGTTTTATTACAGTTCTGTGTAGTGATTTGATACAACCGAATGGGAAATCACATAGGTCAGACCAGCTAACGACAGCAGATTTCCCTCTCAAATGATCATGATTAAACCAAACGAGCTTCTATGACAATCTATTAGAGTCATGATTACCATTACCGATCATCTACTACTGATGCTATGGCTTCCAAAGAAAAATGGGAACAATTGCAGACAGGAGCCATCTGAAGAACTGAATGATACAAACATTTTGTCACTTCCCCATGAATCCTGGGAAGGCAGGACTCAAATTTCAAAGTGATTTCTGCATGCTGCACCCATTTTGCAGAGGATTTAATAGTGGACATGCAAATATGTGCTAGCTTTGCTAAAAAGCAAAAATTAATCCATGATGTTCTCATTTAGCAGTGCAGGACACTGGTGAACATAACTCATCAAACCTTGCTGCAAATCTGTGGAGATTTCTGAATAGTATTGGAGTCGTGGCTTACAAATTTTACTCATCAGGTTTCCCTGCCAGTTGACATTCCATGCAGTCAACAGCATTATTGTAATTAAAATGATGAGAATTTTCAAGATTTTTGGTACCTTCCTATGTCCCAGTCACAGCAATGACAATGCTCTTGACACTATTTGTACAAAGTATGTGAAACATTTTCAGTGTGCCACTAAACCTTTCTGCCCGGCCATTCGATATGGTATTAGGTGCTTTCACTTGATAATCTTGCCATAATTGATTGACTAGGCTCCCTCTTGTGGCACAGTGGTAGTGTCTGTACCCTGGACTGAGAGACCCAGTTTCAAGTCCCACCTGCGCCAGAGGTTTGTGATAAAATCTCTGAACAGGTCAATTAGAAAAACAGGTTAAATAAATGAATTTTTAAAAATTTTGAGTAACAAAGATATAAAATTGGTTGCCTCCTTCACCAAATTTTAATCTGGAAACTCAACCCCAATATTTTTCATGCACTCTTATGATGAGTGAAACATGGATAAAACTGCATTTCTACCTATCCCTGAGTGCTTTAGGGATGGTTATAGGTTCAATGATTCCAGGATCTTGACTCAACAACATACAATGATATATTTGAAACTCAAGTTAGAAAAGAAATTTTCTGAAGAAGGGTCCAGACCCGAAACGTCGGCTTTCATGCTTCTCTGATGCTGCTTGGCCTGCTGTGTTCATCCAGCTCTACACCTTGTTATCTTAGAAAAGAAAGGACCTGCCTTTATATAGTATCATACACAATCTCTGGAGGTCTCAAAACACTTTACAATGAATTATTTGTGAAGTGTATTCACTACATTGTCAGAAACACAGCAGCAGGTTCTCCCAAACAGCAATAACTGTCAGATATTTGGTCTCACTGGATTGGTTCAGGGATAACCAATGGCCAGATGTGATGGCTTTTTGTGCTCATCAAAACAGTACCTTGAAACAGTGAATCTTTCACTGCATTCAGGGCAGTAGGGAGGAGGTTTAGGAGGCAGAGATGGGGGAGGGCTCCTGGGGCAGGAGCATTAACTTGTTCTCTATTAGGCTTAAAGAAGGATTCTTTTCCCTCCTGGACGTACAGAGGAAAGAAAATAAACTACCTGTTTAGGCCTGGACTCCTTTCCTGTTGATCCTGATTCTCTCTGGCCTGAAGGGAAAGCCACAACAATTCCTTCTGCTTAAATCTGAATATGTATTTGGAAAATGTCCTTGCCATCCAGATGTCTGCATAAAGAAAATCATAGTTGGTGATTTTCTGCATTTTGACAGCAGGTAAATAACCTTGGTGATTTTCACTTTTTTTTTATTGGGCATTTAGGGTTAAAATCAGCTTCACTATGTTTTGATGCAGATTGATAGGTGAGGGTCCCATTCTCTCATGTTGCACGCTAACTTTTGCTATGAATGCTTAACACGAAATTTCATCTGTAATGTAATCTTATGCTTTGATACTACTTATTTTTCAGGAGAAGTAGAAACCATTAATTCCAGAGAAGTGGCCCCAGCTAATGCATCAAGGGATATGTTTATCAATACAACAGATGAAGCTTCTCGCAAAGGTAATCATTATATTCCTGCTGACACCTACTTCACTCCTGCTTAGTGAAGCTTGAATTTAAAAGAACCAGGTTTCTGATGAAAATGCAATGGGATTCCAAAAGCTGGCTGAGATAAGCTGCTTTTTCCCTATTTTCCATTTCTACTTAAAGCTTTGATTGCTTTCTTTGGGTTCACCCAGGGGAGTCTTCGGATAACGTTCAAAAATCTGTATAATTCGTGTGTTATTGATGTATTGGCAGTCCACGTCAGCAGCTTATTTAACTGGGAGCAATTACTGGGTGATAATCAGCAGCGAGTACCTGGTTTAGCCTATTTGAAACCTAGGATCCTGAGAATGATTACAGCATCAGTATTTCTGCATTGGCTGAGATTTGGCTACCCCTGTGCAGATCACGGGTCAAAGCTGAGAGCTTCTGGTTGATAAGTTTCATCTCTCATTAAGCAAAGTCACTGTGGGAGCCTCCAGCTTTCCTAAAATAAGTTGTAATCCTGTTGAACAATGGATTCTTTGGGCGGATTCTTTCCCCCTCTGTAAAAGTTGAGTATCTCTGGCGAGACACCACCTCTTTGCCACCAACTGAGTAATCAAGTTCTAAGATTCGTGGGCAAACTTCCCAACATGTCACCAATTAAAGGGCCTTAAATAGTCAATTAACCATCATTTCGGGGCCTTAGCCAGCTACTGGCCTGATTACCTGCCTTCGCAGCAGGTGATAGTAGGAACTGCCGATGCTGGAGAATCTGAGGTAACAAGGTGTAGAGCTGGATAAACACAGCAGGCCAAGCAGCATCAGA
>NC_063355.1:2661539-2697062 GCF_021869965.1 Rhincodon typus
CTTTTTCTGATGAAGGGTCTAGGCCCGAAACGTCAGCCTCTCTGCTCCTATGATGCTGCTTGGCCTGCTGTGTTCATCCAGCCCTGCACCTTGTTGTCTGAGGTTATAATGGAGCTGTCTATAATGTTAGTTGAGCCAAAGCTGGAATAGTGGTTCTCATTATCACATTATAGGAAGGATGAGATTGCACTAGAGCCGGTGCAGAGAAGATTCATCAGGATATTGCCTGGGCTGGGGTGTGATTCAGCTATGAAGAGAAGGTTCGTTTTCCTTAGAGCAGAGAGGCTGAGGGGGTATCTGATGAAGCTGAGCCGCATAGACAGGATAGATAGGAAGAAACTTTTCCCCTTAGTGAGGTGTCAATAACTGGGGCACAGTTTTAATATAAGGGCAGGAGGTTTAACGGGGATTTGAGGAAAAATGTTTTCATTCAGAGGCTGGTGGGTATCTGGCACTCATGGCCTAAAAGAGCAATGGAGGCAGGAACCCTGAAGACATTTAAAAACTATTCAGATGAACTCTTGAAATGCCATAGCATACACTGCTACGGGCTAATTGCTGGAAAATTGGCTCAGCATAGATGACCAGCACAGATATGATGGACTACTGGACTTCTTTCCATGCTATAAAAGCTTTATAATTCTATCACTCTATTCTAGATTAATCATAAAATGGAAAAATACACTTAGAATCATTGTGTACCAATTCTGAATTTCATTGACCAACCCATTATAAATCTTGACTCGGTGTTACCCCAGTATCTTGGGTGACTTAACATTCAACTGCTTTCTTAATTTAGTACCAACTGTAATTTTGTTCAAGTACAAACTTTCTGAATCCAGATGTTGATGTAAATCAGGAATACGGGGACTCAACCCTGGGATCATTCTGTCAGTAAATTTCCACCCATGCTCTGCTTCAGCTTATCCAGGGAATTCCTTACCTCCAAATTTTTCCAAATCCAAATCCCTGAAGAAATATTTATGCTCTCACCTCTTTATTGGAATTATATGTGTTATATGGGCTGCATTCCAATTGGAAACAGTCCTATTTTATGTCATGGCTTTGGTAGACCAAGTCCTTGAATATTTAGTTTGATGCTCCGTCTGGTGAGCTACTTATTTGTTTTCTGATATAAGCAGATTTTTCGAGACCTAAATGCTACTGGCCTACTTCAAATATGGGTCCACATAGTTTTTCATGGTCATGGTGAGGAACAGCTTTCTTTAATTTATTATTTATTCACAGAATGTGGGCATTGCTGGCTATGCCAGCATCGGCTGTCCATCCCTAAAATTTTCTGAGACAGCGGTGGTGAAGTGCCTTTGTGAACCATTACAGCCCTTGGGCTCTAGGCACACCAATAATCAGGAAGCACAATTGATTGTGGCAAACAATCAAGTCCAGAATCATATTGAGATGTTGTTTCAAGTGGGAGAGCGGATGGGATCTCTCACTTCTGAAAATGTGTTGACTGTCATTTAACAGATTATTTTGTCTAGAAAACTCTCTAGGTGGTCAATTGTTACATTCTGTCAATTTTTGATGTGAGACTAATGTATTTGGATTTCTTTTCATGTGTTAAGAATCGTGTAACATCAGCTTCTGTCCAAACTAGTAGGATTTACCTGCACTTCACTGATGGTTTGTACTGATCTCACATTAAAACCGGCACAAAAGATCTCTATCCCAAGTTCCTTGGATTATTGGTGGACTTTAGTTAGATAATTGCATTACCAACTTTTGTCTCAGCTTCCTTTTTATTTACAGGTTATAATTTTACTTCAGATAGCGTTTCCTCCCCAGAACAGAGGGCCTTGACATATCATCGAATAGTTGAAGCCTTTAAATTTGCATATGCAAAGAGAAGCATGATGGGAGATCCATTGTTTGTCAACATGACTGAGGTAAACTATCAATCTAATGTTGTTCAGTTAATTGAAATGTCTTCACCTTGTACAGTCACACTGCATGCTGAGTGAATTGTCATTTAGTCCTTGTTCCTCCTTGAATGTCTATGAGTGTGTGTTAGGCCGTGTCTAGGTGTTAGTGTACATATGGCACTAGAAAAGCACCTAGGTTCCTGCTGTAATCTTCTGGGGCTTCCAGGACGGTGACTATGTGGTGAGTTTGGAAGATTGACTGGAGACACCAAGTTCATTGATAATAAACTCAAGGGATTAAAGTGACAATCTGTATGTGGAGTTGGAAGCCATAGCTAAGGTTTTAAATGAGTACTTTGCAGTGAGACACAGGGGCTCTGACATTAATTTTCAAAACCTCTCTGGCCCAAGGAGCACAACTAATATAGTAACATTATCCAAGTACTGTGGTAGGGATAATTCAGGAAAATACAAGCCAGTGAGTCTAACATCACTGTTGGAAACAGTTGGAAATGACTGGAAAACAATTGTAAGACACAGAATTAATCTCCACTTGAAAAGATAAGGATTAATCAAGGATAGTCAGCATGGTTTTTTAAATGGAAGATTATGTGACAAATTTGCTTGAATTTTTTGAGGAGGTGTAGGTGAGGGTAATGCAGTTGATGACTTCAATTAAGCTTTTGACCAGGTCTCATATGTCAGACTAGTTAAGAAGCCCATAGGGATCCAGGGTCATTTGGCAAATTGTGTCCAAAATTTGCTTAGTGGCAGGAAGATGGTCAAAGGATGTTTTGTGACTGGAAGCCTTTGTCCAGTAGAGTATCACAGAGTTCATGCTGGATCCCTTGCTGCTTGTTAAGCACATTAATGATCTAGACTTGAATCTATGAGGTAAGATCAGTAAGTTGGCAGATGGCAGGAAAATTGGCAGTGTGGTAAATAGTGAGGAGGAGAGCCTTAGACTACAGGACAAATAGATGGGTTGATCAGGTGGGCTTAATAGCACAAATGGAATTTAATCCTGAAAAATGTGAGGTGATGTATTTTGGAATAACAAGACAAGAGGGTGCATGTTGAATGGTAGGACCTTTGGAAGTGTAGAGGATCAGAGGGACCTGGTTGTTCATGTCATTGATTAATAAAGGCAGCAGGACAGCTAGATAAGGTGGTTAAGACATACATCGTTATTAGTCAAAGCATTAAATACAAAAGCAAGGAGGTTATGATGGAATATTTATAATGTTCTGAGGAAGGGTCACCAGACCCAAAATGCTAACTCTGATTTTTCTTCACAGATGCTGCCAGACAATTTTAGTTTTTGTTTCTGATTTAAAGCGTCTGCAGTTCTTTTGGTTTTTTATTTATATTGCATGCAGCTTCAGCTGTCACACTATAGAAAGGATATGATTGCATGGCAGAAAGTATAGACGAGATAAGCTAGAATTTTAGCTAGATTGGGGTGTTTCAGCTATGAAGAAAGACTAATTAGGTTGGGATTGTTCTCATTAGAATAGAGATGGCTGTGCAGTGAGGGGGAGGGTACCTGATTTAGATATACAAAGGTATGAGGGGCATAGATGGATTTGATAGGGAGAACCTCTCCTCTTCATAGCAGGATCAATGGCCAGAGCTCCTGTTGCAGTTTAAAGTAAGGAGCAGGAGATTTAGGGGGGATTTGAGAGAGAGAAAAGTTTCATTAAGTTTCGTAAAGTTACAAAAAGTTTCAAAAGGGTTGTGGGTATCTACGACTCATGGCCACAGAGGTGGTAGTTTTAGGAACTATCAAGACATTTAAGATCTATTTAGATGAGCAGTTGAAATCTTAGCACACACGGGTATGGGTCAAATGCTGGTAAAATGGGATTAGAATAGGTAGATGTTTGGTGACTGGGTGGACAAAATGGGCTGAAGGTCCTTTTAACGGTACTATTAAAAACTCAACGACATTTAAACTGTTTGTTTCCGGTTTGATCCAGCCACTTGGGAAGCAAAATGGACACAGTCAGATTTCATTTACTATTTTAATTTTCCACAAAAAGAATAGATTTCTGTCTGGAAATATTAGAAACTGTACAATCTAGAGAACACATCAAGCATCAAACCAAATGTTTTCCAAGTCAGAGCATTATATATATATATATAGCCTTGGGACAGAACCTTGAAGAACACATCAATACACCAATGGAACTTGAGGAACAACTATCTTTGGATGAACAACATCACTGTTTTCTTAAACAAGTAACACTGTCACCTAATAGAGATGCTATTGATGTAGAAGAAGTAGCAACCTAATTTCCCTGTATATTATTGTAGTTACACCAGGTACTTCAACAAGTACAACTTGTTCAAGGTGTGTGGTCAAGCTGCCAGATCATTTAAGTCCCTGAACTAATGGAAATCAGCAGAGAGAGAAAAAGCTCACCAGCTTCATGTGAAGTGTTTCTATACCTTGTCATAGGCTTCCCTTACCCGTCTCATAAACGGATTAATCAAGTCAAAGACTTGGGGAGCAGCGGAGAGATAAGGCGAAACTGTGCACTAAATGTTCTAAAAAGACGTAATTTAGGTCATTTGGTTCATTTGAGAGTGTATATGAATGTTCATCAATATTTATAAGGAAGGGAGGAAAACTTGGAAAGGGGTGCTGTATATAGGCTTTAGGACTCCAGAACAATCTTGCAATGATATCAATAGGCTGCTCCCTACTGGGCATAAATAACCACGTGGGAGGAGTTAGATAGATAAATAAATGCAATATTGTTTCAATTCAGTGAATAATCTCTCAGCAATCCAACGTTCAGATTAGAGTATGTTATGTCTAAGATTACCATATACGGTAGTATTTAGTTTTAATATGCAACAGACAGGGTTCTTAAAGAAACTTAAGTCTGAAGATTGACTTCTCCCTAACTAATTCTCTTGATCCCAAACTCCTGGGTGGGAGCATAAAAAGCGTGCTTCAAGAAAGAATGTTCAAAATTGGGTAGAATTTTAAAACAGTAAATACGACAAATTGTTTCTACAGGCAAGGAGGTCAATCACAAGATCCAACAGATTTAAAAATGGTGTAAAATGAAACAGGGAGACACAGTGAATTGCTAGGATCTGTAAACCACTGCCTGATGGTAGAAGAAGATTCAAAAATAAGTTTCAAAGGGGATTAAATTTACACTTGAGAAGGTAAAATTTGCAGGGCTTTGGAAAAAGTGAGAGTGAGATTAATTGGACAGATCTTTCAATAGGCCAGCATGAATACGGTGGACCAAAAGGCCTTAGCCTGTGCCTTTGTTCAGAAACAATCATAGAATCATACCCTCTACAGTCTTGTATGATTTTCCGAGTTCCTGGAACGTTGTGCGCTGGTAGCGGGAACTTGCCGGACAAACAGGATACTGGCTTAAAGATGTGCCTCAGGTCAGTGTCAGAGAAACATGTCTGACTATCCTGTGTGACATCAGCCATTTCCAACACCAACTACCCTGAGTCCTCTGTGAATGAGACTGACCATTTAATATTAGACTTCTGTGTTTTTGCTCTTTAGGTTGAGCCTGCACAAACCCATTTCATGGAAGATTTGAATATTTAGTAGATAAAGAGACTTTCATCCATCCAGCCTGGACTGTGTTCAAATCCTGATCTTTGAAGTTTGATGTCCACTGCACTATACTAATCATTTCATTCTTTGGATCCTTTTCATTAACAGCTCATTTCCAATATGACTTCAGAGTATTTCGCAGCAAGGCTTTGGAGTAAAATCACAGACAATACAACACATCCTATACCATACTATGAGCCTGAGTTCTACACCACCGAGGATCATGGGACTGCCCATTTATCCCTTGTGGCAGAGGATGGCAGTGCAGTGTCAGCAACCAGCACCATTAATTTATAGTAAGAGATTACTGGTCTTAAAATATTCATTCACAACGATAACTTCTATATTTGCGTCTTTCCCCTTGATGTTTTTTCTTGGTCCTACTACTGTTGGGCACGAGTGGGTGATGGGGTGGATCATTTGGTATATGAACTTTTCCACAGCTGTTTTTAGCCAACACAGGAATTGTAATAAAGGGAGGAGGTGGATGTGGGTAAAAATATATCTCCACATAAGAATGAAAGAAAGAAAATGATGATTCCCTACACTTATCAGTCTCCAAAACTTTGCTTTTTATCTTTTCCTACATTACAACAGTGGCTGCAAATCAAAAGTATTTGGTCGGCTGTAGAATTCTTAGATTATACTGTTGTCATCAAGGTTACTATATTATTGCAAGTCCTTTCATATTATAGTTCTTATAGGATTTTACCTAACCATCTCCTGTCTGAAGCTCCCATAACTGCATACCCAGTATCATTCTTCATTCATATCTTTGTGCACCAGGTCCTGGGTTCCACCTTGGCTTTTCATATATACCCCTTTCTAACTCCCAGTCTATCTTCTTATACTACCTCCCTAGTTCTTCTCAACATAGGATGAAGAATCTTAGCCAAGCAGTTTCAGGACAGCTACAACACTGACACCTACCTGCCAATGTGGAAAATTGTCCTGTGCACAAAAAGCAAACCACACCCAACCCAACCAAATAGCACCCTCTCAGTCTACTCTTGATCATCAGCAGATGGTGGAGGAAGGTATTGGCAGTGCATACTGACATTCAGCTGGGGTACTGCCAGGACGACTCAGCTCCTGACCTTAACCAGTCAGCAATGCCATCACCATTGAACGAATTAAAAACAGGGAGGCAGCAATGAAATAAAATATGACTATCGATGCTGCTGTGTTGCAGGTGAACTGAGGAGTTGCAGGAAAAGTGTTTTGAGTGGTAATACAGCTGAGCCTCAGTGCTTCTATGGGTTGCAGTTGGTACAAAGAGTGATACCATCTATCCATGTTTAGAGTACTGTGCACAGTTCTGGTCTCCAAAGAATTTTAAAAAATCAAGACACTAGAGAACACGTGAAGAAGATTTATTCTAGAACTGTAAGCTATAATTATCAGCAAAGAGACAAAGGTCCTGTTCTCCGGGAATGAGAAAGGGTGACTTCAAAAATCTGAAACAGTAAATTCTTAATAGCGTAGATACATAGATGTCTTCACATGTGCTCGTGTCTGAAACTAACTTTTCACAAATGTAGAATAATTACCAATAAATATCATCAGGAAATCAGGAGAAACCATATCATCCCAATGTTGAAATGTGAAGCTTATTAGCTAAAGAGAAGTGCGTAGATACCTTTAAGATGAAACTGATAAAATACCTGACGGAGATAGGGAGAAGGATATGCTGACAGGATGAGATGAATTAAGATCAAAAGATGATGAACAACGGAATAGACCAATTGGGCTAATGGCTCACTTCTATACTCAGGGAGGAGGTGCTGTTGAGAAGGCGGGACATTCAGGGTGAATGGCATTGTCACCGTCAGCACCATATTTAAACCCAGCTGTACACTAGTTCAAATGCTGCAAGCCAGGAACTGCCAATCAAAGTTTGATGGTCAACCATTATTACAGAAGAGAAAGGCAGATAGGCACACCAGTTAGTGGGCATTGATGGAGAGGAGGACCATCTGCTTTCCTCAATAGTGCCCAAGGAGGCCTCAGCACTGACACCTCAGACTGAAATGGATCAGTGCAGTGACACGTGGTGAGAAGAAACTTGGCCTAGTGCTGTAAGTATCCAACGAAATGCAAAATGATTGAAGAAACTAAGCAAAGAACCGTGAGATGTATCCTGTGGCAGATTCATAGAAGGAGTGTGAGAGCAACCTCGAGTGAACATTGCAATGTAAAGTGTTAGTGAGCCTCAAAGAGCGGTGAAGTGCAAGAGTATCTTCTGAGACATAATGATGTGGTGAGGCTGGTATTTTGCCAATACTGACTTACATGGATGAAGGGTGGATACAGTCACTGCCCATGAAATAGACCATGAGATGTTGGTGAATGAAGGTGAACATGGAGGCTGGAGAAGCCTCCACTGAGCTTCATCCACCAGGTAATGATTCAGGTTTCTGGGTCAGGAATTGGCACCATCTAGTATCTCACTAGTGTCTAGGAGAATTGTAAATTGCAAAGAAATGATGTTGTTTATATGGTGATGATCATCCTTCAATTCAATGGTAGTTCAGGTACTTAGGTCTTTTGCGAATCTTTTTTTTAAGCTTTCTAGAATTTTCTGTCTTTTTGACCACAGAGAGAGAGAATGCTGGATGTTTTCACTCTCTGCTGTTCTTCGCACTCTGCACTCAACTTGGCACTCAACCAATCAGAGTAGTTGCCAGGCAGAACTTCTTCAACTCGAAAGGTTCTGTTCAGTATTGATGTTTACCCCGAATAATCCCACTTTTTGTTTCTAAAGAGCAACATTGTGTGGCACGGCTCAACAATGCAATACCTGTGTTTCAAGTTGCAAAATTCTTCTTATGACTCTATAATTAATGCTGTCCAACTTCCATTTCAGTTAATAGTCCAAAAAATGAAGATATGCAATCTCTTAGAACCTGGTCTACCAACCAAAATGGATAAACTCATATTTCTCCCCATGTGTTCCAACTGCCAAATTTTTGCTCACACATTTGCCTCTCTAAATCCCCTTGAATACCTTTGCATCAACTTCATAACTTTCACTTATACCTAATTTAGTATCATCTACAAACTTGGAAATATTATATTTAGTCCCCGTATTCAAATCATTGATACAGATGATGGATTTTAAAATACTTGTGTGAAAATAAGTAGTGATTATTGGTACCAATCTGTCTTTGGGCAGGTATTGAACATTGAGACAATAATGGGTGCTCCTTCTATATAGAGAATGGATGAAATAAGGAATTTTTGGTGTTATTAAAAAGAAGTCCTATTTTTGTTGTTTTGCAGCTTTGGGTCGAAGGTGAGGTCCAGCAAAAATGGGATCATTTTCAACAATGAAATGGATGACTTTTCTTCACCAGGCATTCTGAATGGGTTTGATGTTTTACCTTCCCCAGCCAACTTCATCATGCCAGGTCTGGCTCTGTTTAGATGGGTAGGCTCAACCAATGGAAATTAAAGTTACTGCCACTAAACTATGATCCCACTTAAATAGACATGTATGCTCTTCACTCTAGAAAACTAGAATTTTACAGTATAGAAGGAGGCTGTGTAGTTAATCATGCTTCAGTCAGCTTTTGACAGAGCTATCCAATTAGTCCCATTCATAGATCATAGAATCCCTACAGTGTGGAAACAGGCCCTTTGGCCCAACAAGTCCACATCGACCCTCAGAGCATCCCACCCAGATCCATCCCCCTATAACCCACCTAATCTACACATCCCTGAACACTATGGGCAATTTAGCATGGCCAATCCACCTAACCTGCACAACTTTGGACTATGGGAGGAAACCGGAACACTCAGAAGAAACCCACACAGACACGGGGAGAATGTGCAAACTCCACACAGACAGTCGCCCAAGGATGGAAACGAACCCGGGTCCCTGGTGCTGTGAGGCAGCAGTGCTAACCACTGAGACACCATGTCGACCCCTTGCACTTTTTCCTACATCCCTGAAAATCTTTCCTTTTCATGTACCCAATTCCCTTTTCAAAGTTATGATTGCGTTTGCATCCACCACCTTTTCAGGTGTAGATCAAATTGTGAAGTGAAACATAGAAGTGACAGCCCAGAAAGAGACCATTCAGCCCACTATTTCAATGCTGGTGGCTTTTCAAATGGGATATTTTATCTTTATCTTAATCCTATTTATTAATCTGTTGTCAAACTGCTTTCAAAAATGTAACTATCTTATTTTAGAGTGTTAACGTATAAAAAAGTTCAGAAATATAAAAAAAATACAAATACAAATATTCCAACAATGAGTATCAAATATGCTCTGGAGATTAACACCCGAAAAGGGAGTGTCCTCTATTTTTACATGTCTTATACATTCCATATTAGCTTAATTCCATCACACACCAGCAGCTAAGATAATTTAGTTTGAACACTTCACTGTCGCTGCTTGTTTCAAAGAACAGCTGCCCTGCAATTTGATGCCAATTTTCATGTCACTGGAGCAGCCTGAAGCACTTTTAAGCAAAGAAGTGTTTTTGATTTGGAGTCAGTATTGCAATGCAGAAACAGTAGCAGAAAAAAATACAGCAAGTTCATGTAAAAACCAACATGGAATAACAAAATAAAATGTTTTTGACTGATGTTATATGTGTAAATATTGAATGGGACACTGGTGAAAATACCCCTTCCTCTTCAAGTAGCATTATATAATACTTCACAGCTACCTTAAAGGCTGGCTAGAATATAATACCCCATCAGCCTAGTTTTTGTGCTCCTGCATAAAATGTTGGTTTTGAATGCGCACTGCTCCTACTGAACCACAATGGGCTCTTTTTAAATGGAGAAAACAAGCATAAGATGTGATATAGCGTTATGTAATAGATGGGTAAAAGAGGATAACAAATAAAAAAGGGGTGACATACAGTTTAGTTTATACAGGTCAATATTATTATTGTACCCCTCAATCACTTCCCCTATCCTGTTATTCTTGAACATGCTGACACCATCCATCCCCACTGCCTTCCTCGTCAGTACAGGCCATATATTGAGCAGTATTTTGCATAAAATAGTTACATTATAATAATGTTGTTTTGTCCTGAATACCAGACAAATTCTGAAGTTCCAGAGCTGTATGACGCAGGAAGGAGTTAAAGGTGGAATGGTAGGAAAACACCAGGCTGTGTAGGTCTTTAAATGGTGTCCCTGATAACAGCACGGAACATTAACCTGGGGTACACGGGAGTCAGGCCTGCCATTCCTGTACCCAGGTCACAGGCTGCTGTAGGGCCTGCTTCCTGCTAAACTGAGCTGATTAAAAGGCCTGAGATAAAAGGCTTGCCTCATTTCTCTGGGATTCTGTCTCAGTTGAGTTACTGAATATTTGCCCCTATTCACTCTCTATGCCACATCAATGCCAACCCCATTGCTACCCTGCACATCCCCAATGGCACATCGTACGCAGCATGTCAATCCCATGACCCCATGACCTCGTCTAACTCCCATTTCAATTTAGCGCCAACACATGGCTCCATGATACCACCCTTTGTTCTTACACCCTCCATCCCAACTCACCAAGTATCCAACTTAGGAAGATCTCAGAAGCCTTGCTAAAATTAAATCAAATTAAATATCAGATAAACAGATTTCATGTTATGAAAAAAATTATAAAATTGCATTCAGTACATTTAATACCCCTCAAATACTTGAGGAATTAAACAAATGAACGTTATATTCATAGCCCAGCATCAAAAACCATTAATCCTTTAATAATGTCTCAGACCTCCAGTTGTGAATGCACATTACCATAAAACAAAGAACTCAAACAAAAACGGAAATTGCTGGAGAAACTCAGAAGTTTGGCAGCATCTGGCGAGAGAAAGCAGAGTTAACATTTTGAGTCCAATGACTCTTCTTCAGAACTTACATTATCCCACTGTGATAATGACATATCGTGGTAACAGTCAATCGGCAACAGTTATATAGTGACAGCACTTGGGGTTATGCAAACAAAAATTTATTGAGATTCCAAGCAGATTTTAAAAAAAAACTCAGGCACAATTTTTTTTTTACAGTTCCATAGAATTTATCTGCCCTTTACAAGCATTTGGAAATACTCTAAAAGAATCATATGCCACACATTGCACAATAAGGCCTTGCTGCAGCAAAAATGGGGTTTGCTCAGCTCTGTTGAATTTGGATAGCTCGCATGTCACTTCCCAGTCCCATTCTCCCACCAGCAAAAATAGGATCCAACAGAAACGGGGGTCAGGACTTCCAGATCTGATTTCTCTCTGCAATTTTTGATATGCTGTGCCATCTCCACAGTTCCTTCCAAAACATAGGCACCACTATCTCTCTCCGTCCATTCACCTGATTTCCTATCCAGGTTCATGAATTTTCTTTAATTGCATTAGCTTCAACTTTAGCGAAGAGTTCTAATGAGGGACTTCATCAAGTACCCTTTGGAAGTCCATATTAATCAGTTGATCTCAAATTTTTTTTTGATTGAGGGACTTCTTTTCAAATGATCTGTAATCACAGACCCACCTTAGTTTTATTTATAATAACATAATTTTCAAAATCTGAGTGTTGCATATAAAAAGTATTTTAGTCCTGTTCTGTTTTTCAGAAAGCAGGTTTTTGACTACAGATTATGAATGACTACTTTTCTTTGCAGAGTCTATTAATCCTTGTCAGGAGGAGGGGTCTGAGGAGAATGGAGCAAGAAGAAAGCACTCAGAAAAGAGGAAGCACAAAGCACAGAGAGAGAGAGAGGGTGGAGAGAGAGAGGGTGGGGTGGGAGAGAGAGAGAGAGAGAATATGGGGAGAAAGAGGGTGGGGGGGAGAGAGAGAGACAGGGAGAGAGACGGTGAGGAGAGAGAGGGTTGGGAGAGAGAGGGAGAGGGAGAGAGAGAGAGGGTGAAGAGAGAGAGGGTGAGGAGAAAGAGAGGGAGAGAGAGGGTGGGGAGAGAGCACAAGGCATGGAAAGAGCAGGGTATAGAGAAAGCACAAGTATGGAAACAGCTCTTGAGGGGCAGGGGAAGGCAGGAGCACAAAGGAACAGAGCACACCTCTGACTGTCACTAACTCAGTTACACTTGATCACAGTTCTGAAGTTTTACAAATCTACGCTGATAGCTGAAGTTTATTTCAGTCATCCTATTCTTAGCTATAAACGCTAGAAATTTCTAAACCACCGATGTTACTGATTTGCTTTTTGTTCCCTAATTTCCCCTTGTAGCCTTATAAAAATAGCAGAATGTCATGTGCAATTTTCAATCTGCGGAATGTTAAAAGCCCATCAGATGTGCTCTGCCGCTCAATTCCTTCACTGTTGTGAGGTAAAAATCCTGGAACTCACTCCTTGTCAGCATTGTGGATGTCCCTAAAACAAATGGACTACAGCAGTTCAAGAAATCAGTTCACTAACACGTTCTAAAGGACGATCGGAAATGAGCTATAAACGCAGGCCTAGCCAGAGATATTTGCATCTCCTGAATGAGTTTTTTAAAACTTAAACTAGATTGTTGACCTTAACTCCAATTGCCCAACTTTTCTTCAGATGCTTTGATACAGATAACTGACAAAAACCTACCAAATTCAGTCTAAAAAGCTCCAATTGTCCCCCTGCATCTGTGTCGCTTGCAGCGAGGAAATTTCAGTTTTCAGTTTCACGTGGAGTCATGGGAAACATACCACACAGCCACTAATCCCAAGGTGCAAACTGAAGTGGAACCACAAGCTAAACAACCCCACAATCCACCAAATCAAATCAAAATTCTGCAGTGCTGCCACATCTATTTGTGAACGATGCTGTATAATTTTCTAAAGAGCAGGAATCCTAAGCACGTTGGATACAGTAATGACTATGGACAGTGACTATCATCTAGCTTTAATGTTGAAGACTGGTGCTCCAGCACTAGTGGCACTACTAGCTAAGCTGTTCCAACATTGCTACAACATTACAATATGACGTGGTAGAAAACTACCCAGTTATGTTCTGAACACAAAAGACAAACTTAACCCATCTGCCATTTACCCACCCCATCAGTTTACTTACAGTTATCAACAAAATGAGGTAAAGTGTCAGCGATCAAGTTATCAGAAAGCACCTAACAATAACACAAAATACTGCGGATACAGGAAATATTATAGAAAATGTTGAAAATACTTACCGGTAACATGGTCATCAGTAGACAGTTTGGGACCAACCTGAACCATTCAGTTTCATATCTCTTGGTCCAAGAAAGGATCAAAGATCTGCATTTTGAGATATGTTATGTCGTTAACATGAAGTGTAGTATCAAGTTGCCTCAGTAAAATTGACATCAATGAGAGTCAGGTAAAGCTCTTCACTGGCTGGAGTCAGAACTATCTCAAAGAAAAATGATCATGGTTGTTGGTGGACAACCTTCCTAACCCCAGGCTGCAGAAATTTTTCATTGTGATGAATTAGGTCCGATCTTCTTCAACTGTGTCCTCAATGACTTTCTCTACACCACATGTTCAGAAGTGGGGATGTTTGCAAATGATTGCACATTGTTCAGTTTTATTCAGAAATAATGAATCAGTTCGTGCCTGTGTTCGGCAAACCTTGAGAAACATTTAGGCTTAGATTGATGAGTAGCAAATAATATTTACACTACACAATTAATTTCGTTGATAAATGTAAGTAAACTGATGGGGTGGGTAAATGGCAGATGGGTTAAGTTTGTCTTTTGTGTTCAGAACATAACTGGGTAGTTTTCAATTACATCATATTGTAATGTTGTAGCAATGTTGGAACAGCTTAGCTAGTAGTGCCGCTAGTGCTGGAGCACAAGTCGTCAACATTAAATTAATAGGTGATAGTCATCCACAGTGAGAGAGATTCTAACCACGTGCTCTTGATATTTGACTACATTACTACCCCGGAATCTTCCATCATCAAAATCTTGGAGGTTACCACTGACCAGAAACGTAACTGGAACAAGACTTAAACACAGTAGCTACAAGAGCAGTTCAGAGTCTGGATATTCTAAGTTGGCTCCCTAAACCCTATTCGGGATCTAAAGACTAAAGTGAGGAATATGTTGGAGGATTCTTCATTTTCAATGGTTCCAGCTTTAACAAGAAGTTCAATACCGTCAATGACAAAGCAATCACTTGAACAGCACTACGTCCTCAATCTAATACACTCACTCCTTTCAAAAATGACGCCACAAGAGGTAAAACAGCAATGAGCCAAGGTTCTCTTACAGCACACTGCAAAACTACCATCTCTAGTACTTGGACGAATAAGGACTGTATGGGGACAGGACCATTTGCAAGTTTCCGTCCAAGCTGTACGCCATCTTGACTCAGAACTTTATTAGTGTTCCTTCATCACTGCTCAATCAAAAACCCTACCTAACAGAAATGTGGCTGTGCCTATACAACAACAGCTGATATTTATATAGTCCCTTTCATGTCCAGTAGAAGAGGACATACCCAGGATAGCAATAGTGGTGTCTGGGACATTGCCTGCAAGATATGATTCTATGAGTATGACGATGCCAGGCTGGTGCTTGACTAGTTGGATAGACAACTCTCCCAATTTTGGCACCAGCCCCCCAGAAGGTTTGAGGGAGGGTTGACAACTGAGTTTGTCTGTTTGCTCCTTTCTTGTTCAGCCAGGGGGTGAAAGGTTATCGGGGATAGGAATATGGATTTGAGGGCACAATCAAATCAGTCTGATCTTATTGAATAATGGAACAGATTCGAGAGGCTGAATGGCATATTCCTAATAACAAACAGATGTTTGTCAGTTGGCATGGTGTTACCGAGGGGCAGCATGTATTGGGAAATAGGAAAATATCATAAATAAACCCTTGGGGAACATCAGAGTAACAGTGAGGGAAGAGAGATAAACAATGCAAGCAATTTACTGGATACCATTAGACAGATAAGAATCTAAATATATGAGAGCAGTCCTACCCAGCTGGGAAACAGCCGTGAAATGTCAGAGGGGAATGATATGGTCAACCATGTCAAAATTTGCAGACAGGCCTAGGAGATCAAGAAGAGAATTTTTATCTTTCTACAATCCTATTTCCTTAATATAAGCTGATTCATAATGTTACAGCAATGGAAACATACATCACATGGACTGAGCTGTTAAGAATTTAATACGTCAGAACCTTCTTAATGACAATTAGGGATGGGACTAAACGTTTGTCTTGCTATGATACCAACATCCCACGAAAGATTTCCTTTTCAATAAGTCCCCGTATGATAATTTAAGTGGGATTCACTTAACAATACCCCAGTTTTCAATGTTATACTTAATAAACATATTCCTATACTGTGACTGACCATGGGGCTTTTAAAAATATTCTTTTCTCAATAGGTAAAACGCCCCTATCCTCTATGTGCCCTGCCATTATACTTGATAAAAACAGGTCAGTGAAGATGGTGGTGGGAGCCTCAGGAGGAACGAAAATCACTACAGCAACTGCTCTGGTGAGTACTCATGGAATATGAGGATCAAAACAGAATGCAAGGGAACAAGTTAAAAGAGTTGGGATGTCATGTTACAGCTGTACAAGACATTGGTGAGGCCACATTGGCTGTAATGCATACGATTCTGGTCACCCTGTTCTTGGAAGGATGTTATTAAACTGGAAGGGGTGCAAAAAAGATTTGCAAGGATGTTATTGAGACTGGAAGGTTTGAGTTATAAGGAGAGGCTGAATAGGCTGGGACTTTTCTCACTGGAGCATAGGAGTCTGAGGGGTGACCTTATAGAGATTCATAAAATCATGGGTGTGGCATAGATAATGTGAATAGCCAAGGTCTTTTCCCCAGTGTAGGGGAGTCTAAAACTAGAGGGCATAGGTTTAAGGTGAGAGGGGAAAGATTTAAAAGGGACCTCAGGGGCAGTTTTTTCACACAGTGGGTGGTGTCTATATGGAACAAGTTGCCAGAGGAAGTGGTAGAGATGGATACAGTTACAATATTTAAAAGATATTTGGACAGGTACATCAATAGTAAGAGTTTAGAGGGGTATGGGCTAAATGCAGGCAAATGGGACAAGATCAGTTTAGGATACCTGGTCAGCATGGGGCGAAATGGACTGTAGGGCCTGTTTCTGTGCTGTTTGACTCTATGACTCTAAATACTAGGAGATAATGGGGACGTCTAACTTGTCGTGTTCCTTTTATATTTTTAGGTGATAATGAATGTGTTGTGGTTTAATTACAATGTTAAGAAAGCTGTGACTGAACCCAGAGTTCACCATCAACTATTCCCCAATGTGACTCAAGTTGAGGAAGCTATGGAGAAGGTTTGTGTATATTTTGTGCACGTCTATATGGGCTAGATATTGGTTAATATTGCCATAGGAATTGTAAGTTATGGATTTCTATTCACCTCTCATCAACCTCACTACCTATCTGGCCGCAAGAATCTCCTATAGTATCTATCAATTATACAAACTTGCAATGCATTCAGCCATTCATTCATTTATGTGTGTGTCAGCTCTTTGCTATAACAACTAACAACTAAAACTAACTGCACTCACCAAATGAGCCCTGTGTCTATTTTTGTTTCAAATATTTCTATTTTCCTTGAAGAACTGAAATCATCTGACATAGTCTTTCAAAATCATGAGAGGTCTGGATGGAGTAGATAGGGAGAAACTCTTCCTGTTTGTAGGAGGTTCAAGAACCAGAGGGGACAGATTTAAAGTGTTTTGCAAAAGCAGAAAATATGAGGTGAGAAAAACATTTTCGCACAGCAAATAGTTAGGGTTCAGATTAATTAATGGAACTAAGCTGAAATGCTGGGAGTTGCAGATGAAATGGGCTGAATGGCACCCTTCTGCAGCATAACATTTTTTTGTGATTTATCCAATTTTCCATTAAAAGGTGAAATGCACTTTGATCAAATCATATGAACATTTTTCCTTGCCCCTCCTCACAACCTGTTAAATCTACTTAAGTTTTCTAGAGTGATAAAATCTTTGTTAAATTATTCTCAACCTTCCCAAATTATCACAGAATCCAAATTCCTCTCAGAATTATAATTCCCTAACCCTGGTATAATCCTGGAGAATCTAGCTGAATGTTCTCTTTGGCATAAAAGTACCTTCTATCATATATTGTCCAAAAGCACACAAAGTATTCCACTGCGATGTAACAATGCCTAGAATAAAAGTGTATTATTATTCCTTTACTCATGTGTTTTATGTTGCAATAAATGGAAAATTGTTGTGATAATGATTTTACTGCATTTACCTGCATACACTCCTTCAATAAACTGTTCACCAATATCCTTAAGCATCCTTTGCATTCCCTTTTGAATTTTTACCTTATTCTTCCATAAAATGCGAGCTTTGTTGCCAGGGACAGCATTTGTGGTCCATCCCTAATGATTCTTGAGAAATGGTGAGTCACCTTCTAAAGCTGCTGCCATGTGAGTTAAGTATAGCCCGAGTGTTGTTAGAAAGAGAGTTCCAGGATTTTGATCCAGTAACTGTGAAGCAGCAGTGATATAGTTTTAAGTCAGGATGGTATATGGCTCAGAGGTGAACCTACAGTGGTCATGTTCCCATGTGTCTATTGCCCTTACCCTTCTAAGGGGGTGAGGGCACAGGTTTGGAAGATACTGCTGAAGGAGTTCTGGCAATTAGCCGCAGTGCATTTTATTTTTGTATACTCTACTGTCATTGCACGCTGGTATTGGAGGGAGTGAATGTTTTAAGTGGTGGTTGGGGTGCCAGTCAGGAAGGCTACTTTGTCCTGGATGTTGCTGACCTTTGAGTGATACAAGAACCACAATCATCCAGGAAATTCCAGAAAAACCTTGATTGGTGCCTTGTAGATGTTGGACAGGATTTATGGTGTAAATAACTCACCTCAGAATACAGCCTCTAACCTGCTCCTGTAGCTAAAGAACTTATATGGTTTATCTAGTCTCGTTTCTGGTTAATGATAACACACAGGTATTCATGCTCAAGGGTAGAGTAATGGAGTAGAGTCTGTGAGTGTCAAGGAAAGAAAGTTAAATGCTCTCTTGTTAAGAGATGATCATTGCTTGATGCTTACCATTTACCATTTACCACTTGTCAGCTCAAGCCTGAATATTATGCAGAACTTGCTGCATACGAACATGGATTGTCTCATTACTTGAGGAATTGCAAATAATACTGAGTACTGAGCATTTCTCCTCCATAATTAGCTACAATCTTTGAGAGACTGTAGGCATCTAACTCTGTTTATTCAGTCACTATCGCATCCCTCCATTCAGTGTCTGATATTGTCCACCCATCTAGCCTTTCTCTCATGTAGCCCTTTCTTTCTGATGTTTCATTACCAATAGTCAACAAAACCAGACTCTCACCCCACCTTTTTTAATCCTTGTATTTTCTCAATTTCAACTCCTTCATTACAGTTTAAAGCTTCTGGGACAATTAGTGCAGATCCTAAAAAAAACTGCAGTTAAAGTTATAATTTTATAATTTTTCATACAATCAGTGCCTAATCAAAAAACCGGTTCCAGACGACGAATAGGAGGGGGCAGTAATACAAATCAGTTCCAAATTTTCAGTAAATTAAAATCTCAGTTACCATCCCTATCTTCAAGTGACATCAGCAGATGGGAAGCACCAGATCAGTCTTTATTATTTTAAATAGGAAGTTTTATTATTTACTAAATAACTGAATAGCAAGGCAGCTTGAACTCATGGAGTATACTGCTCCATGTGAGAACTGCAGGTCTCTTCCCATGTCCAGGATAAACATATAGGCAAAAGTGTTGTCAGCTACAGCAGGTTGAGCTCTGGATTTTGGAGCTTCAGCAGGATGAGGCTGAGAACTTCATGGACTGCACTCTTATAGTTTTGCACATCCTGCAGCTTAAGACTATTCCAGGAAAGAGGGAATGAGTGTTTGCTAGGCAGTCAAAAAAGTAGGTAGCGCAGAAGCCTCTTGTGTGCATCTCACTTTCCAGTTCTGGCACATTAGGGAAGTGCAGTTAGACCCAAATCTGTAATGTTATGGCTGGCTCCACTGTACTCAGGAGCACAAAGCAGACTGGAAACAGAGTAGTGATAGCAGAATTGATAGTTGGGGAAAGAGTCAGGCATTTTTGTGCTGAAGGCATAAACATAAGATGCCTTCTTGATGCCAGGTTCAAGGTTGTCAATTTGCAGATACAGAGAACATCCTGAGGGGGAAGGGGGATCAGTTAATTATTGCTGTCCACATTGGTACCAACGACATAGAAAGCGGAATGAGGTCCTGCAGTCAGAATTTACAGAGCTATCAAGGAGAACCTACATTACCATGCACAAATAAATATAGAAATAGGAGGATGGAACAGGTGAATGCCTGGCTGGTGAGAAGATGCAAGATAGAGAGCTTTAAAACCTGGGACAATGAAACAAATTCTGGGGGAAATGGGCCTACTCAGGCTGGACAGTTTGCTCTGAAACAGACTAAGGATTAATTTTCTTGCAGGACAATTTGCCAATGCTATTGGGGAGTGATTAAATTAACTTGACGGGTATGGGACTGGAAACCAGGACAAGTATAAGAGAGGGACACAAAGTTGAGTGGAGAAATACAGAAACAGATAGCACTAGAATGGGAAATAGTAAGATATTAGCTTGCCTCAAAGTAAGAAGAAAAGTAATGAAGTCTAAATTAGTGTTACCGTGCATTTTCATGAGTAGACAGAAAATGTGGTAAGGTTGGTGATTGACAGACACAAATAGCCATGTAGAGGTATAGTTTGTGGCAGTAATGGACACACAAAGAAGGGCAAGACAATGTATTAAATATTTCTGGTTGCCTCAAGTTGTTTTGGAAAGATTAGGAAGGAAGGAAAGTAGGTGGCAGTATTGTTTCAGGGAAACACTGCAATGCTAGAGAGAGGAGGTACAATTGCATTGTTTGGTGTACTCTATAGGCTATCAATTAGTTGGAAATTTGTGCAGGAACAAATTTGCAAGGACAATACAGAAACGTGCAAGAATTCTATGGTAGCTATGTTGGGGAACTTTAATAAAGGATTGTAGTAATGAAAAGAGCAGAGAGGGCAAGAGTTCCTAATGTGCATGCATGAGATTTTCTAGATGAGTATGTTTCAAGGCCAAAGCGAAGGAGACCTTGCTGAAGCTGGTTCTTGGGAATGTGTTGGACCAAGTGATTAATTATCAGTAGGGCATTATGTAGAGAATAATTTTCATATCACAAGATTTAGGTTGGTTTTGGGAATTATTTGGAGCAAAGCCAACTTCAACTCAGTACGAACGAATCTGGTCAAGATAAACTGGAATCAAAAACTGGCAGATCAAATTGTACTTGAACTAACTGTACGTTTAAAGAGACAGTTCAGGCACAGTCAAAGCAGTTTCCCATGAACTTAAAGGAGTGTGTAGGGATGGTGAAGAACAAATACAAAATTCCCTTCATGATAGATGTGGTAGAGAATAAAAAGTGTGCTTATGACAGATGTCAGGTTGTGAGCAAATAAGGGAAGCCAAGAGAGAGTATGACAAGAGACTGACAGATCACAAGAAATAGGAGATGGAGTAAGATGTTTAGAAGGTAGAACATAGAACAGCACAGCACAAGAACAGGCCCTTCGGCCCACATGTCTGTGCCAACTGTGATGCCATCTCACCTGTCTGCACATAGTCCATATCCCTCAATTCCCTGCCTGTTCAAGTGTCTGTGGAAATGCCCCTTAAACATTGCTATCGTACCTGCCTCTACCATCTTCTGTGTAAAAAATTCCCCTCGTGTATTTCCTTTAAACTTTCACACTTTCACCTTAAACCTATGTCCCCTTGTATCTGACATTTCCACCTGGGAAAAAGACTTCGACTGTCCAACCTATCCATGATGTGGAGGTACTGGGGTGGACAAGGTCAGAAATCACATGACACCAGGTTCTAGTCCAACAGGTTTATTTGAAATCACAAGCTTTCAGAACGCTGCTCCTTCGCCTGACGAAGGAATTAGGATCCGAAAGCTTGTGATTTCAAATAAACCTGTTGGACTATAACCTGGTATCATGTGACTTCTGACTTCACGCTATCTATGCCTCTCATAATTTTATGTACTTCTTTTAAGACACCCCTTAGCCTCTGACGCTCCAGTGAAAACAATCCAAGTTTGGCCAACCTCTTATTGCTAATTTAATTCAATCCCCATGCCATACCCTGGTAAACCTCTTTTGCACCCTTTCCAAAGCCTCCACATCCTTCCTATAGTGTGGTGACCAGAACTTCACCAAATACTCCAAAATATAGCCTAAAATGAAGTATTATAAATTGCACATGACTTGCCAACTTTTATACTCGATGTCCTAACCAATAAAGGCAAGTATGCTGTACACTTTGTTTACCATGTTATCCACTTGTATGTCTACTTCCAGAGAGCCATAGACTTGTAACCTAAGATCCCTCTGAGTATCAATGTTCCTAAGTGTCCAGCCATTGACAGTATACTTTCCTCTTGCCTTTTGACCTCCAAAGATGCATCACTTCACACTAGGCCAGATTAAATTCCATCTGCCACTTCTCTGCCCAACTTTCCAACTGGTCTATATCCAGCTGTATCCTTTGGCAACCTTCCTCACTATTCACAACTCCACCAATTTTTATGTCATCAGCAAATTTAGTAATCAGACCACCCACTTATTTATCCAAATCATTTATACATATATATTACAAATAACAGAGATCCCAGCATCAATCCTTGCAGAACAACATTGGTCACAGATCTCCAGTCAGAAAACACCCCTCCACAATTACTCTCTGTCTCCTATGATCAAGCCAATTTTGTATCCAACTTGCCAACTCACCATGGATCCTATGTGACTTAATCTTCTGGACCAGCCTACCATGAGGGACCTTGTCAAACGCTTTAGTAAAGTCCACATAGACAACATCCATTGCCCTACCCCCAGCAATCATCTTCATCACTTCCTCAAAAAACTCACTCAATTTGTGAGACAAGACTTCCCCACGTAAAGGTATTAAGAACTGCCAATGTTGGAGTCAGAGATAACACAGTGTGGAGCTGGAGAAACACAGCAGGCCAGGCAGCATCGGAGGAGCAGGAAAGTTGACGTTTCTGACCCGACCATCCTGACCCGAAACGTCAATTTTCCTGCTCCTCTGATGCTGCCTGGCCTGCTGTGTTCATCCAGCTCCACACTGTGTTATCTCTTCCCCACATAAAGCTGTGCTGACTATCCCTAATAAGTCCATTCTTCTCCAATTGCGAGTAAATCCCATCCCTAAGACCTTTCTCCAATAATTTCCTTTACCATTGATCTAAGGCTCACCGGTCTATAGTTTTCTGGATTATCTCTGTTGCCCTTCTTAAACAAAAGAACAACATTGGCTATTCATCACTCTTCTGGGACCTTGCCCGTGCCTGAAGAGGATACAGAGACCTCTGTCAAGGCTTCAGTAATCTCCTGTCTTGCCTCCTTCGGTATCCTGGGATAGATTCCATCAGGCCCTGGGGACCTATCTACCTTACTGTTTTCAAAACACCCAACACCTCCTTCTTAATATCAACATACCCCTCCCTAATCTTACCATCATCTATGTCCTTCTCTTTCGTGAATACCAATGCAAAGTACACATTCAGGACCTCACCCACTTCCTCTGGCTCCATGCATAAATTCATTCCTTTGTGCTTGAGTGGACCTACCCTTTCCCTACCTACCCTCTTATATACATATAAAGTGCTTTGGGATTCCACTTAATCCTACTTGCAAAGAACACTTGATTGTCCCTTTTAGCCCTCCTATTTCCTTGTTTAAGTTCTTTCCTGCTCCCTTTATATTCCTCAGTGACTGTGTCTGATCTCAGTTTCCTAAACCTTACATATGCTTCCTTTTTCTTTTTGGCTAACCTTTCAATATCTCTTGTTGACTCTGGTTCCTGAATCTTGTCATCCTTATCTTTCGTCCTCATAAGAACACATTGGTCCTGAATTCTAATCGACAGACCTTTAATAGACTCCCACATGTCACATGTATATTTACCCTCAAACAGCCACCCCGACTCTAACTTCTGCAGTGCTTCCCTGAAATTTGCTGTACATCTTTACAAGATCATACCTGATTGTGGCCCATCAGTCCACGTCAGTCAACAAAGATCTGACATTACTTTTCCCATGTTCAGGCTTTTGGCCTACAGCCCAGGGGGCTAGCACAATGCCAGTGAATATCGTAATGCTGCATAAATGTTCCAAGAATTTCTGGTTCAACCACCAGGTAATGAGTTCCAAACTCCCACCAGTTCTGAGTGAAGAAAGTTATCCTTAACTCTCCTCATAACCTTCCACCTCTTTACTAATAACTATGCTTTCTGGCTATTAACCCCTGTACTAATGGAGAAAATGCCTTTCAATCTATGTGCCTCATAATCTTATATACCTCTATCAGGTCCCCTCTCATCCTTCACTGCTCCAAGAAAAACAAATCCTACCTATTCAGTCTTTTGTCATACCTTAAACCTTTCACTGAGAAAGCATGGCAGCATCCTAGTAAATCCCTTCTGCCCCCTCTCGAGTGCATTCACAACTTTCTTATAACATGTTTTCCAGAACTGCAGACATTATTCCAGTTGTGGCCTAGCAAGCACCTTATATAGTTCCAGCATAATCTCCCTGCTCTTGTATTCAATGCCTTGACTAATCAAGGCAAGTATCCCATATGCTATCTTAACCACCTTACCGACCTGTCCTGTCACCTTCAGGATCTGTGGGCTTAAAATCATGGAACACCTGCAGTGTGGAAAGAGACGTTTTGCTCCATTGGGTCTGCACTGACCGCCCACCACCCCACCACCCCACCACCCCACCACCCCACCACCCCACCAAAGAGTATTCCAGACCCAGGCACCCATCCTATCTCCATAACCCCACATTTCACTGTGGCTAACCCACCAGCCTACATATCCCTGGACACTATTGGGCAATTTAGCATGGACAATTCACCTAGCATGTACACCAAGGTCCTTGACTTTAAGCTCTCCCCAAGTGCATTACCTCACACTTCTTCAGGTTGAATTCCATTAGCTATTGCTCCGCCCACCTATCTAGTCCATTGCTAACCTCCTGCAGTTAACAGCTATCGTTTTCACTATTTACCACTGAACCAGTTTTTATGTCTTACACAAACTTCTTGATCATACCCCTACATTTAAGTCCAGTCATAATTAACACCACAAACAGCAAGGGCCCCAGCAATGATACCAGTGGAACTCTCCGAGTAACAGGTTTCCAGTCGCTGAAATGTCTGTCCAATCACCACTCTTTGCTTTCTGCCTCTCAGCCAGGTTTGAATCCAACGTGCCACGTTGTCCTGGGACCCCATTAGCTCTTACTCTCTTGACTAGTCTGCCATTATCAAAAGCTTTGCTAATGTCTGGGTAGATGAGGGTGAGTGGTAGAATAGGACTAAAATCAGATGTGAGGGGCATCATAGGGGAGGGGTGGATGGTTAATGAGATGAATATGGAAGATATGACCAGAAATCTTGCTAGGTTTTGTGGAAAGTGAGCCTCCATGAAACCTGAAAACTGAAAATCTTAACAACTTTAAGATCTGGCTCATTGAATTCTCTTCTCTAAAAAGACTTTCAATGTTAGGGAATAATTAGAGCTCTTAAAACTAACATTGATAGATTTTTTTTGGTAAATTATCAAGGGTTCTGGATCAAAAACATATAAATTCTGTTGTTGTACAGATTAGCCATGATTTGAAGAGCTGGCTAAAGGGACTGAATAGCTCCTTGTTCCTATGTGCTGCTCACAAGACTCACCTGTACGGCAGAATTTCATTCATTATATCCACTCCTCATCTATAATACCCCAATATCAGGAAAAATCTGGAATTTTTTTAAATAACTAAGTCAAAACTTTGATAACGAATTCATGATTACTGACCTTTGTTGATTTTGTAGGCTGTACAAGAAGGCTTGCAAGAGAGACACCACACATTGAAGATGATAACCAAGCTTTCATCAGGGGGTGTAGTCCAGGCCATCGTCAGAGATGAAGGAAAGTGGTTTGCTGAATCAGACTATCGTAAAGGTGGCAAGCCTGCAGGTTACTGATGGGCCTGTGTAATTGATCAGCATAATTGTGTTAAAGTTCATATTTACAGCAGCACGGTGTGGAGTTTCATGACTAATTAACTAAGGGATCCACGCTGAGCGAATATAATCAATAAACAATGTCTTTTTATCAAGCTGATCCAATATACATTTGATATTTACGATATTTTCACTCTGCAAAAATCTGTCTCAATAGAGCAGGCCCCAACAGGGTGTAACAAAGAGACTGCCTTGAGTTCAAGGCAGGGTTTCATCAATCATTAATCTTACTTACAGCAGATCCAAGCATTAGGTTGCTGGAAAAATTTCTATTAATCAGTTTAAAAGTTTCCAGACAATGGTTTCAAAGCCAGACTGCTTAGATCCAACAGGTTGGCAATGGTAACAGGAATGAAACCCACGTTAAAACTGAGAAGCTGCACACCTCTCAGGACCTTACATCTCAATCAATAGATACAGGGGTGAATTTCTGCACTCTTCTTCCAATGATCTCAATACCTTAAGTGGAAGCAATGCCAGATAATGAACATAAGCACTACTTACCCATTTTTCTTGAGTTTCTATGAGCTCCTGCACCAAAGTTCGAGCAAAACTCTTGAGATGTTCTGCCCCCATTATTGCTGCTGTCCTATTGACTGGATGTAATTTTTTATATTCAATGTAATCAATTCCATCTAGTCCATTCTCTAACTGATAAAATTCAATTGTGTCTATGTGATCTTGAAACAAATTGTCCTCAGAGTTCTTTTAACATACTTAACATTTCTCTCTTTTCGTTCCCTTAGAATACTCTAATCCTTGTAATTATTTTCCTATCTTGCTGTGAATCATTTTACTAACTATTTCACTGCCATATTATGCAACTGTCAATAAATTATAAAACCACGTTTTGTTTTGCATTTTCTTTATTTTTTGTCATGGGTAGTGGGGTTTCACTGTCAAGACCAGCAGTTACAACCCATCCCTAAATGGCCTTGAGAAAATGGTGCTGAGCCATCAACTTGAATGGCTGCAATTCATTTGGTAAGGGTAAACCCAGTACCTCTGGGGAGGGAATTGAGGAGTTTGATCAGAAATTGTGAAGGAACAGTAATGTATTTCAAAGTCAGGATGCCATGTGATTTGGAGAGGAAATTGTGGGTGGTCGTGCTCCTATGCACCCGCTGCCCCATGTCCTCCTGGTTACTAATGACACTAGTGTGCATTCTTGTAGATGGTACACACTGCTGCCAAGGTGTACCTGTGGAGAAGTGGTTGGTTAAGCTTGAGGATGGGGTGCCAATCAAGAATTGTCCTGAATGTTTCCTTAACAACATTTTGAGAATTCTTTTATGTTTAAATTCATTGTCTAACAGGTTAAAAAAGAACTTTCAAGGGTAAATACTTGAAGAGCAGAAAATTGCATCGTTTTTAGGAAAAAGAAGTACAATTAGACTAACTGTGCTATATTATTCTATAGCTCTAATTCTGTCAATATTTGAATAAGATAGATTTTGGTCTCCTTCTTACAAGTTATGTAAGATCCATTCTCAACTATGCTTTATATCCAGCTCCACAAACAGACTTGCTCATCTGTTCCACATATTAAAAGTATGTACATTTAAACAGTGCCTTTGTGAGATTCAATACCTCAAAATCATTCAGCCATAATGGTACGTTTGAAGTTGAACACTAACAAATAAACTGATATAGATGAGGGATAAAAAATAGAGCTCATTTGACCAGAATTAAGGAGCAATAGTGGAATTATTCTGGGTATATACTACAGGCCATTGAACAGCAAGCAGGTTCTATCAAACACATTTCCAGGCAAATTACAGAAGGATGTGAGAACTACAGTGTCATGATATTAAGAAATTTCAATTACCCCAATATGAACTGGGAGTGTAACAGTGTAAAGGGCAAAAGAAGATGAATTCCTAAAATGTGTACAAGAGAGCCTTCTTGATCGGTGCGCTTCCAGCTAATGAGGAAGGAACTACAATTGAAGAACGAAATGGAGCAAGTACAGCTCATTTCAGTGGGATAGTACTTGCTCTAAAGATCCTATTAATATCATCAGGTTAGAATAGGTATCAAAAAGGAATAAATACAATCAAGGATAAAAATTTTGACTAGAAAATGGCTAATTTCAGTGAATTGAAAAGCAATCTGGTCCCAAAGGGCTGAAATCAAAAAGCTGTCAGATAAAATAATTATTTAATAATTGATGTGCTGATTCAGAGGAGGTCACATTGCTGTGAAGGGTATAAAGGAAAAGCATCCAAAGTTTGAGCTCTCCAGATCAGTCAAGAAAATAAAATTAGAAGTAAGTAGTTTATGAAAAATGTATGGTTCATAATATACATTTAAAAAGCATTTAACAAAGTACCACATGATAGATGTGATAACAAACATAAAGTGCGTCAGATTTTAAGAGGCAGTGACAGCATAGATGTAAAATTAGTAGTGGACAGAAAGCAGAGAACTGTGGTTTTAGGCTACTGTGATGATCCTCAGGGTTGATATTAGAACCACTGTTTTGATTCATGTAGATGACCTGAATATGTTTTTATTTGTTCATGGGATGTGGATATCATTAGCTGGGCCAGTATTTATTGCCCATCTCTAACTGCCTGGGACAAGATGATGGTGAGCTGCTTTCTTGAACGGCTGTCTGAGGGCCAATTAAAAAAAATAATTAGTCAGAAAAAAGGAGCAACTAAATATTTT
Organism: Rhincodon typus; assembly: GCF_021869965.1. Lineage (NCBI taxonomy): Eukaryota > Metazoa > Chordata > Chondrichthyes > Orectolobiformes > Rhincodontidae > Rhincodon > Rhincodon typus. The sequence continues at coordinate 2,689,791 of NC_063355.1, forward strand.
AAAGCTGTAATGTGCCTGAATAAAGCTTTGAGAATTTCATCTCCAGTTCACTTTAAAAGTAAATAAATAAATTGAAAATAGATAAACTTACGAATAACTCACAATGAATTGGTTCAACAAGAGCAACTATTAGCAGAAACAAAACTTTTGAAAACTGCACATGCCAAGAATGCCCAGAACTGAATGTAAGAAAGTTATTTCAGCGATTTATCAATTCTTGAACAATGACATCAGAGGAAAGGGAGGAAGCAATGCTAATTTTTGGTGGAACATGAGAAATCTGCAATTGTTCATTGTGGACAGTCAGTTCATTGTGCTCTCCATGCAGCTTCCCTCTGTACATAACAGATAGTTCATTGGTTATCTCTCTTTTTCCTACCCTAACCAAATTCACACTCATGCCCTCTCCTGTCATAGGTTTTCCATTAAAATTATCAACCTATTCACCTAAAGATTTCTCAAAGTCCACCAGCCACAAGGTACAAATCACAAAGTGACGGAATACGCTCCACTTGCCTGGATGGGTTAAGAAGCTCAATACTAAAATGAACAAAGCAGCCTGCTTGATCTACACTCATTGTCTTCAACATTCACTCCTTCCACCATGTCACTGGCTCGGCCTATTTCTAATTGCCCCTTGAGAAGTTGGTGGCGAGTTGCCTTATTGAACTGCAGCAGTCGTCCTGCTGGGAAGACCCTATGTAGGGAATTTGACACAGTGTCAGTGAGGGAATGGTGATATACTTCCAAGTCAGGATGGTAGTGTCTTGGAGGGGAACTCACAGGTGGTGGTGTTCTACCGCTCTTGACCTTCTAGATGAAAGAGGTCGTAGGTTTGCAAGGTGCTGTCTAAGGAGCCTTGGTGATTTTCTGTAGTGCATCTTGTAAATAGCACATACTGCTGCTACTGAGCGTCGGTGGTGGAGGGAGTGGATGATTGTGGATGTGGTGCCAATCAAGCGGCTGCTTTGTCCTGGATGGTGTCATGCTTCTTGAGTGTTGTTGGGGCTGCACCCATCCAGGCAAGTGGGGAGTATTCCATCATACTCCTGACTTGTGCCTTGTAGATGGTGGTCAGGTTTTGGGAGTCAGGAAGTGAGCTACTCACTGCAGGATTCCTAGCCTCTAGCTTGCCCTTGTAGCCATTGTATTTATGTGGCATATCCAGTTGAGTTTCTGGTCAATGTTAACTCCCCAGGATGTTTTCAGTGGGAGGTACAATAATGGTATGGCATTGAGTGTCAAGGAGTGGTCGACTGATTGTCTCCTGCTGGAGATGGTCATTACCTGCCGTTTGTGTAGCACAAATGTTATGTGCACTTTGCACCTCAAACCTGGATATTATCCAGGTCCTGTTGCAGTTCGACATTGACTGCTTCAGTATCTGAGGAGTCATGGCTGGTGCTGAATTTTGTAAAATCAGCCCCAGTAATATGACAGCAGTGTGTACCATCTATAAGATGCACTGCAGTAACTCATCAAGCCTTCTTCAACTGCTCCTTCAAAACCCATGACCACTTCCATTTGGAAGAACACACCAGAATTTCCAGAGATTCGGGGCAGAGGTGAGTATAGTGGTGATCCCTAAGGAGTAGGTGTTGGGGAAGCTGAAAGGTCTGAATGTGGATAAGTCACCTAGACTGATGGACTGTACCTCAGGTTTCTGAAGGAGATAGCTGAGGAGATTGTAGAGGCATTGGTGGTGATCTTTCAGGAATCACTGAAGTCAGGGAGGGTCCCAGAGAACTGGAAAATGGTGAATGGAACACCCTGTATAAGAAGAGATTGAGGCAGAAAACAGGAAATTATTTGCCGGTTAGTCTGACCACAGTTGTTGGTAGGATATTAGAATCCATTATTAAGGATGAGAATGCAGAGTGCTTTAGAAGTGCATTGTTAAAATAGGGTGGAGTCAGCACGGCTTCATCAAGGGGATGTCATGTCTGACAAATCTGTTTGAATTATTTGAGGAGGTAAAGAGCAAATTAGGCAAAGGACAGACAGTGTACATGATCTACTGGTTTTCCAAAAGGACTATCAAAGGTTCCGCACAAGGATGCTAAATAAGGTAAGGACCCATGGTGTTAGGGGCAAGGTACTGGCATTGATAAAGGATTGGCTGACTAGCAGAAGGCAAAGACTAGGACAAGGGGGCTCTTTTTCAGGGTGGTAGCCAGTGACTAGTGGAGTTCTGCAGGGGTCAGTATTAGAACAACAATTCACATTATACATTAACTATCTGAACAAAGGAACTGAAGGCATTGTTGCTAATTTTGAAATTGATCCCTACAGTGTACCTTCCCCAGGGTTAGAGAACCCGTTTGGATAATACCATCAAGTTGTGACAGTCCCAGGAAAAAAACGCTTGACAAGGTCGAATGAACAAACATAACTGATCCTGATGCCTCTCCAGTCCGGGGGTTTAGGAGTTAGCAGGAATTATTATTTGAATGTCAATTGACACTCAGTGGTGGACCCTCTTAGTTGTGAGTCAACAGTTGCTGATTTATGTCCATTCCAAATGCATAAGCACAAAGTCCAGGCTGACATAATTTCCTGAGGGAGTGCTGCAGTGTTAGAGATGCCCTCCTTTCAGATGAGACAAGGCCCAATCTACTCACGTTGAGATGAAAGAAATCACGGCCCAATTTGACAAAGAGGTGAGATCCTCTTTGTCCCTTAATTGACGTCATTAAATTTGATCATTATCACATCAGTCTTTTGTTGGGATCATGTTGTGTGTAAATTTATTTTTAGCCTAGTTGACTACGCTTCAAAACCAGTGGGAAGTCCTGAGCTGCTGAAAGCCTTTCTTTCCATCCAGACAGTTGTGAACACGATGGGAGGTCAGTCGAGGTGTGTGAGCATTATTCTGAAGCATACAGACGGAGACTGAGAGCAGGCTGGGAGGAGAAGCTGACCAAAAGCAAGCGGCTGAACATCCAGCAGCAAAATCTCTCGCCATCATCAGCCGCGATGTCTCAGTGGACAACCTGAGCGGGGAGCGGTGGAGGGTGGTGGGGTCAACAGACTGCCTCCTCCTCCTCCTCCCCACCACAAACACCGGGAACCCCAATCCCAGCACAGGACCCCTTCCCCAATCCCAGCACGTGACCCCTCCCCCAATCCCAGCACGTGGCCCCTCCCCCAATCCCAGCACATGGCCCCTCCCCCAATCCCAGCACGTGACCCCTCCCCCAATCCCAGCACCTGCCCTCTCTCCCAATCCCAGCACCAGGCCATCTCCCAATCCCAGCTCGAAACCTTTCCCCCAATCCCAGCACAAGCCCCTCCCCCCACATCAGCCCCGAGCCCCTCCCCCAATCCCAGCACAAGTCCTCTCCCCCACTACCAACATGAGCCCCTCACTCAAACACAGCACAGGACTCCCATCCCAGCACCAGATCCCTCCCACAAATCCAGCACGAGCCCCTCACCCAATCCCAGCATGAGACCCTGCCCTTAATCCAAGCACGTGGCCCCTCCCCTAATCCAAGAGTGACCCCCTTGCCTAAATCCAGAACGTGGCCCCTCCCCTATCCTGGAGCAAGGCCCCTCCCATATCCCAGGGCGAGGCCCCTCCCCTCAACCAAAGCATGAGGCCCAACCACCACAACCAGCATGTGGCCCCCTCCACTCATTGCTGGAGTGAGCCCCCACCCCTCACTCCCAGTGCCCTATCCCTTCCCCCAACCCACAGTGTGGGGCTCCCCGTCCCCCCACCCCTAGCGCAAGTAACATCACCGATTTGATGATATTGCACTGCCTTTTCATACTCCTTTCTTCAAATGAAACATTTCTGATCTCCCTCTTTTAGCCTGATGCTTCTATTTGGTTCTCATGTAGTCTCTGGATAAATCTTACACCTTTATTATCAAGGTTGTATTCAGATTGCCTTTTAAGGGTAGACAAGGTAGGACTGAATCCTCAGGAGTTTTGAAGACATAATTGAAACATGTGATTTCCTGAGGGAACTTGACCGGGTGGATGTCAAAAGGATATTCCCTCTTGTAGGACAATCTAGAACTAGGGATCACAGTTTAAAAATAAACCATTTAAAACAGAGATGATGAAACTTTTTTCTCTCAGAGGGTTGTGAGTTTTTGAATTCCCTTCCTCAAAAACCTGTTGATACAGAATCTCTAAATATTTTTAAGGCAGTAGTCGATAGATTCTCGATTACCAAGAGTATGAAAGATTACTGGGGATATACAGGAAATGTAGAGTTGATGTTAAAAATCAGATTAGCCTTGATCCTATTGAATGGCAGAGCAGGCTTGAAGGGATGAGTGGCCTGCAGTTGTTTCTTGTCCCAGCAGCACACCTATCAATTTTCCCATGATAAACAGTTTTTAACAGCTGAGGAAGCATATGCAAATATTCTTGTTTACTTCTGGATATTTATCAAAGATGATTCATGCATCAAATATTTCCATAAGAAATAGGAGCAGGGGCTATTCACATGGCTATTTCACATGGTCATGGCTGAGTTTGATCTTTAACTCCACCTTCCTGTCTGCCCCCTATATATCTTTTGATTCCCTGAGAAACCAAAAATCCGTCTTAAATGTATCCAACAATTGAGCATCCACAACCTGCTGACGCAGAGAATTCTAAAGATTCGCAACTCTTCAGGTGGCATAATTTCTCCTCATCTCAGTCCCATTTTGTCTGTACTCCACAACATGTTTCACCAATTTCGGCTTCAAATATGTTTTCTTTTGTTATGATTCTCAAGGTCACTGCAATGAGTTTATCATTCTAACTGGCTGCATTCAATTGCTTTAAGTTTCTTTGGTATCTTTTGAGTAATGAATGTTCTCAAGTCACCTGAAATGTACTTTTTGGTATGCAATACATAAGAACAGCTTCTTCCCCGCTTTTATTTGACTTCTGAATGGACCTCTCAAGTTTTAAATTTAACGTTGCCCTCACTGTCTGTGCACCTTCTCTTCAATTGTAACATTGTATTCCTCGCTGTGTTCTATTATCCTAATGCACTTTGTATGGTATGATCTGTCTACACTGCACACAAAACAAAGCTTTCACTGTACCAAGGTATATGTGACAATAATAAATCAAATCAAACCAATTAGTCACAAATTTTGGTTGTCACTTCTAATTTTGTCTCTCCAAAGGATTTGAGATATTCTATTGGTAATTCGTCTATGCCTTGGGATTTTCCCATCTTCACCAATTTGAAAGCATTCTTTACCGGTGACATCATAATGTTTGGTTGTTCATTTGCCTCTATATTTTGAGGACTCCGTCAATTTGGCTTATCATGCAACTCACTTACATATTCTGTCCATATTTTTGCTACTGGATTTCTTTTGAAGGATAGTTTACCATACTTTATCTTTTATGTGTCCACTACCTGCTGTTGGCCCTTCCTCTCTACCTACAAAAGTTTTCACCTTCTGATCCATAACTCTCATTTTGTAATTTCTTTCCAGTTCCAAAACATCGTCATAAATTTTGTTATGTCATTTCATTTTAGATTCGAACTCCAGGACCACTCGAGCTCACCCTCAAAGGTCATTCATCATCTCAGTGGGAGCTCAGCAATGTTTACCATCCTTGTCACTGCGTAAGTACCTCGTAGGACAAATAGCAAAGATAAAAATCACAGGGCAAAAAAACATTGAGGGAATGCACAGGACTGATTAGGTTTATTTGGTACCTATTATTTGGTGACTGAATTGAGAAATTTGAGCTTGATGTTGCATCTGTTAGTATTTTTTATTTATGAAGTGAACTGAGGGAAGAACTAACAAGTGATAACACAGTGTGGAGCTGGAGGAACACAGCAGAAATTTTCTGAAGAAGGGTCCTGACCCGAAAAGTCAACTTTCCTGCTCCTCTGATCCTGCCTGGCCTGCTGTGTTCCTCCAGCTCCACGCTGTGTTATCTCTGACCCCAGCATCAGCAGTTCTTGCTATCTCTGAAGAATAAGTGTTGTCTGAAAGAAGATGATGGGATATCAGTGAAAAAAGAAAGAAAAGGTGTGCAGTAAATAGGCAAAGGGCTGCTTACACTGTATCTCCATCCCATTTCCTCCTCCTTGCACTTCTAACCTTCTTTCTTTTTACCCCACATGTGTTATCCACTCAATGGCTGCTCAAATCTAACTGAATACAATGGGACTTTTCCAAAGTGGTCCAAGAAATGGAGATGTTGTTTGAGGATGCGGATAGCTTTCCTTGAGGCAGCAATAATTTGCACTGTAAGTTTTTTTATGTGCTCGTATGCATTGTTCTTTACTAGTGTCAAAACTATATCCCAAGGGATAACATTAGTCAACCGGGAGCCAGCCTTTGCAATGCTGTACTCAAACACAAGTAGAGCAGAGAATTGTCACAGAGTGACAAAATTTGCTGCCAGGATGTAACAAAAGCTGCACTTTGAGAGAGTGAAAAGCCTTCCTGTTATTGCAGTTTCCAAGTTCAGAAGAGGAACAGGCAAGACAACGTGTACATAATCAATGGCACCCTGTACCATGGGAAAGCCTGTGGTCTGTGCAAAAAGTTCATTCTCACTCTTCCTGTATGAGGGAATGAGCTACACTTGTTTATTTATGTATAGAATGCCTCCAAGATCTCCCTTGTACACCAATGCACGGAAAATTATGAGATGGTGCTTACCACCTCCAACAGCAGCTTGAAAGGAGCCAAGGACAAACAGGTTAAGAGCCATGGGTGTTTTGTCAGCCACTGGCAATGCTATCCATGTGCTTCTTTAGGACTGCAGTTATGAGGGCTGGAGGTTTCTAAGACAATGTCTTGTAAAAGTAGGACATTAAGTGCAGTGGTCCTTGGAGGCAGTTGAGTGAATAAATTTGTCTGCTGATTCCCCAACCTGGGAACATTTTATCTCAGCTGTCTACCCCTTTATTTTGTAAGTTTCAATACCATGATACATTCAATACCCATGGGTGCCTGGTGTAACAAGGACACCGTATCTTGGTGTAATACTTTTGGTATGAGAACTTGTTTGCCTTTGAAAATAAGAATGGAAAGGAATAATTTTAGATCTCGTTTCTTGGGAACATCTACCACAATCTGTTAAATGTGACCTGCAGACATTGTTTGAAATTCAGATTCAGTTTAGTGTTGCTGGGTGGTCCCCAATCCATCAGTAAATATTTGCCTTCCATTTTTCTTTGTAGATGTGGTGGTTCTGTGCCTTTAAGAGATTGCGTTCTGTGCTGTTTCTCTATCAGAGGAGTATTGTCACACTGGCAACACAATGTCTCCTTCAGGCAGGCAGTTG
>NC_063355.1:2702062-2724665 GCF_021869965.1 Rhincodon typus
AGGAGTCAGAGAAAATGAGTGAGATTCTTAATGAGTACTTTGCGTCGGTATTCACTGAGGAGAGGGACATGACGGATGTTGAGGTTAGGTATAGATGTTTGATTACTCCAGGTCAAGTCAGCATAAGGAGGGGGGAAGTGTTGGGTATTCTAAAAGGCATTAGGGTGGACAAGTCCCCAGGTCTGGATGGGATCTATCCCAGGTTACTGAGGGAAGCGAGAGAGGAAATAGCTGGGGCCTTTACAGATATCTTTGCAGCATCCTTGAGCACGGGTGAGGTCCCAGAAGACTGGAAAATTGCTAATGTTGTCCCCTTGTTTAAGAAGGGTAGCAAGGATAATCCAGGTAATTATAGACCGATAAGCCTGATGTCAGTGGTGGGAAAGCTGCTGGAGAAGATACTGAGGGATAGGATCTATTTACATTTGGAAGAAAATGGGCTTATTAGTGATAGACAGCATGGTTTTGTGCAGGGAAGGTCATGTCTTATCAACTTGATAGAATTCTTTGAGGAAGTGACAAAGTTGATAGATGAGGGAAGGGCTGTAGATGTCATATACATGGACTTTAGTAAGGTGTTTGATAAGGTTCCCCATGGTAGGCTGATGGAGAAAGTCAAGTCGCATGGGGTCCAGGGTGTACTAACTAGATGGATAGAGAACTGGCTGGGCAACAGGAGACAGAGAGTTGTAGTGGAAGGGAGTTTCTCAAAATAGAGAACTGTGACCAGTGGTGTTCCACAGGGATCCGTGTTGGAACCACTGTTGTTTGTGATATACATAAATGATCTGGAGGAAGGTATAGATGGTCTGATTAGCAAGTTTGCAGATGACACTAAGATTGGTGGAGTAGCAGATAGTGAAGGGGACTGTTGGAGAATGCAGCAGAATATACATAGATTGGAGAGTTGGGCAGAGAAATGGCAGATGGAGTTCAATCCAGGCAAATGCGAGGTGATGCATTTTGGAAGATCCAGTTCAAGAGCGAACTATACGGTAAATGGAAAAGCCCTGGGGAAAATTGATGCACAGAGAGATCTGGGTGTTCAGGTCCATTGTACCCTGAAGGTGGCAACGCAGGTCGATAGAGTGGTCAAGAAGGCATACGGCATGCTTTCATTCATCAGACGGGGCATTGAGTACAAGGGTTGGCAGGTCATGTTACAGTTGTATAGGACTTTGGTTCAACCACATTTGGAATACTGCGTACAGTTCTGGTCGCCACATTACCAAAAGGATGTGGATGCTTTGGAGAGGGTGCAGAGGGGGTTCACCAGGATGTTGCCTGGTATGGAGGGCACTAGCTATGAAGAGAGGTTGAGTAGGTTAGGATTATTTACGTTAGAAGGATGGAGGTTGATGGGGGACCTGATTGAGGTGTACAAAATCATGAGAGGTATAGAGAGGGTGGATAGCAAGAAGCTTTTTCCCAGAGTGGGGGACTCAATTACTAGGGGTCACGATTTCAAGGTGAGAGGGGAAAAGTTTAAGGGAGATATGCGTGGAAAGTTCTTTACGCAGAGGGTGGTGGGTGCCTGGAACGCGTTGCCAGCGGAGGTGGTAGAGGCAGGCACAATAGCGTCATTTAAGATGTATCTAGACAGATACATGAATGGGCAGGGAGCAGAGGGATACAGATCCTTGGAAAATAGGTGACAGGTTTAGATACAGGATCTGGATTGGCGCAGGCTTGGAGGGCCGAAGGGCCTGTTCCTGTGCTGTAAATTTCTTTGTTCTTTGTTCTTTGTTCTTAATTTCTGAAGCATTTAGACATACACTTGCAATGCCAAGGCATTCAAAGCTTTGGGCCTAGTGCTGGAAAATAGGATGAGAATAGTTAGGTGGTTGTTTTTAACCAGCATGAATGGGATGGGCCAAAGGGCCTTATTCTGTGCTTTAAATCTTTATGGCTGTACGATACCTGCCAATGTTGCATTCTTCCAGCCCATAGTGTCTGAGCTAATTGGTTACTGTTCATCTCCCGTTGCCCTTAAAAAGGTGGCGGTGATTTGCCTTCTTAATCTGTTGTAGTCCACGTGCTGTATGTAGATCCACAATGCTGTTAGGGAGGGAGTTCCAGGATTTTGACCCAGTGACAGTGAGGGAAAGACAACATATTTCCAAGTTAGGATGGTGAGTGGCTTGGAGAGGAACTTACAGGTGGTCGTATTCCTGTGTATCTGTTGCCCTTGTCCTTTTTGGTAGAAGGTTGCGTGTTTGAATGATGCTGTCTAGGGAGCATAGGTGAATTTCTGTTGTGCATTTTGCAGATGGTACACACTCTGCCTGTTCTTATTCATCATTTAACCTGCCCTTGTCCCTCTGCAGCCTCTTTGCATTCTCCTAACCTAAGAAGAAATATGTTGCTCAAATAGGGGTTGACTTTAAACAGGCACTTGGGCAGGCAGAATGGCAAGGAAAGCATAATTTCCATTACCATTACAACATGAACAAACAAGACAAGCCTCAAATGAAAGCAAATCAGCGTGGATGCTGGAAATCTGAAACAAACAAACCCAGCCTGAGCGACAGTTGGAGACACTAAGGAGCACACAAATAGTGGAGAGTGTCATAGATAGAAGTTATGGAAGCATGGTCACACCCAAGATAGATGGAAGATAGATGGATGACTGCTAGACAGGGCAGACAGTGAGTGCAGGAGTTCCCTGCAGCTAACCCTCTGTCAAACAAGTATTCCACTTTGGATACTGATGAGGGGGATGGTCCAAGCAGAAGCAACAGTCAGAGCAGAGGCACCATGGCTGGCCCTGCTGTACAAAGGGGAGGGACAAAGCATAGTAGAGCAATAGAATTGGAGATTCAATAGTCAGGAGCACAGATAGGCACTTCTGTGGCCGTGAAAGAGAGTCCAGGATGGTATGTTGCTTCCCTGGTGCCTGGGTCATGGATGTCTCTGAGTGGGTACAGGGCCTCCTGAAATAGGAGGGCAAACAGACAGAAGTCATTATCTATATTGGCACAAATGACATAGGTAGAAAGAATAACAAGGTCCAGCAATGACAATTCAGGGAGTTAGTAGTAAACTAAAAAGCAGGACCCCTAGGGTAGTAATTTCAGGATTACTCCCGTGCCACATACTACTGAGGCCAGAAACAGAGACAGAGTACAATTGAACGTGTGGCTAAGGAGCTGGTGAAGTGGGGAGGGCTTCAGATATGTGAATCATTGGGATGTCATCCAGGGAAGGTGGGACCTGCACAAGGAGAGGTTGCACCTAAACTGGAGGGGCACCAATATGCTGGCAGGGAGGTTTGATAGTGCCACTTGAGAGGGTTTAAACTAGGGGCAGTGGGGGTTGGAACCAAACCAGCAGGTCAGTAAGAATAGAGACTGGTGAACAGTTTGAGACTAAGAGAAATATAGCTAAGAGGAAGAATGGTCAGGGAGCAATTGCTGAGCTCAACGGAACTAATAGCTTGAATTATGTTAGCTTCAATGCAAGAAATATAGCAGGTAAGATGATGAACTTAGAGCCTGGATTAATGCATGCAATTACGATGTTGTTGCTATCACAGAGACTTGGTTGAAAGAGAGACAGAATTATCAGCCTAATGTTCCAGGATATCAATGTTTTAGACGAGACAGAGAAGGAAGCAAAAGAGAAAGGGGAGCTGCGTTACTGGTAAAGGAATATATCACAGCCTTGTTGTGGGAGGACACCCTGGAGGGACTTTGCTTAAAGGCACTATGGGTAGAGCTCAGGAATAGGAAGGGTGTAATCACAATGCTGGGATTGTACTACAGACCTCCCAGCTGTCAGCAGGAGATAGAGGAAGAGACATGTAATCAGATTCTGGAAAGATGTGTTTATTGATTGTAACAAAATCAGCCAGGTGGACCTCATAGAATGTGAGTTCCCTGATTGGCGCTGTTAATCTGGTCCAATCAGGGAGTCCTGGCTGACAGATATATACAGGAGTGTCAGAAGCTCTGTTCACTCTGAGAGCTGGCTCTGAGGAAGTCAGACAAGTGTCAAGTACTATCCATGTGTAAATAAAGGGTGACTTGGTAATGGGATACAAGCCTCTGTCGAGTTATTTCAATGTGAAAATAACAGTGTTGTTGTTGTGAGTGATTTTAACTTCCCCACTATTGACTGGGATCCCCTTACTGCCAAGGGTTTGGATGGAGAGCAATTTGTTAGGTGTGTCCAGGAGAGCTTTTTGAAACAATACGTGACAGTCCAACGAGGGAAGGAATCACACTGGACCTGGTTTAGGGAAAAGAGCCCCGCCAGATAGTCCAAGTTTCAATGGGGGAGCAGTTTGGGAATAGTGACCATAATTCCATAAGTTTTCAGATACTTATGGATAAGGACAAGAGTGGACCTTGGATGAAGGTGTTAAATTGGGGGAGGGCAACTATAATGGAATTAAGCAAGAATTAGAGAATATGGATTGGGAAAGGCCGTTTGAAGGTAAATCCACATCTGACTTTTGGGAATCTGTAAAGACCAATTGATTTGAATGCAATACAGGCATGTTCCTGTGAAAACGAAAGACAGGAATGGCAGGATTCAGGAACCTTGGATGATCGGGGAAATTATCAGCTTAGTCAAAAAAAAAGTGGAAGCATACCTGAGGTAGATTATAAAGAAAATAGGAAGGAGTTCAAACGGGGAGTTAGGGCTAAAAGAGATATGAAAAGTCCTTGGCCAGCAGGGTTAAGGACAATCCCAAAGCATTGTATACATATATTAGGAGCAAGAGGGTAGCTAGGGAAAGAGTAGGCCCACTTAAGGATAAAGGAGGAAGGTTGTGTGTTGAGCCAGAAGAAATAGGTAAGATCCTTAATGAGTACTTTACATTGGTCTTCACCAAAGAGAGGGATATGAGGGATGTTGTGGTTAGGGAAAAGTGTATGAATACTTTCAAACAGGTCAACATAATGAAGGATGAAGTATTGGGTGTCTTGAAATGTATTAAGGCAGAAAAGTCCCCAGGGCCAGATGTGGTCTACCCCAGCATACAATGGGAGGCAAGGGACGAAATATCTGGGGTCTTAATGGATATCTTTGCAGCCTCTTTGGCCTCAGGTAAGGTTCCTGAGGAGTGGAGAATGGCCAAAGTTGTTCCTTTGTTCAGGAGGGAAAGAGATAATCCAGGTAATTACCAGACAGTGAGCCTGATATCAGTGGTGGGGAAGCTGTTGGAGAAGATACTGTGAGACAGGATTTATTCACATTTGGAAGCAAATGGACTTGTTAGTGATAGACAGAATTGGTTTGTGTGGGGAAGGTTATATCTCACCAACTTGATTGAGTTTTTTGAGGTGACAAGAATGATTGATGAGGGAAGGGCAATGGATATTGTCTACAAGGACTTTAGTAAGGCATTTGATAAGGTACCTCATGACAGGCTGGTACAAAAGGTAGAGTCTCATGGGATGTGGGGTAAGCTGGCTAGATGGATACAAAACTGGATTAGTCATGGAAGACAGACAGTAGCAGTGGAAGGGTGTTTTTCAGAATGGAAATCAGTAACTACTGATGTTCCTCAGGGATCAGTGCCGGGACCTTTGTTGTTTGTAATACATATAAACAATTTGGAAGAAAATGTAGGTGGTCTGATTAGTAAGTTTGTGAATGACACCAAAATTGGTAGAGTTGCAGATAGTGAGGAGGATTGTCAAAGGATACAGTGGGATATAGATAGATTGCAGATTTGGGCAGAAAAATGTCAGATGGAGTTTAGTTCAGACAGATGCGAGGTGATGCATTTTGGAAGATCAAACTCAAATGCGAATTATACAATAAATGGCAGACCCTTAGGAGCATTGACGTATAGAGGGATCTGGGTGTACGGATCCACAGATCCCTGAAAATAGCAACATAGGTAGCCAGGGAGACATACAGCACACTTGCCTTCATCGGCTGGGGAATCGAAAATAAAAGCTGGCAAGTTATGTTACAGCTGTAAAAAATTTTAGTTAGGCCGCATTTGGAATATTGCATGAAGTTCTGGTCACACACCACAAGAAGGAGGTGAGCACCAGGTGTGGAGCTGGAGGAACACAGCAGGCCAGGCAGCATCAGAGGAGCAGGAAAGCTGATGTTTCGGGTCTGGACTCTTCTTCAGAAATGGGGGAGGGGAAGGGGGTTCTGAAATAAATAGAGGGGGGCGGAGGCCATGATAGAAGATGGATAGAGGAGCAGATAGGTGGAGAGAAGACGGATAAGTCAAGGAGGTGGGGATGAAACCATAACAGGTGAGCGTAGTTAGGGAGTTGGGATGGGGGTTGGTCAGTGAGGAGGGTGGAGCGGGTAGGTGGGAGGGAAGATGGACAGGTCAAGGAGGCGGGGATGAGGCTAGTAGGTAGGAAGTGGGGATGGGGGTTGGTCCGTGAGGTGGGAGGAGCGGATAGGTGGGAGAAAAGACAGACAGGTCAAGGAGGCAGGGACGAGAAGGGCTGGTCTTGGGATGAGGTCAGGGGTGGGGAGATTTTGAAGCTTGTAAAGTCCACATTGAGACGATTGGGCTGCAGGGTTCCCAGGCGGAATATGAGGTGCTGTTCCTCCAGCCTATCCGCTCCTCCCACCTCACGGACCAAACCCCACCCCCACCTGCACTTCCCACCTACTAGCCTTATCCCAACATCCTTGACTGGTCTGTCTTCCCTCCCACCTACCCGCTCCTCCCTCCTCACTGACTAACCCCCATCCCAACTCCCTACCTACACTCACCTTTACTGGCTTCATCCCTGCCTCCTTGACCTGTCCGTCTTCTCTCCACCTATCTGCTCCTCTATCACCTTCTATCATCGCCTCCTGCTTTATCTCAGAGCCCCCTTCCCCTCCCCCATTTCTGAAGAAGGGTCCAGACCTGAAACGTCAGCTTTCCTGCTCCTCTGATGCTGCCTGGCCTACTGTGTTCCTCCAGCTCCACACCTTGTTATCTCAGACTCCAGCATCAGCAGTTCCTACTATCTCTCACAAGAAGGAGGTGGATGCTTTAGAGAGGGTGCAGAGAAGGTTCAGCAGGATGTTGCCTGGTCTGGAAGGGTTTATGAGGAGAGGTTGGAGAGATAGAGCTGAGAGGTGACCTGATGGAGGTCTACAAAATTATGATGAGTGGAAAGGTCAACTACAAAAGGGCACGGGTTCAAAATGAGAGGGGGGACGTTTACGGGAGATGTGTGGGGAAAGTTTTTCACACAGAGGGTGGTGAGTGCTTGGAACACACTGCCAATGGAGACGGTGGAAGCAGGCACCTTAGCAACGTTTAAGGCATACCTTGATGAATCGGAGGCAAACAGAGGGATAGAAACTGTGTATGGGCAATAAGTAGTGGGTTCTGAGGAAGAGTCACCAGACCTGAAATGTTAACTCTGATGTTTTTCTTCACAGATGCTGCCAGACCTACCGAGCTTTTCCAGCAACTTATTTTTGTTCCTGATTTACAGCATCCACAGTTCTTTTGGTTTTTTTTTAAAAGTAGTGAGTCTAAATAAGGAGTAGGAATAGGCGCAGGTGGGCCGCTAGGCCTGTTCCTGTGCTGTAATATATTGTATTGTGTAAATTGCTGGAGAAACTCAGCAGATCTGGCAACATCTGTGGAGAAAAATAAGAAAGACAATAAACTTTTTGTAACACAAGGATCTTTTTTTACTCAAACTGGTGCTTCTGCCCAACCACCTCTCCCAATCGGCCTCCAGGAAAGTAACCGGGGAGCTGAGGTGATGGACATCAGTGCAAAACCCTGTGCCTGTCCGCATCGCAAGTTTAAGAATCCAGCCCCTGGTCAGCATTTGAATATTGTGCAAGAAAAAAGTGTTACTAACACAGCCGAAGACTTTAAATATTTTTTTTCACAAAATGAAGTCATAAAGGGAGGATAAATCTCCCAGAAACTGAAATGGTGCTGGGTCATATCTGTAATAAGTAATTTAATAAGTAAGCAAATGTGAATCACTCAGCACCTACTGAGTTTAACCCACGGAGAAATTCCATTTAACATATTTATCTATCAGTTACTAATTTACTAATATCAAGTACTCAATACCTGCAGAAAATACATAAATTTATAGATAAAATTTTTTATTGAATGTAAATAAGAAACAAACGTTCATAATCCAAACTGGAATTATTGATTAAAAAAAACTATGAACACTCTGGCCAATCTCAACAATAACATTCACAGCACTTACAGCAGTAATGGGTGATTAGATAGTCACAATAACAACAAAAACTAAAAATGTCACAGGAATAACATGTATGTATACAGTTTCAGCAATGATATGTATATACAAGAAAATTAATAACAAAACACTTCAACTGTAACAAAAAAAATCTTTGGATTTTCTTTTTAACTCACATTGAATGCCTATGGTTCAGAATCTTCAGTTCATGTTTCTAGCAAGCATACCATCGCACTTAATTACATATTTTGGACATTTAATGAGACAGTGGTGTAATACCCATTTGATTTGTGTGTGGAATTATATGGTCAGACGACCCTGTGGAAGGCTGGATGCCATTGCCAGAACATGAGTGCTGTCACAATGAGGAAAGTATTCAACAAAGCATTGTTAACATTCAAATAAGGTGTAAGATTCCCATTGTGTAAAACAAACAAGCCTGTGGTTTTGTTTTTGGTTGTTTTTACCTTCAAGGTAAAGTAGTGGAAATGTTTTCGATGAATTAGCTTATTCCAGAAGAGAAATATTACATTTTAGAAAATCTCACTCAGTAGTTTTTTATATACTGGAAGGATAATCTGGGAAGAAGTCAGCAACTCTTTGGTGAAAATATTTGGCAGGTTTTGATGAAAGGTTGTTTGTTGGTCTGAAACATTAACTCGGTTTCTCTCTCCACAAATGCTGCTAGATCTGCTGAGTTTTTCTCAGCATTTTGTGTTTTTATTTCAGATTTCCAGCATCTGCAATGTTTTACTCTTGCATTAGCGACTCCTTTAGAAAGAAAATAATAGAATACAAGCTTTTTGCAGTGCAAATAGAATAATTTTACACATGAATACAGTGCCAATTCTGGAACCATTACATTTCATGCTGTGGGCTAATCACATTCGCTCCAATTTTGCAGTGGTAGTGACAAAAAAACAGTCAACATATGACATCATTTGACAGCTCTGAAAGCGACTGCAATGTCTCAAGTATATATATATGCAGTTAAATGTAGAATGCAGAAGTTGCCATCAGTGATTTTGCGCTTCCCCATTAAGTATGCAGCTAGCATCCCCCTAAACAGGGGGTAGGTTGTAGGGTAAATTGATCTTAGTAGGATAATAGGTCGGCACAACATCATGGGCCGAAGAGCCTGTACTGTGATGTACTGCTCTATGTAAAACACAATCCTGTAAAAAAAAAACACAGGAATAACTAGCTGCATCTTGCCATTCCAGTAAAAATCTTACTGCATCTTGTTGAGCAAGGAGTAACTGATGTAACACATCACTAGTAACAGTGTACTAGTTTCAGAATTAAGGCTGAACAGAGTCATGGGAGTGGCGGGGGCGGGGGGGGTGGCGCTGGTGTTTAACTCACTGCAAAACATTTAGAGATCAGACAGTTTTTTTCCTAAATTGTCTAGATCTGGAATATTCTACCTGAAAAGGTAGTTGGACAGGTACTCGAGTTGAATGAAGGAATTACAAGGCAAAAAAGGATCTGAGTACGAGTGCCTTCAAAGAGTAAGGAGGAGGAAAATGGACTAAAGTGACCATATTGGCTGTTAAGTTTCCATGAGCTCCTGTTAAGTAACTAGGAATAGTAACAGCTTGGTAAAAAAAATTTAACAGCACTTTCTCCCAATGTATGTGTGGGTTTCCTCTGGGTGCTCCGGTTTCCTCCCACAGTCCAAAGATGTACAGGTTAAGTAGATTGGCCATGGTACATTGCCCACAGTGTCCAGGAATGTGCAGGCTATGTGGACTATGTGGATTAGCCATTGGAAATGCAGGTCTACTGGGATAAAGGAGGAGGATGGGCCTCAGCGTGGACTCAATGGGCTGAATGGCCTGCTTCCACATTGTAGGGATTCAATGATTCTGTGACTTCATGGTACGTGCATAGTTTAGACCATCATCTGAGATATTTTATGCTATGACCACTGGAGGGTGACAAATCCAAATGAACCTCAAAGAGGTGATTGACAATCTGGGCTTTTGAGTGAACAATTATTTTCACAGATCACTGTCACAGCCCTACAATTGCTCCATCCACACCAAGTCGCAACTTCTCAGTGAGGCAATTTGGACTTAAAAAGGAGCCTGACCAAACTTGAGGGCTAATTTCAATGGAGTGAAAGCCTCTGACTGCTCTAAAGTCTTATGCCATTAAACTTGGCTGGTTTCCAACTAACTTCGAGTTGGCATGAGCTCCCTGCACAAAAACCACCAGTCTAACTGGCAGTGGCATTGAGGAAAATGGTTAGGTAGCTCGTATGGGAAATGAAACATGTTCCATTTATTCAGTAAGGGCAGGACTGGTCTTGGGACAGTTCCAATTGAGACAGACACTTTGTTCTGACAATGTAAAAAGACTTTATTCCCCATCCTGTTTTTGGATTATACAGTGCCCAGTGCATGTGCCAAATGGAATGCTTTATTCCAGTTTGAAACTCATTAACATAATAGGCCTGCAAAAATAAAACAAATTTAAAAAAACTACAGCTCGCGTTTGAAGCTGAACAACGCTGATTTCAAAATTTGAAAGTCAGTATGTACCTTGACCCATCCACAGTGACTACATCAGGAAAATAAAAAGAGTTTTGATTTAATGTATTCCCCGGAACCCTGACAGTCAGGAGTCCCATTCCCCCACCACCACACCCACCAAAAAACTGGTAAAACCCAGCAGGTATTTTATGTTTCTAACTGACTCAGATTGAGACTTTCAATCCTATCTGGGGATGGAGCCCTGTCTTGGACATTCTCACTGGCTGACAGCTCTGTAGTCCTAGGAGTGGTCATTGCCTGAAGATGAGGAGGAAATGGAGCCTGGGGAGTCCGATAACGTCAGTGTATCAGCAGCCCCAGAGAGGGGAGGGTGGCAAGGTTTAAAGGGGAGGGGTGTGACCTCTTAAGGGTTTTCCTCCAAGGTACGTAACAGACCTCAAAATTGCCTCCTTGCTTATGTAAAGCTAGGCAATGAAAGCTGTAGAGCTACTCACTTCTGTGGACCTGGGTGGGTAAAATATTGGTAGGGGCAAGATGAAGCACTCAATTGGCCCTTCATTGGGAGACAGGTTGGACACAGCCCTAACTACATTGTACTGGGCCAACCCCACCCTTTCCAATTCCAAACAACCAGTGCTGGGTCATTAAAATCCAATCCAAGAGACACAGTCTTTGTAGCACACAGTTTAGTAATACACAAACTCTCAATCAAAGTGTCACTGTAGACTAGTCAACATTAGATTATCACAGTTCATAACTGGTTAAATCCAAATTTACCACTTTAATTAGATTCCAATCCCATCAGTAATGGCTGGTTTTAGGTCGGTAACATTTTTGCAATTACATAATGAATTCATCTTCGAGCTCTCAATCAACCGACAATGTAATGCTGTCCTGGCATCCAGACTCCGGGTTCAATCTAGCCCAAGAAGTTTTGCCAGTCCAGTTTAAGGGTTAACTTCAGTGTTAATCCAGAGCTTCACAGTGTAATCCTATAGTTATCATTGTTCCCATAATTACCTTACACTGAGTGCATGTACTTAACAGAAAAATGCTACAAGATGGATCTGACTTGTTTTAAGATTGACAAATCTCTTCCTTCCCAATTAAAAATGACATTAAAACCACAGTTGGAATGATATGTAACTACTATTGTAAAAGGAAGCAAGTCTTATCAATATGCGCTACATTAAAGCTAAATGTGTAATACACAAAATAACTATCTCTTTCACCACCGAGTGTCAATATTGGACTGACTTATATGGCACTCTGATTTGTGATGTAGAACAACCTTGGCCCCATCTTTTTCAACAACCTCTTTCTAATTTATCAATTAAAAACTCAGCTCGGTTCATTTCAAACTCATTGTCCAAAAAGGCTCAGGATTCACTAGGCAGCCTGGTTGCTCGGTGATTGATGTTTCATGTTTTTGAGCAAGTTGAGGCTTTACCTTACTGACCAAATGGTAGATGCAGTCTAGCTTTCCCACACTGTCTGGCACAGATTCGAGGATAGAAAGTTAAACACTACATCTTTGTTGTCAGGGGAAGTCGTCTGGTTTATCTGAAGTGACGTCCAGACCTGAAGTGCTAGTAGCCAGCAGATTTTCCATGTTTCCTGGTATCTGACACTGCTTCGATGCAGGCTTGATCTTTAAATATTCCTTGAATAATAGATGTCAGCTGAATCGCAGAGTCATTGATACGATGGTTTTTCTTCTTCAATGCTTCAATGACAGTCTGCCCAGAAAAATAAACAAGCCTTTTTTTTAATAACAATGCAAAAGCCTTTGGCCTTATTTTCGGATCACTTGTTCTTGACAAAAGGTTTTTCTGGCTTATGGGGAACTTGCACGCACAGGGGACATAAGAATGTATTTAGCTCATATTGTGTAGAATGTGGTTGTGGGGATGGAGATGGGAGGGGTTTAAAGACTCTCATTAAGATGGGCAAACTGCAGCCCTTAGGGTGGGGGAAGGGGATGGTCGCAGGTCTAAGATGAACTTGACTCCAAGGCCAGGACCCTATCCATCACTCTGAAAGTGAAATATCCCCTCAAAATTGCAAGTCTGGCTGTCGATTACATCATTTCCAAATTCTGAAGGAGCAGGTTTTGGGATGGTCCTAAGTTCACGCATGTGCAGTTCACATTAAATGGTCAGTTGTCTCCATTTAAATCCCAAATTTTGGGATCCCTGCTGTCTGGAACCTGTGTGCACAGAGGACACTCACTCAGTGCAGGTCTGTTTCAGTTAATTTACTTTGGATAGTTGGTGCAATGAAAGGTATCCACTATCATTTTTGGAATTTGGATTTTAAAATAGAGTCTTAAAGATTTTAAGTAGTTCTGTAAAGATTTGTTTTTATAAAGGTCAGAAAGTTTATTTGTAATAGTGATCTAAATACATCTACAAAGGCATATGACTTCAGCCAACTGTCTAGCAGACCCCAGTAGTGTTAATGGATAAATGTTACAGGCAAATACATTATATAAATTATTTGGATTTGAACATAGGAGGTATGCTTAGTAAGTCTGCAGATAACACCAAGATTGGTGGTGTAATGCTTTCATTTAGAGTATAGAGTTATAGACATGTACAGTGTGGAAACAAACTCATCGGTCCAACTCATCCATGCTAACCCCCAGATATTCTATGTTAATCTAGTCCCATTTGCCAGCATTTGGCCCATATCCCTCTAAATCCTTCCTATTCATATACCCATTCAGATGCAAAGAAAGTTACCTCAGATTACAACAGGTCCTAGCTCAGAAGACCAAATGGCCAAGGAGTGCCAGATGAAGTTTAATTTAGATAAATGTGAGGTGCTGCATTTTGGAAAGGCAAACCAAGGCAGGACTTATACATTCAACGTTAAGGTGCTGGGGAGTGTTGCTGAACAAAGAGACCTTGGGGTGCAGGTTCATAGTTCCTTGAAAGCAGAGTTGCAGGTAGATAGGTAGTGAAGAAGGCATTTGGTACACTTGCCTTTATTGGTCAGTGCACTGAGTATAGGGAGTTGGAAGGTCATGTTGCAGCTTGACAGGACATTGGTTTGGCCACTTTTGGAATACTACATCAATTCTGGTCTCCCTGCTATAGGAAGGATGTTGTGAAACTTGAGAGGGTTCAAAAAAGATTTACAAGGATGTTGCCAGGTTGGAGGGATGAGCTTTATGGAGAGGCTGGGGCTATTTTCCCTGGAGCTTCAGAGGCTGAGGGGTGACCTTATAGAAGTTTATAAAATCATGAGGGACATGGGTGGGGTGAATAGTCAAGGTCTTTTTCCCAGGGTAGGGGAGTCCAAAACTAGAGGGCATAGGTTTAAGGTGAGAGGGGAAAGATTTAAAAGAGTTTTAAGGGCAACATTTTTATGCAGAGTGTGGTGTGTGTATGGAATGAACTTCTAGTGGAGGTGGTGGAGGCTGGTACAATTACAGCATTTAAAAGGCATCTGGAGGGGTATATTAATAGAAAAGGTTTAGAGGGATATGGGCCAAATGGGACTAGATTAATGTAGAATATCTGGTCAGCACAGATGAGTTGGATTGAAGGGTCTGTTTCTGTGCTGTACATCTCTATGACTCCAAATTCAAGCAATTTGTTGAGTCTTGACTAAAGAACAGGAGGCTCAAAGTTCTTTCAGATGAATCTGGAGTTCACTTCCAAAGGTAAAGCGGTTTCTCCTCGCTAGGGAACCAAAATTTTCCCCAGGACAGTTCAGAGGAACCAGCCACCTCAGCAGGCATAGTTTCCGCTCTGTGAAGCTTCCATACCGGGACAGTTTGGACAGAAATCCTTAGGTTGTTAGAGCTAAGAAAGTTTAGGCCATCAGAACTGAGAGAGGTACATGCCATCAGACTGGGAAAGGAATTGTTTAAAAAAAAAGTCTCTGCAGTCCAAGGGGCAAGAAACTAGAAAACATCAATTAAATAAAGATTTAAAAAGCTGAGATCAGAGTGATATTTCTCTGGAATTGAGTCACTGTAATGGATAGTACTGGGAAACAGGTTGAAACTTGATTTTCATGCTTATGTTAAGATCTTTTCAACTTGCTATAAATATATATGTAACATTGTTTGCCTGTTTCCTTACTGTTGTGCACTCTTCATAGAATCACTACTGTGCAGAAGCAGGCCATTCAGCCTATTGAGTCCACACCAACCCTCTGAAGAGCATCTTACATGGACCCACACTCCCTACCCTATCCCTGTAACTATGCATTTCCCATTGCTAATCCACCTAACCTTTGGACTAATTTTTGGACTGTGGGAGGAAAGCAGAGCACCCGGAGGAAACCCACACAGACACGGGCAGAATGTGCAAACTCCACACAGACAGTCAGCTGAAGGTGGTATCAAACACAGGTCCCTGGTGCTGTAAGGCAGCAGTGCTAACCACTGAGCCACTGTGCCACCCTCACTTGTGTTAGCCAACTTTAAAAATTAAATAGATGATCTATCCAGCCAAGTTTCATTCTGGAATCAATCTTGTCCAGTATTACTATCAGCTGGCATCTTAACACAGGGTACTCTTTAGGAGATCTGAAGCCCCCCTTGAGAGGGTGTTGACAGTGGTGTCTGGTGAGCTTCACTGGGAAGGGTGTCAGTTATTAAAAACAGACATGAATTCACATTGTCTAAATAATGAAATTATCAAAGCCATCAAGGAACTTCAAATATAACTGTTTGTTTTCATAAGAGATCAGAGGGGAAAATAAGATTAAATTAATAGTTTTTAATAAATGGAATTTTGTTAAATAGTGACAACCAATCGATGCATAATATTATTGTACATTGGCCTGACCTGTGAGGTATGTTGAGAGCGGGTAGAGAGAAAAGGGTAAAGTGTGGTGGACATGGGTTGGCATTAGTTCATACTAAGTTGGTGTAGGTGCTATAAAGGGTCAGGTTGATGGATAGGGCTGTAGAGAGAGTTTTAAACTCATGAGACCATGTGGAAGGCCTGGGAAATGTAGATTTACAAAGCGAGAGAACATGTCAGCACTACAAGATAGCAACTTGGATAATAAGACCCACAGTGGAACAGGAAAGGACAGAGTATACAAAGATAAAAGAAAAGCAGTAAATAAGATGAAAAGGGGAAAAATTCGTAAACAGGCAAAATTAATGGTTCTTTACGTGAATGCGTGAGTATTCAGAAAAAGTAAATGAATTAACAGCACAAATACAGATTAATGGATGTGATCTTACAGCCATCGCATAGGCAACATTACAAGGAGATGAAAGCTAGGAATGAAATACTCAGGAGTATTTGACTTTTAGAAAGGACAGGCAGAATAGAAAGGGTGGTGGGGCAGCTTTGTTCGTACGGGATGAAACAAATACGATAACAAGAAATGATTTTGGATCAGAAGACATAGAATCCATATTGGTGGAGGTAAGAAATAAAAAGGGAAAGAAGACACTGGTAGGAGTCATCACTAGGTCCCCCTAACGTAGCTATATGGTGGGTCAGAGAATAAACCAGGGGATAATGATGGCACATAATAAAGACTTCAATCTTAATGTAGATTGGGATAATCAGACTGGCAGAGGTAACCATGAAGAAGAATTCATAGTGTGTGCTCAGGATAGTTTCCTAGAACAATACATTGTGGATACAACCAGGGATCAGGCTATTTTGAATCTGGTGATGTATAGAGAGAAAGGTTTAATAAAGAAAGGAGGAGAAAATGCCCCCATCTACATCAACGGAACTGAGGTTGAGAGAGTAAAGAGCATCAAGTTCCTCAGAGTAATGATAACTGACGACCTGTCCTAGACTTCCCGTGTAAATATATGACAGTGAAGAAGGCACAACAATGCCTCTTCTTCCTCAGGCGGCTCAGGAAATTTGACATGTCCATAAAGTCCCTCACCAACTTCTACAGATGCACCGTTGAAAACATACTGTCCGGGTGCACAACGGCCTGGTACGGCAACTGCTCTACCCAGGACCGTAAGATACTACAGAAGGTGGTGTGCACAGTCCAGACCATCACGGAAGCCAACCTTCCATCCATGGACTCTATTTACACGGCTCACTGCAGTGGGAAGGCTGCCAACATCAAAGACCCATCGCAGCCTGGTAATGACCGCCTGCAGCATCTTCCATCAGGCAGAAGATACAGAAACCTGAACACACGCACCAGCAGGTTCAGGAACACCTTCTTCCTGGCCATTATCAGACTGCTGAATGGACTCTAGCCTCGAATAATGTAACCTGCAATGTAACCTGTATGCCTCTAAGTCTTTTTGATCTGTACGTCCTTTGCTGGCTGTGATCTGCCTGTACCGCTCATAAACAAAGCTTTTCACCGTATTTCGGTACATGGGACAATAAAATCAATCATTCAAACCAATAAGATCATGTTCCATCTAATTTTAACATCAAATCTACATTCCTGCACACCCCCAATAATCTTTCATCCCCTTGATCATAAATAATCTATTGCTGTCTTAAAAATATATTTATGATACACAATAATGATTTGATTAAAGAAAGTGAATACACAATAGCCAAGTTTGTAGATGACATAAAATAGTTGGGAAGGCAAGTGGTGAGGATGACAGAGTCTGCACAGGAATATAGACATTTTGAGTGAGTGGGCAAAAACAAGGAAGATGGAATATAATGTGGGAAAATGTGAGGTTATGCACTTTGGCAGGAAGAATGGAGAAACTAAATATCATTTACTGAGAAAGGCTGCAGAAAGCTACAGCACACAGAGATTTGGGAATCCTCATGCATGAATCACAAAAAGCTAGCATCTAAATTTATTCAGTAATAGGAAAGTCAAATAAAATGTTGGCCTTTATTCCAAAGAAAATAAAGTATAAAAATAGACAGGTTTTGCGAAAACAAAATAATACAACATTCAGATCACAGCTGGAACATAGTGAATAATTTTAGACCCCTTATCTACGGAAAGATATTTGGAGGTAGTTCAGAGAAGATTCTCACTAGGCTGATCTCAGGTATGGAGAGACTGTCTTATGTGGAAAGGTTGAGGAGGTTGCGTCTGTAGTCATCAGCATTTACTACTTAATCCATCTGTGCATCTTGTACCACCACATTCCGAGGATCAGGTTATTTTTTATTTACTGCTGTAGGATTACAGTGACAGTGGACTGTAGCAATTGTTTATCTAACTGAATATCTTGCTACACCTCAGAGTCGATACAGTGTGGAGCAGGAGGAACACAGCACAGGGGAGGTGATGGCCTAGCGTTATTATCGCTGGACTGTTAATCCAGCGACCCAGATAATGTTCTGGGGACAGCAGATGGTGGAATTTGAATTCAATAAAATATCTGGAATTAAGAATCTGATGATGACCATAAATCCATTGTCGATTGTTGGGGGAAAACCCATCTGGTTCACTAATGTCCTTTAGGGACGGAAACTGCCATCCTTAGTTGGTCTGGCCTACATGTGACTCCAGACCCACAGTGATGTGGTTGACTCTTAACTGCCCTCTGGGCAATTAGGGATGGACAATAAATGCTGCTTAGCCAGCGACACCCTCATCCCATGAATGATTAAAGGATAAAGAAGGTGAGGCAGCATCAGAGGAGCAGGAAAGTTGATGTTTTGGGTTGGGTTGGGGTTAGGGTTAGTCCTGATGAAGGGTTCCAATCCAAAACGTCAACTTTCCTGTTCCTCTGATGCTGCCTGACCTGCTGTGTTCCTCCAGCTCCACACTGTGTTAACTCTGACTCCAGCATCTGCAGTTCTTGCTATCTCCATTTTGCTACACCTCTTGAGAAAGACAAGATGAGCGAATGGTGTACTCTGACATAGAGCCACATGGAGACTATATTGGGTGGAGGATGACAAATTCCAGATCCTTCCTGAAGGGCATTAGGGAAGTACTTTGGTTTCTATAACAGTCAGACAAGATTTACGATTTTTTTTCTAGGTGTCACCCACATATAGCCAGATTTATAGAATTATTTCACAGCTTGTTGCAAGATTTCAGTGCTACCCACTACATTACAGTAC
This sequence comes from Rhincodon typus, assembly GCF_021869965.1. Taxonomy (NCBI): domain Eukaryota; kingdom Metazoa; phylum Chordata; class Chondrichthyes; order Orectolobiformes; family Rhincodontidae; genus Rhincodon; species Rhincodon typus. Next base: position 2,720,723 of record NC_063355.1, read on the forward strand.
ACCACTGCAGACATGTAGGTACTCTGCTTTCCTCTTGGAAAGCTGAAGTTCACACAAATTATCCTTAAATGGTTTGCATCAAAATACCATATCAACAGTGACCGAAGGATACCCACAGAGAATCCACTAAGGGATAAATCCAGGGTCTGGGGGAGCTTAGAGAGAAGGGCGAGTATGGAAGCTCCCTGGATACGGTGGTATTTTTTACCCGAGGGAGTAGATCAGGAAATGAAGTCCCATTTCTAGATCATGTCGTTTCACAATGCTAAAGATAAGCAATTCACTTATGTCTTCAACATTAACTGGCAATGTTTATGGTTCAAAGTTGTAAACCTTAGACACACATTACAATCTTCTATAGTCAAACTTACATTATCAAATTCTTCTTCAAACTGCAAGACATTAGATGAATTCACATATAATCTTTTTTTCTCAATTGCCTTTTTCATGTTGAGCCCAAACCATAACTTGTTCATAATGATCTGCAAGCCAAGAGGAGAGAAATCAATCTCAGTTCAACAAACACGCTATACACAGGATATACAGAGGGAGAGACAAAGGGCAACAGCAGTAACAGAAAACACTATCATCTCTATGGCAATCAACCTTCTTAATGCTGAGGGTAAATATTTCCAGCAAAGGTGGTTTCCTTTTATGTCCAGTTAGGGAGTCAGTGACAAGGGATCATCCATTTCAACCATCGCTGACAAGAGGGTGGTTAGGGAGGTCAGTTCTGAAGAAGTCTCAAAGAATTTGAAGTATTTACTTTGTTTCTCTCTCTAGAGGCTGCTAGACCTGTTGGTTGCTTATTAGAGGAGAGAGGTTGATGGACATTAAGCTTTGCTGCAGGAGTGTTTGCAATCGAGATTTTTGCACCTTTTCTGGGAAGGCCCATATGTTTCAATAGAGAAATACAAAAGGCTAAATACTCCTGCAGCAAAGCTTAATGTCCATCAACCTCTCTCCTCTAATAAGCAACCAACAGGTCTAGCAGCCTCTAGAGAGAGAAACAAAATAAATACTGAATGTGGCAGTGGGTCTATGCTGCTGCGTTTCCTATAATCAACTACAAGAAGGGCCTCGTTGGCATTGTAAAACATTTTGGGATTAGAGCAGAGCAAGTTTGTACTTTGATGTTAGAAATATATCCATTCAGACAGCAGACACTGTATGTGCTGCTGTGTGCAACCACACACACACAAAGAGGTTGTCATTCGAGTTTTAATTGGTGGTTTGGCAAACAGATTTTGAAGACAGAATGGTAATTGGTGGCGTAAGGATCAAGTTCTTCACATTTTTTTTTCTCTCTGGTGAAGATTTGTACACAATCTTCCAAATTACTGCCCACTCAGTTCCAAATTACTGCCCACTCAGTCAACAAGAACCGCTTGCAGTTGTTACACAATTTATTATTTTTGTTGTGTTGCTCTCAGTGGGACAGACACAAAAATGCCAAATTTCAAGCTATCACAAGAATTTATGCAACAGATGCAAAGGATGCTGATTGCTTTGTAAGTTTCTTGTGAATGATTAAAGTATTGCCATGGGGAAAAGCAGCGAGGAACTATAGGTTCCCAAGCTCCTTGGGAAGGTTCTGCGGTGCTAGATGGAGCCTTTAGTTTCCTGTTGGTTTCCTTGATGACAATCATGTGAGGCACAGGAGGCATGGAATATGCTTTGGAGGCTGGAGGAGAAATGAAAGGGAATGAAAGAAAGGAGGATACATGGTGGGGCTTGTGGGTGTGTGTGTGGAAACACTGGTGGTGTGAAATGGCAGGGCTAGGAGCCTAACAACCAAGAATTCACCTGGAATGATGACTCAGTGCACAAAGGCAGCCTTCTAACCTGCCATCCTCCCTGTGTGCCTACCCTCATTGCCACTCTGGGCCGGCCATAGGACTTCTGCCCCAACGCTTATCACTTATTTTTGAAGTTCGACCTAGTGGCATATGTTTTCAGTGTTCGTGAGCAGTGTGAGAGAACAAGACTTTCAGAGAGGATTTTGTTTACAATGCGAGAATATCTCCAGAGAATAAGGTAAACTGTTGTGCATTAGGCTCTAGTTGAGATGGTCAGCCATTGATTTCTTTTTCTTTCGATTGGTAGAAACACCCATTGCTTGGGTTTAATTTTCTTTTAACTTTCAATTTGGGCAGTTCGACAGAAGTTTGGCTAAAGATGGATGTGTAAGAAAGGGAGCTAGTTAGAATTTTTTTCGAAAAATAGGTTATCTGAGCACAAGGCAAAAGTTGCAGAGGAGAAGTATTTGGTCAAAACCCTGAAAGGGTTATTTGAAGCTGAGAATGTTTAAGCCTAGTTGTTTGAAGGCTCCAGAAGAGACCATCATCTCTCAATATTGCAAGTTGCAACCAAGTTAAATTAAGCCCTTCAGGGGTGATAGAGAAGGGTATTCTCTCTGATGTAGTTACTGTAAAGGGGTGCTTTTGGAATTCATGAGATTATAATTTTACTGTGTGTTGCAAAATCTTTAAATGCTTGTTATTTGTAAATAGTTTGCTTTATTCTATTTTATCTTCATTCATTAATATTACTGAAGCCCAATCATAGTCCTACTGAATGCTAGTGGAATGTTTTCTGGTGACACTGTTCATACACCTGCAGCAAAAATGAACCTTGCTTAATTCAGTCACACAACACACTCACCTGTGCAATAGCGCTGATAATCATACTGCCACCAGAACTTCCCACCGTCATGATGGATTTTCTGTTCTGTGATATTAGTATGATTGGAGACATGGAAGAAGGCGGCTGCTTTCCTGAAACTGAGAATAACAGAATTATACAACATACTGTGTTAAAAAAAACTTCGAAGAACAGAATACAAATGCCTCAACAAAGTTTTTTGGTGCTGGCTGTTGTCGCCAAATGGTTTGGCCTGTGACAGAGATTTGTAATGTTACACATCCCTTTGTGCTCACCCGGTCTAAAACCCCATTCAATGCTGAGATGCATAGATTCTTAATGAGGAAGAGAATCAAGGCCTATGGGGAAAAAACAAGAAAGTGGAGTTCAGTATTATCAGATCAGGGTGATTTCATTGAGTGGTGGAACTGAATCGATGGGCTGAATGTCCTACTTTTACCTCCTATGTCTTATGGTCTTATAGCAGGGTCTGATTCCCTCCTTTTAGATGTCCATATACTTGCGTTGTCTGGAGGGAGTCAGTGCATGGTCATCAGTATCAAAAATGCTTTAGCATTCCCAATGTCATTTGTGTGTGTGTCTGTGCATGTGCGTGTGTGTGCATCTGCGTCTGTGTGTGCGTGTGTGTGTGTGTGTGTGTGTGTGAGAGAGAGAGAGAGAGTGTGTGTGTGTGTCTGCATGCGTTAGAGAGAGAGTTCAGAATGAGGATAACCCTTGTTCCTGGAACCCTTAAACATGAGGAAGCTCTTGTGCTGCAGCTACCACATGATTCTAGCTGAAACAGGAAGCTATAAGCCATTCTTGCCATTGGCCTATCAAAAAGGTTAACAGATTGATCATCCACCTGTTTACATGTATTATGACATAACTTCTGTGATTATCAGGTCCTGAAGCAGGACATGTACCTGAAGCTTCTGACCCAGAGGTAGGTACACTACCCCACAAGGCCTCTCTGCCATTCAACTAAATTAAACCCAGATTGTGAAAGTTTTGGGTTGAATCTTCAATCTTTTTCTCCCGGGCTTGCAATCATTACCGGAACTGTACTTAAAATACTAAGCTCAAAAGGAACAGTTGTCTTAGTAATGGTTGTATTTGATTGAATTGGTGCTGAATATCTGACACATGAAGAGACTGTTTGTGAGTAATCTTCAAATTCAAAAGATGTTATCTCTGATGCTGAGACAACAAGGCGTAGAGCTGGATGAACACAGCAGGCCAAGCAGCATCATAGGAGCAGGAAGGCTGACGTTTCGGGCCCGAAACGTCAGCCTTCCTG
>NC_063355.1:2725065-2749330 GCF_021869965.1 Rhincodon typus
TATGATGCTGCTTGGCCTGCTGTGTTCATCCAGCTCTATGCCTTGTTGTCTCAGATTCTCCAGCATCTGCAGTTCCTACTATCTCTGATGCCTTCCAGTCAGCTGTTCTGCCTGCCCAGTAATAAAGTTTGGGATATCTGCTCAGGTTTGGAGTTGGAGAGGGAAGAATCCAGTCCACTAATGTCCTTTAGGGAAGGAAACAGCCATCCTTACCTGGCTTGGCCTACATGTGACACCAGACTCAAAATTCACCCAACACGACCAGAAACACCAATCACCCTACCATACATCAAAGACATTTCAGAGATGGCCACAAGACTACTCAGACCCCTAGGTATCAGGATAGCCAACAAACCAACAACCACCCTGCGACAGCTACTGACGAACTTGAAGGATCCCATACCCACAACCAATAAAACCAATACAATATACAAAATACCATGCACGGACTGTGAGAACCATTACATGGGCCAAACCGGAAGAAAACTGACAATAAGAATACACGAACACCAACTAGCCACCAAGAGACACGACCAGTTCTCACTCGTCTCACCACACATGGACAAAGAAGGACACGAATTCGACTGGGGCAACACATCCATAATCGCAAAAGCCAAACATAGACAGGCCAGGGAATTCCTGGAGGCCTGTCATTCTAATCGGAACTCCATCAACAAACACATTCAACTGGACCTGATATAAAAACCACTGAGAAACAGAACCGGACATGATGCCAAGCATCCCAGCAAACCGAGGCATATAAATATCAAGCAGGACAGAACACCAACGCTTCACCTGAGGCGCAGTGACAATGTTACCTAGCAGGGTGACGAAACGTCTGCAACCAAACACACCAACTCAGCAAGCATGTCTACAACCTCAGATATATAGATAGGTTAAGTGAGTGAGTAAAGGTGTGACATATGAAGTATAATGTCGGAAAATGTGAAATTGTCCATTTTGACAGGAAGAATCTAACAGAAATAAAAACCCTAAGTGTTGGAGAAACTCAGCAGGTCTGGCAGCATCTGTGGAGAGAAAAAAAACAATTAATGTTTCAATTCAAGATACAATTGAAACATTAACTGCTCTATTTTCTCTCCACAGATGTTGCCAGACCTGCTGAATTTTTCCAATACTTTGTGTTTTTATTTCAGTTTTCTCAGCATCTATAGTATTTTGCTTTTATTGCAATAAAAAAAGTTACGGAAATGGTGAGATATTGAGTTTTCTGAGGTGGATGGGGATCCTGGTGTCATAGAGCATTAATCATAAAGGTTAGTGTACACGTACACAAGTGATTAGGAAAACATCTAATCTCACTTGTCACAACAGGAATTGGATACAGAAGCAGAAAGGTTATTCTTTAGCAATACAAGGCATTGGTGAGACTGCATCTGGAGTACTGTACACATTATTGGTCAACTCATTTCATGGAGAATGTAAATGCATTGGAGTCAGTTCAAAGAAATTTTACCAAATTAAAACCTGGAATGGATGGGTTGTCCTATGAAGGAAGAATTGGGTAGGCTAGGCTTGTATCCCCTGGAGATTAGAGTGACTTAATTAAAACATAAATTCCCGAGAGGTCTTGACAGGATAGATGTGGACAATATGGGAAAATCTTAGAACTAGGGGTTACTATTTAAAAATCAGGGATTGCCTGTTCAACACAGATATTATGCATTTTTTTCTCTCACAAAGGATTGCGAGTCTTCAGAATGCTCTTCAGGAAAAAGTATTAGAAGCAGAGACCTTGAATATTTTTAAGTCAGAGATAGTAGATTCTTGTTAAGCAGGGCATTGTAAGCTTATCAGGGCTACACGTGAATGTGGATTTGATGTCTCAATACTGCTCTGCCATGATCTTATTAAATGGCAATGCAGGATTGGTGGGATGAACAGCCCAATCCTGTTCCTGATTCATATGTAACTTCTGGTAATATCTATGATAGATGCAAATTATTGCCAATTGTCACAGTTACAAGAAACCCGAGTACTCAGAGTTAAGGCAAAAAGCCTTTCTTCGGCCATTTCAACTGTACTTACTATCTCCAAATGAACTCCGGCAGAAGTCTGCTAGCTGATTATTCAAGATAATTCCCGTACGATTAGAGAAGATCATGTTACCAAATCTATAAAAACAAAAACACAGCTTATCTTAAAACTTATCCAATTCAATTTCATTCCAAAGTATCTTTGTTTGCATCTTACAAAAAAAACCCCAAAAGAACTGCAGATGCCGTAAATCTTTTTCCAGCAATTTCTGTTTTCGTTTACATCTTTCCTGATTCTAACCTCCAGTCTTTTTATCGTACAGACTCCCATCCCCACTCCAAATTCTATCCCAATTCACATTAAAAATTATCCATTAATTCTCACCTCAAATCATATTCTAATTCCCATCCAGATTTCCTCTGGATTACCATTCCCTGTTTCATTTCCATTCTAATTCACATCAGAATTTTTCTTCCCATTCCAATTTCAGACCTACAGCCATTCAGGATTCTGCTTTAGTTTTCATCCCCATTTCCTATTTCAATTCCTCTATTACAGTTTCTAAGATGCATTCGCATTCACATTCCAAAGATTTTTCCATTCATTTTAATCCCAGTCCCTCATTTCAGAAACCCCATTGCACTGACAATTAATTCATATCCAATGTATTATCCAAATTTTGATTGACATCCAAAATGACATCCCAAGCGTCCTTCACTCATATCTCACTCCCAATCTTAATTCAGGTACTAATTTCTTATCCCCACCTATATTCGATTCCAATCACATTTTTTATTCAAACTTCCATCTGAATTTGGGTCCAACTCTCACATTGAGACCCATATCAACTCTCATCCCAATTTCTCCACAAGCAAGCACAGACTAGGGGTCAGATTAGGGTGTCAGTTAGCTCAATTAGCTGAACAGCTGGTTTGCGATGCAGAGTGACACCAACAACATGAATTTAATTCCTGTACCAGCTGAGGTCACCAACAAAGGTCCCACCTTCTCAACCTAACCACTTGCCCCTTGGCATGGTGACCCTCAGCTTAAACCACCATCAGCTGTCTCTCTCTCTCTCTAATAAGAGAGCAGGACTATGGTGACTGTATCTTTACCTTACAGTCAGATTAAACTCAGTAAGAGAAATCGAAGAGAAATATTTTATTTACAAAATTATATCTACTGCAGACCTATATTTCAGCTTAAATTGTTTCAGGGTCTTTTCATTTTTGACATCATGGATGTCCTTAAACATACACTCTGTGCACCATTATGCCTGCAGCAAGAACATGATGCGATTACCAGGTGGTGCTGTCTCTGAAGTTAACATCAAAAGCTGGACTTGCTGTCAGTCCACCCACACCCTGAACCTTCAGCAGAGACAGCACAAGTGCTGCAGATGAAGCCTGCAGTAGGTCCACCTCAGTGACACAAAATTTCCAAGAAGCCTCCTCCCAAGAAGTAATATTGAGGTGTACAGCAGCAGAAAATAGGGCAGGGGCTTGTTGGACTTGAGTGTTTGCCATTTTCACAACTGTACAATTTTCTTGCAACACTCCCATTAAAAAGATGTTTCTTTAACTTCCAATCCTACAGGCACTCGGTATAATTTTGGACTTCAACCTTATACGTTTATGAAGCCGCCGAAAGAAAGATTTGCATTTATGTAACACCCTTTATGACACAGCAAAGCACTTCCCAATTATTGGAGCATTTTGAAATGTTGCCACTACTGCAAAGTAGGAAACATTGCACCCAAAGTTCACATCATAATCTCCCACAAACAACACTGAGATAACAACCATCTGCGTAAGAGGCACTGATTGCGAAGAAGGATTAGCTAAGATTCCAGGGTTAGGTCTGCTGCTCTTCTTTGGAAAAAAAGATGGAGAACCAATTTAACATCTTAACCTGAAACAATGCACCTCAGAGAGCACTGTACTCCCTCAATATTGCATTAAGGCACTGGCCAAGTCTCTTGGAAGGAACATGGCCCAAAGCCTTCTGTGTTACAGGCAAAATGCTACCAACTGCACCACAGCCATCACATAGTGACACAATTCATTTAGTCAGACAGCTGTGGAAAGCTGTTTTTTGACACCACCTCAATGTATGATTTAAATATACAAAGAATTACACCTTTTGACTAAGCAACACATTTCATGTATATTAGAAAACTAGCAAATAGAATCACAGAATCCCTACAGTGTGGAAACAGGCCCTTCAGCCCAACACTGCCCCTCAGAGCATCCCACCCAGACCCATCCCCCTATAACCCACCTAATCTACACACCCCTGAACACTACGAGCAATTTAGTAAGGCCAATCCACCTAACCTGCACATCTTTGGAGTGTGGGAGGAAACTGGAGCACCCGGAGGAAACCCACGCAGACACGGGGAGAATGTGCAAACTCCACACAGACAGTCGCCCGAGGGTGGAATTGAACCCGGGTCCTTGGCGCCGTGACGCAGCAGTGCTAACCACTGAGCCACCATGCTGCCAGTTTTATTTAAAAAATATTCTATCATCTTTCCTAATTAGGTAGAATCATAGAATCCCTACAGTGTGGAAGCAGGCCATTCGGATTTAAGATTTAAATTATTTTCTGTAATATTTTAATCCTACCACTGATTTAAATGGGTAAGATTCTAATGTTGCCCAGAAGAATTATAGGCCTTTGGTCATGTGACATAGTTTGATTACTGTCTTTAGATTCCAAACACCAAGTACCTATTACACACCTATCAAATGTGATGGATTCCCTGGCACGTATCCAGCCTGTGATTAAATTGGTATTATGTGGCTAAGGATATCTGTACTTACAAATAATTGATTGAGCTAGTGACAGAAACCGCATTGCCATGTCTGTCTATCACTGAAACGTGACTGGTGCCATATGAGTCGGGTGCCTGAAGGTCAATGTTGTAGTATTCCAGGGAATGGGCTCGATCATCAATACGCCGTCGCATAGATTCAGCAAACCCATCAGACAGCCGCTGGGATATCTGAATTAGATAGAGAGAGCAGATGTTACACTGGGAACATTGCACAAATCTATCTCTCACGCGAGACGATGTGGTATAACAGAGGTTCCTATAGGGAGGAATATGATACATCAGCATGTCACAGAGAAAAGTTACTGCCAAAGCTGTCTATTTTGGTTTGGTTTTCACATCTCGTGCAGTTTCCCATGTCTCACAGGCATATGTTTTAAACGAAGGGGTCATCAAGAGATACACACATGCAGAAATAGCTTGGAGGCATATTTAAGCCTTTAATATCATATGGGGAGAAATACAAGTTATCCCTTGCAAAGGGGCTCCAATGAACTGCTCAACTAATTGAGTAAATGACTCATGCCATGTTGCACTAAACAGCACCACACACCCTTTCCTCTGTATCATGACGGCTTTGTTGATTAATGTATTTGTTGGCCATGCTACGGCCATAACTGGTTTCACTGCTCCCAAATCAAGGAGAGGAAGATCAGCCTTGGTTCCAACACCTGGCTTGTACACCCAATATCCATTCGAGGAAGGTGTCCTGAGTGGATTTCTGATGGCGAGTGGGTGGATTGTTCTCATTTTAGCCTGGATGCAACTCCCTGAGTGAAATAACGTGACCAGGCTGACATACGAATAATGTCAACTTGAGCATTCTTGTCTGTGGAGTTGTATTCCAGCAATAATTAGCACCTTTAAGAGCAAAGAGCAAACGATCCAGTGAATCAAGATTCACACAGCAATAATTTTCCTTGCCAATAGTTGTGGAGATAAAAAAAAAAGACCACTAACATTTGACCAGAACGTCGAATCCGTCAGATTACTTAGCTGTCCATTTCCAAATTTTAAGGCTTCTATGATACGATGGTATGTCCGGACCCTTTGATTTTCCTCCATAGACGCAACAGAAAACTTAAAGCCTAATGGAGACCAGAAAAAATGTTACCATTCAATTCACTTGTAGGGAAACACAGATTTGTTTGTTTATTGCTTGAACCAAATGTTGTCAAATAAAGAACTTGCATATCCAAACACAGCAATGCTTTCTTTCAGCAGTGGAATTTATACATGTTTACGCCAGATTTCCAAAGTCGGTGGAGTTGTGGATAGTGCGCAAGGATGTTGCAGGTTACAGAGGGACATAGATAAGCTGCAGAGCTGGGCTGACAGGTGGCAAATGGAGTTTAATGCGGAAAAATGTGAGGTGATTCACTTTGGAAGGAGTAACAGGAATACAGAGTACTGGGCTAATGGGCTAATAGATCACTGAAAGTTGCCATCCAGGTTGATAGCGTTGTTAAGAAGGCGTACGTTGTGTTAGGTTTTATTGGTAGAGGGATTGAGTTTCGGAGCCATGAGGTCATGTTGCAGCTGTACAAAACTCTGGTGTGGCCGCACTTGGAGTATTGCGTACAGTTCTGGTCACCACATTATAGGAAGGATGTGGAAGCATTGGAAAGGGTGCAGAGGAGATTTACCAGGATGTTGCCTGGTATGGAGGGAAGGTCTTATGAGGAAAGGCTGAGGGACTTGAGGCTGTTTTCGTTAGAGAGAAGAAGGTTAAGAGGTGACTTAATAGAGACATACAAGATGATCAGAGGATTAGATAGGGTGGACAGTGGGAGCCTTTTTCCTCGGACGGTGATGGCTAGCACGAGGGGACATAGCTTTAAATTGAGGGGTGACAGATATAGGACAGATGTCAGAGGTAGGTTCTTTACTCAGAGAGTAGTAAGGGCGTGGAATGCCCCGCGTGCAAAAATAGTAGACTCGCCCACTTTAAGGGCATTTAAATGGTCATTGGATAAACATATGGATGATAATGGAATAGTTTAGGTTAGATGAGCTTCAGATTGGTTTCACAGGTCGGCGCAACATCGAGGGCCGAAGGGCCTGTACTGCGCTGTAATGTTAAAAAAAAATTACATAATACGTACTGGCATTGAAAGCTGGTTTATAAGCCAAAGGATGAAGAAATAAACGACCACAATACATGCCAAGTCACAAAGCCCAAAGATTATTTCAGGAAACTAGGAATAGGAACCAAATGGTGACTTCACTGGTGTCTCTGACATGCCAAATATGAATAAATTATTTGTTGGCACATATATCACAAGGGGAGGCGATGGCCTAATGGTATTATCACTAGACTGTTAATCCAGAGACCTGGGTAACGTTCTGGGGCCCAGGTTTGAATCCCACCATGGTGATGGTGGAATTTGAATTCAATAAATGTCTGAAATTAAAAATCTAATGATAACTGTGTCATTGTGATTAACATTGTCAATTGTCAGGAAAAACCCATCTGGTTCACTAATGCCCTTTAAGGAAGGAAACTGCCATCCTTATCTGATCTGGCTTACATGTGACTCCAGACCCACTGCAATGTGGTTGACTCTTAACCACCCTCTGGGCAATTAGGGATGGGCAATAAATGCTGCCTAGCCAGCGACACCCTCATCCTGTCAATGAATAAAAACGGATATCTATAGATATCGCGAGGTACAAAAGGATAGAAAGAAAGTATTAAATAGAGTTCATCTTCCATCGGCCAGGCTTTCAAACATGATTCCAGGACTTATGCAAGGTCTCTGCAAGGCCCCCGCTCCGGTCACCACCAACACTGCTCCAGCCTGTTCCTGTGCTGTAATTTTCTTTGTTCTTGTTCTTTGTTCCCTTCACACCATCAGGAAGATGAAGCAAAGAAGAAACAGAAAAAAGATGAGGGAGAGCGAGAGAGAGAAGCAGAGAGGCCTACTGTGCCAGTGCCACCATCTTGAATAACTGGGCTCGCTCTCCGCTCTGCACTGCACAGGCTACATAGAGTTAAGCTGCAATCCCACTGTTCTCATCAAACTCTCCCTGGGGCAGGTAAACTTAGATACAGAGTGAAGCTTCCACTACAATGTCCTGACAAACACTAACAGGACAAATATAACATATGTTTGAATTGGAGTAAAGCTCCCACTGCACCACATTAACAACACGCTGAACAGCAGCGATAGCAGCAAGCAGAAAGAGAAGGCAACAGAATTTTGAAAGGAATTTCTCATAATCATCAGCTTTGAATTTATTGAGAGAACAGCAGACACTTTGGGTCAGTCATGTTTATGTCATGTCTTTGAGGTTTCCACAGGTCTTCTATGGCAATGTATGAGGAGAAATTTTATGGAAACACATACAAACACATAGACAGAAATATAAACAGAGATAACATAAAATGACAACTAAATGAGAAGACTTTTATTGGTATACGCTAATATTGTTACTCATACCTTTCAGTATGTTGAGGACGAGGCTGACAATGATTCCCTTTGATGGCAGAGGTGGGAAGTACATCACGTAGTCACCCACCGAAACATTCAGGGGTACCATGATGGAAGCTTTGTATTGTTTCAAATCTTGACGTGTTAAAATGCCATCTACGGACAAATAGAAAGCAATGATCCGAGATACTTTTGAACATTGAACAACCCCTCAGATAGTGTTCGAGGTAAGATCAGGAAAACCAGCACTGACAACAAAGAACCGTGAAATCAGTTAACCATGAGTCTATACAGTTGGCCATGGGAAGGTGAGGCACTGCGAGAATTGAAGTGTAAGGAGATCACAAACAAGGGGAGTCAGGGTGAAATGACTTTAGGTGGGACTTACAATGACAGAACCTGCAGGAATATGTCCAAACAGAATTGGAAACCCCATCTGAGGATCCCTGGCTGCGTACTGATGTACCAAGGATTGTGAAATGGAGTTCAGTGTTTAGGGTTCTACATATTAGTGGAGAGTTGGTAATGACACTAGACTGGCAAACCAAAGGCTCTAGAAGCATGGGTTTGAATTGCACTCCATCAAATGGTGAAATTTAAATTCATTTAATAAAACTGGATTTAAAAGTAGTGTAATAGTGACCATCAAATATTATAAAAACCCATCAGAGAAGGAGGATCTGCTGTCCTTATTTGGTCTCTACATAAGAAAAGGAATAAAACCTGACAGGTCACCTGACATCAACCCAACGGCAATGGCAAATCCCAGCCCTGTTGCCTGCAAAGTTCTCCTTCTGACATCTATGGTACGTACCAAAATTGAAAGAGCTATCCTAAATAGTGTCACAGACAAGCCAAATGACAATGTGACTGTTCTACAGAATTGTGAGGAAGGGTCTAGGCCCGAAACGTCAGCTTTCCTGCTCCTCTGATGCTGCTTGGCCTGCTGTGTTCATCCAGCTCCACACCTTGTTATCTCAGATTCTCCAGCATCTGCAGTTCCTACTATCTCTGAAACAATTTTAACCCCACTGCGAAGCCTCTTCTAAGGATGCCTACCTTGAAGAAGTTACCCTCCTCCCTCTGGAAAGGCATTTTTGAAGAAGGGTCTAGGCCTGAAACGTCAGCTTTCCTGCTCCTCTGTTGCTGCTTGGCCTGCTGTGTTCATCCAGCGCTACACCTTGTTATCTCAGTTACAAACAATGGCCCAGACTCCAATCCATTTCCTAACGTACCTCCTATGCTCTTGACTGATGAATCATATTCCTCCGTGTTGAATATCAATTGGAGAAAACATTCAGGTGACAAGAACACATAATGCACACTTGATGGGGAGGTGGGTGTGGAGGCAACGATGGCCATCTATAGGACTGGCTCACCAGCATGACCACTGTCTGAAATCTAAAGGACATAACAGGACTGGGCTGGGGGTGAGAGCATCAAGAAGTGGGAAAGACCTATTTCATCCTATCCTCAGCAATCTGTCATGTGCATCTGTCCATGACCCTATTGGTAAGAGTGAATACTGCACAATCCTAATAGAGACAACGTCCACATTCAGAATACCATCCATTGTGATGTGGGGCACAACCATTATGCTAAATGGCATAGATTCTGAAAGATCTAGTAACGCAAAATTGGGCATCCATGAGGCGCTGTGGGCCATCAACAGCAGCAGAATTGTACTCCAGCAAAATCTGTAACCTCATGGCCCCGGCACATCCCCCTCTCAACTATTACCATCAAGCCAGGGGATCAACCCTAGTTCAATGGAGAGTGCAGGAGGGCATGCCAGGAGCAGCACCAGGCATACCTGAAGATGAGGTGTCAACCTGGTGAAGCTACCAAACAGGACTACTTGCACGCCAAACAGCGTAAGTGGCAAGTGACAGACTGAGCTAAGCAATCAATGGAGCTGTCCTGCTGTAACTATTTGTGAATGGTGGTGGACAATTAAATAACCCAGTGGAAAAAGCCACTCCACAAATATCCCCATCCTCAATGATGGAAGAGCCCAGCACATCAGTGCAAGAGATAAGGCTGAAGCATTCGCAGCAATCTTCAGCCAGAAGTGCCGAGTGGACGATGCATCTCAGCCTCCTCCAGTGGTCCCCAGCATTACAGATACCAGTCTTCAGCCAATTCGATTCACTCCACGTGATATCAAGAAACGGTTGGAAGCTCTGGATACTGCAAAGGCTATGGGCCCTGAAGACTTGTGCTCAGAAACTTGCCGCTCCCCTAGCCAAGCTGTTCCAGTTCAGTTATAACACTGGCATTGATCTGACAATGTGAAAAATTGCCCAGGTATGTCCTGAAAACAAAGAACAGGACAAATCCAACCCGGCCACATACCTGGCCCTATCAGTCTCCTCTTGATCAACAGTAAAGTGATGGAAGGTGTCAGTAACAGTGCTATCAAGCAGCACCTGCTCAGCAATAACCTGCTCAGTGACGCCCAGTTTGGGTTCCGCCAGGGCCACTCAGTTCCTGACCTCATTACAGCCTTGGTTCAAACATGGACAAAACAGCTGAAATAGGCCGTTCTGCCCATTGAGATCTTTGCTGATCGGATAATCCTCAACTCCACCTTCCTGGCTTTTCCCTAGAAGCCTTGATTCCTATACTGATTAAATATAGAAATAGAAAATAGTAGTAATAGGCCATTCAGGCCTTTGAACCTGCTCTGCCATTCATTGCAATCATGGCTGATCCTTTATCTTAATGTAATATTCTGCTTTTACCCCATATCCCTTAATGCCTCTAAAATCTAAAAAGCTATCTATTTCTTCTTTGAATATATTGAGTGACTTGGCCTTTGCAAACTTATATGGTAGGGAATTTCATTCATTCTTTGAGTGAAGAAATGTTTAAAAAAAAGTCCTCCTCATCTCTATCTTAAATCTTAAGTTA
Source organism: Rhincodon typus (assembly GCF_021869965.1). Taxonomy (NCBI): domain Eukaryota; kingdom Metazoa; phylum Chordata; class Chondrichthyes; order Orectolobiformes; family Rhincodontidae; genus Rhincodon; species Rhincodon typus. The sequence continues at coordinate 2,736,250 of NC_063355.1, forward strand.
AAAGCGCATTGAGTATAGGAGTTTGGAGGCCATGTTGCCACTGTACAAGACATTGGTGAGGCCACTTTTGGAATACTGCATTCAATTCTGGTCTCCCTGCTATAGGAAAAATGTTGTGAAACTTGAAAGGATTCAGAAAATATTTACAAGGATGTTGCCAGGGTTGGAGGGTTTGAGCTATAGGGAGAGGCTGAATAGGCTGGGGCTATTTTCCCTACAGAGTTTATAAAATCATGAAGGGCATGGATGGGTGAATAGCCAAGGGTAAGAGAGTCCAAAACTAGAGGGCATAGGTTTAAGGTGAGAGGGGAAAAGATTTAAAAGGGACTCAAGAGGCAACCTTTTCACACAGAGGGTGGTGTGAGTATGGAATGAGCTGCCAGAGGAGGTGGTGGAGGCTAGTACAATTACAACATTTAAAAGGCACCTGGAAGGGTATATGAATAGGAAGGGTTTAGAGGGATATGGGCCAAATGCTGGCAAATGGGACTAGATTAATTTAGGATATCTGGTTGGCATGGATGAGTTGGACCAAAGCGTCTGTTTCTGTGCTGCACAACTCTCTGACTCTGTGTTGATGCCTTCTGCTCTTAGGCTCTTTCCACATGAAACTATCTTTCCACGTCAACCCTGTCAAGACCCCTAATAATCTTATATGCTTCAATAAGGTCACAACTTGATCTTCCAAAATTCTAATGAGTACAGGCCCAACCTACTCAACCTCTCCTCATAAGACAGTCCCTTCATACTTCAAGTGAACTTTCTCTGACTGCTTCCAAGATAAGGGAACCAAAACAATTAATAATATTCTAGCCATGATCTGCCTTGTATAGTTTGAGTAAGACCTCCCTATTTACATACTCGTTTAAAATAAAGGCCAACATTCCGTTTGCCTTCCCTATTACTGGGTGAACTTGGATGGTAGATTTTTGGGGTTTATGCACAAGGATACAAAATCCTTTTGTTTGTAGCCTTCTGCAGTCTATCCCTACTTAAATAATAATCAGGTCCTCTGTTCTTCCTGCCAAAGTACATAAACTCAGATTTTCTCACAATGTATTCTGTCAAGTTTTGCTCAGTCACTTAACCTGTTTATTTCCTCTGTAGACTCAGTGTCATCCTCACAATTTACCTTCCCACCTATTTTTGTGTCATGTGAAAACATGGCTAAGCACATTCACTTTCTTCATCCAACATACAGTGTATAATGTAAATAATTGTAGCCTCCTCCACAATTGATTCCTGTAGTACTCCACCATTCACACCTGAAAACCCCTTCTTTTTCCCAACTCTGTCTTCCAGTAGCTTATTAATCCTCTATCCATTGCTAAATATACTCCCTCCAACATCATGGCATCTTCTCTTATTAAATGGTCTCATATATGGTACCTTATAAACATCTTTTGGAAAACCAAATATATTACATACATTACATTTAATAGTTTCCCTTTATCTATCCTGCTTGTTACCTCCTCAAAAGGACTCTAATAAATTTATTAGACATGATTTTCCCTTCATGAACCCACGCTGACTCTGCTTGATCACATGTATTTCTAAATACTCTGCTATTACATCCTTTATAATAGACTCTAACATTTTCCCAATAAAAAACAACTAACCTGCCTACAGTGACCTTTTTTTCTGTCTCCTTCCCTTTTCTAAATAAAGGTGTTACATTGGCATTTTTCCGATCTGCTGGGACTTTTCCTGAATCTAAGGATTCTTGGATGATTACCAACACATCCAATATCTCTTCAGTTATTTACTTTAAAACTCTAGGATGCACCTTCAGGTCCAGGATGATCCAGATCATCCTATAGCCCTATTAGTTTTCAGAGTACTTTTTCCTCCAGTGATAGTTAGTGTGTTTATTTCCTCCCGTCAATTTAGCCCTGTGATTAATATTTTCAGAATACTATTAATGTCCTCTACTCATGCAAAGTATTTATTCAGTTCTGTGCTATTTCCTGGTTCCCCATTAATTATTTCCCCAGTCTCATTCTCTAAAGGACCGATGTTCATTCTGCCCTCCCTTTTCTTTTTTATATATTTTAAAACATTCTTACTGTCTGTTTTTATATTATTTGTTAGTTTACCCTCATAGTTTATTTTCCCTCTCTATTTTTTGGTCATTTTTATTTGGCTTTTAAAACTTTCCCTAACCTCTGGCTTACTTCTAATCTTTACCACATGGTATTGAATTGAAAGGAAAAAAAGCAGACAATTTTTAACTTCCCTGGTTCACCACAGGGTCAGTTTATCTCTTCTCCCCCACAGGGATATATCTTTGCTGTCAGTCATGAACTATTTTCTTAAATATCTGCCATCGTTTTTCAATCATCTTTTCTGCTAAATTCCTTTCCCAGTCCACTCCAACCAGGTCTGCCCTCCTTCATGTGTAATTAAAACTATTAAAATTTAGCACAATTGTTTCTGACCCACATTCAGAAAAGCTGACATCACTTATTAAAGCTGCCTCATTTCACATCACCAGATCCAAAACAGCTTGATCCCTGATTGGATCAACACATATTATTCTAGGAAACAGTCCCAAATACACTCTACAAATTCTTCCTCGTGGCTACCTGACATTCTCATTATTGGGAAAAAAAAATCAACGATGATTAAGGTACTGCATCTTTTACATGTCCTCAGTGTCTCCTAATTTATTCTCTGTCCTACAGCTTGTAAACTACTCAGAAACATAGAAAATAGGAGCATGAGTAGGCCATTCATTATGATCATTACTGAACATCCAACTCAGCAACCTATTCCCACTTTTCCCTTACATCCTTTGATCCCTTTAGTCTCAAATGCTACATCCAACTCCTTCTTGAAATCACACAGTGTTTTGGCCTTGAATGCTTTCTGTGGCAAAGAATTTCACAGGCTTACCACTCAGTGAAGAGAATTCTTCTCATCTTTGTTTTTAATGGTTTACCCTGCATCCTTATGACTGTCACTGCTGATTCTGGACTCCCCCATCATTGGGAATACCTGTCCTACATTTACAGTGTCTAGTGCTGTTAAATTTTCAAAGTTTCCAACAAGATTCCCCTCTCATTCTTCTAAACTTCAGCGAATACAATCCTAACTGACTCAATTTCTCCTTATTCGTCAGTCCGCCATCCCAGTAATTAGTCTGGTAAATCTTTGCTGCACTCCTTCCATAGTCAGAACACCCTTCTTCAGATAAAGAGACCAAAACTGCATGCAATATTCCAGGTGTGGTCTCACTAAGGCCCTGTACAACTGCAGCAAGACATCCCTATTCCTGTGTTCAAATCCTCTCACTATAAAGGCCAACATACCAATTGCCTTTTTTACTGCCTGCTGCACCTGCGTACTTACCTTCAGCGACTGGTATACAAGGTCACCCAGGCCTCCATGAACATTCCCCTCTCTCAATTTTTAGCCATTCAGATAATAGTCTGCCTTCCTGTTTTTGCTCCCAAAGTGGATAACCTCACATTATCCACATAATATTACTTCTGCATTGCACTTGCCCACTCACTCAACTTGTTCAATCACTCCTTCTAGGGTCTTATTTTCCTGATTATTGCTTACCTCCACACATATAAATTCTGCATCTTCCAATCCAAAATCATTGATTTTACTGTTTTACCAATTTTTCCTCGTCCAATCCTATTTGCTGCTGTTTTCTTATGTTTGCATTGTCAGTTTGCACTTTTAGCCTGGGTGTCATTATCAAAATAGTTTCCTTGCTGTTCCAGCATTATTCTTTCTTTTGTAAGCAGATATATCCTCTCTCTGAGCACCCCGTCCCCAAATAAATTAGTATTAATGAAGGATTAAGGAGCCCTAGCAAAACTGCAGTCAAAGCAAATTCAAGGAAAAATCTCCACTGATTGGACATCTTCTAAACTTCAGTGAATACAATCCTAACTGACTCAATTTCTCCTTATTCGTCAGTCCTGCCATTCCAGTAATCAGTCTGGTAAATCTTTGCTGCACTCCTTCCATAGTCAGAACACCCTTCTTCAGATAAAGAGACCAAAACTGCATGCAATATTCCAGGTGTGGTCTCACTAAAAGGCCCTGTACAACTGCAGCAAGACATCCCTATTCCTGTGTTCAAATCCTCTCACTACACCTGGTTTTACTATTGACCAGAAACTGAACTGGACCAGCTACATAAATACAATGGCTACAAGAGCAGGCCAGAGGCTAGGAATATTGCAGTAAGTAACTCAATTCCTGACTCCCCAAAGCATGTCCGCCATCTACAAGGCACCAGTCAGGAGTGTGATGGAATACTCCCCACTTGCCTGGATGAGTACAGCCCCAATAACACTCAAGAAATTCGACACCATCCAGGACAAAGCAGCCCCCACTTGATTGATGCCACATCCACAAACATCTACTCCATCCACTACTGATGCATAATATACTGCAAAAATTCACCAAAGATCCTTAGACAGCATCTTCCAAACCCACAACCACTTGCATCTTGAAAGACTAGGGCAGCAGATACATGGGAACATACCCTGCAAGTTCCCCTCCAAGCCACCCACCATCCTGACTTGGACATATATCACTGTTCTTTCACTGTGACTGGATCAAAGCCCTGTAACGGAACTAACTCAATGGCAAAAATTGTGAAGTTGTGTCAAACAGTTTAATGTGCCAGTTAAAGAGTAACGTGTTGGGAATGCATTCTTTTGAGATTTGATGAGATTAGGGGCAAGAGCAAATCGTGAAAATCCTCCATGACCCAATCTTCTCCACAGGAATGCCGTTGCAAGTAGTAAACCACGTGTGCACATTCTCAGATGTTCTGTCTATTAAATTTATGAGACTGAGAAATCAGAGGCTGGACCAACTGAATTCTCACTGACTATGGGCATTAACCTTAACTTCCCACTTGTATAATTCCTAAAATTGCCCAAGATAAAATGAGAGAAATACCTAAATTGTTAGCAGCTTCTTCCTGTAGATCCAAAATGAGATCACGTCCAATTTTGCCATTGTAGAAAGCATCGGGCCCCTGTTCAGCAATAATCTTCAGTGTTTTTGCAAGCTGTTCATTCTTCATGATTTCACGTGGACTACCAGTACGGTTGTAAAACAGGGAACTAAAATAAAAAGGTGCCTGATTAACTTAAATCCCTGAACCATCTTCCAATTCAATTCAATCACCTGATGCTGCGTTCAATAATATCTATCAAGATGCAAGTACTATTAAAGAGGTTTGGTTTCCTCTGGGAGCTGCTGTTAGAACACTGATCAACCAACTTGTGACAACCTTCTTGATGTGTTATGTTAACAGCTTCCCAATTCCAATCTCACACCAAGTCCCATTCATCCATGACCCTGTGCTCACTGCCACATTAATGAGTTACACAAATGGCCCTTTGTTTTTTAAACCCAAAGTCTGGACAAAGAGAGTAACAATGTGTCTGCTGGACTTGAAAATAATCATCTCTGGATTATTAATTGAGTCACATACAAATAAGATGTGAGAAGAGAGTTCCAGCTCTCAGGGCACCAAAACTGAGGGTTGTACCATTAGCACAGTCTCCGCCTTAAATGTACTTAGGCCAGTGCTCCAGTGAACTGCATTACTTGACAAGTAGAGAGGATTTTTAACTAATAATGGGGCAAGGGTTCAAATTGGTGAAGATGTGGAAACTCAAAGAGTAAAGAGAAGGAAAAACAAAAGTGTGTGGATACAGGAAATGATAAACAGTTCATGACAGGATGGAAATTAGTGTTTATATGTAAGAGCGTATCAAGAGAGCAGGCTATGCGTTACGAGGTAGTAAAAAGACAAAATTGAAAATCTGAATGTATGTGGCATTTAAAACAAAACTGATGAACTGGTAGTGCATTGACAAACACGTATGATCTGACAGTCAGCACAGTGACATGGCTGCAGGCTGATAGATTGGGACGCGAATATTAAGGGATATATGACATTTAGGATGGACAAGGAATTAGGGAATGGTAGCGGGGTGGTACTCTTAATTAATGATGGCATTGACAAAGTAGAGAAAGGTGAGGAGAGATACAAATTTGCGAAGAAGGGTCATTGGACGCGAAACATTAACTCTGCTCCCTCTCCACAGATGCTGCCAGACCTGCTGAATTTCTCCAGCACTTTCTGTTTTTCTTTTAGATTTCCATCATCTGTAATTCTTTGTTTTATTATACAAATTGGGTCTGGATTCTCTAGAATTTAGAAGGTTAAGGGTGATCTGATTGAAATCTAAGACATTAACAGGAAAAGACAGGGTAGATAAAGATAAACTATTCCCAGTTTGGAGATTCTAGAATTAGGGGGCATAGTCTGAGAATTAGGGCCAGACTGTTCAGGAGCGATGTTAGGAAGCATTTCTATACACAAAGGGTGGTAGAGATTCAGAACTCTCTTCCACAAATGGCAATTGATGCTCGATCAGTCATTAGTTTTTAATCTGAGATAATATCTTTGCTGAGCAAAAATGCAGCTAAGGATATAGGCAGAAGGCACATATATGGAGTTAGGCCATAGATGAGCCTTGGTCTCACTGAATGGCAGGACGGGATTGAGGGATTTAATGGCCTACTCCTGTTCCTACATATGAAGTTCAGGAAATAAGGTTGTGGAAGTGGTTTCAGGGCCAGTAACCCCTCTTATAGAGACCATATAGTAGGATGGAAGAAATAGGGGAAGCTTCTCATTAATCACGGGAGATTGCAACATATAAGATCCTGAGGGGATTTGGCAGGGTCGATGTGGAAAGGATGTTTCCACTTGTTGAAGAATCTAGGGGTCACAATTTAAAAACACAAGGACACCCACTTAAGGCAGAAATGAGGAGAATGATTTTCTCACTGATTCATGATTCTTCAGAACTCGTCTCGAAAAAGCAGTGACCGCAGAGTCTTTCAATCATTTTAAGACAGAGTTGGACAGACTCTCGATAAGTAATGAGGTGAAAGGTTATTTTGGGTTGGCAGGAATTTGGAGTAATCACATCAGTTGTGATCTTACTGAGTGATAGAGAAGGTTCAAGGGACCGAGTGGCCTATTCGCAGTTGTAATTCACATGTTCATATGACTCCGATTATTCTTTTCTTTTACCGACTGGTTAGATTCTTAGTAGATTAAGATAAAGGTTCAGCAATGTGACATTAAAGCTTTTCAAAAACAAGAAGAGTTTTAGTCATGTTAAGGTTTCAATTTATTAATTTGTTATTGTTTCTCAGGTCAAGAATCCATTGTTCACTTTTGGAGGTGGATGGAGCTGTTAGCAGCTCAGGAAGCGTAATGAGGTAAAATGACCCTCCCTTTGTTGTCAGCTGCTACTGGGAAGACATACAGTCCATCATTCTTTTACTTTTGCTGTCTATAACGTCTACAGAGTGAAAAGGTGAGAGATTCCAGGAGGATGGTGTCTAGGTTCTGTCCTAGTAATTACTGCTGGAACGTTCCAGTACGGGCATCAACTTGCATTATGCGGTTGACAGCAGCCTTGTTTCAGCCCAGCAAAGTCCGTTTTAAAAACTATAGCCTTAAACCAATTTTGGACCTCTTTCAGGTCTTCTGAAGCCAACAGGCATTAAAGCCTTGTGTGAAGTACTGTTTCACATTTTACAATTAGATTGAAATCTGTTTCACTGAGCAACTGCTCCTTATCTATGTAATCTCCATCAGACCAACAACCTTCCAAAATCCAAATCCTAGAGAAAACAGGTCTGATTTATATGACTCTTTTCATAACTTAACCCCTGAAGTCCAGGTATCATTCTGTAACCCGTTGTTATGGTCCTTCCACGGCCAGTATATCCTTCCTAAGGTGTGGTGCCCAAGTGGGGTCTAACCAGGGTTTTGTGTCACTATAGCAGAAAATGAAGTGCTGTTCTTCTGGTTTGTACTGAACCTCACTGAAGCACTGCAGCAAGCCTGAGACAGAAATGTTGGCATATTCCACTTGGGGACTCTGCAGCCTTCAGGACTCAATATCGAGTTCAATAATTTTAGAGCCTGAACACCTTCTTCCATGTCCTTTACTCACTCCATCTCCCCAGGTCCTGTCACGACATGGGCTGCTTTCAGTGCAACCAACCCATTTTCATCCACTTATAGTTGTCATTATCAGCACTTTTTCTTTTCCCGGGCTACCATTAGCCATCCCTTTGTCTGCCTCACGGTCTCACTTTCCCTCTGGGCTCTGTCTTCACCTCTGGTTCACTCCTCCCTACATCCCATCTTCAGCATGCATACCACCTTTTCCCAACTACTATCAGTTCTGAAGAAGGGTTACTGGCCCTGAAACATTAATTCTGCTTTCTCTCCACAGATGCTGCCAGAGCTGCTGAGTTTCCACACCAATTTCGAGTTTTGCTTCAGATTGCCAGCATCCCATAGTTCTTTGTTTATTTTAGTTTTCAGGTCAATGTTTGATTGATAACACTACTGTGACTTTTGTGAGATAGTAAGAACTGCCGGTGCTGGAGTTTTTTTCCATTTGGGATGATCCGGTTCTGTATTTTTACCATGTTAAAGGCACTTTTGAAATGCATATTTGTTTTAGTGCTGCTGTTGTTATTGTGTTTGGTCAAAATATTGCATAGTAGGATAACTAGGTTCAGTGCTGGTTTTAAGATGAACTGTGATCATGCTATCTTGTGTGAAGCCCGTACTTACCTCAGAGATGAACTCTTTAGTTTAGTGCGAAGTAACATATTATTTAAAAGCAGTTTCAGAAACTTTGGGGTCTGGAAGCCTTTTTGTGCAAGTTGTATTGAAGGTTCAAACAGGGTTTTCCACGGTAATTTTCCAAATTTCTTGTGGGCTTCCCAGTAACCTCTCAGTTCCCCTGGCACAGCAACCCACTGGCTACCTGAATCTGGAGTTAACACATATACAAATCATCCTTGTGGCTCATTTAATCGGTGGCAAACCATTGTAGTTAATCAATAAAATTAACCGAGCTGGATTAAACAGAAACCTCTAATGTCTGAATCCCTACTTGTACCAGTTCTCTTCTTAAACCTTTTACTTGGTTTCCCCACTTCTATCCTTCTGTAAGGTGCTCCTTAAAACATACCTCTTTGAACAAGTGTTATCATCTGTTCTAATATCTCCTCCTCTGACTCTGCATTGATAACGTTCTTGTAAAACACCCCGCGATGTGTTGAGTGGATTTAAAAATAATTGTTGATACTATAAGATATATATAAGATATATATCAGTGTGGGCTGAACCCAGCCTCAGAGAGAAAAGAGTAGTGCAGCAACAAGGCTCATTATCCAGTCGTAAAACCATTCATTTGGAAGTATTTTTCTCTCACTCTCCAACGTGACTAGGTCTCTCGTGTTACAAGGAGCTGGATTTTGTTAGGGTTGGCAGTCACATTGACTGCCACTCTACTGCTAGTTTTTATGTCATAGAAGAGCTCTCTGCATTTCCAACAGGAGATTCCAATCAAGGAGTGTCCAAAACTGCAGAGCTGTATCTCCATTCTGACAGCTCCTTCAGTGTAAAGCAGACAGGAGAAGGAAAACCATGTCACCTACACCGCGCCCCCCAACCCACCCACCATCACAACAGTCAGATGCTCTATTCTGAAACTGAAAAGGCCAGTATTATGGAGACACTATGAAAGGATGAGTATGTAAGATTGGTGTAAAGTTAGGGTGCCAGGAGTGTAGGGTACCAGTCAGGCGATGGCGCAGGGTGCCCGGTAAGTAGGATGCTAATTGGGTAAAAAGGCAGGGTGCCAAGTAGCTAAATGTCCAGGTTGACAGGGATAGGGTGCCAGGTCTTTAGAGGGTAATGTGTCAATTGGATTGGGGGTCGGGTGCCAGTTTTGCAGAGCCAAGTTTGTACGGTGCCAAGTGTTGGGTAGGATTTAGGGTGCCAGATGGGCAGGTGCAAGGGGTTAGGTTATTGATGGAGTGTTTAGACTAGGTCAGGATGAACAGCGGACATTGAGTCTGGGCATTTGATGTTGGGTCCCATGAGCTGGGCCTGTTGGGTACCAGAGATACAAGGATGATGTAGGGTGAGGGCCTGGAGATATATAATTTTGCAAAGAAGAATATGAATGAGGTAGAGGAGCAAAAGGATTTGGATGCACAAATACACAAATCACTGGAAAATTGCACTACAGATTGACAAGACCATAAAAATGTAAAAGAACAAACTGGCTTATTTCTAGAAGAAGAGATCTGAAACATGAAGAAGTTTATGTTGGACTTGTATCAGGCCTTGATTATATCACATTGAGAGTTTTGTGTGCCGTCTAGCTGTTATTGAGGGATTGGGGAAGAGCAGAAAAGAATTACTAGTATCAGAAAAGTGAAAGTATACACAAATGTACAGATACAAGAGAGAGTATAAGCAGCTGAGAATCTGATTTCTTTATATAAAGAAAGCTGAGGTTGATCAAACAGAGAGCTTTAAAATTATGAATGCTCCTGATAGAGTTAAAAAGGTAACAGTAAAACTGCCATAGTCCTACCACACCATAGGGCTGCTGTCTCATTGGAGAGAGGCAACAGGTGGTGGTTTAACCTGAGGGTCACTACACCTCAGGCAAAGGGAGAGGTTAAGAAGGAGAGTCCTTCTGGTAACCTCAGTCAGAGCAGGAATTGAACTCACGCTGTTGGTGTCATTCTACATCACAAGCCAGCCATCCAGCCAACTGAACTAACCCAACTTCCTTCATGATACAGTAAGCAGAGACAGAACTGTTTCTCTTGCAAGAAATATCACAACTGCAGGCTGTTTATACATAACAAACACCAAGAAATCATCCACCTGACAGAGTTCAATGATTAAGGCATGAGAGGAGCATCAAAGCTGGTCACAGAACTGGTTCAATAAATGATTGGCTGTGGAATCACAAACAAAAACAGCCAATAACCACACCAGCACCAGCTTCTCTGCACACCCCTCCGTGCCCCCTGACACTCATCCTGACACTCCATTTACCTTCAGCTTCCCCATCCCAGCCTCTCTCCCATCCTGCTCCAATCGCTACCTTCATACCCCGCTCCTTCTCCTGCTTCTGGCCCACCTTCTCCCCACCACCAACCTTCCCACTTTGACCCAAAATCAATAATCACCACCTACGGCACCCCAATTTTCCACCCCAACCCCAACGTTCAACACAACTGTGCCCCTTGCAGTTCACCACACTCTCCTCCACCCTGCGATTGCTCCATCTAACCATTTCATCACCACTCCCCCCCACCTCTGGTTGCCTACGCTTGTCCTCTTCACTGGCTCAAGGGAGGGAGGGGAGAGGGAGAGAACAGGGCTATGTCTGGAATCAGTCTCACATCTGTGACTGGCACCGTTTTCTATTCACAATTTTTTTTTACCTGGTTTTGGAAAAGGGCCACACCCACTGAGTAAACCTGGCCTCACCATCTGTGGAGCCACTTCTCTGGCATTAATTACTGTCACATTGCCTGAGGGAGAGATGACACAGAGGTTACACAAAATACACACAGTGAGATGGTCTATAAACACACTGTCACAAATACAGTGAGATGGTCTATATATATGCACCATCACAGACAAAGTACAGACAGCGAGATGGTCTATATACACAGTCATGGACAAGAGAGAGAGGTGAATTTAATTATTTTTCCTGTTCTGCTCTCCTGTCTAGCTGAGAGGTGTCTTTTTTACAAATTTTATTTACCATTCGAAATAGGTCTTATGGTGGCAATAGTTAGTCAATGGAACTGGACTCCTAAGACTACCTGTACTAACCAAAGTCTACAGCTACCTGGAGCCTAGGATTTAAGCTCCAATTCACAAAGGATGAAGACCCAGCGGCAGAGCCAGCACAGATGGGAAGCCCGGACCTTAAAAAAGGTGAAAATGGGATGGAAGCGGGACTGGGTCAAATCGAGGCCTTGGGTGAGATGAGGCCTAGGGAAGGGACAGGCCAGGGGAAGACAAAGCCAGGCTGGAGCAAGCCAGGAGACGAGGCTGGGGAACAGGAGGCCAGGAAGAAAGGCCAAAAAGGAGGCAAGTCCCCTTGTCCTGGCCAGGACCAAACAGGAGAAACTGGAATGCAGGAAGTACAGTACTTGGTGCTGATTTGTGATGATGATGAATATTGACAACACATGCGATTGATTTTAAAATAAAAATAGTGACACATAAGAGAAACATAGTCCCCAAACAATAAACTTTATTCAACCAAAATGACGTTAAGCACGGCAACTTTTAATGACTGCTGCACGTAAACTGAGTCCACTAAGACAATATCAAAGTGAGGGTTTGCAGTTGACTGATGAGGCAGAATTGCTTTCCTTAGGAGCTTGGATGCAGGTGAATTGTGGTTGAAGGCTCAGCAATAACATTCTTGCAGACTAGCAAATTAGTCCACTCCTCAGGTGAAATACAGAACTCCTGTCGGAAATTTGACTTCAAAAGAGGTCCAGACTAGTGGCAGGCTTTTTTAGCTGAGCCTGGAGCTACTTTTGCTGTCCCCATTAGTTGGAAGGGTCAATAACAAGGAGGCATAATTTTTAAAGTGAAAGGCAGGAGGTTCAGAGGGTGTTTGAGGAAAATGCCTTTTCACCCAGAGGGTGGTGGAGGTTTGGAATGTGCTGCCCGGGAGAGTAGTTGAGGCTGGAAACCTCACAACCTTTAAAAAGTACTTGAATGAGCACTTGAAGTTTAAGGCTACGGGCCTAGTGCTGGAAAGAGGGATCAGTCTAGATTTAGAGCAATTTTTTTGTCAGTGCACATGATGGGCCAAAGGGCCTCTTCCATACCGTATGATTCTATACTGTAGTTTGCAACAAATTATTTGACCTGGAGAATAAGGCACCTTCTTTCCAGGCTTGGTATACAAGTCACATATCCCCACCTTTTATTGCAAGGATGTGAAACACTCACATTAGGAATCAATCTCAACATTTCACCTCAGAAGTGAGTGCTTTAATCATCTTACCCATCATCTCAGGGAGGTCAGGCGGTGGGCAGAGTGGTGGGTGGGGGTCCAGACTGTGTTGTACAGCAGCCACTTAAGATACACCCACACAGAGTACAAATGGTTGACAATAGCAGAAATAGATTTTCCGCAACAAAAATAAATGAAATATG
>NC_063355.1:2749830-2764678 GCF_021869965.1 Rhincodon typus
TCCAATGGAAGTGGACACCCTCACAAATTTGACTGAGCTTGGGGAACACCACTTGAATGAAGGCAATTACACAGCCTCACGCAGGACATATCCTGAACAGAGAGAATCTCGGTCAGCCCACAGCAAAACCCCAAAACAAAGCCAAGCCTCAGCCAAATGGTTAACACTTTCTTCAGGATCTGGGCTGGCAGGCCATTGTCTTTGCTGCCCGTATGTGGACTTGAGAGGGCAAAGGAGTCCCACTGGGCCTGAATTGAGTAAGGGAACTCTCAGGCCGGTATCCAGGAGAGTGCACACTCTGGAAAGTCCACCCACAGCTGGTCTGGAACAGTTAAATTGATCAGCAACATCCAAATCAGAACCAATCAAAATAAACGTCTGGTTAAATGGTCACTCGGTTCTAATGGAGGGTGATACTGGCGCAGCTATAACAGTGATCACAGAATCAGTCTTTAACAAAATTCACTCTGGACTCCAACCCTTACGTTTGTGCAAGACCTCAGCCAGACTGAGAACCCATACCAGGGAACCTTTACAGGTTAAGGGTACAACTTCAGTTCCGGTCTCCCTTGAGAAGCAGCTGGTTCAGTTAACAGTGATTGTAGTGAAAGGCTCAGGCCCAAGCCTGATGGGGTGAATTTGGTTGAGAAAGATTCGCCAAGATCAGCTCAACATTTTTTCAGTAGGAAACGGCTGCCTGAGTGAAGTCCTAATTCAATATTCAGAAGCTTTTCAGGAAGGTCTAGGGACTATCAAAGGAGCCAAGGCCACATTGCATGTTGACCAGGAAGCAATTCCGTGATTCTGCAAGGCCCACCCAGTGCTATTTGCATTACGGGTAAAGGTAGAGGCAGAAATCAGGAGGCTGGCAAGCAATGGAATCATCAAACCAGAACAGTTTGTGAAGTCCAACTGGTCTGTTCGCCTTTGTAAAGGTTTTAAACAAACAGAAAACTGATCGTCACAGTTGGTTAAATATCTAATCCCTTGCATGGAGGATTTATATGCAAATCTGGCAGGGACTGTCCTTCACAAAGCTGGACATGAGCTATGCGTACCTGCAATTGTAGTTAGAGGAGGATTCCCAGAAATATGCTACAATTAGTATCCATAAAGGTTTGTACCATTTAGATGAGACTGCCATTTGGGGTATCATCAGCCTGTGCTATTTTTCAGTGGACAATGGAGAACACTATACAAGGCCTACCCCAGTTCGCCATTTTTCCCGAATGATATGTTAATAACAATAAGGAGCACTTAGAACTTGGACATAGTCATTGGACATTTCTTCTAGGCTACAGAGCTGACAAGACTGGGTTACAAGTGTTGGAAGAAAAAGTGCCCCAGTCCCAAGTCTAAACAGATAACTAAGTCCTTCCTTAGGTTGGTGAACTATTACAGAAAGTTTATACATAATCTGGCCTCCATCTTGGCACCCTTACATTTGTTATTGAGAAAGGGTCAGCTTTGGGAAGAGTCTCATAGCCAAGACATAGCCTTTAGGGAAGTGAAGAAGCAGCTATCATTGTCCAAGGTGTTGGCACACTACAATCTCAAGTGAGATCTAGTGCTGACATGTGATGCCTCCCCATATGGTATCGGGGTAGTGTTGGCTCTCAGATGGCCCAATGGAGAGGAACGCCCAACAGCGTATGCTTCCCAGACTTTAGCTGATGCAGAATGCAAATACACCCAGATGGAGAAGGAAGGTTTAGCAGTCATCTTTGGTGTGAGAAAGTTCCACTAAAAATTTTTTAATAGTAATGGACCACAAACCCCTGCTCGGGCTACTCAAAGAGGCCAAGGCCAAGGCCATGCTACCCATAGCTTCAGGTCGAATTCAGCAGTGGGGTCTCATTGTAAATGCGTACAATTACAAGTTGGAACACCCATCCAGGAGGCCAAATAACAAATGCGGATGCATTGAGCCACCTCCTGCTATCAGTACACCACCAGTGGTACTGCCACTGGAAGAGTCTGTAATGGTTTTAAATTTTCTGCACACACTTCCAGTCACAGCTGACAATATCAGACTTTGGACGCAGAAAGATATGGTCCTGGCAAAATTAAAATAGCTGGAGGTGATGGGAGAAACGAAAAGGGCCATCACAACCGGAATTGAGACCATTCTGGACCTGGTGAGACCAGATCACAGTAGAGGGTGGCACATGTTTATGGGGAACAAGTGATTGCAATCTTTACTCGGGACAGTCAGATACTGGCCAAACTCCATCAGGGTCATCCAAAAATGAAGATGTTTGTGAAAAGTTGTGTCTGGTGGCCAGGACTGAATGCAGACACCCCCACATTGGTGGGGCAGTGCCCAGAGTGCTAACAAGGACAAAAATTACTGCCAGCAGCTTGATGAAGCTGTGCTGGCTCAGCCCTATTTTACTATGCACTTTCAAGTACTCTGCAATCTCATCCTTACTAAAGGACTCTAATATCTGACTACCTACCCAGGTCAGGCTAACCAGTCTATAATTTGCTGTCTTCTGTCCCCCTCCCTTCTTATACAGGATGTTACATTCACCATTTTCCAGTCCTCTGGCACCCTCCCTGACTCTAGTTATTCCTGAAAGATCACCACCAATGCATCCACAATTTCTTCAGTTATCTCCTTCGGAACTGTGGCATGTACTGCATCAGGTCCAGGTGATTTATCCACCTTCAGATCTTTCAGCGTCCGAAGTACCTTCTCCTTAGTGAATGGCCACAACACTCACCTCTGCCCGATTGAAGTTCTGGTAAGCTGCTGGTGTTTCCCACTGTAAAAACTCTGCATAGAATCCATACAGAGTGGAAACAGGCCATTCAGCCCAACAAGTCCACACTGACCCTCAGAGCATCCCACCCAGACCCACTCCCCTTACCCTATCCCTCTAACCCTGCATTTCCCATGGCTAATCCACCTAACCTACACATCCCAGGACACTATGGGCAATTTAGCATGACCTATCCACCTAAGCTGCTCATTTTTGGACTGATGTAAAGTACCTATTCAGTTCCTCTGCCATTTCTTTGTTCCCTATTACTACTTCTCCAGCCTCATTTTCCAGTGGTTCAATGTCCACTCTTGCTTCACTCTTACCTGTTCTGTTCAAGTTAAACTTGCAGTAGCAAGTAACCTATTAATGTCTTGTTTGGATTTTAATTATGTCAATTATATGCCTAGCTCATAATTGGAAATTCCAGGTATTAGCAAATTGGACTCTCACCAGCATCGTAATGCCACTCTCTCCAACCCATAACTAGGAATATTGGATTTGGAATACACTGCTGTTCTAAACAGCCACCAACCCAGTCCCCACTTGCCTCCTGATTGCTGGAAAATTGGACAATGAAGACTGAAAAGAAAGCACAAGCTTTCATCAGTGAAGTAATTATAGTGGAATGACCTGTCTCAGTGATCAACTGGTATGAATTAGTAATGCTCTCATTCCTAAATACAACCTCCTCTTGTTCACTTGGGTTGGAACAAACACTTAGTTATTCAAACTGTTCTTTTTAGTGAAGTTAAAAAGTCATTTACAATTAGGATACAGTTAACAGACTGGTCACACATGACTTACTATTCCTGACAGGAGTTGGCTGCCTTCTTGACATTAGCCTAATCCAGTATAAACCCAACCTTACACACATCTTCACGTCACAATCTGTCTTAGACACGTAAAGATCTACAGCACAGAGAAAGGCCCTTCAGCCCATTGACTCTGCACTGGTTAAATACAACCACCTAACAAAACAGTCAAAACAGCCTATCCATTGTCAACAGCCCCTGCTTTAGTCATTATTTGAACTTCAAAATTCACTTCCGAACACTATCTTCAGCACACTAACTTCCTAGAAAGATCTCGCTCACTCTGGATGACGGTAGATGATCATTTGCATCGACTGGTACTTGCAAGCCTTTACAGGTAGGAGATAGGGGACCTGCCTGTGATGTACAGCACGTGGCATCACAGACACAAAGCAATAAAACAGTGATATCCAGAAATGACCATACTAGTCCTCTGTTATGAAGTACACAAGATGATTCAGACCAGAATATCCCAATCACCAGGTCTGAAGAAGAATCATTGTGGACTTGAAATGTTAACTCTGTTTTTCTCTCTCTCCATACATACTGAGGCTCTCCAGCATTTGCACCAGTTTTACTGTTTTTATTTTCCTTCTGTGATGCTACTAAGCCAACCTGATGAGGTCTATGGTCCACATTGACCGAACTGATCTCTGTCGAAGCCTCAATGTTCCTGGACAAGGTCAAGGGAAATCTGCCAAATTCCTTCTCTGTGTGACCTATGACTTGAGATATAATTCAGGACCAACATACTTTCAGCAGGAAACTGAGCCTTGGAGAGGATGCAGAGGAGGTTTACGAGAATAATGCTAGGAGTCCAATTAAGGATTAACAACCTGCAGAAGCTGGGGTTGTTCTCCTTGGAACAGGAAAGGGGAGGATAGCCATAGGATGTCATCTCAAGCTGAAACACTAACTCCGTTTCTCCTTCTACAGATGCTGTCCGACCTGCTGAGTTTTGCCAACACATGCTGTTTTTAACAAAACCAGACATTGCTGGAAAAGCTCAGCAGGTCTGGCAGCATCTGTGGAGAGAAATCAGAGTTAATGTTTTGGGTCCAGTGACCCTTCCTCAGAATTGATGGTAGCTAGGAGAAAAGTGGTTTATATGCAGAAGATAGGATGGGGGGAGGGAGTAAGGAATAAACAATAGGAGATAGAGCCCAAAAAGAGAAAAATAGTGGGACAGACAAAGGAGTGGATAATGGTCAGCCTGGGAGAATGAATAGCTATTAATGGCTAACGATGAGTGGTGTATAATAGCAGACCATGTGATAACAAGTCCTGGTGTGTGGGGGTTGGGGTAAGGATGTGAGAGAAGGTGCCTCAATCCCTAAAATTGTTGAACTCCATATTGAGTCCTTTCTGTTTTCAGTTGGATTTTCCACCATCTGTAGTATTTTACTTTTGTTTTTAGTGAGTGGAGGTTTGATGGAGAAAATGAGGAGGAGAAAATGGGGAGGAAGAGGACGTGAAGGATTGGCAAAGGAGCTAGAAGTCAAACGAGGAGGAGCATTCACAGAGTATGTCACTATGATCTAGAAGGCTGGTGGGAGAACAGTCAACTGTAACTTTTGAAAGAGAATCGCAGATACGTTGGAAAAGCAGAATCTTGCAGAGCACTTGGGAAAGAGCAGGGAAATGACACTAAGAGACCAGCTCTTTTAATACCCTGGTACACCCACCATAGGCTGAGTGACTTCCTTTATGCAGTCCATTCAAATAAAGAACAAGATCAGGCCACTTGGCCCTTCGAGTCTGCTCAACCATTTAATAAAATTGTGATTTTAACCTCAATTCTACATTCCTGCACACCCCTAAAAATGTTTCATCCCTTGGAAATCAAGAATCTACCTCCCTCTGCCTTAAAAATATTCAAAGATTCTGCATCCACTGCTTTTTGAGGAAGAGAATTCCAAAGACACTCAACCCTCAGGGAGAGAAAAGTTTCCTCATTTCTTTTTAAATGGAGGGTTCCTTATTTTTAAGTGAGCGTTTGTGTTTCTACATTTAGGCAAAGTGAATCCTAGAGTCTCTACAGTGTGGAAACAGGCCATTTGGCCCATTGAGTCCACACTGACCCTCTGAAGGGCATCCTACCCACCTACAACCCTGCATGTCCCATAGCTAGTCCGCCTAGCCTACACACCTCTGGACACTATGAGGCAGCTTAGCATAGCCAGTCCACCCTAACCTGCATATCCTTGGACTGTAGGAGGAAACTGGGGGAAAGACATGGGAAGGATGCACAAGCTCCCCACACAGTTGCTTGAGGGTGGAATTGAACCAGGTCCTTGGTGCTGTCAGGTAGCAGTGCTAACCACTGAGCCAACCCTATGATGCAATAAATAGGCAGTCTCAGGATTTTCATTTTGTGTGCTCAGACATGAACAGTTGCCATTGGGACCAGCTACTGGATTGCTGCCCAGTACCGCTGGGAGTACATGAGCAACAGCCAAGATGAAGACTGCCAAAAGTGACTGAGGGGATGGTGGGAATGCTGGGTGACCCATTAAAGAGGATCAGTGGTTTAGCAGTGATTGTGCTCCAGGAACTTGTACAGGCTAGACTGGAATGTGAAACAGACTAAAGATTGCTGTGTGCTCTCCTGGCAAATGTCGCCTTTGTATAACTGCAGCCCCTCCGGTAGGATCAGGGTACTTAAATCTCGATCGCAGTTATATCAGAGACCATCGGTTCATGTTAGAAAGAGCGTGTGGCAAGACCAGGTCAATAATTGCACACATTTGTGCATCTCCAGTTGTTTCAAAGTCAGCCTTCCTGAGTTCACTTCTGACTGATGGCTGTACAAGGTCAAAGCAAGCTGCTGGCTGTGCACAGATTCCAGACTGGTTCCAAAACAGGAGGCCAGTCATGTCTGTGCCTGCTAAATACAACAGCAACTTGACTCGTGCTATTTCCCAGCCCTTCCCCATAGCCTGGCAACATTTCTATTTTCACAGAATCACAGAACTATTACAGTGCAGGAGGAGGCCTTTCAGCCCACCATGCCTGCTACCTAGAGCCAATCTCCTGCGTTTTCCCCCTATCCCTAGATAGTGTTTATCGAAATAACCATCCAATGACCCCACTGAATTGAAGCCACCTCCATCACATTTCCAGGCAGTTCATTCCAGACTCAGATGATTGAGAATAGGAGTTGGGACATCATCTGCTGGAGCACTCTATCCAGTTCTGGTCGCTCTGCCGTAGGAAGGATATTGTTAAACTGGAGAGGGTTGAGAAAAGATTTACCAGGATGTTGGAGGATTTGAGTTATGAAGATAGGCTGGGATGTTGTTTTACAAGAGTGTAGGAGGTTGAGGGGTGACCTTACAGTGGTTTATAAAATCACGAGGGGCATAGGTAAGATGCACAAGTATGAGTCTTTTCCCTAGTGTGGGGGAGTTCAAAATTAGGGGCATATTTTTAAAGTGAGAGGAGAAAAAATTAAAAAGGATATGAGGGGCAATGTTATTACACACGGAGTGGTTAGTGTGTGGAATGAGCTTCCTGAGGAAGTGGTGGATGTGGGTACAGTTTACAGTGTTTAAAAGACATTTAGATAAGCACATGAATACGAATGGTTTGGAGGGATACAGGCCAAATGCAGGTAGGTGGGACAAGTTTAGTTTGGGAATGTAGTCAGCGTGGGCCAGGTTATTGGTGTCAGGGCTTTGGGTGGGTGAGAACGAGTGAGGAAAGATGGTGTAGGCAATCGTGAGAGTGGTAGAACCTTACTGGGAGATAGATGCATTAGCGGAGAGATATAGTGAGGGTGAGATATTGGAGAGAAGATGGTGGCATTTACGCTGTTGGAGTGGAGAAGGTCATTGACCTTGTTGCTACAGCACTGGCCATTCCTCCAGAGTGGCTGAGACTGCTCAGAGCTGGGTGGTAACCTCGGACCAACCTGGGTATGGCCTGGTGTCACGGCCTCCACTGCCTGTCCTGGGGGAAAAGGACCTGCCATGCCTGCACCACCCAGTCCAGCAGGAGCTCCAGGACACTGCCCACACAGTGGGGCACTGATCACCCCTCCCCCATCTCCCCGTCTGCCATGCCCAAGGGAGTAAATATCCATTCAAAAATTCAACAATTATTCAAAAGAATTGAGAACAGAGAGAGTACGAAACAGCAGCCAGTCTCGAAGTTTCCAAAATCACTCATAACCTGACAAACCAGTCAGAATCAGTTTGCCAGGACTGTCATTGACCTCATTACCACCAGAGATCTGCCCCCCAATGACTCCAACCTTATCATCTCCCAACCGCAGACATGCCACTTCTACCTCCTTCCCAAAATCCACAAACCAGGGGCCATGCTTAGTACTGTCAGTGCTTGCTTGGGTGCACAATGGCCTTTTAAAGAAGGTACCAGTGCCAGCGGTGCCAGTCCATTCTGGAATATCCCAGGATAAACTGGCAGTGGCAAGTTCTTCCTGGTACAGTGGAAATGATGGAAATGGACTGGAATCAGACCAGTGTTGGCATAAGGGTGGGATAGGTAGATCATGGGACAGGTTTGTGATGATATGGCAAGAAATTTCACTGGGCCTCTCGGAGGGAAATCTTCCATCAAACTTGACAGAGTTGACAATTAGCCAAAATATGACAAGATTTCAGCTCCATGTCATTTTGAGCACTTTACAAACTGCCCTGCTACATCACAGGTTTATGCTCATACAGCCCTGGGTCTCTGTATTCCTGCACTCTTTCAGAGTTGTATTCCATATTGTATCGCATCTCCTCATTCTTCCCGTCGCAAATGTGTCCCCTCCCATTTCTCTGCATTCATGTGTGCCCATTCCACAGCTTCTCCGTATCATCCTAAGATATTTCACTGTCCTGCTCACAGTTCACAATGTTTCCAAGTTTTCTGTCATCTGCAAGTTTTGAAATTGTGCCTTTGTTAGGCCATTGATATGGCACAAGGATAGCAAGCCAAACCAAATCTGTCCCATGATCACTGGATTTGCAACACAGCAAAATCAGAACACAACAATGACCCTCCAAACTGCCCAATTGTTCCATACCAGACTTCACAAATAACAGATCTCAAACACCGAGTTTATAACTTAAACAAAAATTAACAATTTATCGTTACTAATGTACCTTTAGCGGGACAAAGCTAATCAACATGATAATCTAATTAATATCTTTGATCTAAACCCAATCTTCTTTAAACACAATTTCCATTAACACACAGAGAGACAGACTGACAGACACAGTTGAGGGAAAAATTGAAAAGATAAATTAATTTAATTTGATGTTATTATTGTCACATGGCAAGAGACATAGTGAAAAGTATTGCTTTGTGTACTAACCAGCAAAATGTACCTTTTATAAGTACATCAGAGTAATAAAACAGAATGCAGAATATAGTGTTACAGCTACAGAGGAGGTACTGAGAAAGTGCAACTCTAATATATGACAGGTCTGTTTGTAAGTCTGATAAGAACAAAGAAGATACTGTCCTTGAATCAGTTGGCATGTGTTTTCAAATTTTTGTATCTCCTGCCCAATGGAAGATGGTGGAAGAGATTATAACTGGAGTGGGAGGGCTGCTTTCCCAAGGCAGAGGGAAGTATAGGCAGAGTCAATGGATGGAAGGCTGGTTTTTGTGACGGACTGGACTATGGGTTCACAGTTCTCTGTAGTTTCTTACGGTCTTGGGCAGAGCAGTTGCCGTACCAAGCTTTGATGCATCTGGATAGGATGCTTTCTACAGCGCATCTATAGAAATTGGTAAAAGTTATTATGGACATGCCAAATCTCCTAGCCTTGAGGAAGCGGAGGCATTGATGTAGAGACTTTCTTGACTGTAGGACCAGGATAGATTGTTGGTGATAATTACTCCTAGGAACTTGAACACTCGATCACCCCCACCTCAGCGCCATTGATACAAACAGGGCATGCCCTCCACTCCACTTCCTGTAGTCAATGACCAGCTTTTTCATTTTACTGACATTGAGGGAGAGATTGGTGTCTTTAAACCATACCAGTAAGCTCTATATCTCTTTCCTATACTCTGTCTTGTTGTTTGAGATCTGACTCACTATGGTGTTGTCATCAGGAAATTTGTAAATGGAGTTAGAGCTGAATGGAGTGGAGTTAGAGCCACACAGTCATGAGTGTATAAGGAGTACAGTAAGGGACTGAAAATAAATAAAAGAAATTAAGAAAAAAGAAATAAAAAACATTGTAATTTGCCAGTTTAGAGTAAATTGCTCACAGGCACAACTGCACATCTAATTTCGAAGTCAGCAGTGAATGTGATCAGATTGAGTAGGCTGAGATTCTTCTACTCAGAACATTCAACAATTATTCAACTGAATTGAGAACAGAGAGAGTATGAAACAGCAGCCAGTCTCAAAGTTTCCAAAATCACTCAACCTGACAAACCAGTCAGAATCATTTTGCCAGGACTGTCATTGACCTCATTACCACCAGAGATCTGCCCCCCACTGACTCCAACCTTATCGTCTCCCAACCACAGACATACCACTTCTACCTCCTTCCCAAAATCCACAAACCAGACTTATCCAGTAGGCCCATTGTATCAGCATGTTCCTGCCCAACTGAGCTCATTTCCTCCAAGCTGGACTCCATGCTCTGTCCACTTGTCCAGATCCTGCCCACCTATAATCATGATTCCTCTGATGCTGTCCACCATATTAACAATTTCCACTTCCCTGGACTTAACTATCTCCCGTTCACCATGGATGTCCAATCCTTCTCCTTCCATTCCCAACCAGGATGGTCTGCGAGCTCTCGGCTTCTTCCTCGACTATAGGCCTGTACAATCCCCATCCACCACCAGCTCCTCTGCCTGGCTGAACTTGTTCTCTTACTGGACAATTTCTCCTTTAATTCCTCTCACTTCTGTCAAAGGGATGGCTACGGGCACCCACATGTGGCCCAGTTCTGCCCGCCTCTTTATGGGGTATGTGGAACAATCCTTGTCCTACACTAACTCCCTTCCCACAACTCTTTCTCAGAATATTGACGACTGCTTCAGTGCCACTTCATGCTCCCATCAGGACCTTGAAAAATTTGTTCATTTTGCCTCCAATTTCCATTCCTCTATAACTTTCACATCGTCCGTTTCCAACAGTTCCCTTCCTTTCCTTGACCTCTCTGTCTCCATCTTGTGGAATATACAGTCAACTACCATCCACTACAAAGCCACTGACTCCGATATCTACCTTCACTAGAGCTCTTCACACCCCACATCCTGTAAGGACTCCTTCCTATACTCCCAGTTCTTTCACCTACTTCGCATCTGGTCAGAAGATGCCACCTTCCAAAACTGCACTGCTGACATGGCTTGCTTCTTCCATAATTGTGGTTTCCTGCCCACTGTGGTTGACAGGGCTCTCAACTGAATCTGACCTATCACCCGTGCCTCCGCCTTTGCCCCTTCCCATCACTCTCAGCAGTGTGATCATATCTCTCTTGTCCTCACTTTTCATCCCACCAGCCTCTGCATTCAAAGGATCATTCTCTGCCATTTCAGACAACTCCAGCAGAACATCACCACCAAACACATCTTCCCCTCACTCCCCTGTCTGCATTTTGCAGGGATCGTTCCCTCCAGGACATCCTAGTCCATTCATTGACCACCAACACTGCTCCTCCCACCCCCACCTTTACACAGCACCTTCCCATGTAACTGCAGAAGTTGCAACACCTGCCTAATTAACCTCCTCCCTGCTCACCACCCAAGGGCCTAAACAGTCTTTCCAGGTGAAGCAGCATTTCACTTATACCTCCTTCAATCTTGTGTACTGCATTTGCTGCACCCAATGTGGCCTACTCTACACTGGAGAAACCAAACACAGCCTGGGTGATCATTTTGCAGAACACCTCCAGTCTGTGCGCAAGTATAACCGCGAACTTCCTGCAACCCGTCATTTTAATACAGCATCCTGCTCACATACCCACTTGTCTGTCCTTGGCATGCTGCAGTGCTCCAGTGAATCACAGAGCAAACTGGAGAAATAACATGTCTGCAGTCCTTACTGTCTCCGGAACAACATCTCATCTTTAGACGAGACACTTTACAACCTTCTTGATTTAATATTGAGTTCAACACCTTCAAATTGTGGACCAACTCACATTTCTTCCCTTTCTTTTAGCTTTACTTGCTGTATTCAGTGACCATGTCCTCTCTCCCCTCCCCTCATCCCAGCAAGACTTTCAGGTCTGGCAGTTAGACACACCATTTCTGAAGAAGGGTCTAGGCCCGAAACATCAGCCTTCCTGCTCCTCTGATGCTGCTTGGCCTGCTGTGTTCATCCAGCTCTACACCTTGTCTCTCAGACACACCATTGTTCTGCCTTTCTCACATTCCGATCACTTAATCTGTACTATCAACATCCTTTCTCCATCAGCACTCTAAACCCCCCATCGCCACACCACTCCCCTCCCCCGCAACTATAACACAAATGCTGTCCCCTCCACATTTCACTTCAGCTCTGATGAAGGAGAGTCATCTAGACTCGAAACGTTACCTTGCTGTCTCTCCATGGATGCCATCAGTCCCATTGTGATCTCCAGCATTTGTTGTTTTCAGAATCAGTTTCTCCCTCCATTTTGTTATTTAATCAATTTTCTTGGTGGTTATCTGGTTAGCACCAGCCCTCCCTTTATTGATTAACTCAACATTGAAACAGCTTCGGGCATGGCAACACATGATATTGAGTAGTCCAGAGTGTTTCTTAAATCAGTAATTAAATTGCATTATCCCTCAGGCCAATCACATCAACAAACATTGGCATCTGTTCTCCTCCCCTTTTTTTAAAACACACAGCTGTTCAAAGTTCAACTAACTCTAACCTTACTCGCAGTTCAACCAAAAAATATGAGGAAAAATAAAAGGAAAACAGTGATGGTCTCTACATTATAGACCAGGGAAAGCATGGGGCTTAGCTTCCTCTAGAAATCCATTAGTTACCGTGCTCCAATGTGAGGAAAACAGCCTTTCATCACCATTATCTGTCATTCACCCAGTATCCATGTTGCCTCTGTCCTTTCTACTCCCTGGGCTAAACTCTGCATGTTTTTCATACTTTCCTAGGAATCTGGACGATATTGGAAGATCAACATCTATTGTCCATCCCTCATTGCACTAGAGAAGGTGCTTGTGAGCTGTCTTACAAAACCACTGCAGCTGATGTGTTCTAGGGATGCCCACAGTGCTATTAGGGAGGCTGTTGCAGGGTTTCCAATCCAGTCACCGAGAGGAATGGTAATGTCGCTCCAAGCCAGATTATATGTCCTTCTGAATGGTAGAGATAGCACAGTTAGAAAGCAGCTGTTGAGGGGGCCATGGTGACATTGCTATAGTTACACACTGCTGCAACTGAGCATTATAGCGGTGGAGAGAGTGAATGTGTAAATTGGTGGCTAGGCTGATGATCAAGCGGACTGCATTCTCTTCTATAATGTCGAACTTCTCAGATATTCCTTGGAGCTGCACCCATCCAGGCAAGTGGGAGTATTCCATCACACTCCTGACTTGTGCCTTGTAGATGGTGGATAGGCTCTATTCCCAGCCTCTGACCTGCTGTTGTAGCCACTATGTTAATGTGGTGAGTCCAGTTGAGTTTCTAGTCAATGGTAACCCCCAGGATGTTGATAGTGGGGGATACAGTAATGGTAACACCATTGAATGTCAAGGGGCGGTGGTTAGATTGTCTCTTATTCATGATGGTCATAGCCTGGCATTTATATGGTGGGAATGTTACTTACCACTTGTCAGCCCAAGTCTGGATATTGTCCAGATCTTGTTGCATTTGAACACGGACTGCTTCAGTATCTGAGGAGTTGCGAATGTTGCTGAAGATTTTACAATCATTGGCAAACATCCCCACTTCTGACCTTCTGATGGAGGGAAGGTCATTGATGAAGCAGCTGAAGATGGTTGGGTCTAGGACACTACCCTGAGGAACTCCTGCAGGGATGTCCTGAGATGACTGACTCCCACAACCATGACCATCTTCCTATGTGCCAGGTATGACTCCAACCACCGGAGCGTTTGCCCCCTGATACCCATTGATTCCAGTTTTGCTAGGTCTCCTTGATGCCACACTCAGTCGAATGTAGCCTTGATATCAAGAGCTGTTACTCTCACCTCACCTCTGGAATTCAGGTTTTTTGTCCATGTTTGAACCAAGGCTGTAATGAGGTCAGGAGCTGAGTGGCCCTGATGGAACCCAAACTGGGCATCACTGAGCAGGTTATTGCTGAGCAGGTAAGGATTGCACTATTAATAAAACTCAGCGTTTTCCTGACGGTTGAAAACTGACTGAGTAGAAGTGGCAAGAATTGGTTGGATTGGATTTGTCTCCCATTTTATGGATAGGACATACCTGGGCAGGGCTAGTTCTGGAGCACATGTCTTCAGTCTGATGGTCAGGCCTTTGGGGGTGCCATAGCCTTTGCTGTATTTCTTGGTTTCACTGTCTCCATATCAGAAACAGTGAATCGAATTGGCTGAAGACTAGCATCTGCCATGCAGGGGACTATAGGCAGAGGCCAAGATGGATCACCCACCTCAACACTTCTGACTAAAGATAGCTGCAAATACTTCAGGCTTGATGTGGCTCCCCCAGCATTGAGGATGGGGAAATTTGTGGAATGTTCTCCCCTGTTTTGCTGTTTGATTGTCCTTTACCCATAGATGCAATCAAGAGGGCTTTGGATGACTATCCAGATAGAAATTGCGTGCAGGGATTTTGGGAAAAGGCAGGAGATTAGCACTAGGTAATGGAACTAGTGCAGGCATGTTGGGCTGAATGGCCTCTTTCTGTGTCGTGGCAAGTCTGAGATTTCTGCAGTGATTCACGACTGGCTGTGTAGATTCAATCCGTTAGCTGTGTGATCACTTAGCCCTGACTGATTCTGCAGTTCTTCAGGTGAGAAGGTGTTGGAAGATGATCAGCAACCACAAACACAACATTTCCTTTGTCACCCCATTTTAATGCCTCAGACGTGGTGTGATGTCAGAGTGAAAATATGGTGGGGATTGTTGGGAGGGTGGAGTCAAAGTGAATCGCAACATCGGGTAGCAGCCTTCAAAATTCCAAAATCAATGTTCACACAAACAGTAAACATCTAAATATTTATGTTTTGAACATGAAAATCCTTTTTGAAAATGTCATCTTTAAGGCAAAAAGGCACGGATTATGTCCACTGACTGTTTGGAAATCGTTCAAACTACAGATTATAGAATAATTTAAATCCCCAGAAATTGTGTTACATA
>NC_063355.1:2765178-2779469 GCF_021869965.1 Rhincodon typus
TCTGGACTGGCACGGATGTGTTATTAAGAATTTCTTTGATTCTAATGCCCATTAATTTTGTACACCAACAGGAACTCTTACTCACACAGCCACTCAACTGCACTTCGTCTCACAAACCCACTGTGTACTCTCGGCCATAGGCATACTCTCATTCACACTTAGGCAGAGTTAACATGTTCTTGTCAAAGGAAATCATGTTTAACTAATTTATTAGATAGTTCTTTGCAGAAAGCGACTTTGAATAAACCAGTGACTGTACTTTATTTATATTTTCAGAAGGCATTTGATAGAATGCCACATCAATAGTTATTGTAGAAAAAGGAAGAACATGGAATAGAGGGTAATACATTGGCCTGTACAAAAGATTGGCTAGTTAACAAGAAGCTGGGAATAAATGTTGGTGTGTAAAACACCTCAGAACTGACAGCCAGACTTCTCAGACCGCTAGGAATCATGACAGCGCACAAACCAGCAGCCACACTAAGACAGCATCTGACCAGGGTTAAAGACCTTGGACAGGACGAATGTAGTTTACAGGATACTATGCAGAAACTGCGCAAAACACTATGTGGGACAAACAGGCAGACAACTAGCAACCCGCATCCTCAAACACCAGCCAGCAACTAAACAACACAACCAGATGTCCTTGGTTTCAATACACACAGATAAGAAAAACCACACTTTCAACTGGGACAACACCACTATCATAGGACAAGCCAAACAGAGGACAGCCAGGAGATTCTTGGAGGCTTGGCATTCATCCGTGGACTCCATCAACTAACACATTGAATTAGACCCGATATACCAACCATTATAACGCACAGCCAGAACCAGCACCTACCGGAAGCAGCAAAACTCGGACCAGATAAATTCAAACTGGCACAGGACAAGAGCGCTTCACAGGAGTCTCCACAGCACTGAGTATGTCGCCTAGTAAGGGGGAAGAAACGTCTGCTATCAAACCTCCCAGCTCGGTGAACACACCAACATCTACAACCAGCACCCGAGCTTCAAACCTTCACTCAAACCCTGAAAGCTGGGAGTAAGCATAAATGGGTCATTGGCTGGGTGGCAAGATGTAAGGAGTGGTGTGCACAGGAACAGTGCTGGGGCCGCAACTTTTTAACATTTTTGTAAATTATTTGGATGAAGGGACTACAAGTGCTGTAGCTAAATTTGCTGATGGCACAAAGATAGGTAGGAAAGTGGGTGTGAAGTGTGAAGAGGTGATAAGGAGCCTACAAAGGGATATAGATATGTTAAGGGAATGGCCAAAGACCTGGCAAATGACGTATAATGTTGGAAAATGTGAAATTATCAATTTTGGCAGAAAGAACACATAATCTAAATGCTGAGAGGCTGCAGATTTCAGAAATGCAGAGAGATCTGGGAGTCTCAGTTCATGAATTACAGAAGGTTAAAGTGCAGCTACGGCAAGAAATCAGGAAAGCTAATAGATTTTCTGAAGAAGGGTCTAAGCCCGAAACATCAGCCTTCCTGCTCCTCTGATGCTGCTTGGCCTGCTGTATTCATCCAGATCTACACCTTGTTATCTAAGCTAATAATATGTTGCATTTTATTGAACGGAGAATTGAATGCAAGAGTAGGGAGGTTATGCTTCAGTTACACAGGGCATTGGTGAGACCACATCTGGAGTACTGCATAGGGTTTTGGTCAACTTATTTAAGGAAGAGCTAACCGCATTGGAAGCAGTTCAGAGAAGCTTTACTGGAGCAATAGCCACAATATGTGGGATGGCATCTTAGGAATGATAGGACAGGCTGGGCCTGTATCTGCTAGAGCTTATGAGTAAAAGAAAACTTGATTGAAACTTCTAAGTTCCCAAGGATACTTGGCAGGGTGCAATTGGAAAGGATATTTTCTCTTGTGGGGGAATCTAGAACTAGGGGTCACTGATCCAGACTTGGCCATTTTAAGATGTTTTTTATCTTATAGACTCAAGAGTCTTTGGAACTCCCTTCCTCAAAAGTTGGTGCAAGCAGTGTCTTTGAATACTCTAAGGCGGAGGTAGATAGATTCTTGGTACATAAGGGCAGCAATGTGCAGTAATCAGATCAGCCATAATCTTATTGAAAGGCAGAGCAGGCTCAAGGGGCTGAGTTACCTACTCCTGCTCCTAATCTCTATGGTTTTTGCCCCTCTCCTGGTGGTGAAGTTGGGACGTGATGACATTTTGCTTCTATTTTGTATTTCGAGTGAATCACCTCCATTGCTCAACATGAAGACGGATTGCGATGGCACAATGGAGCAGTTATTAAGAGTCATGTCTGTGCCTGCTCGCTGGTTGCTGGCTCTGGCAGCAGCGTCGGTTGTAATTGGCTGTTTCTCAGTGAAACTGCTGTGGAATTATTACCAAGAACGGCATCTACATTTACAGTAGAGCATTCAAGAGCCAACGTCCTGAATTTCTTTTTCCAGTATGTCCCAGTCAGGACACTGGCAGGATGTAGAGGGAAGCAACAGAGCTCACGTATAATGGAGAGGGGGATCACTCCCACCTTCCCTCTGAGAATACCTTCCATGGTTTGGAACTGTTTCCCATTGGGAATTGAACATTCTCAGGCTGAAACTGCAGAGTCTCTTCACTGAGGTTACAAATTTAATCAACAGTCAACAGTTTGGAGAAGATATTGGGTTTTGGCACCATTACACGGCCGTCCATTATACATTGTGACTTTTGGGAACAATCAGTGAAGTTGCCTTTTTCACAGTCAGCCATGACTCAATAGGAGCCAGTGAATGCTGTCAGCACGGAGTTCAGAACTTCCTGGTACAAATTTAAACCCAGAAACCCTGAATAAAATATTCAGTTGATTCTCCAGTGCAAGACTGAGAGCGTGCTGCATTGCCAGAGGTGCTGTTTTTCAAATGAGACATGATACTGAGTCCCACAAACACACATCGTAAAATCCCAGCCAGTTTTACACCCGTTGAAAGTATGAAGTTCCCTGGTGGCAGGATGGGTTAACAATAGCCCCCAACAATGCTCTCTTCCTGTCAGTTTTTGTTAACAAATCAAACATGACAGTGCCCCACAGTTAGGAGGAAGGAGACTGGACACTAGTGAGAAAGGGAGAGACCATGAAGGATGACCAAGACTTTGCAGTTTCTGATGGGATCCACCCACATCCGACAGGCTTCATAAATGGCAGACAGGACTCAATCCCGGTGATTCCTGCCCCCATTCCTGTTGCTGATTAGTTTGAACTGTGAGGGATAAGGTTTTGAGTTGTGTGTCTGTACCCAGCTAGCCCAGTGTTGCCACCTTTATTGCAGGCTTGGACATTTCAGATTAATCTGAACAAGTCAGGTCAACTTCGAAACGCGATGGTGGTTTACATCACTCAGATGTACTGTGAGCCACGAGCAAAGCTGTTCTGGTGTCATGAAGCTTTTGATTAAAGTATTTAATCATGAATACTTGGCTGAGCTGCAAACCTTGCCCAGCAGAAGGTATTATCACAGCTGTAAAGGGAACTGTTGAGTGTATTTATTTTGAAACTGTTATGTTTATAAGATAATTGTTTTTGAAGTGATTTTTGAATGGCTGTTTATTTTGACAGTTTTATGGTATCTCAGAATAATTTCAAACATTATTAGAGTGCTCATAAGTTTGATACATGGTGGATAGTGGATGAGTTGGCATGGAATGATGAGGAGATGATGGGAGGGTGGATAGGAGTTGAAGGGATGAGAGTTAGTGTGTCACACATCCATCTACGGAACTAGGTCAATGTCCCTCAAAATTGAAGCACACCTTTGAATCTCTTCACCTCAGTATCTACTCTTGAACCCTTCCACCTTGGAACAGCTTCAGAAGCCAAGTGGTGGCATCAACTCTGCACCACGCATGCCACCCTACCATTCACATAGCATGAGCAGCATTGCCAATGTCACAAAGTAGGGAAATGGCTCAACACAGATGCCCATTTTCAAGGTGAACATCTGTTCCCAGTCTGTGCTTCAGGTGTTGGTAAAAATCCAAAGATGCTAGTTCAAAGAAGGGCAGGAGTGTCTTCCAGAATATCCTTACAAAGTGTGAAAATCATGAACATATCATAGAATTATTCAGCACAAAGAGGCCATTTGACTCATTGTGTCAGGCTTGGAATTTTGAAAAGAGCTATTCAATTAATGTTCATCTCCTCGGCTTCCTACAAAGGCCTGCAAGACTTTCCCCATCAGGTAATTTTATCCAATTCTATTTTGAAATCTATTCCATCAACTTTCCTGTCAGGCAGCACATTACAGGTCACAATAACTCACTGTGGAAAAACATGTTTCCTCATGTCACTATTGGTTGTGTTGCTAATCTGTGTCCTTTGTTTGCCAACTTTCTGCCAAAAGGAAAGTTTCTCCCAATATATACTGTCAAAACTGTTCATCAACTCTACCAAATCTCCTCCTAGTCTTTGCTGTTAGATAAAAGGTCAATCTCCTTCATGAACTGCTATAGGTCATAATGGTGGGAGCGCCCTGCTTCCCCAGTCACCAAGTTCCTCTCTCTCTCTCCCTTTCAACTGTTCACAAACTATGTGTCATATTTCACTCAGATTACATGTTTGTGCCGTCATTAAATCTGTCCATTTCCACTCCGCCCCCAGCCCCCCAAAATGTCACTTTGACTCTGCCCCTACGTCAGCTCATCTGCTGCAGAAGCCTTCATTCCTGCCTTAGACTGTTCCAATGTCTTCTTGGCCAGCTCACCAATTCTGATCTCACAGCCCTGTCATTGAATGCACAAAACTAGGAAGGAATGCAAGTTATGAGGAGGACACAAAGGGATGTAGACAGGTTCAGTCAGTGACAGAGGAGTGCAGTTAAAGCACAATGTGAAGAAGTGTGAGGGTATTCACTTTAGGCAAGGTGTGAAACTTGCAAATGTTGAGCACAGGGGGATTTGAACTGTTCTTACAAGGAATGCAGGCCCAGCATGTAATTAGGAAGGGGAATGGCATTTTGACCTCTATTGCAAAGGTGATTGGAATAGAGGAATAAGGGACAGTTGCAGCGAGCTTGGTTGGACCACACCCAGAGTATTATCTGTACCGTGGTCTGCATACCAAGGACAGGTATTGGAGGTTCCCTCGCTGGTGGCTGGGGTAACAGGGCTGTTCTGTTGTAAGAGGTTGAGTAAATTGAGTCTATACTCTCTAGAAATTAAAACAATGAGAGGAATCAAGAGTCTCATTGAAGAGACTCAGGTAGACACAGAGATTGTAGCGTCAGGAGAGGGGCAGGGATACAGTCAGGACTATGATGTTTGATCCATGAAGATTATTTCAGGCCGAGGAGGATTCTCAGAAAATCAAGGGATAACACTGTTCGGGGAACGGGGAGGGAAGTGAAGTTGAAGCCAGAGGTCAGCCATGATGGTACTGAGTGGTGAAGCAGTCTTGGTGGGTACTATGGTCTACTCCTGTGACTATTTCTGTGTTCTTACTTTCTTTAGTTTACCCATTGGCCCAGTACTACATGATCTACATTGACAGCCAGTCAAGCAACATCTCAGTCTTAAAATCTCATCCTTGTTTTCAAATCTTTCCAGGACCTTGTCTCTCCCTAGCACCATGCCTAGATACCGCTCACATATCTGTGTTCTCTTGGTTCAGGTTTCCTGAACATCCCCAAGTTTATCACTCTGCTGTTGATGATCATATCTTCAACTGCTGATCCCAAAACCTCGCCACCTCTTCGTTTCTCTCAAATCTGCTCCTTAAAAGCTCAACCCTGTCTCCAACTTACTGGCAGACAGTGTTAATATCCCCTTGGAACAGTGAATTGCAATCTGTTTCATATGAAGGAACCCCTTAAATTGATTGGTGACCACACAGCCCTATCTAAATGATATTCCCAAATAATACATGATATTAAAGAGCTCACGAAAATGTGGTTTAATCATGCTATAAAGAAGAGGCATGTACTTAACAGAAATCAATGGTGTCAGCGTTTCATTGCACTATCTGTGAATTCATGGCATGGGGGGGAGCTGAGAGACAGTAGAAGAGACAAAGAGAGAAAACAGGAATGTGGGAAGACAGCAGTGAGCGAGAAAGGGCTAATGCAGAGGAAAGAGTCAAATCCATGAAAAGGGGTAGGGCAAAAGTAGAACCTGGGAGTGAACAAGAGTCCAGAGAGGGTCCACTGGAGAATTGGCTGAGGAGGCACACAGAGGTTGCTGGAAATACCCCAGCTCCTGCTTCCTCCTTTACATTTGACTGCAGTGTTGTGAGGTGGCTCATCCAGGGCTTGAGCACATATCCCAGAACCACTGGAAGGCTCTGCAGACCACAGTGTGGGCACCACTGCCGTCAAGCACTTTCAGACGTTTGATTACAGTAAAGGTACTATATAAGTACGAGTTGTACTCTCCACATAACTGTAATCCTTCATCTTGGCATAGTGCCAAAAATCCCTTTTGTTCCTTTTGCACAAAGGGCCTGTAATTCTTCCTTAAGCGTGGTTTCTGGAATTTGACACAACCTGAA
The DNA here is from genome assembly GCF_021869965.1 of Rhincodon typus. Lineage (NCBI taxonomy): Eukaryota > Metazoa > Chordata > Chondrichthyes > Orectolobiformes > Rhincodontidae > Rhincodon > Rhincodon typus. The sequence goes on from NC_063355.1 coordinate 2,771,688, forward strand.
GTGCACCAAAACTTCCTTGTTGCTGTCCTCCATTAATAAAGCCAAGGATTATTCTGTCTCAGAACCCTCTCAACTTTTCCAGTCACCATCGAAGATGCGTAACACATGCACCTCCAGCTCTGGGTGTTCTGCTGCCACTTTTAAAACTGCCACGGACATTTCTAGCTGTATGAATCTATGATTCTCTAACTACCATTAGTCTGTCTTGCTGCTGTTTGATGGACCTTGCTGTGCACAAATTGAGTGCTTCCCTTCTTTATTGGGACTGCACTTGGATGTCAAGCAATTGGCAACACCTCAAGATTCTGCAGGTTGGGGTGGGGGTTTGGGGGTGTCGGGAGGGTAGTGCCAGGGCAGAATGGGAATAACGATGATTACAGATTTCATTTTTGGCCATTCATTAGACAACATGATTGATTAATCAAGTTGATTAATTCCTTTTCCTGGCTGAATGTTTTGACTGGATACTGATAGGGGTAGCTGTGTAAAACCATCACATTGAAAGCCGCAATCATAGTATCCCCTTGTTGCTTGGCCACATAAACGTGTTACCATGGGGACTGGCTGCTGCCACAGGCCGTTATTGTGGAAAATGTTCGAAACTGGTTACAAGCCAAGTTACACAGGACATAGCTCAAAATTCATACTTTGTCACAGGATATCCCACTTTTCCCACATCCTTTCCTTCATGAATGCGGCTTATCAAGAATTGCCACAGTCATACCAATGAATCAGGCAAACCATTGCAATATTATCAATATCAACATGAAAAATAGACCATTATAGGAACACTTGGCAGGTGAAGCAGCGTCTTACAGAGAGTGTCACCGTGTTAATACCTCAATTCAAAGTCTTTTCTCCTGAAGGAAAGTTTATACCTAGAACATTCAAATTTTCCTTCTGTCTATTAATGTTAACATAGAAAATAGGAGCAGGAGTGGGCCATTCGGCCCTTCAAACCTACTCCACTATTCAATTTGATTATGTCTGCTCATCCAATTCAGTCCCCTGTTCCTGTTTTACCCCATACCCTTTGATCCCTTTAGCCCCAAGTTCTGTATCCAACTCCTTGAAATCATTAACTGACTTGCTGACTGGGGTGACAAATATATGCATAACATGTCAACCAATTGTCGAATTGAAAGGTCAAGAACTATTCTCTTAGATCTTCTGATATTTTCTCTCAATCTCTGCAGGTTTAAAGAGCTGAATCAGCTTACACTGAGTAAAGTTGCAATAAACAATAGAAAATTCATAACGGGAAAAGGAAGTTAACATTTTCCATAGCTGGAAATCTGTGCCCATAACATGGAGGTGGAAATCCATCAATATAACTTAGGCATAAACCTGAAAGAAAGGTATACAACTACACAGTTTGAAATCACACGTAGTTCTTCACAAAGTACGGCCTGGAGATATTTGTAAACAAAATGTGACAATATTCGGTCTGTTAGACTCTCATCTCCAACCCCACCCCCCCCCCAATACTGAAATCAACACAGTTTGAAAGGCAGCATATGCATGTGCACAAATGCCCCACAATGCCCATTCCCCCATAGGACATCAAGGAAATTTGAGGGCAAGTGAGTTGCGCATGGGCTAATGAATTGAATAGATTTCCTCAAGCATTCGGTATGTCCTTTGCTTAGCTATGCCATGACTTAATACCATGGTACACGGTCCATCCCCTCCAGCTCGGCAAGGAGGGGTACATGTGAGCTTCCCACGAATATGCTGTTTCACAATCACTGCAAGCTTAAGTCCAAATTTCTAGAGATAAGAGGACATAGAATGATTACTGCTAGATTGAGATAATAATTCTTTCCTCAGATATCACATGGCATTTCCTGATTTCTTTTTCTGCTAGCATTACAAATGAGGAATGTTAAAAAAAGGGACAATTTGCATTTTTACTTAAAAATGCTAGGCCACTCTCTAATGCCAACTAGATCTCAGGGCATGTCTTCACCCTTAAAAATGCAATACACAAGATGACTTGAGCTTCATTTGGACTTTAATTGATTGTTAAGTTTTAGATGGCAACTGATGTGTTTGGCATCACCTAAATGGGCAAAAGTACTACACAAGAACATGAGAAATGGGAGCAGGACAGGACTATACATCCTCTTGAGCTTGCTCCACTACCCAGCATGGTCATTGCTGACCTACCATGTCAACTGCATTCTCCCACCGCTCCCCATATCCCATATACCCTGTGAGACCAAAGATCTGTTTGTCTCAGTATACATATTCAACAATGGAACATCCACAACCCTGAGGAGTCAAGGTATTTTCAAGACCTGTTTAGAAAACGTAACAATAACACACTCAATTTCAATTGCAAACAATTACCGTACAGCTCCTGCCAGCAATGCTCCTATCTTTTCTGTTAAACTGTCCATTCCTTGCATTCTAGAATATTCCAACGCAATTATAACTTTCTGTTTCATTTAAGAGTAGGTCCACAAATATTTATTTCTCAGCTTCTTGTTGGGTAGCATGCTTATGGATTGGGAAATAGGAAGTTAGAATTTGGTGTTTGTAAAATGTTAAGGGGGAAAAGCATTGCGTGGTCCCTTTAAAAGATGTGCTTTTCCTATGCTTAGAGATTCGAAAAGGGTGTCTCTGGTCAGCACAGAGATCACCCAAATTGAAACATCTGTATCAAAAGGCCATACAGTTCGCAGGCCAAGCATCAGTTTTGCTTTGTGACCAAGATAACAAGTTTAGAATTCAGCCAATCAACTTGAATCAGGCACTAAGATACCAAATACCAATTAAATTTAAATCTGATAGTTTTGACAACATAGGACCAATCCGATTGTGAGAAATGGATATGTCATCAAGGGTATAAAAGTCGAGACAAAGAAAAGAGAGGTAACTGCCATATGCCAGAGTTAACAGCTCTCAGCTCTCGAGAGAGAATCACTTGCTCTCAAAGTCTCCTCTATTTCTTAGAGAAAGCATCCTCTAAATCAAAAGGTACCAAGGGCATAACTAGTTAATGTTCCTGACAGAAGAATTGACAGAGAAGGCACAGAACATTCCGGAAGACACATAACCTGGCTGTAATTTCAAGAAACTAAATTCTATTTTTATTTTATTTTTAGAAGTGGGTCTTATATTTATTGGAACAGCATACCACTAGAATCTTGTTTTATTTGGGAATAGTTAGTAGTTAGAAGGGGTTTATTCGATTTGTTAATAGTTTAGTTAATTTGTTCACTGTTAGAGTTAGATTGTAAAGTGAGTGTTAGGGATTTATTTTATTTACCGACAAGAAGCTGCAGAAAGGCAGGTTACACCACTTTTGACACTCCTTTTACAGATTATAGGGCAAGGTGCTCCTCTTTGGGTGTTTCACTTTTAGATCTCACAGCGGGGTCAACATCCGCTGTATAACATTCTCAACTTTCCATCTAATCATACCTCGATGTCTGTGGATGCCTCTCCTGACATCACTGTTAGATTCACAATCCTTTGGGTGAAAACCTTTCTCCTTCTCTCAGCCCAAAATACTCAAGTCCTTACAGGCATAGGGTCAGACTGCATGGAAACAGACCTTTCGGTCCAACTCATCCATGCCGACCAGATTTTTGCCTGTGTTTGGCCCATATCCCTCTAAACCTTTCCTATTCATGTACCTGCCCAAACATCTTTTAAATGTTGTAATTGTACCTGCCCTTTACCATTTCCTCTGGCAGTTCATTCCATATGTGCACCATCCTCTGTGTAAAAAAGATCCCTTTTAAATCTTTCCCCTTTCACCTTAAACCTATGCTGTCTAATTTTGGTATCCCCCATGCTGGGGGAAAGACCTTTACTATTCACCTGATCTATGCCCCTCATGATTTTATAAACCTCTACCAGGTCACCCCTCAGCCTCCAATGCTCCAGGGAAAAACATCCCAGGCTGCCCAGCTTCCCCTGATAACTCAAACCCTCCAGTCCCAGCAACATCCTTGTAAATCTTTTCTGCATCCTTTCCAGTTTAACAACATCCTTCCTATAGCACAGCAACCAGCATTGTACACAGTACTCTAAAAGTCCTTATCTGGAGACCATGCTTTAGATTTCTTGACCTTGTCAAGTTCTTTTAGCATTGCGTATATTTCAATGGGATTACCTATTATTCTTCAATACCCCAGAGAATATGGGCTGAATTTGCTCAACCTCTCATTACAGAACTTTCACATCCCACGAAACAATCTATTGAACCTTCACTGTACTGTTTTCATGGCACGTGTATCCTGTCTGGCTAAAACTATGTGGAGTACTCTGAAGACTTTGATATCCACTGAACTACTGCACAATTGTAGCAAGCGTTCTTTATTCTTGCACGCAGAACAGGCAGATCATACCATACAGAGACATAAAGGTCATTGAGTGATTGAACAGAGAGAGGCATACGAAGCTATGGCTGCAAAGAAGGTGTCAGTCCCTTGCAACAAAAGCCAACATTTCATGTGCCTTCATTGCTTGCACTAGCTGCATGTTATTTAAAAAAAACTTCCTGTAACAGTTTACAAGTTCTTCCAAGTCCCTCTGAACAGAAACATTTCAGAGTTTTATGTTTTCTACTCTTACAACTAAGGCGAATTGCCTCACATTATCTGCTGGCTTGCTGATTACTCACTTAACTGGTCTATATTGCTGTCCAGCTTTTATTTATCCTCTTCACATCTCACATCTCCCACCTAGCATTGTCTCATCAACTAGTTTAGATGCATTATTCTCAGTCTCTTCATCCAAGTCATTAATGTAGATTGTAATTAGCTGAGATCCTGGGACTGATCCTCATGGCACTTGATACTGTAACTGCTCTGCTCTGCTCAGGGCTGTAAGAAACTACAGAGAATTGTGAACACAGTCCAGACCAACACGCAAGCCAACCTTCTATCCACTGACTCCATCTACACTTCTCATTGCTGCAGAAAGGCAGTTAACATTAAAGACCCCTCCCACTCCAGTTATACTCTCTTCCAACCTCTTTTGGCAGGCAGAAGGTACAAAAGCTTAAATACATGTACCAATAAGTTCAAGAACAGCTTCTTCCCCGCTGTTAGTAATGTTGATCTTGCTTTTTGTGCACCTTCTTTGCAGCCATAGCTTCATATGCCTCTCTCTGTTCAATCACTCAATGACCTTTATGTCTCTGTATGGTATCATCTGCCTGTACTGCGTACATAACAAAACTTATCACTGTACCTGGGTACATGTGACAATAGTAAATCAAATTAAAGCCTGATAACTTGAAAATGCCTCATTTATCCCTACCCTTTGCTTCCTGTCCACTACCCAAGACTAGCCATGCTAAGATATTGTCCCGAGCTCCAAGAGCTGGTATTTTTCTTGTTAGATTTTTATGTGGCACCTTATCAATTCTTTTTGGAAGTTTACGTAAACTAGATCTGATTTCTTTTATCTAACTTACTCGTCATTCCCTCAAAAACTCTAATAAACTTGGCAGTAGGGAATTCACTTTCATAAAGCAACATTGACTGAATGACTTTCAAAGTGCATTATCCCTTCTGGAATAAATCATTTCTAACATTTTGCTGACAACTGGTGTAAGGCTAACTTGTAGGCCTTTAATCTGTTAACTTTCTCGTGCACATCTCTGCTGATATTAATTAACACATCGCCCTCACTGTTATTACCAGAAATAGAGTGTAACCCTTGGGATGTGTAATTTGTGTCTTCTACTGTGATAACAGACAATAATTGTTCAATGGGAAGCTCTGGTTAACTGTACAAGGCAATAGTGAGACCACACTTGGAGTACTGTGTACAGTTTTGGTCCCCTTATTTGAGGAGGGATGTACTTTTATTAAAGGCAGTTCAGGGGAGGTTCACTAGATTGATTCCAGAGATGAGGGGTTTGTCATATGAAGAGAGATTGAGCAGTTTCGGATCATACTCTTAGGAGTTCAAAGAATGAGAGAAGACATAATTGAGGTGATTATGACGCTAAAAGGGATTGACAAAGTAGACATAGATGGAATATTTCCTTCTGTGAGACATTCTAGATTGGCAGGTCACAGTTTTAGGATAAGTGGTAGCAGATTTAAAACAGATATATGGGGAAATTACTTCTCTCAAAGGGTGGTGAATCTATGGAATGTGATGGATGCTGGGACATTGAGTAAATCGAAAGAGGAAATAGATGGATTTTTAATTAGTAATTGGTTGAAGGGTTATGGAGAGTGGGCAGGGAAGTGGAGTTGAGACTGAGATGAGATCAGCCATGACCATATTAAATGGTGGAGCAGGCTTGAGGGGCTGAATGGCCTACTCTTAATTCTTATGTAATGTCTCTGCCATGTTCTTATTCCCCATAATCAGTCCTCCAGTCTTGTATTCTGAGAAAGCAATATTTAATTCAGCTATTTGTATAATTTTAAAAAAACTCTTAAGATCTCTTTTTAAATTTCTGATTAGTTTGTTCTCAATCTATCTTTTCCCCCTTTTTCAAAATTGTTCCTTGCTGGTTTCTAAAGCATTGTCAATCCTCAGGTTTTCCAGTATATTATAACTTTTTAAACCTCCTCTCAGAATCTAATATTACCCTTAACTTCGTTTGTAAACCACAGATAGATTTTGTGTTTATGAATAAATGTATTTCTGTTGAACATATTGAAATGATTCCCACTGTTTATTACCACCATACCAATTTAATCAAAACCAGAAGAACTGTAGATACTGTAAATTAGAGACAAAAACAGAAATTGCTGGCAAAGCTCAGCAGGTCTGGCAGCATCTGTGAAGAAAAACAATCAGAAATAATGTTTTGGGTTCACCGGACCTGAAGCGTTAACTCTGATTTTTCTTCATAGATGCTGCCAGCCCTGCTGAGCTTTTCCAGCAACTTCTGTTTTTGATACCAATTTAATCTTGTATGTAATCAATCACAGTCCAACCTCCTTTAAAAGACACTTTATAACTAACTGTGTGACTTTGTTAATAAACCCAGGCTCTCTGACCAGGAGCCCAATTGGAGGAAGGACTCGAGCTGGGCAGTGTTTTTGCATACAGGTTTTATGAGAACCCTCCCCTCTGGTCTGTACTCAGCCTTGAACCCCAGATGATCATTCAAAATGCGCTTAATTTGGCTTCATGTGGATTGATAAGTCATATTTTTGAAGCTTACTCAGGAAGTTACAAAATTGGAAAGTCCGTTCATTAGAGGAATCTCTGTAGCTCTCCCCGCGTAACTAAATTTGACCATTCCTACTACGTAAAGCATCATCGCCAAAACATTCACCAACCAGCCAACAATACGCAAACTCACACAGCCTCAAACTAACCCTCATACCCAAATGAAAACATGTCTCAAATGACAGCGTGGATAGTCAGGAGAATGTGGCAGGACCTCAGAAACCGACATGGATCGGGAAACTGTAAGCAGATGAACTCTTTCCAATACTTCTGTACTGGGTTTACACTGCTTGGGACATAGCGCAGCCTATGCAATGTCAGAAATCACACGACACCAACAAGACCGTCACCCAGTGTCGTGTGATTTCTGACCCTATCCACTCCAATCCAACACCGGCACCTCCACGTCACATCAATTCAATGAGAAATTCTAACTAAACTTTCGAAAGTCCCTTGAAGTATTTGTCAGGTTCCAATGATCATCAGAGGGTCTGGCGTCCGGCTGTGTGACCGTGAGCGGGGCGGGGGGGAAGGGTACAGGGTCCAGCTGTGTGGTCCTGAGCCGGAATCCTGCTCTGTAACGCTGAGTGGGGGTTGGAGTTCCGCTGTGCAATACAGCCAGAG
>NC_063355.1:2779569-2816403 GCF_021869965.1 Rhincodon typus
GTGGTGATTGAATATTGCTGTGCAGACCCTGAGCTAGGGGGGGATTGAATATTGCTGTGCAGACCCTGAGCTGGGAAGAGGGGGTCTATTGAGTTTTGCTGTGCAGACCCTGAGCTGGAGGGGGGGGGGTGGTTGTTTATTGAGTCTTGCTGTGTAGACCCCCGGCCGCACTTACCTGCCGATACCGGAGCACATCTCCGAGTCTGCCGCCACAGCAGCGTGTGAGTACAGGTTGTCTCCTGAGCACCGGTGTCTCTGCACCAACACCACCGTGATGGTGATGACCAGCACGGCCACTAAAAGCACCACAAGGCAGCAGCAGTAGCTCCTCCGGGTCTTCATTCTCCTCTCGCCGATAACCCCTTGTCCCTCACTCCGCTGTGCTCCCAGTCAGCCTGCCTGCTCTCGCCGGGTCTCTGCTTATCTTCCACTCCTTCCGCCCAGTGTTTATTTCTCCTTCCCTGTCAGTCTCCCCCTTCTGTCCCACCCCCTCTCTCTCCTCGTTCCCAGGAGGTGGGGGATTTTCCTTCCGTTTCTGTTCCTGCTGCAATACGCATTTCCTGCAAGTCTGTAATTGCTGGAAGCTGTTGCTAACAGTGAACTGACTGTGCTCCCAATCCAGTCTCACCAGGGCTCAAAGCTACCAGCTGCACCCCACTGGGGAGGGCATGACAAACAGGAGGCTGGGAGAACACAGCAAGCCAAGCAGCATCTGGAGGAAAGGAGCAGTCAACGTTTCGGGTATTACCCTTCTTCAGGACTAGGTTTGGGGGTAGGGGGAGCTGCAGATTAAAGGGGGTGGAGGGGTGGAGGTGGAATGGGTGCTGATAAGTGGGCATCAGTAGTAGGTTTGACCAGGTTGGTCGATGGGAGAGATAAATCCAGTTAGTGGCTGGAAGGGACGGTCAGTAAGTGGAATGGAAGGGAAGGGAGGAGGTGGGGCTGGAAGGGGAGGTGGGGGATGGGTGGGGAGGTTATTTGAAATTGGAGAACTCAATATTGAGTCCTCCGGGCTCCAGGGTGCCCAGGGGGAAGATAAGCTGTTGTTCCTCAAATTTGCGCTGTGAGTAACTGTATACTGGAGGAGGGCAAGGACAGACATGTCGCAGGAGGAGTGGGGTGGGGAGTCGAAATGGGTGGTGACCGGGAGGCTAGGCTGGCCGTTACGAGCCAGGTGTAGATGCTCAGTAAAACGGTCACTTAGTCTACGTTTGGCCTCGTTGATGTAGAGAAGTCCGCATCCGGAGCACTGGATGCAGTAGATGAGGTTGGAGGAGATGTAGGTGAAGCCCTGTCTCACCTGGAAGGACTGTTTAGGGCCCTAAATGGAGGTGAGGGAGGTGTTGTGTGGGCAGGTGTTGCATCTTTTACAGTTACAGGGGAAGGTACTGGGGGTGGGGGTGGGGGGAGGTTGTGGTTGGTGGGGACTATGGCGCAAACGAAGGAGTGGCGAAGGGGATGGTCCTTGCTGAGGGCAGAGAGGGGGTGGGGAGTGGAAGATGTTCCAGGTGGGGTGTCCAATTGGAGTTGGCGGAAGTGTTTGAGGATAATACGTTGGATGCGGAGGCTGGTGGAGTGGAATGTGAAGACAAGGGGGACCCTATCTTTATTATGTTTGGGCGGGGTGTGGTTAAGAGCTGCGGCATGGTGGAGGGCTGTCTGGATGACAGAGGGTTGGAAAGAGCATTGTTTGTAAAAGGCAGACAAAAGGGATGCTTGGGCGTGGAATGTCTCATCAGAGTGGATGCAATGGAGACGGAGGAATTGGGAAAACGGGATTTTGTAGGATACAGGGTGGGAGGAGGTGTAGTCTAGGTAGCTATGGGAGTCTGTGGGTTTATAGTAAATGTCGGTCTGTAAACTGTCACCAGAAATGGAAACAGAGAGGTCAAGAAAGGGGAGGGAGGGTATGACACATGCTGGGGCAATAGAAGAGTTTCCAGTCTGACGGTTCATTAATGTTGATTCAAAATCAAAGGATGTCTCCTCATACATCCACCTCTCTCCCTGGAATTACTTGCACTCTCCCTCTCTCTCCGGTATTAACAGAGTCTTGGCTTCAGTACACTGCTTCAGTCCTGTTACCGCCATCACACTCGGCACACTGACCCACACTGCATCCTAAACTCTGGAATACCTACTGCAATGTTTCCACTCTCCACTTCCATCTATTATTTAACAAGATGTGGCTGTCATTGGTGAGACCAGAGTTGCTCACCCATCTGCAATTGCCCTGGCGAAGACTGGAAGCTGCCCTCATAACAACAGGCAAACTTAGCTTCAATTTAAACAAAATTAACTCACACACATCTACACAAAATAAGAATCCATTGACCGAAACAAACTGCCTTCTGGCATGTGAGGTGGCAGCAAATAAATTTCAATGGTGAAACAGGAATAGTTTAACTAGGAAGTAACTATCCTTTTAAATGCGTCTTAGAACTCAGTGTAATATTTGATATAGTATTCATTGCAATGGTAACCACTACCCTTGTCCCCATTGGTCAAATTTGGTTCTGGTCAAATTTGACTTTAAGTGCGAGATTCCGCATTAATTTTCAAGGATTTTGTAAGTTCAAGTCCACCTGGTTCTCACTTACGCATTCCTTTGTTGACTGGTTTAAAACTGTTCTCCTCCATTTACAGCCTGCTAATGATTTGTACTTTTGCCCTACCCCAGCACAGCATCCTTCTTCACACATCCTGAGCACACTCTTCCCCTCTGCAGCTCTGTTCCTGTGCCCCATCACAGAGCACACTTTTTTGCTGTTCTGAGAAGCTATAAGCAACAAGCAGGGGGGATAAACTGCCTGTGATTACGGTACTACACACCACACTATGGCTAGCACATACAGAGCAATAGAATCATTACAGTGTGGAATCAAGCCATTCGGCCCATCGAGTCCACACCGAATCTCCAATTAGCATCCCACCCATACCCATGCCCCTAGCCTATCCCTGTAACCCTGCATTTCCCATGGCTAATGCACCTAACCTACACACCCCTGGACACTATGGGTAATTTAGCATGGCAAATTCACCTGATCTGCACATCTTTGGACTGTGGGACTCAGTGCAGACGCAGTCAGCCATCTGGCCTCTTTCTGCACTGGAGGGATTCTATGATCTGCCACGGAGAGAGTTGAACCCAGGTCCCCAGAACATCATCTGGGTTTCTGGATTAACAGTCCAGGAATATTACCACTAGGCTTTCACCACTTCTCAAATAGTACACAGTGGATGGTGCGTACAGTAGGTAAAACACACACACTGCACGCATGTTGCTAATACACACTCCTGCCACTCAGTGTAGGTGGGGGAGTGAGTAAAATTTAAACTTGTGTATGTGTTGCTTATCAAACTCTCCTCTTTTGTAACATTTGTATGGCAGCTATAATCTCAGAAAATATCTCAAGAGACCTCAAGAGGAAAATTATCAAACATGCATTTAATCTGAGTGGAAGTATATGTTTTAGGAGAGGTAACCAAACACTTGATCGACATAGAAACATACAGCATGGATACAGACCCTTCAGTCCAACCAGTCTATACCAAACGTAATCCCAAACTAAACTAGTCCCACCTGCCTGCTCCTGGCCCATATCCCTCCAAACCTTTCCTGTTTGTGTACTTTTTCCAATTTCTTTTAAACGTTGTAATTGTACCCACATCCACCACTTCCTCAGGAAGTTCATCCCACACGCGAACCACCCTCTGTCTAAAAAAAAATTGCTCCTCATGTCTTTTCTAAATCTCTGTCACGCAGTACTTTGAAGGGAAGGGGGAATGTTTGGGAAAGTGAAGGAATGTCTGTTGCTGCTTCTCCAAAGGGAAAGCGGAAATGACCAGGAGACCAGCCAGAGGTGACCGAAGATCAACAGCCTGGAGGAGGTGATTGGGATGGGGATAGCAAGACCATGGAGGGCCTGAATCTAAGGAGGAAAATTTTAAAGCTGGGATCCCTTGCCAATCAATAAGCATGGCTTAATGCACCTACAGACTTGCAAAAACTGCAGCGTGGTTGATGTCAAGCTTACAGAGCTAACGTCGGTCAATATTACCTCTTGCATCAATTTCTCTGAGTAAGCAAGCTCATGCTTAACTTCCATGCTTGTCTTCACGTTCTCTGTGCTGCCTGTTGTATCACCTTCAGCAGCACCAACCACACCATCCCCCCTTCTCCAGCCTACTGTTCAAAGTCTCAAACTTCCTCACTCTCCTCTTCAATCCTTGCGAAAACACATGCTTTTTCCCACGTTCCCAACTCAGACCTCACTGTTGTACAATCAGAATGACCTCTGTGCCTGCCTGCAGAATGTTCACTTACTTAGGATACTGGTCATCTCTGGTCTTGTTGTGAGTGATTGTCTTACCTTCCTGTTACAGAGGTATTGAGCTCACTGGCATTGACTGCTGTCTACACTGGGCTGTACTTTACAGGATGGCACAGAATAAGGTGCGGCAGCTTCATTTAAAATCTTGTCATTTTCCCCCACCCTTCCTCCCTCACAATTCTACTCCAATGAAATCTACTCTGCATTATTCCCTAAGGCCCTTTCCTTTTTCTCCTCATTTTGTCCCTCCTGCCGATCATTCCTCTTTGTAATTCCCGATGTTCCCTCGCAGCTTTTCTCTGAATTCAGCGTTCTCCTCGTCTTCCTCGAACTCCCTTTCATGTCCTTGATTTTTCCTGGTGTCCTGCCAGCCCCTATGACCTGCTATGACCTATGACCTATGACCTGATCCCAATCTTTGTTTCTCTATAAAAACTGAAAAAACTGCACGTGCTGTAAATCAGGAACAAAAACTAAGTTGCTGGAAAAGCTCAGCAGGTCTGGCAGCATCTGTGAAGGAAAAAACAGAGTTAACATTTCGGGTCCAGTGACCCTTCCTCAGAACTGTTTCTCTATATCTTTGTCAATTCATATACAAACATCCAGTTTCACTCTCTGCCTTTAAAACCATGATCTACAAAAGTCTCAAAATTCCTCGACCTCGGGTTAATTATCAATTGCTAACCTCCCCATGCAGCTTTATCTTTCTGATACCCTGTTTCTCTCACTCTACCTTTTCCTCAATGCAGTTCCTCTCATTCTCTCCTTTAGCCTTAGGAGTGTTGCCAGCTCTGTTTTTTATGTCTGTTCCTGGAGGTTTTATCGAATGACTTGCCTATGCTTCAGCAATGAGTCAGCCTACACACCCATCCTATGCTAATTTGCAAATTGGCTCAATATTCAATAGGATAGAAAGCAAACAGCCTTTTCACGTGTCTTGTTTTCAATATTTGTATTTACTTTTAACATCTCTGATTTTTATCCGGAATTGCACATAGTCACTATCTGGAGACCCAGGGTTAATCCTGGAGGGTTTGCAACCCTTAGCATTACTCCCTATAACTGGTGTTTTATTGGAACAGAACTGCTCCAGCCATTTATTGTCTGAATCTCTCTCAGCAGAAAATGCTTCCCTTAAACTTCAGTAGCCTTCTATTTATAGTGACCTCACCTTGAACACATTTAACTTCCACTTGCAGTTTGAGTGTCTTGTGTGTCCAATAAAGGACTCACTAATCCCCAAGACTGAGGAACCCCCGCCCCCCCCGCATTGTGTTCTCCTCCTTCCCTTTCCTCTAGGTTCCCACTTGCCCATTCTTCTGAAACTTCTCCCTATCTCTCTCCAGAAACTGATTTTGATCCTGAAATCTACGTAGAGTCTCTACAAAGCATGAAGAGGCCATTCAGCCCATTGAGTATGCACAAACCCTCCAAAGAGCATGCCAACCAGATCCAGAACCCCAACCCATCCCATCCCCCTGTATTTACCGTGGCTAGCCTACACATCTCTGGACACTATGGGCCGTTTACCATGGCCAATCCACCAAACCTGCATACCTTTGGATTGTGGGAGGAAACCAGTGGAAACCTACATAGACACAGAGAGAACCTGCAAACTCCACACAGACAGTCAGCCAAGGCTGGAATCGAATCTGGTTCTCTGGCGCTGTGGGACAACAGCACTAACCACTGAGCCACCTTGCCATCCTTGCAGCTTGCACAGTTTCCTTCCCAGTCGATACCTGACCAGCCAACTCTCTTTCTTAACCAACACAGTAGCTGAAACTGTCAACGGTTACTTCTCTTAGGCTGGTAGGTGTAGGGAATGCTGGATGACTAGAAAGAAAAAATTGAGGCTTTGGTCAAAACAAAGAAGGAGGCATAAGTCAGGTATAGACAGCTGGGATTAAGTGAATGCTTAGAGGAGTGTAAAGGCTGTAGGAGTATACTTAAAAGGGAAGTCAGGATGGCAAAAAAGGGGCAGGGGATAGCTTTAGCAAATAGGGTTAAAGGAAAATCCAAAGAGATTCTACAAAGACGTTTAGGGCAAAAGAGTAACTAGGGAAAGAATATGGCCCCTTAAAGATCAGCATAGAACATAGAACATTACAGCGCAGTACAGGCCCTTCGGCCCTCGATGTTGCGCCGACCTGTGAAACCAATCTGAAGCTCATCTAACCTAAACTATTCCATTATCATCCATATGTTTATCCAATGACCATTTAAATGCCCTTAAAGTGGGCGAGTCTACTATTTTTGCAGGCAGGGCATTCCACGCCCTTACTACTCTCTGAGTAAAGAACCTACCTCTGACATCTGTCCTATATCTATCACCCCTCAACTTAAAGCTATGTCCCCTCGTGCTAGCCATCACCATCCGAGGAAAAAGGCTCCCACTGTCCACCCTATCTAATCCTCTGATCATCTTGTATGTCTCTATCAAGTCACCTCTTAACCTTCTTCTCTCTAACGAAAACAACCTCAAAACCCTCAGCCTTTCCTCATAAGACCTTCCCTCCATACCAGGCAACATCCTGGTAAATCTCCTCTGCACCCTTTCCAATGCTTCCACATCCTTCCTATAATGCGGTGACCAGAACTGTACGCAATACTCCAAGTGCGGCCGCACCAGAGTTTTGTACAGCTGCAACATGACCTCATGGCTCCGAAACTCAATCCCTCTACCAATAAAACCTAACATACCGTACGCCTTCTTAACAACACTATCAACCTGGGTGGCAACTTTCAGTGATCTATTAGCCCAGTACTCTGTATTCCTGTTACTCCTTCCAAAGTGAATCACCTCACACTTTTCTGCATTAAACTCCATTTGCCACCTCTCAGCCCAGCTCTGCAGCTTATCTATGTCCCTCTGTAACCTGCAACATCCTTCCGCACTATCCACAACTCCACCGACTTTGGTGTCATCCGCAAATTTACTAACCCATCCTTCTACGCCCTCATCCAGGTCATTTATAAAAATGACAAACAGCAGTGGCCCCAAAACAGATCCTTGAAGTACACCACTAGTAACTGAACTCCAGGATGAACATTTCCCATCAACCACCACCCTCTGTCTTCTTACAGCTAGCCAATTTCCGATCCAAACCGCTAAATCACCCTCAATCCCATGCCTCCGTATTTTCTGCAATAGCCTACCGTGGGGAACCTTATCAAACGCTTTACTGAAATCCAAATACACCACATCAACCGCTTTACCCTCATCCACCCATTTGGTCACCTTCTCAAAGAACTCAATAAGGTTCGAGAGGCACGACCTACCCTTCACAAAACCGTGTTGACTATCCCTAATCAAATTATTCCTTTCTAGATGATTATAAATCCTATCTCTTATAATCCTTTCCAACACCTTACCCACAACCGAAGTAAGGCTCACTGGTCTATAATTACCAGGGTTGTCTCTACTCCCCTTCTTGAACAAGGGGACAACATTTGCTAGTCTCCAGTCTTCTGGCACTATTCCTGAAGACAATGACGACATAAAGATCAAAGCCAAAGGCTCTGCAATCTCCTCTCTAGCTTCCCAGAGAATCCTAGGATAAATCCCATCCGGCCCAGGGGACTTATCTATTTTCACACCTTCCAGAATTGCTAACACCTCCTCCTTATGAACCTAAATCCCGTCTATTCTAATAGACTGTATCTCAGTATTCTCCTAGACTACATTGTCTTTTTCCTGTGTGAATACTGACGAAAAATATTCATTTAGCACCTCTCCTATCTCTTCGGACTCCACGCACAACTTCCCACTACTGTCCTTGACCGGCCCCAATCTTACTCTAGTCATTCTTTTATTCCTGACATACCTATAGAAAGCTTTAGGGTTTTCCTTGATCCTACCTGCTAAAGACTTCTCATGTCCCCTCCTGGCTCTTCTTAGCTCTCTCTTTAGGTCCTTCCTGGCTAACTTGTAACTCTCAAGCGCCCTCACCGAGTCTTCACGCCTCATCTCTACATAAGCCTCCTTCTTCCTCTTGACAACAGATTCAACTTCTTTAGTAAACCACGGTTCCCTCGCTCGACCACTTCCTCCCTGCCATCTATGTGTAGAACTGCAGGAGCTGGGTGAGATACTAAACGAATATTTTGCACTAGTACTTACTGTGGAGAAGGACATGGAAGCTAAGGGAAATAAATAACGATGTTGTGTAAAGTGTCCATATTACAGGAGAGGAGGTGGTGGACATCTTAAAATGCATAAAGGTGGATAGAACCTTGGGATCTGCTCAGAGGTACTCCAGAATTTTGTGAGAAGCTGGGGAAGTGATTGCTGGGCCCCTTGCTGAGATATTTGTATCATCGATAACCACAGAGGGGGGTGCTGAAAGGCTGGAGGTTGGCAAATGTGGTGCCATTATTTAAAAAAGGTGGTAAGGAAAAGCCACGGAACTATACACCAGTAAGACTGACATCAGTGGTGGGTAAGTTATTGGAGGTGATTTTGAGGGACAGGATTTACATGTACTTGGAAAGGCAAGGGCTGATTAGGGATAGTCAGCATGGCTTTGTGCGTGGGAAATCATATCTCACTAACTGAATTGAGATTGTTGAAGGGGTGACAAAGAAGAGTGATGAAAGCAGAGTGGTGGATGTTGTCCATATGGACTTCAGCAAGGTGTTTGACAAGATTCTGCATGGTAGACTAGTTAGCAAGGTTAGATCACATGGAATCCGGGGGAGTTAGCCATTTGGAAACAAAATTAGCTTGAAGATAGGAGACAGAGGGTGGTGGTGGAGCATTGTTTTTTAGACTGGAGGGCCTGTGACTAGCAGTGTGCCACAAGGATTGGTGATGGGTCCAGTCCTTTTTGTCATTTATATAAATGATTTGGATGCGAGCACAAGAGGCATGCTTAGTAAGTTTGCAGATGAAACAAAATTGGAAGTGTAGTGGACAGTTAAGTAGGTTAACTCAGAGTACGAGACCTTGATCAGATCGGCCAATGGGCCAACAGATGGCAGATGGAATTTAATTTAGATAAAGTGAGGCGTTGCATTTGGTAGGGCAAACCAGGGCAAAACATATACAGATATCAGTAGGGACCTGGGGAGTTTGCTGAACAAAGAGACCTAGGGGTGCAGGTGCACAATCACAGGTGTGGAATCACAGGTAGACAGAGTGGTGAAGAAGGTGTTTGGCTGCTTGTCTTCATTGGTCAATGCATTGAGTATAGGAGTTGGGATGTCCTGTTGCAGCAGTACACAGCAGTGGTGAGGCCATTTTTGGAATACTGCGTTCAATTCTGGTCTCCCTGCTATGTGAAGGGTTCAGAAAAGATTTATAAGGATGTTGCTGGGATTGAAGGGTTTGAACTATAGGGAAAGGCTGAATAGGCTGGAGCTATTTTCCCTGGAGTGTCGGAGGCTGAGGGATGACCTTATAGAGGTTTATAAAATCATGAGGAGCATAGATAGGGTGAATAGCCAAGGTCTTTTTCCCAGGGTTGAGGAGTCCAAAACTAGAAGGGCATAGGTTTAAAGTGAGAGGGGAAATATTTAAAAGGGACCTGAGGGGTAACATTTTTACGCAGAGGGTGGTGTGTGTGTGGAACAAGTTGCCAGAGGAAATGGGGGGGAAGCAGGTATAATTATAACATTTAAAAGGCATCTGGATGGGTACATGAATAGGAAGGGTCTAGACGGATATGGGCCAAATGCTGGCAAATGGGACTAGATCAGTTTAGGATACCTGGATGCCATGGATGAGTTGGAGCAAAGTGTCTGTTTCCATGCTGTGTAAATATATGACTCCATGAGCATTCTATCTTCATTCAAAAGCTAAGACCAATCCCTTTCTGAAAAATAAAATGACATTCTAACCTGCAAAAATCACTGTCCCATTTCTCAACTTCCACGTTATGGAGTCACAGGGTTGTACAGCACGGAAGAGGCCCTTCCATCCATCAAGTCTGTGCTGCTCTACCTACACTAACTCCACTTGGCCCATAGCCTTGAATGTTATGACATTTCAATGCTCATCCAATCACATTTTTAAAGATTGAGATTCCCCACCTCAAATACCCACCCACGCACAGCATTCCAGGCCCCCACCACCATTTGGGTAAAAAAATGTTTGCCTCAAATCCCCTCTGAACATCCTACCTTTCACTTTAGAATTATGCCCTCTTGTTATTGACTCTTTAACTAAGAGGAACATTTACTTTCTAGCTACCCTGTCTATGCCCCTCAATCTTTTTCACTTCCGTCAGGTTCCCCCCTCAACCTTCTCCGCTCCAAGGAAAATAACCTGAGTTTATTCAGCCTCTCTCCTTCTGAGTAAAGACAGATGTGAAGTTTCATTTATCACTCGACTTCTAGTTCCACACAGATTGTCCCCTTGGTTCCCAATGACCCCAACACTTTCCCTGGTCATTCTCTTCTCCTGGATATACTACTGGAATATATTGGAATTCTCCCTAATTTTACTCACCAGTGTTTTCTCGTTCCTCCTCTTTGCTATTGTGATCGCTTCTTGAGTTCCATCATTCCCCCAACCCCTGACACACTTTTTATGCTACAACAGGCCTCTGTTGATTTGCTCCCTTTGTATTTGTTAAAAGTCTTTATTTTCTTCTTATCCAGTCCTGAGCATTTCTAAACATCCAGGTTTCTCTGGGCTTGTTGCTTCTACATTTCACACTAAAGGGAACATGTTGGACCTGTCCTCTCACAGTTTCCTTTTTGAACGCCCTCCATTGTTCTGCCGTCAACTTTCCCATAAGTAGCTGTTCCAAGTCTACTTTGGACAGATTCTATCTTATTACAGAATCATAGATTTTGTTTTTCCAATTCAGAAGGAGGCCAGTTGGCCCATTGTGTCTGAACCAGCTCCAGAAAGAGCTACCGAGCTAGTCTCATTCTCTATCCCTATCTCCTTAGCCCTTCAAATTCGTCACCTTACAATACATATCCAGCTCCTTTTGAAACCTCCTGAAGAATCTGCCTCCACCACCCTCCCAGGCAGCACATTGCAAATCCTAACAATTCTCTGAGTAAAGAAGTTTCCTCTCATCTCACTTCCAACTCTTTTACTGACAATCTTGAAATTGTGACCCCCTAGTTATTGACATAACAACTAGTGGAAACAGAATATCCTTCTTTACCCTGTCAAAAACTTTTCATAATTTTGATTGCCTGTTAATCTGCTCTGCCCCAAGGAAAATAAGTCCAGTTTCTTTTATTTTAGTCAAATCTGCCTTTCCGCAAAATCTTTTGTTTTACAAACCATCTTTCTCCTTTTACGCAAGAAACTCAAATTGTGGCGAGTTGTGGTCAGTATCACAGCAGTTGGTTTGGACTCAGGCCGAGCATTCCTGTCTCTAAGTTTGGAAGCTGTGCATCCAATTCCCATTTTGTAGAGACTTCACTTGTAGTCTCTCCAGTGCAATACCGAGAGAACGCTGTACTGTTGCTCACATGAGGCTGTTAATCCATGGCCCCATCTGCCCCCGTAGATAGATTTCATGTGTTTGTTTGAAGAGCAAAGGAATCCTCCCACATGTCCTGGCCATATTTGTCCCCTAATTAATACCATTAAAATAACTGATCTCCTTGCTATTTGTGGAATCTTGCTGTATGCAAACGTTGTTGCTTCTTTTCCCCACATTCTAATGATCCAAATGTCAAAAGCACTTCATGGATAACACAGTGTGGAGCTGGATGAACACAGCAGGCCAGGCAGCATCAGAGGAGCAGGAAGGTTGACGTTTCGGGTCGGGACCCTTCTTCAGAAAAATAAAGAAGGGTCCTGACCTGAAGCGTCAGCTTTCCTGCTCCTTTGATGCTGCCTGGCCTGCTGTGTTCCTCCAGCTCCACACTGTTATCTCTGACTCCAGCATCTGCAGTTCTTACCATCTCTGTCAAAAGCACTTCTTTGGCTGTAAAGTACATTGAGAGGTCCTGACAATTTCAGGGTAACTGTAAGTTACTCCGTCTTTCCTCTCAAAGATCTCTCACTGTACTCATGTGATAACGTGTGACAATAAAGCTAATTCTTAATTCTTATTTTTCTTATTCTTATTCAACACTTATTCTTGTCTCAGCTTCAAGCCCACATTTCCTGTAACATCTAACTCTTCTCACAATGGGGAGAATAGGTCACAGTCAGTGTCACTGTGATGGTTTATCCCTCGTCATTTTTTTTTCACCATCTCCAGGGTAGTCACAATGGCTGCGTTATATCAGCTGGCCCATGTGCTTTAGCCCATTGTGCAGACTGTTGTGAGTGACATTGTTCCTCATGTTCAAATTTGGAACACCGCTGGCAAAATTTTCTCTTTCTTCCCTGTTCCGTTAATACTACAGTTTCTTGTCGCCCTTCTCTTGCTCATCCTTATACTTTCCCTTTTTTTTCCATCAGCTGCTGGTATGAGATCACTTTCTACACACATATACTGTTGAAGCCCAGAGACTACCTCACTATCATCTTCCTCCATCTTTCACAGCTTCTGGTTGGTTACTAACCAGGCTTGAAAGAGTGAGAATCTCATCCAGCTATCAGACAATCAATCAGAGGGCAGGGGGCGAACTCTTTGCTGATTGGAGACATACCTGACACATAGGAAGATGAACACAGCAGGCCAAGCAGCATCATAGGAGCAGAGAGGCTGACCTGGACCATCTCTAACACCTCTCTCCCCTTCCTGGACCTCTCTGTCTCCATATCGGGCAACCACCTCGAAACCGATATTCATTTCAAGCCCACCGACTCCCACAGCTACCTAGAATACTCCTCCTCCCACCCACCTTCCTGCAAAAATGCTATCCCCTATTCCCAATTCCTTCGCCTCCGCCGCATCTGCTCCCAGGATGAGGCATTCCACTCCCGTACATCTCAGTTGTCCTCGTTTTTCAAGGACCGTAACTTCCCCTCCTCGGTGGTCGAGAACGCCCTCAACCGTGTCTCCCACATCTCCCGCACCTCATCCCTCACACCCCGTCCACGCAATAAAAACCAAAAAAGAATCCCCCTCGTCCTCACGTACCACCCCACCAACCTCCGGATCCAACGCATCATCCTCCGACACTTCCGCCATCTGCAATCCGACCCCACCACCAAAGACATCTTTCCCTCCCCACCTTTATCTGCTTTCCGGAGGGACAACTCTCTCCGTGACTCCCTCGTCCGCTCCACACTCCCCTCCAGCTCCACCACACCCGGCACTTTTCCCTGCAACCGCAGGAAGTGCTACACCTGCCCCCATACCTCCTCCCTCACCCCCATCCCAGGCCCCAAGAAGACTTTCCACATCAAGCAGATGTTCACCTGCACATCTGCCAATGTGGTATACTGCATCCGCTGTACCCGGTGTGGCTTCCTCTACATCGGGGAAACCAAGCGGAGGCTCGGGGACCGCTTTGCAGAACACCTACGCTCGGTTCGCAACAAACAACTGCACCTCCCAGTCGCGAACCATTTCAACTCCCCCTCCCATTCCTCAGACGACATGTCCATCCTGGGCCTCCTGCAGTGCCACAACGATGCCACCCGAAGGTTGCAGGAACAGCAGCTCATATTCCGCTTGGGAACCCTGCAGCCCAATGGTATCAATGTGGATTTCACAAGTTTTAAAATCTCCCCTCCCCCCACCGCATCCCAAAACCAGTCCAGCTCGTCCCTGCCTCCCTAACCTGTTCTTCCTCCCACCTATCCCCTCCTCCCACCTCAAGCCGCACCTCCATCTCCTACCGACCAACCTCATCCCGCCCCCTTGACCTGTCCGTCCTCCCTGGACTGACCTATCCCCTTCCTAACTCCCTACCTACACTCACCTTTCCTGGCCCCATCCCCGCCTCTTCGACCTGTTTGTTTCTTCTCCACCTATCCTCTCCTCCATCCCTCTTCTATCCGCCTCCCACTCTCTCCCTATTTATTTCAAAACCCCCTTCCCCTCCCCCTTTTCTGATGAAGGGTCTAGGCCCGAAACGTCAGCCTCTCTGCTCCTATGATGCTGCTTGGCCTGCTGTGTTCATCCAGCCTTGCACCTTGTTGTCTCGGATTCTCCAGCATCTGCAGTTCCTACTATCTCACATAGGAAGATGGTTGTGATTGTTGGAGGTCAGTCATCTCAGATCCAGGACATTTCTGCAAGAGTTCCTCAGGGTAGTGTCCGAGGCCCAAACATCTTCAGCTGCTTCTTTAATGACCTTCCTCTATCATTTAAGGTTAGGAGTGGGAATGTTCACTGATGATTGCACATAGTTCAGCACCATTTGCGACTCTTCAGATACTGACACAGTCCATGTTCAAATGCAATAAGACATAGACAATATCCAGGCTTAGATTAAAAAAAATGGTCAATAACATTCGTGCCACACAAATGCCAGGCAATGAGAACCCCCAATAGGAAACAATCTAAACCATTACCCCTTGACATGCTGTTACTATCACTGAACTTCCCGCTATCAATGTCCTGAGTATTATCATTGACCAGAAACTCAACTGGACTCACCATATAAATATAGTGGCTACAAGAGCAGGCCAGGGGCTAGCATATAATGGTGAGTATTTGCTGCGTTACCACTCTCAGCAATCTAGGATGCATCCTATCTGGGTCTGGTGACTTCTATCTTGGGTGCTGCCAGACTTTTTAGCACCACTTCTTTATCTATCACTTTCAACTGGGCCATTATAACCATCTTCTAATTTGGTAAAGACAGAGGCAAAATATTGATTTAGTATCTCTGCCAAATTCTTTGCTTCAGTGAGCAGCTTACCTTGCTGGTTCCTTATGGACCCCACTCTATCCTTCACTAATCTTTTACTATTAATATGTTTGAAGAATATTTGTTTTAGTGCAGTCTGCCATCCTTTCCTAATGCTTCTATTTACCCTTCCTTATGCCCGCCTTAGCGTCTCTCCTACATTTGAGATACTCTTCCTGATTTCTGTTGCTATTATTATTCTAGTATGCATCATATGCCTTCCTTTTCTTCCTTATTTTCTCATAAATATCCTTATTGTTCAGGTTACTTGAGTTTTAGATACCTCATCGTTATTTCCAATGGGTATGTACCTAGCTGGTACCCTATTTATCTCGTTTTTTTCAAACTCTCTCTTTTTTTATCCATTGTTTTATCCAACAAAATCTGTTTTCAATCAACGAGCTCCAGTTCAACTTTTAGACCCCTAAAATTTGCCCTTTTCCAATTTGGGGTCTCATTCCTTGACTTTTTTTTATCCTTTTCCAACTTAATATTGAACCTTATTGTGTTATGATCGCTATTTCTCAAATGCTCCCTGACTCTGACATTCTCCACTTGGCCTGCCTCATTTCCTAAGACCAGATCCAGCACATTTCCTTCCCTTGTAGGACTGGGAATGTATTATTCCAGAAAGTTCTACTGCACGCATTGCAGGAATTTGTCCCCTTCCATGTCCCACACTCGACCTTTTTCCCAGTTTGTCCAAAGGGTAATTGGAATCACCAACTATCACAACCCTACATGTCCTGCAGATCTCCATAATCTGCTGACAAATGCTCTCTTCTACTTGCTCTCCACTATTCAAAGGTCCAAAATAAATACCCAAAGTTATAGCTCCCCTCCTGTTTCTCACCTCCAACCGTATAGATTTTATTCAAGAATCAGATCTCATTCAAGGGCTATGATACTCTCTTTAACCAAGACTGTTACACCTCCCTCCCTTTTACACATCCTGTTTCTACAACAAGTCTTATAACCCAGGATGTTAAGTATCCAGTCCTTATCTCTTTCTTGTCTATTAGAAGACGATAATTTATTTGGTCACTGTCAGCTCTTCTCTCAATTGAGTCTTCTCTCAATTCCTTTACCCTGGTCCCCATCTTCTCTCCTTTGCCCTTTCTGGTACTTCCAAAAGTAGGCTCATAATCAACCCAACCCCATGCCTTACAAGTTTAAATCCACCCCCCATTACACTATTTATTCTCTCAGCCAGGAAAGTAGTTCATCTTCTGCTCAGGTGAAGCCCATCTCTTCTGAATAGCTTTCTCATTTCCCAAAAGTGATCTCAATGTGCTAAAAACCTAAACCCCTCCCTTCTACACCACACCTCACGTCACACATTTACCTCTGCGATCTGCTTTTACCTAAATGGCGACATTTGTGGCACAGCGATATTTCTGAGATTATTACCCTTGAGGTCCTGCCCTTCAACCTACTCCCTAACTCCTGAAACTGATTCTGCAAGATCTCCAAGCTATCCATCCCTATGTCATTGGTTCCCACATGAACAATGACCCCCGCTGGTTGTACAGTCTCTTCTTCCAGAAATTAGTCGAGCTGTTCCATTATGTCCTGAACCCTTATACTTGGAAGGTAACAGATCTCAAGGATTCACAATGTCGGCTGCAAACTAGACTCAAGCTATTGAGTCACCCACAACTATTACCTTTCTAATCTGCCTACCAGCCTCTCTCTCTTTTCCCAGAATAGCTTCAGCTACCATGGTACTGGGGTTTTCCCTCCAGTCATCCACCACCCTCTGCCCCCGACTCAGTCTCATTCCTGCATAAGTGTTGATTCAGACCACAATTCAAACCCGAACCATGAGGAATTGCTTAATTCTGTTTGACAGTAACCAAATGGCAGACAGAGAGACAGAGATTTTTACCCTCACTGAAATTTACTGGATGTGTCACACGCGTTTCAAAGAAGCAGCCAGATTTTCACTGTGTGGGCTTCATTGTAACCAGCCAAGCCAGATGATCTGCCTGGAGATGAAACCCAAAATATATCTTGTAATGATTGTGATATTATATGCATATACCTTCAAAGCAACATATCCAAAAACTGCTATCAATCAATACCTCAGCAGGATGTAATTATTTTTGTCCCATGGTTTGTTAGTTAATAGCAGCAGGGTGGAGGTTAGATGTATTATACTTAGCCTCTTAATGAGCATGACAAATATTTAGTCTTATCTTCAAATGAAAAATACCAACTCGTGTTTGATTCCTATGTTACATGGAAGAAGAATGTAACATTAATGATATCATTTATGTGGAAAACTTGGAGTTGCAACAATTGGAGCACTGAATAAATTTCAGCTGAATGTTATTTATCTTTCCACTGTTCCCAGAGGTTATGGGTTTGAGCCAACTCCAGAAACTTGAGCATTTGAACAAGATTGATACCTCAGTGCACTGCTAGAAAGTCTGCACTATTGAAAGTGCTACTTTTCCAATGAAATGTTAACACAGGGCTTTGTCTGCTTTCTCAGGCAAGTGGAAAAAAAAAAATCACAAGCCACTAATCAAAGAAGGGCTTCTGGAAAAGGAAGAGAGTAACTAAAGTAAATGTTAGTCCCTTAGAAAATGAGACTGGGGAATTAATAATGGGAAAGAAGGAACTGACAGAGATTTGGAAGGAGTATTTAATATCTGTCTTCATTGTAGAATATTCAAAAATAATCCTCTCCTTCTGCTTCAGTTATGTTGTTTGAAGTCCAGTTGGATTTCCAGTTCACTTTTGCATGGTTACATCATTAACTCCACAATACCAAATGGCTTCTACAGCATCTTGTTAAAGTCACATGCCTCTGCCCATTGCTTTAATCTAGTCAAGAATCCTGATATGGATTCCCATGGTTCTCAAATTGCTGAGTAAAACCCATAGTGTCTCAGAACGAGGAGAGGCTTGGGGTCATAATATTCCATTAGCATCACAGCCTAACATCTGTATTCTACTAACATTTATACAAGTGTAGTTAGCAATGTGATATTGACCAGATATCTGCTTTTGTGATGTAGACTGAGGGATAGCCAGGACGCCAGGACAGTTTCCCCAGCTCCTCCCTGAAGTTGTACCATGAGATAATTTGCGTCACTTGAACAAGTAGATGGGACCTTAATTCAGCATCTCATCGAAATGATGCTTCCCGAGAATAGTAAAACATCAAGGATCAACAGTTTGTCTGGAAAGAGTAATTGGATCCAGTTGCTATAAAGCAGTTCATTGATTCCTGCATTGTGTAGTTGAATAATATGACTGCCACAGGGAAGCTGCAGAGCTTCCAAGGTAAACACAACTAGTTTCAGTGAATTGACATGGTTCACTGTCTCAGGCTCAGATCATGCACAGCATTTGCATTGTCAGGTTCTGTCAATGAATAACACTCAGTATTGATTTCCTGGAGTTGAAAGTTAAACATACAGCATTCCCACTCCCAGATTCAGAGCTCACACAGAAGGCCATGTTCACACTAAACTTAATATCACTCACATTCCTGAGTTGAGATAACATGCTGTAGGCCTGAAAATGCCTCCAAGCTATGACCAGCTCCCTATTCAAAACAGCCTCCTGACATTGTTCCCCATGATGTTCCCCAATACTCCAATACCCTTTCCCCTCAAATTTCTGCCAACTCAAAGATTTACAAGGATTTTGCTGAGGATGGAGGGTTTGAGCTATAGGGAGAGGCTGAATAGGCTGGGTCTATTTTCCTTGGTGCGTCGGAGGCTGAGGGGGTGACCTTATAGAAGTTTATAAAATCATGAGGGTCATGGCAAGAGCAAAGTGATAAACAAGCAACTACATGTCCCCTGGAGACTGTGCAATCAGAGTGCAGCGACTTGTGACCAAGATGCATTGGTCCTGAATTGAATGTGTGCCCTTGTGACAAAATCATTAAGTATACCCTGGTACACGGCCAAGATGTATACAGCAAACAGCGCTGGAGTGCACAGCCTTGCCTGCCGACTGGAAAATCAGCTGGTGACCTCTCACTTTGCAACACACTGGCCATCATGAAACAAGTGAACACTTTTCAGGGCAGACATACTGTTCAGAGTCTTCCACAGAGGCTTCCGGTTTAGTGTCAAAAACCTTGTTCAGGTCAACAAACACGCTATAGAGTTCCTTATTCTGCTTGCAGGACTCCTCCTGAGTGTGATCTTCTGCAAAGGTTTTACAATTGCTTGGCCCGCACAGAGACTGCTCTCCAACTCTGGAAACTCAGATAATAAGCTGTGAAAATGGAACTGGACATAAACGTGACCAATTGCTGCACAACGAGGTAAAAGCAGGGGAGTGTGAATAATTAAATAACTCACTTAAAGAGATGTTACAGACACAATGGATTTGAATAACCCCCTTCTATGTTGAGTTAATTCTATGAAACAATGTACCCTGAAACATCATATGGTAGACCTAATGGGCTACTGTGGCACGTTCACCCTCCTCCATCCATGGGCTAGAGAGAGGAACGCCAGCCTGAGAAACAGGAACAGGAAATCCTGTCCCAGGGAGCTGCTGCTCTGGGGCCCTCTGGACTCACTGTTATTTGGTGACAGTAGGTGTTAGCATCTAAGGCCATGGGAAAGAGGGCTCGCCTCCCCTAACCACTACCATCCCCGTACCACAACCTGCCGAAGTAGGGGCATCACACAGGCCTATCGCATGATGCTGCTGCCAGCAACATCCAGGATCAAGAAACTGCTGACTTCCAAGAGGTGGCACCACATGAGCTGCTGAGGCTATTTCCCTTGTTGAACAGGCATGTCCTGAAATACTCACACACACACACACACACACACACACACACACTCTCACACAGTCACACACGTGCACACACACATTCACACACTCACACAGTCACACATTCACACACACGTGCACTCGCGCGCGCACACAGAGAGACGCACTCGCGCGCACACACACGCACTCACGCACACACACACACACACACAGAGATGCACTCACACGCACTCACGCACACACAGAGAGACGCACTCACGCACACATATTCACGTACACTCAAACACCCACACCCAAACACACATATACATACATACACACACACACTTACACAGACAAACACCCACTCACATACCCACTCTCAAACACACTCAAACACACACAAAGTCACATACACACACTGAGAGAGACACACTCATACATATACACACACACACTCACTTACACACACACTCACACATACATATTTACATACACACTCACATACAGACACCTACACACACACACATACACAGACTCACACCTAGACACACTCACACTGACACACGCATTCACACATTTACATACACATGCACTCACACACACAGACACACTCACATACACACAGAGAGACACACTCTCACAGTCTCACACACACACGTACACTCTCAAACACCCACACACACACACACACACACAAACACACATATACATACATACACATGCACAATCACACAAACACACTTACACAGACAAACACCCACTCACATACACACACACACACACACACATACCCACTCTCAAACACACTCACACACAGTCACATACACACACTCATACATATACACACACACATGCACACTCACACTCACATACATATTTACATACACACTCACATACAGACACATACACAGACTCACACCTAGACACACTCTCATACAGACAGACACACACACACTCACATACAAACATTAGATACTTTTCACTGTACTCGTTTTGCACTTGAGTACACATGACAATAAAAAAATCAAATCAAATCAAACACGATGAAGTAGTTTGAGAGTGGGACTCTATTATGAACAGCGCTTCCAGTATGGGACAGTTTATAAAAAGAATTTTAGACAAAGTGTTCTATTATATAGATAGTTCTTACAAATTAGTTCAAAGCTACAATCCCAGATTAACTTCTATTCTTTGTGGGGTTTTTTAATTTACTCACGGAATGTGGGTGTCACTGGCTGGGCCCAGCCTTTATTGCCCGTCCCTAGTTGCCCCTAAGGAGGTGGTGGTGAGCTGCCTTTTCAAACTGCTCAGTCCATGTGCTGTAGTGGACCCACAATGCCCTTAGGGAGGGATTTTCAGGATTTTCACCCAGTGACACTGAAGCAACGGCGATATATTTCCAAGTCAGGATGGTGAGTGGCTCGGAGGGGAACTTTCAGGGGATGGTGTTCCCATGTATCTGCTGTCCTTGTCCTTCTAGATGGAAGTGGTTGTGGATTTGGGAGGTGCTCACTGGCTCATCCTCCCTCCCCAGGACATGTTACAATTAGGTCAAATTTTACCCTGAGAGTTGCAGTCTTTTGCGTGATGGGAGAGTGAGAGTGGGATTTTAGCATCAAAGGGGATTTGAGCAGCTGGAAACTTCCGGCCACACGACCCTGCAGCCGGATGGCTACGAAAGGGGATTATCCCAAGGGAAGGCCATGCTTCGTGCCAGAGGTTGGTCTACCTCCTGAATCGGCACACCCCAGGCAGGAACCGAGGTGGGGTGCTCCCGACACAGCCGTCACATACCCAGATTGGGTCCTCAAATGACGTGACAAAGGGGTCTCGTGCAGGGAGAGATGCAGTGATAGAGAAACATCAGTGACCATGCAGGGAAAGCTCCTGGCAAGTTTACATTTTGAGCTGTATGTTCAGGATGCTGGTGAGGTCTGTGGCCTGAGAGGTGAAAGGTCAGAGACTGAGAAGGCACAGTGGTGATAGTGAGAACCAGGAGAGACAAGCATCGTGAACTGCATTGTGCAAGAGGGAGATCACACCACAGCCAACTTGATATAGACATATAAAAGTGGAAGTACAGGCCAGAGCATCTACAGATTAAATAATGAGGAAGTGACCACACAATTGTCTCTGAACCAGAAGCAGAAGTCCACATGATTGTGATGGTTTGAAAGCTTCCACAGTGTTTAAGGATAAATGATTAAAAGGATAAAAGAAAGACAGCTGAATACATTTGGAGAGAGTTTGGAGTTGATTCTAAAGCCCTGAACTCAGACCAACCAGCTTTGTCCTTGAAGTTGGAACTTGAAAGGCTGAAGTGAGGTTAGATTCATAGAGTCAGAGAGATCTACAGCCCTTTGGCCCATTGAGACTGTTGGCCAAAAGCAAGCTAATGTCATGGCTCAGTGGTTAGCACTTCTGCCTCACAGCACCAGGGGGCCCGGGTTCAATTCCAGCCTCGGGTGACTGTCTGTGTGGAGTTTGCACGTTCTCCCAGTGTCTGCGTGGGTTTCCTCCTAGAGTCAAAAGATGTGCAGGCTAGGTGGACTGGCCATGCTAAATTATCTGCAGTGTTCAGGGATGTGTCGATTAGGTGGGTTATAGGGAGATGGGTCTGGGTGGGATGCTCTGAGGGTCACTTTGGGCTGAAGGGATTCTATGATGATTCCAATCGCTTAGCCTTAATTGTTGCTTGTGTTTTGTGGCCAAACGGTAGATGTAGATATGGGCCTGGACTGTGCCATTATTAGAGAAGTAATCTTAAAACCCTTCCTGACTCTTTTACCCATATATTAATGGGAATAAAGATCAATGAATAAAAAAGGCTATTTCAGAAAGACGATTCAGAAGGAACCCTCTGTAAACTGAACAAATCCATCTGTGGTCTGCATGATATGTGGAGGGTGTGATTTTTTTTACTGAGCTCTGTTTTGCCGAAAGCAGGCTGGGTGGAAGTAAAAGCTGATCTCACAATGATCCATTAACATATCATAAAGGAAAGCTTTCTCGGATTTCTTGATGCATGTTGATGATTTCAAATGGATAATGAAACAAAAATGAGGAATTGTGTTTAAGAAAATTGAATGAATTTAAAATTAGATGATAGGTCTGTGTGACTTTTAAATAAATAGGCTTGGAAATTAACAAAAAATAATCTAATGTGACCTTTAGACTAATGGTGCTGTTTATAGAATATCACCCCCACCTGTTTGTGACCCTAACTTTGAGTTTCATTCCCAGGGAAAGGTGTAGAGAGCTGTGAAATCTCCCAGCTCTCTGCTCATGCCTCCATAAATAATGTCCCAAATGACAGAAACTTCATTACAAGATGGGATGCAGACAGGGCTACCACCCCTGATTTCTGATGAAGGGTCTAGGCCGAAACGTCAGCCTTTCTGCTCCTATGATGCTGCTTGGCCTGCTGTGTTCATCCAGCTTTGCACCTTGTTGTCTCTACCACCCCTGTGAGCAGGTCAGGAGCAGCCATAGGGGCTACCAGGTACTGAGGGCTGTAGAGGGGTGGTTGCTGTTTCAAATCCTCCTGCAGTTCTCTGGGACATTGTTCCAGCGGCACTATTAAACATTAGTCCTGGTGCCTACCCCACCCCCCCAAGTCCTTACCTTCATGATCCAAACACTCCCTATGCCTGTGCCCAGATGTGGCTAGACAAGACAATCCATGCACCCCCCCCCCCCCCCAACTACCCACTCCCAATGGCCTTTTATAGCCCCAAGGCCAACTTGGTGCTAACCTATGCCACCTGCCAACACCCCATGGCCTCTTATAGCCCTTAAACCAGGTTAGTTCCAGCTCATGCCAACACATGATCCTCCCACCCCTCTTTACCCTTACATGCTCCACCCCACTAACAGAGTTTGAACAGCCCCTGTTTCTCTGGGCATAGTTATGGGCTTTGGATGCTCCTTTGAAGAAAAAGAGGTCATCGCTGCTTTCAATAAAAATCCTTCATATCTCTCATCTAACCCATGTCTTTCTTCTACAATCGCACCAGTGTGTACCTCTGGTCTCTTGGTTGTAATTAAAGTTTCTTTTGCATTTTTTTGCCTTCTGCATTTCCTTTTTGGCCCCATTCTTACAAACTCCGATACATCCTGTGGGTTTCCCTCTCAAATTCCAGCATTTTGAACATCTTGTCACAATGGAACACCCCAGCTATCGATTTTCACCTCCGCCCTCAGCACTGATCTGTCTCATCTGAGGAAACGGTGGGGAATCCCCAGTTTAATATTTCTTACCTTGGTTATTTGTCTTCTTTTCACTCTCCCATTTTCTATCCTTTCAAAGTTATGAGGGTGACAGAGAAAAGATTTAGTTTACAGATTAATTCAGAATCCTCAGCCATTATTGCTGCCTGTCTAGCAGTTGCAACCCTAGGGTTCTTAACATCAGTTCTTATTAAATTCTTATTACAGAATATAGTGAGTTATTAAATTCCTCTTAGAGAATACTCTCAAAGGGCTTCACATTTCAGCTTCTAATACTCATATGCACCTGTCAAAATTACACTGCTCAATCCTTTCAAGTTCAAAATTAGTTTGCCCCAACTCTTTCAAAGAACAAAGAAAATTACAGCACAGGAACAGGCCCTTTGGCCCTCCAAACCTGCGCCGATCCAGATCCTCTATCTAAATCTGTCGCCTATTTTCCAAGGATCTGTATCCCTCTGCTCCCTGCCCATTCATGTATCTGTCTAGATACATCTTAAATGATGCTATCGTGCCCGCCTCTACCACCTCCGCTGGCAACGTGTTCCAGGCACCCACCACACTCTGCGTAAAGAACTTTCCACGCATATCTCCCTTAAACTTTTCCCCTCTCACCTTGAAATCGTGAGCCCTAGTAATTGAGTCCCCCACTCTGGGAAAAAGCTTCTTGCTATCCACCCTGTCTATACCTCTCATGATTTGTCGACCGCAATCAGGTCCCCCCTCAACCTCCGTCTTTCTAATGTAAATAATCCTAATCTACTCAACCTCTCTTCATAGCTAGCGCCCTCCAAACCAGGCAACATCCTGGTGAACCTCCTCTGCACCCTCTCCAAAGCATCCACATCCTTTTGGTAATGTGGCGATCAGAACTGTACGCAGTATTCCAAATGTGGTCGAACCAAAGTCCTATACAACTGTAACATGACCTGCCAACTCTTGTACTCAATACCCTGTCCGATGAATGAAAGCATGCCGTATGCCTTCTTGACCACTCTATCAACCTGCGTTGCCACCTTCAGGGTACAATGGACCTGAACACCCAGATCTCTCTGTGCGTCAATTTTCCCCAGGGCTTTTCCATTTACCGTATTGTTCGCTCTTGAACTGGATCTTCCAAAATGCATCACCTCGCATTTGCCTGGATTGAACTCCATCTGCCATTTCTCCGCCCAACTCTCCAATCTATCTATATTCTGCTGCATTCTCTGACAGTCCCCTTCACTATCTGCTACTCCACCAATCTTAGTGTCATCTGCAAACTTGCTAATCAGACCATCTATGCCTTCCTCCAGATCATTTATGTATATCACAAACAACAGTGGTCCCAACACAGATCCCTGTGGAACACCACTGGTCACAGTTCTCCATTTTGAGAAACTCCCTTCCACTACAACTCTGTCTCCTGTTGCCCAGCCAGTTCTCTATCCATCTAGCTCGTACACCCTAGAGCCCATGCAACTTCACTTTCTCCATCAGCCTACCATGGGGAACCTTATCAAACGCCTTACTGAAGTCCATGTATATGACACCTACAGCCCTTCCCTCATCTATCAACTTTGTCACTTCCTCAAAAAATTCTATCAAGTTGGTAAGATATGACCTTCCCTGCACAAAACCATGCTGCCTATCACTAATAAGCCCATTTTCTTCCAAATGTAAATAGATCCTATCCCTCAGTATCTTCTCCAGCAGCTTCCCCACCACTGACGTCAGGCTCACCGGTCTATAATTTCCTGGATTATCCTTGCTACCCTTCTTAGACAAAGGGACAACATTAGCAATTCTCCAGTCTTCCGGGACCTCACCCGTGCTCAATGATGCTGCAAAGATATCTGTAAAGGCCCCAGCTATTTCCTGTCTCGCGTCCCTCAGTAACCTGGGATAGATCCCATCCGGACCTGGGGACTTGTCCACCCTAATGCCTTTTAGAATACCCAACACATCCCCCCTCCTTATGCTGACTTGACCTGGAGTAATCAAACATCTATCCCTAACCTCAACATCCGTCATGTCCCTCTCCTCAGTGAATACCGACGCAAAGTACTCATTAAGAATCTCACTCATTTTCTCTGACTCCTCGCATAACTTCCCTCCTTTGTCCTTGAGTGGGCCAACCCTTTCTCTAGTTACCCTCTTGCTCCTTATGTATGAATAAAATGCTTTGGGATTTTCTTTAACCCTGTTTGCTAAAGATACTTCATGACCCCTTTTAGCCCTCTTAATTCCTTGTTTCAGATTGGTCCTACATTCCCGATATTCTTCCAAAGTTTTGTCTGTTTTCGGTCACCTAGACCTTATGTATGCTTCCTTTTTCCTCTTTGCTAGTCTCACAATTTCACCTGTCATCCATGGTTCCCTAATCTTGCCCTTTCTATCCCTCATTTTCACAGGGACATGTCTGTCCTGCACTCTAATCAACCTCTCTTTAAAAGCCTCCCACATATCAAATGTGGATTTACCCTCAAACAGCTGCTCCCAATCCACGTTCCCCAGCTCCTGCCGAATTTTGCTATAGTTGGCCTTCCCCCAATTCACCATTCTTCCTTTAGGACCACTCTCATCTTTGTCCATTCGTATTCTAAAACTTACGGAATTGTGATCACTATTCCCAAAGTAATCCCCTACTGAAACTTCAACCACCTGGCCAGGCTCATTCCCCAACTCCAGGTCCAGTATAGCCCCTTCCAGAGCTGGACTATTTACATGCTGCTCTAGAAAACTCTCCTGGATGCTTCTTACAAATTCTGCTCCATCTAAACCCCTAACACTAAGTGAATACCAGTCAATGTTGGGAAAATTAAAATCTCCCATCACCACCACCCTGTTGCTCTTACATCTTTCCATAATCTGTCTACATATTTGTGCCTCTATCTCACGCTCGCTGTTGAGAGACCTGTAGGACAGCCCCAACATTGTTACCGCACCCTTCCTATTACTGAGCTCTGCCCATATTGCCTCACTGCTCAAGTCCTCCATAGTGCCCTCCTTCAGCACAGCTGTGATATCCTCTTTGACCAGTAATGCAACTCCTCCACCCCTTTTACCTTACTCTCTATCCCACCTGAAGCATCTATATCCTGGGATATAGATTTGCCAATCTTGCCCTTCCCTCAATCAATTCTCAGTAATAGCAATAACATCATATTCCCAGGTACTAATCCAAGCCCTAAGTTCATCTGCCTTACTTACTACACTTCTCGCATTAAAACAAATGCGCCTCAGACCATCTGTCCCTTTGCGTTCATCATCTGCTTTTTGCCTACTCTTCCCCCTTCGTCACACTGACTTCATTATCTAGTTCCTTACAGGCTTTAGAACATAGAACATAGAACATTACAGCGCAGTACAGGCCCTTCGGCCCTCGATGTTGCGCCAACCTGTGAAACCAATTTGAAGCCCACCTAACCTAAACTATTCCATTATCATCCATATGTTTATCCAATGACCATTTAAATGCCCTTAAAGTGGGCGAGTCTACTATTTTTGCAGGCAGGGCATTCCACGCCCTTACGCTTTAGTTACTACCTCCTTACTGTTCACTAGCCTCCTCATTTGGTTCCCATCCCCCTGCCACATTGGTTTAAACCCTCCCCAACAGTATTAGCAAAAACACCCCCCAGGACATTGGTTCCAGTCCTGCCCAGGTGTAGACTGTCCAATTTGTAATAGTCCCACCTCCCCCAGAACCGGTCCCAATATTAAATTCAGAAACCTTTGCCTCAGGCACTAACTCATCTGCACTCAATGTAGTTTTATTTCTGTTAACATAATCTTGAGAAAACCCTGACAGTGAAGTGTAAATTTCCTGTGCTTTACCTGCCAACATACTCTGCAAGAGCAGTGTCTTTTTTTGCTCAATTTATTTGTCTAGCCATCTTTTCAAATGAATGTGTCCACATCCTATTACTCACATTTGAGTAGGAACTGTGCAAACTGAAACATTTTTATATTAAACTTCTAGTTAAGGCTCTGTTCCCCCCGGTTGGGACTTTCATTAGCATCTGTCATCTTCTTTTATGCTGATATTCATGTTGTCTTTTTCCTTTTGTCTCTCTCTCTCTCTCGTCTTCCTTCTCTTTCCCTTTGTAATTCGAATTCTAGTTTTCTCCCTGGGTAGCACTGTAGGTCAGTGGTTAGCACTGCTGCCTCACAGTGCCAGGGATTCTGGTTTGATTTCGGTCTTGGATGACTGTCTGTGTGGAGCTTGCACATTCTTCCCGTGTCTGCATGGGTTTCCTCCGGGTGCTCCGGTTTCCTCCCACAGTCCAAAGATGTGCAGGTTAGTTGAGTTGGCTATAGGAAATGCTGGGATGGGATAGTGGGGTGAATCTGGGTGGGACGCTGTTTAGAAAGTTAGTGTGGACTCGATGGGCTGAATGCTTGCTTCCACACCTGTAGGGATTCTATGATCTCTCTTTCCTTATCTTTTTGTGCCATCTCTTGTTTCTTAATTTTCTCCTTAAACCCGCTTTAACTGTAACTGAATATCACCTGATTCCAATGTGTCACTACCTGGAGGACATAGTCTCTCTCAAATTTCCTCTAAACCCAAGTGCTATGCTAGTGCCTTAATTTTATTTGCCTTTTTGACACTGTCAGGCAATGCTATCTCCAGTTTACCCATCAAATCAATCAACATGGAATTTGAAAATTCCCTGAAGGACAACTGTGCAAAAGATCATTTGCCATTTCCAGTGTCGTATCTTAAATGTAGTACAGAATCTGATATTTTCCTTCACTTGTGTTATCTCCTAATAGCACGCCAAAATTTTCATCACCTCCATTCCCAAAATTGATGAGGTTGTTGACCTGCTCACCAAGCTGACTTATTCTCATTCAGACGTTTCGTCACCATGCTAGGTAACATCATCAGTGAAGGTTTCCCATGGGCGGGCAATTTTTAGCGTGTTATGCCTGTAGGTGTTTAAAGTTTTGGCAAAGATCTGTAGCTTGGGTTGTGGATGAGGTTGTTGACTTGCTCGCCGAGCTGGCTTATTCTCGTTCAGACGTTTCGTCACCTCGGCGAGCATGTCAACAACCTCACCCACAACCCGAGCTACAGATCTTTGCCAAAAGTCCAAAATCGATCTCGGATGAGGCCCCCAAACTTTGTAACATCTTATTGCAGTAGCACACTGGAAATCAAGCCTCACTGTTCCCAGTGTTATCACAAAAGTGAAAGATTTTCTAGAGCTACGCAAAATTCCTTGAATTACCCAACTTTTTAACATACTCTGTTTTTCATCAGCCTTTCTGTTTTTCACAGGAAATATTACTTCCTAAAAATAAATAGACTCCAGTTGCAGATAAGCAAATATTCACTGTCAGGCACCGAAAGGTCTTGCTGCTATTATACAGGACCTTGGTGAAATCACCACCGGAATATTGTGTGCCATTCTGGTTTCCTTATCTGAGTCATGGAGTCATACAGCACGGAAACAGACCTTTTAGTCCAACCAGTCCATGCTGAATATAATCCCAAACTAAACTGCCCCTGGCCCAGACTTTTCCTATTCATATATCCATCCAAATACCTTTTAAACATTGCAATTGTACCCACATCCACCACTTTCTCAGGAAGTTCATTCCACTCGCAGACCATCCTCTGTGTAAACAAATTGCCTATGTCTCTTTTATATCTCTCTCCTCTCACCTTAAAAATGTATGCCCTTCTCTTGAAATTCCCCATCTTAGGGAAAAGACAATTACCATCAACTCTATCAAATCTCTTATTATTTTAAAAACTTCTATCGGGGCACCCCTCACCCTCCTACGCTCCGGTGAAAAAAGTCCCAGCCTATCCGGCCTTTCCTTATAACTCAAACTTTCCATACCTGGCAACATCCTGGTAAATCTCTTCTGAACCTTCTCCAGTTTGATTATTTCTGTTCTTGATTGGTGAAGGAAACAAGGGTTATGGGGAGACGGCAGGAGAATTGTGTTGAGAAACATATCAGCCATGATCAAATGATGGTGCAGTCTCCATTCGCTGAATGGCCCAATTCTGCTCCTATATCTTATGGTCTCATGGTCTTATGGCCTTGACTCTGATTGCATTTTGTTTTTGTAAAAGTCCTATTCTTTCTTCCTTACTACAGACTAACATTTTTCCAACAAATAGACATTATGCTAACCGGCCTATAGTTTCCTGCTTTCTGCCTCCCACCCTTCTTGAACAGCAGCATTGTATTAGCAGTTTCCAAGCTGTTAGAACCATCCAAGAATCCAGTGAGTTCTGGAATACTGTGACTACTACCTCACTCTCTCTACAGTCACTTTCTCGGATGCAGGTCACAAGGTCCTGGTGACTTGTGTGCCTTTAGTCCCATTAGTTTATCAAATCCTTTGTCTCTCAGGCTACAGAGTGTTAGAGGACCTTTCCTCCCAGTAGCACCTTACTGAAATCTTTGGGATGTCTGATGACTGGAGCAAAATATTGGTTTAAATTATCTGCCATTTCCCTGTTCCCAATTGTGTTTGATGAGTTTGTTCAGATGGGAGTCTGGTTATTAATCACAGGTAGGAAGGCCATTGACAAGGCATTTAACAATGAATAGTGACCATCAATTGGCAACATGCTGTTGCCAAGTGGGAATCTCGCCATGCTCCTGGTAAAAGCAGAAAGGATGGAATGAGCTGCTCCCAGTGTCAAGATTGGACTCACTGCACTTGTTGTCCACTTCTGCCACATATTCCACCATAGTCCGTGTTATTCACACCTGTATAACATTCTGCTATATGTACCTTATGAAAGAGAGGCTTACTCACTTCCCCTATCATTACTGGAGATCATTGTGGATTGAATCTGCATTACAGAATTCAAATAGAACTTCTTAACGTAAATTTTTTGGCTTAGAGAAGAGCAGAAGACCCTGAAGAAATTGGAATTGGTTCTTACTCGAATAAAGAAAAAGGAGCTAGCTGGTTGATAAGGCTGTTAAGTGGTCAAAGTATTCTTAAACTTTAACATAGTATATAAATTGTTAGTAAAACTAATGAAATGTGTAGAAGGCTGAGGTTGTTGGCTTGCTCGCCGAGCTGGCTGGTTATCGTACAGACATTTTGTCACCATGTTAGGTAACATAATCAGTGAGGCCTCTGATGAAGCGATGTTGTTCTACTCAGCTTGGAATTTATACTGTCTGGTCCGTTACAGTGAGTAGTGTTATTTCCGGTTTTGATCTGCATGGGTTTGTATATGGGGTCTAATTCCACGTTTTCATTACAGTCATTGGAAGGTATTTTGTAAACTGCATTGGTCCTGCTTGTCATGTGTACGGGGTTAATGGTCCTTGTGAATGTTTGTCACAGTGTGGCTGTGAGTTTGTATGTTACCATGATTCCTAGTGATCATAGGAGTCTTGTTGTCAGTGATATGTATCATATCATATCACATATCAGAACTGACAACAAGACTCCTATGATCACTAGGAATCATGGTAGCATACAAACTCACAGCCACACTGTGACAAACATTCACAAGGACCATTAACCCCGTACCCATGACATGCAGGACCAATGCAGTTTACAAAATACCTTGCAATGATTGCAACAAACATCCATCAGCCAGACTAGAAAGAAACTAGCCATCAGGATACATGAACACTAGCTAACAGCAAAACGACACGACAAACTTTCAAGCCAACCACAGACACGCATGGGAATTCCTAGAGGCCTGGTTTTCAACCTGTAATGCAATCACCAAACATGTGCTGTCAGACCCCATTTACAAATCCATGCAGAACAGAACCAGAAATGACACAACCCAATTTAACAGACTGGATCGTGTAAATTTCAAATGCAGTAGAACAATATCGCTTCATCGGAGGCCACACTGATGATGTTACCTAGCATGGTGACGATACATCTGTACAATAACCAGACAGCTCGGCGAGCAAGTCAACAACCTTATCCACAACCCGAGCTTTGCAAATCTTTGCAAGAACCATAAATAT
Organism: Rhincodon typus; assembly: GCF_021869965.1. Lineage (NCBI taxonomy): Eukaryota > Metazoa > Chordata > Chondrichthyes > Orectolobiformes > Rhincodontidae > Rhincodon > Rhincodon typus. Next base: position 2,811,551 of record NC_063355.1, read on the forward strand.
ATAGAAAGCTACTTTCGTAAGTAATAATATCATTCAACAATTAAAAGTAGCTAAGGATGGCAGTATGGGTGATGTGGCAAAGCTGCAGTGTATGGGAGCACCTGGATGGTATTGTGATCCAGGACAAATACTTCTGCAGTAAATGCTTGAAGTGCCAGCAGCTTCTCAGAGTGTATAAGCTGGAGGCTGAACCACAGACACTGCCACATATCAGGAGGGGGAGAGTCACCTGGATTCATGCTCCTACAGGCCCCACTTCAGAAAGGGGTTCTGATTTGGTTAATAGTCAAGGTTGGGAGTGAGGCTGGTAAGGCAGAGAGTAGGATGGCAAGGTTGTTAGCCACTGCAGTTGTCCCAGAAGTTTGCAGTTCTTTCAGTTTGTTTGGATGACAGCAGGGAATTCAGAGCAGATGAGCTAATTGACCAGGGCAGGAAACTATTCCAATAGGGGGAACAACTAGCAATCTATCGGGAGATAGTAGGAACTGCAGATGCTGGAGAATCTGAGATAACAAGGTGTAGAGCTGGATGAACACAGCAGGCCAAGCAGCATCAGAGGAGCAGGAAAGCTTGTTTTGAGTCTGGACCCTTGTTCAGAAAAAAAAAATATTATAGCAATCTACTGGTACTGGTTAGGGTTATTCTAATGAAAGGGATTGATTCCATTCTCTGCAGCACTTAGCAAAAGTCCGGATGGCTGCGCTGCCTTCCCCGTCTTTGATTTGATTTGATTTGACTTATTATTGTCACATGTACCAAGATACAGTGAAAAATATTGTTTTGCTACCAAATCATATCTTACATAAGTACATCAAGATACTCAAACAGAATGCAGAATATAATGTTACAGCTACAGAGAAGGTGCAGAGAGAGATCAATTCTAATATAGAAGAGGTCCATTGAGAAGTCAGATAACAGCAGCAGGAAGAAGCTGTTCTTGAATCAATTGGTATGTATTTTCAAACTTTTGTATCTCCTGCCAGGGTGGAAGAGAGAATAACTGGAGTGGGGAGGGATCTTTGATGATGTTGGTTGCGTTCCCGAGGCAGCACAAAGTGTAGATGGAGTCAGTGGAAGGAAAGCTAGCTTTTGTGATGGACTGGGCTGCATTCACAACTCCGCATTTGTTCAGTGCTGAAGAGGAGACTTTATGGCTGGGGGAGGATCCAGTCATTCTGAGCCATAGATAAAAATAGGAAAGAGTTTCTGTACTGAGTAGAAGGGACTAGATGCTAAATTGAAAAGTAAAAGCTCAAAGATTATAATGTCTGGATTATTATCTGAGCTGCTTACAAATTGAAGAGGGTGTATGAAACTAGAGAAATGAACGTGTGGTTCAAAGAATACCGTGAGAGAAGTGGGTTCTGGTTTGTGGGGCATTGGCACTAATACAGGGAAAAATGGGGGCTGTACTGTTGGGAATGTCAACAACTGAACTATGATGGGATGGGTGAGCTTGCAAACTACATAACTCGGGAAGTAGAGAGGGTTTTAAATTAAATAGTGGGGTCCTGGGATCAAATGTATCAAAGGGTAAGGACAAGGTGAGAGAGGAAAATAGTAATATGGAAATTAAGGGTTAGAGAATGGCAGGAAGGGTCAGAGAGGAAAATCCAAGGAATAGACTGGCAATAAAGACTAGATGTTACCAAGATAAGATGATAAAACTAAACTGCTTCAGACTGTGTGTAGCATTCATAACAAAATAAATGTATCTACGGGGAATACCAAAATAAATGAATATGATCTGGCAGCTGAGTGATAAGCAGGCATCTGTGCTGGGGGTTTGATATTTTATAATTTACATCAATGATTTAGAGGAAAAGAATGAACGCATGGTCGATAAATTCATAGATGACATTGAGATAGGTAGGAAAGCATGGTGTGAAGACAGGAGGTTGCAGGTGGCTACAGAAAGGTTAAGTGAGGAGGTTCGCTTGTGAAATGAACTTCCTGAGGAAGTGGTGGATGTGATTACAATTGCAACATTTAAAATACATTTAAATAAGTACATGAATAGGAAAGATTTGGAGGGGTATGGGCCAGGAGCAGGCAGGTGGGACTAGTTTGGTTTGGGATTATGGTTGAGAGCATGGACTGGTTGGACTGAAGGGTCTGTTTCCGTGCGGTATGACGATAGACTTTATGAGTGGCCAAAAATCTAACAGATGACGTATATTGTGGGAAAATGTGAAATTGTTTGCTTCAGCAAGAAAACTGAAAAAACAGAGTCTTAGTTAAATGGACTGTGTGCAGAGGGATGTGTGTGTTCTGGGGCATGAATCACAAAACCTTAGCACATAATCGAGAAGGCGAATGGATGCTATCTTTTACAAGAAGAGGAACTGAACATAAAAATAAGAGTGTTAGGCTTCCGTTATGTAGGGAATTGGTGAGAACCCTATGTTGAACACTGCAATTTTGGTCTCTTTACTGAGGAAGGATGAAAATGCATTGGAGGTAGTTCAGAGGAGATTTTACTCAATTGATATCTGGTTGTCTTATGAGAAGAGTTTAGAAGAGTGTGGCGTGTGGGGTGGGGGTGTGACCTAATTGAAGTCTATAGATCCTGAATGGTCTCGACAACATAAGAATGGAGACGATATTTCCTCTTGTGAGTCAGTTGTGAGCTAGGGGACAATGTTTTAATTTTTTTTTCACTCAGACGTCTTTGGTGGAGATTTTCAAAGATTGGTGGAGCAGCTTGGATTTCTGGGAAATTATCTGGCTGCAGCTGGGCCTGGATACCGGATTCCTATTGGCTGGTCCAGTTGTGAGGGGTGGAGGTGAAGAAAAATGGGCTATTAGTGGGGGGATAAAAAGGAGGAGGAGGTTACGAGAGGCTGGGAAGGGAGAAGGAAACTGCAAATGAAAAGAGGCAGTTGTGGGGAGGAGGAAGAGGGCTGCAAGGCGAAGGGAGAAGCTATGTGGGGGAAGGGAAAAGGAGGCTACCAAAAGGGGAAGAAAGATGGCAGCAAAGAGAGGGAAAAGAAATAATGGGAGACAAAGGAGGCAGCAAGTGCGAGAGTGAACGGGGGAATGAAGAAGGGAGCTGAAGGTGACTGTAACGTGGAGAGAACAATGTTAAACCTGTCACCAAAAGAAAACATAACTCAACTATCTGGGAGCAAGGATATCATGAAATCAGAGTTAACAAATTCCTTGCAAATGAATGTGGAATCTCTAGTTTAAAGCTGCAAACATTCAGTGGATGCTATTGTAATTAACACTGTCAGTTGTTGAATTTAAATCTGGAATTATGATTTGAGATGCAGTAAGAAGGTTATTAACTGTTTAAGGTCATCCAGCTTCATGAATATATGTTAGAAACACATTGGCTGCACATGAGAAAGTGTTATGGCTTTTTTTGTATAGGTGTGTTTGTCAATACTTCTAAAAAAAAACTTTTGTTAACTTGTGCCTGCCATTTTACTTTTGACAGTGGCTTCTTTGTATTGCCGTGTCATCGCCTCACCTAAACTGATTAGATCATAGAATCCCTAGAGTGTGGAAGCAGTCCATTTGGCCCATCGAGTCCACACTGACCCTGCAAAGAGCTTCCCATGCAGACCCACAGCCCTACCCTATCTCTGCAATTCCCATGGCTAATCCACCAAGCCTGCACATCCCTGGACACTAAGCAACTTTGTGGGCCCAATCCATCCTAGCCTGCATATCTTTGGACTGTGGGAGGAAACCAGAGCACCCGGAGGAAACCCACGCAGACACAGGTAGAATGTGCAAACTCCACACAGACAGTCGCCTGAGGGTGGAATCGGACCGGGGTTCCTGGCACTGTGAGACAGCAGTGCTAACCACTGAGCCACCATGCTGCCCTAATCTTGATCTTCCGACTCGAGCTCATTCCTCACAAAAGTCCTAATCTCATTTGTTATTAACAGGGCTACTGGAGCTTGTCTTCCTTTCTACTTAACCTTCTGCAATGTCAAGAATTCTTATGTACTGATTGTAATAAGGTCAGCCAGGTGGACCTCATAGAATATGAGTTCCCTGATTGGGGCTGTTAATCTGGTCCAATCAGGGATCCCTGGCTGACAGCTAGAAACAGGAGTGTCAGACATCTTGTTCACTCTGAGAGTGGGCTCTGAGGGAGCTGGATCAGTGTCAAGTACTATGCACGTGTGAATAAAGGGTGACTTAGTGATGGGATACCAGCCTCTGTGGAGTTATTTCAGTGGGGACAAGAGAAAAAAATGTGTTCCTGAAGAAATTCACTTGCAACAGTCATCTTTGAGTTGGGGTAAGCACTTCTGACATCATGCCATTATTTGTGAAGCTTGACTCATTTGATTCTACTCTCGAAGACTCGACCCAGTAGGTGGAAAGAATGTGTTTTTTTTTTCTGGGCAAATGACATTGGGGTAGATGAAAAGCAATGAGTAATCCTTTTGACTGCTTGTGGGCCTGCGACATCTTTGCTTATTAGGAGCCTAACTTTCCCTGAGGCACCAGATATTAAAACCACTCAAGACTTGACAGGTTTAGTTAAGGAATATTACCACCCCAAGTCTCCTCTAATTCTGAGATGCTGTTAGCTTTACTCGGCAGTCCAAGAGCCAGGGGAATCTGTGTCAGGACTTTTGATGAGATTAAGATGACTGGCAGAGGCATGTGACTTTGGTTTAACCCTTAATGAGCTGCTGAGAGACCCATTTGATATGTGGGATTAATGAAGTGACTATGCAAAGTGCCTACTAGCTGAAGCCCAACTGGACTTCAAACAGGCACTGCAACTGGTTCTATCGTGGAAAATGCAGCAAGTGGAGCAAATGAGTTGCAGGGTATTCCAATGGAAGTGGACACCCTCACAAATTTGACTGAGCTTGGGGAAC
>NC_063355.1:2831403-2855675 GCF_021869965.1 Rhincodon typus
GTGTTCATCCAGCTCTGCACCTTGTTGTCTCAGATTCTCCAGCATCTGCAGTTCCTACTATCTCAAGAACAAGTGCTGCTGGTCACATGAAATATCCCAAATGGTATAAACGGGATATTTCAGCAGCCTCATGATGGACTAGCCTGAGCCTGCCAAGCCAAGATACGGGGTTTCCTTTTTGCAGACAGCAAAGAATTAGATAAGATTGAGAAGAATAAAAGAAAATTGGGCATTGTCAAGGCAGACCCTGAGACTGACTGCACAAAGTCTCCTCACTCCCCTCTCTTTCCTGTGAACTGCAAGATGGAGCAAAACCTAGAATGATATCTCAGAGCCAGGCCCAGGACAGTCATGAAAGCACTGCCGTGGTGCTCCCAATCCCAAAATCACTTTCCTGGGATTGCGACCCACAGTCCACGATCTGAACTAGACCCCCTTAACATAGGAAAGAATACCCGTACTTCTGTCATCTTTCCCATGATGTAATTTCCAATCGGCCTTTCTTGCCCTCTTAGGGATTAACAAAGCTCTAGGACACTCTGTCCTCTAGACTGAGTTAGCTTCATATCTCTGCCCCTCAAAGGAGCAATGGCTTCCCTATAGGTAGTTTGCTCATTCTCTTACTCCAATTAAAAGTTGTAAGGCCGAATACGTCCCATTTTGAAGTTAATGTGCAGCGGTGAGTGAGTTTTATTTTGTGTGGCCCATCATGGCCTGAGATTGACTCGCACCATCATCTGCTTTTCACCTCATTAATTAAGCAACCAGGAGTTTGAGCGTGTGTGACAGAGAGATGGAAGTATGAGAACGTTTCTCTTCTTCTCCTCTCCACTCCTGGAGGGATCAAGGTAAAAGTCTAGGAAAAGTTACAGACAACTCCAGTAGAAGAGAGCACAAATATTAGAAACATGGCATGTTCCAAAGAATTAAGATGTTTCAATTTTAAAGAGAAGACCTTAATCTTTTGGAAAAGTGGAAGAGATTGATCAGAAAGAATCCAAGAGTCACTTACAAAAAAGGCTTTTTTTGAAACCACGACTACATATAGTATCACTTTGTTAGAAGATGTTAAACCTGTACATCTTTTAAAACTCGGAGTTATGACACCCATGAATGAAGTAATTCCAATTTCATCTAGAAGAGATGACCAGGATTGTAGTCATATGTCCTCTTACAAAGTCTGCAAGAGTATTTCTCTGGAATGCTTCTATTTCCTAACATAATGGGCCTCTTCCCAATTGTGCAAATTAATAGGATTGCAACAAAACAAATTTATCTAATGTCCCTGGTGGGTGACAGTTTGTTAAGATTGTCCAGATGTACTATGGTTACAAGGCTGAACAACAAGAGCAGTTTTTGGCAAATCCCTTTCAGCAAGAAGTTAAACATGCATCACTCCATCTAGAAGATTGTCGTTTAATCCAGAGTTACCTAGTATCATGTCAGCACCAGTAACATCCAAAAGGACTCTGCCAAACATTAAGTGGGTATTTAAGGAGTAATATGCCATATGGAAGACATCTTCATCACCAGTGAATCTGTCAAAAAATGGGACCTGAGGATTAGAGCAGTTTTAAATTTGCTTAAAACAAGAAGAAAGCCTGACACTTAATGAAAAGTGTGAATTATTGAAAAAAACCTCTGTTTGTTTCCTTGAGCATTTTATCAGGAGCATGCGCATATTAGTAGATCCACAAAAAAACCAAGAGCCGTTCATGTGTCCCCCATTCCCAATTCCCATTTCTGTCCTAGATCGCCAACGATTTCTCGGAATGATAAATCAGCTGGCAACCTTTCTGTCCCATTTAGTCAACTTACGGAACCATTACAACAGCTAGAACATAGAACATAGAGCATAGAACAGTACAGCACAGGAACAGGCCCTTCAGCCCATCACATTGTGCCGAACATGATGCCAAATGAAACTAATCCCTTTTGCCAGCCCTTGGCCCATATCCCTCCATTCTTTGCATATTCATCTGCTTATTTAAAAGTCCTTTAAATGCCCCTATTGTATCTGCCTCCACCACTACCCCTGGCAGTATGTTTCAGGCTCCTACCACTCTCTGTGTAAAAACCTTGCCCCTCCCATCTCCTTTTGAACTTTTCCCCCACTCACTTTAAATGCATGTCTCCTAGTTTTAGACATTTCAACTCTGGGAAAAAGTTTCCGACTATCAACCCTGTTTATGCATCTCACAATTTTATAGATTTCTATCGTCTCCCCTCAGCCTCCGCCATTCCAGAGAAAACAACCCGAGTTTTTCTAGTCTCTCCTTCTAGCTCATACCCTCTAATCCAGTTCTTCAAGAAAGTTGAATTATTGTGTTGGACCAAAGAAATCCTGATTATAATCTGTCACTATAAACCATAATTGCAGTAGATGCCTCGTCTTCAGCGTAGGACTGTGCTTCTCCAAGAATAGCCCAATTGATGACATCAGCATGTTAATTACACAATTTGACCACTACCTGATACCGAGATGGGGTATGCTGTCATAGAGAAAGAGGCTGTTGCAGTGACATAGGCTTGTAATAAGTTCTTGGATGATATCATTGACTTAAAGGGTGTGATATAGAAAAACCACAGACTCTTCATTTCCCTACTTAATGAATCGAACATCTCAGAATCCAGGGAGTCTAATTGGGGTATGCAGTAATTGGCCCACTTCAGGATAGCCGCTGAGGGGGGAGCCATGTGACCTGCTAGTCCAATCAGGGAGGTGGTGGGGGGATCTGCTCAAGGCATGTGGGGTCTTGGCCAGAGGTTCAATCAGTGAATGAAATCTGTAAGGGCCATGAAATGTGCTCTATAAATCGGGGTTATTAGTCATGTTACGTCATTGTATTTTAAAAGTTAACTGGCAGACCCAGATATTACAGGATTAATGATATTTATTGATGAAAAGATTTATGTCTGTGGCAACAGCAGATACGTTGTCCAGGCTCATCTGCCATGCCCAGAGGTCACAACTGGAGTGATGCTAAATTGTTTTTCTTTAAAGGTATATTCTATTCTTTTAGTTTTTTTTAAATGAAAACTGGATTCTTTGGTTGGCTGACATTGGTCGAACAAACCACAGGAAGTCAGTTGACCACAATTTCTGGAAGATTCTAATCAGCTGACCCACGGAAGGGGTGAGGAGCTGAATGTTGGGCAGCCCACCACCGTCCTTGACTCTACCTGCCCCAGTGAGGGCTGTTTACCTGAGAGGATGGGAGAGGGGCAGGTATTAACGGAGGTGAAAGTGGGTGGCACAGCTATTACTGTTGGTGCAGGTGGGGAGGCATGCCAAACCAGTGAGCTGGCAGTGCAGAGGGCATGCAGGGTTAGTGGTGTCACAGTTGGGATGGATGAAGGTGAGAGGGGAATATCTTACATGTATTCATGAGAGTGGCAGTGCATGAGACTTTGTGGGAGGCGGGTGAGTACAATAGCAGAGCTACAGTGTATGTGATTTTATTGGAGGAAAAATGGTGTCTTATTAGACTCTAATTCACATGAATTAACACTAATCTTTTTAAAATAAATACATAATCATAACTTTTTTTCCTTTTTACTCTTTTTTTTCTTCCTTTGTATACTTGTGCGTGTGTGCATGTGTAACACATTATCCCCCACTTTGAATGCTCAAAGAAACCATCATTTCTGTTTTAACTGAACCTCTGAGTTCATGTGCGTGATTCTCTGAAGGGACCAGGCAAGTTGAAACAATTATTAAGGCTTATAGGATCTTTTGATTTATAGATAGAGGTATAGAGAATAAAAGCGAGTCAGTGATGTCACACCTCTGCAAATCCTTGGTCAGACTATATTTGTGTATTGTGTTCAGTTCTGGACACCTTACTTAAGGAAGGTTGTTAAATCCCTGGAGAAAATTCAAGGGAGATTTACTAGAATTATACCAGAAATGAGGAAAGATTAGAGAGATTGGGTTTATTCTCCTTGGAGCAGAGATTAGGAGGTGAACTGACTGAGGTGTTGAAAATTATGAACAATTTTGACAAGGTAAAGAAGGACATTCTGTTTCCACTAGTTGGTATGTCAGTAACTAGGGGGCAATAGTTTCGAGTGTCAGCAAGAAAGCTAGGAGTGAGATGAAGAGAAACTTCTTTACTCAGAGTTGTTAGGATTTGGAATGTACTGCCTGGGAGAGTGGCAGAGGCAGATTCCATGGGAGGTTTGAAAAGAGATCTGGATATATATTTGAAAGTGATGAATTTGGAGGGCCAATGAGATAGGGCTGGAGAATGGGACTAGTTGGGTCACTGTTTCAGGAGCTGGTATGGACATGATAGGGTAAATGGCTTCATGTACTGTAAAATTCTATGATTCTATGTTAGAATACTCACTGATTGTTAATTATTTTTATTTCTTTTTTAATCAATTTTGGCTTGGAGCTGAGACCTGTGATCTGAAAAGGACCTTTGGACTGAGGGAAGCAGCTTGTGCTAAATTAAATGGAAGAGAGAACAAACAAGCTGGTGTTTGTTTGGTTGTGAGGCCAGGCCTGGGAGTTAATAGCTGGTTGATTCTTGATTGAAATGTTTTGCAGACGCTTCATCACAGTTTATGTTCAAACAGACAGTAGAAATTGGCTATTAACAAGGTCACTACCTGGGAATTGGTTCCAGCAAGTCTGGAAAAGGCCTTTTTTTGAAGCATTTGGCAGATGCTGAATAGTAAAGGCTCAAAATATTTGCAAGGCAGTTTATTCACAACGCTGAATGCAACTCAATCAAGCATAGATGATAAAACAAGTGAAACATTGAGTTCTTTATTGCAAATGCAGAGAGAATGGGAAAAATATAACACAGTGATATAACTTATATAAAGGATTCAATGGAGGTAAAATTGATCACAAGGTTGGATTATAGTGGTGAAGACTCCACATAAGTTAACACAGGGACTTAACCAGGGGTAATGATGCAGGAATCTTACCAATTATACAAGTCAAAACAACTTCATTCAGAACTGTGGAATTTATTGCATCATCCCGTTATTTTGGGTAACATGATAAAGAATGTGAGAGATGCATCAATCCCTAAAGACTAAACCAACAGCCCAGCAAGGACCCACTCACTGAGCTATCACCAGTGTGTACTGTACCTCAGTGAGATACCACCAGGGTAGATACTGTACCTCAGTGAGTCACTATCACCACAAGAGATTTTATGGAAGAGATGATCAGTCTGACAGAGAGACTTTGAAATAGGTTTTTCGACTATGTTTTTGGAAGAGTTTGGCAGTTGATTCTAGAGCATGAAGATTTGAAAATTCCCTGCCTAATGTCTCACTATCAGCTATTGGAAGCTCAGAGAATGGAAACTAAGTTGTAAATACTATTGTAACTTTGTCAGAGTGAACTGAAAAGGCGTTATCAGAAAACCAAACAAGAAACAATCATGTATGATTGGGGCTGAAAACAAAGGTTATTGGGTTGAAATCATAGACATCTATTCAATAGGTTTGTTATTTAATATTGCTCTGCTAAAGTTACTGTAGGTTAATGTAGTGATTGTTTAGGGTCAGCCAGGTGGACCTCATAGGAGTTCCCTGATTGGAGCTGTTAACCTGGCTAACAGGAGTGTCAGAGGTTCTGTTCACTCTGAGGAAGCTGGGTCAGTGTCAGGGACTTCCCATGTGTAATTAAAGGGTACTTAGTGACAGGATACTGGCCTCTGTGGAGTTATTTCAGTGGCAATGAAAATGGGATATGGTCCTCAAGATATTCGCTTGCAACAGTCACCTTTGAGTTGGGGTTAGCATTTCTAGCATCATGCCATTGTTTGGGAAGCTTGACTCATTTGATCCTGCTGTGGAAGACTGGGCCCAATATGTGGGAAGAAAATGTTATTTTTTTCCAGGCAAATGAAAGTGTGACAGTGTGTGGACCCACAGCTTTTTTGGTTATTAGAATCCTAACATTCCCTGAAGCACCAGATACTAAAGCCTTTCAAGAGTTGATGGATCTAGTTAAGGAATATTATGACCCCAAGCCTCCCCTAATTCTGAGATGCTATGGTTTTACTCAGTAAATCCAGAACCAGGGGAATCCGTATTGAGATTTCTGACGAAGTTAAGACAACTGGCAGAGGCATGTGATTTTTGTTTAGCCCTGAATGAGCTGCTGAGACCCATTTGGTATGTGAGATTAATGATGTGACCATGCAAAAGTGCCTACTAGCTGAAGGCCAACTGGACTTCAAACAGGCACTTCAACTGGCTTTGTCATTAGAAAATGTGGCAAGTGAAGCATATGAGTTGCGGGGTATTCCAGTGGAAGCGGACACCCTCACCAGTCCAACTAAGCTTGGGGAACACCACTGGAGTGAAGGAAATTGCACAGTCTCACGCAGGACATATCCCGAGCAGAAGGACTCTAGGTCAGCCCACAGTAAAACCCCAAAACAAAGCCAAGCCTCGGCCAATCAGTTAAAATTTTCTTCAGCATCGGGGCAGGCAAGTCATTGTAGTTGCTATTGGTATGCAGACTCAAGACAGCAAAGGAGTCCCATTAGACTTACGAGGAGTAAGAGAACTCACAGGCCGATATCCAGGATAGTGTACACTCTGGAAAGTCCACCCACAGCTGGTCTGGAACATTTAAATTGATCAGCATCATCCAAATCAGAACCAATCAAAATAAACGTCTGATTAATGTTTCGGGTCCAGTAACCCTTCCTCAGAACAGTTCTAAGGAAGGGTCATCGGACCCGAAACATTAACTCTGATTTTTTTCTTCATAGATGCTGCCAGACCTGCTGAGCTTTCCCAGCAACTTCTGTTTTTGTTCCTGATTTACAGCATCCGCAGTTCTTTCGGATTTTAAATGTCTGGTTAAATGATCACCCGGTTCTAATGGAGGTCGATACTGACATGGATGTTTCAGTGATCACTGAAACAGTCTTTAACAAAATTCACTCTGGACTCCAACCCTTACGTTTGTGCAAGACCTCAGCCGGACTGAGAACCCATACCGGGGAACCTTTACAGGTTAAGGGTACAACTTCAGTTCCGGTCTCCCTTGAGAAGCAGCTGGTTCAGTTAACAGTGATTGTAGTGAAAGGCTCAGGCCCAAGCCTGATGGGGTGAATTTGGTTGAGAAAGATTCACCAAGATCAGCTCAACATTTTTTGAGTAGGAAATGGCTGCCTGAGTGAAGTCCTAATGCAATATTCAGAAGCTTTTCAGGAAGGTCTAGGGACTATCAAAGGAGCCAAGGCCACGTTGCATGTTGACCAGGAAGCAATTCCATGATTCTGCCAGGCCCACCCAGTGCCATTTGCGTTACGGGTAAAGGTAGAGGCAGAAATCAGGAGGCTGGCAAGCAATGGAATCATCAAACCAGAACAGTTTGTGGGATGGGCAGTACTGGTCGGACCGATTGTGAAGCCTGACGGGTCAGTTTGCCTTTGTGGGGATTTTACACAAACAGTGAATCACTTCTCACAGCTGGATAAATACCCAGCCCTTTGAATGAGGATTTATGCACAAAGCTGGCAGAGGAGTTATCCTTCACAAAGCTAGACATGAGCCATGTGTACTTGCAATTGCAGTTAGTTGAGGATTCCCAGAGGTATGCTATAATGAATACTCATAATGGGTTGTATACAAGACCACTATTTGGGGTATCGGCAGCTTGTGCAATTTTTCAGTGGACAATGGAAAATATTTTACAGTGTCTACCCCAGGTCACCATTTATCTGGGTGACATACTAACAACAGGGAAGATCAATAAGGGCACTTGCAGAACTTGAACATAGTGCTTAGATGTTTTTCCAAGTCATAGTATGCCTTCAAAGGGAAAAATGTACGTTCCAGGCCCCGCAAGTGATGTACTTGGGCTACACAATCGACAAGATCTGGTTACACCCATTGGAAGATAAAGTGACGGCGATCAAAAGAGCCCTGGCTCCCACATCTGTACCAGAACTTAGGTCTTTCATTGCATTGGTGAATGATTAGGGCAAGTTCATACATAACCTGGCCTCCATCCTGGCACCTTTGCATCAACACTTAAAGGGTCAGCCTTGGGAACTGATCATTTTGCCAAGTTATAGCTTTCAGGGAAGTGAGTAAACAGTTATCATCCTGTAATGTGTCGGCACACTGATCCCAAGCGAGATCTAGTATTGATATGCAATGTCTCCCCTTATGGCATCAGGGTAGTATTAGCTCATAGGTGGCCCAATGGAGAGGAATGCCCAACACCGTATGCATCCAGGCCTTTGGCTAATGCAGAGCGTAAATACACCCAGATAGAGAAGGAAGGTTTGGTGTTCATGTTTGGAGTGAGGAAGTTCCACCAGTTCCTTTATGGATGTAAATTGTAGTAACAATGAACCACAAAACTCTGCTAAGTCTACTTAAAGAGGAAAAGGTAGTGCCACTCATAGCTTCAGGCCAAATTCAGCAGTGGGGTGTGATACTAACTGTGAATAATTACAAGTTGGAACACCATCCAGGAGGCCAAGTAGCAGATGGAGATGCATTGAGCCGCCTCCTGCTCTCAGGTACACCACCGGTGGGGCCACCACTGGAAGAGTCTGTAATGGTTTTAACTTTTCTGGGCACACTTCCAGCTGACAATATCAGACTTTGGATGCAGAAAGATTCAGTCCTGGCCAGCCTGAAACAGCTGGTGGTGATGGGGGAAACCAAAGGCCATCACAACCAGAATTGAAACCTTTTTGAACCCGGAGAGACCAAATCACAGTAGAGGAAGGCATATTATTATGGGGAGCAGGAGTGAGTGTCCCGAGCAATGGTTGCTGCCATTTACTAGCTGAGCTCAACCAGGGTCATCCAGGGGTTTCCAACATGAAGATGTTGGTGAGAAGTTATGTCTGGTGGCCAGGATTGGATGCAGACATAGCTGCGTTGGTGGGGCAGTGCCCAGAGTGCCATCAGGGACAAAAATTACTGTCAGCAGCTCCCCCACATTCATGGGAATGGCTGGATCAACCCTGGACTCAGTTACACGTCGACTACGCAGGTCCTTTCATGGGCTCAATGTTATTAAAAGTGGCTGAATGCGCATAGAGTTCACTCATCAAACACAGGGATGACAGTAGAAAATCTGTGCACATCTTTTGCAGTACACGGACTCTCCATAGCATCCATTATTCAATGATCTGACAGAAAGAGCAGTCCAAACTTTTAAAGAAACAGCCTACAGCTTCTCTCAATATCAAACTGTCCCGGTTCCTATTTGATTATAGAACCAGCCCTCCCGCCACTACAGGGATGGCTCCAGCAGAGTTGTTAATGGGGAGAAGACTCAGTACCAGGTTAAATCTGATCTTCCCGGACCTGGGGGAAATGATGAAATGGCATCAGGAACACCAGTGCCAGACGCAAAAGTCCACTAAGCGAGACAGACAGTTTATTTCAGGGGACAAAGTTTAGTGTAGGAACCAGGAGAATGACCCTGCATGGGTAAGAGGCATGGTCGATGTGAGGTCAAGTCCAATAACATATAAAGCTCAGGTAGGTGCGATGGTCCTGAATAAGCACATGGACCATATGAAAGCTGCAAAATCACAAAAGGTGCGGGAGCAAAACGTGCCCGCCTCCTTGTCAGCCTTTTCAAATGTTCCAGAACCCGTGGGTTCTCCCACTCCATCATGCGTTGAAGATACCTCTGAATCTGAAGTGGACACAGGTATCATCGCCTTGAGCTCTTTTCCATGTGAAGAGGAGCATGAATTTCTTCTGAGATGCTCTGGGAACAAGATGCCAGCTACTGTGTGCTACAGACTGCCCATATCAGAGTTGGAGGAACCTGACCCACTGCAGGAGCTACAAAAAGAAAGAATCAGCCTATGTCCTCAGACTCAGAGGGGGTGGGGGGTGGGGATATATTGATTGTAATGAGGTCAGCCAGGTGGACCTCATAGAATGTGAGTTCCCTAATTGGGGCTGTTAATCTGGTCCAACCTGGGAGCCCTGGCTGACAGATATAAACAGGAATGTCAGACATCCTGTGCACTCTGAGGGAGCTGGATCAGTGCCAAGGACTCTCCACATGTAAATAAAGGGTGACAGGATAGGGGTCTCTGTGGAGTTATTTCGGTTCATAAATGGCTGAGTCTTTTGTTTAAACTACAAAACCAATATCTAGGACTGATTTCTCAGAGTCTGCAACCAGTTATTCTAAAAGTCTGACTAGGAACCACTGGGATCAATTTTGAGGGTCTTTAAAAGTTTTAATTTGACTGTGTCATGAATACAGAGGTAGGGAGACTGATTTGCTTTGGCTGTCTGTTCCTGTGTTATAACATAACCCTTCAGAATATTTAGGTTGAAAGACCAATTTATGCTCCTACATCTTACAATCTATAGTCTTTTATCCCCTGATGCATCTTTGGCGGCACAGTGTCAAAATGTCACTTATTGAGCTCTATAGGCCTTCCATTGCGTTCAATGCTGCATAAATGTGGTGCAGTGGTAATGTCCCTCCCTCTGAGCCAGGAGGCCCAGGTTCAATTCTCACCTTCTCCTAGAGGTACGTAATGTCATCTCTGAAAGTTTGATTGGAGAAATGTGTATATAGTTATTACAGTTATTGGTGCAGTTATTGCTGTTGATGGTATCCTGCATTGTGGATTTTCAAACAGAAACAGAAATTTCTGGGAAAAAAGCCCAGTAGGTCTGGCAGCATCTGTGGAGAGAAAGCAAGAGTTCACATTTCAGGTTGGGTGATCCTTCCTCCGAATTGTGGATTTTGAGTTCAACTCAGCTCCTGAATAAAACAAGTTCAGGCAGAAAGAATCCTCACTACAATCCATGACCAAATAACCAACAGGTAAATATTGGAAGCGTGACTTGTAGAAAGCTCAGAATAATTGCATGGCAGTTTATTCACAATACTCCTTTCAGCTCAATCAACTGTAGATGCTAAAACCAGTCACGCATTGAGCGCTTTATTAGAAATGCAGAGAGCATGTGAAAAATATAACACACTGATTAAAGTTATATAAAGGTTTCGATGGAGGTAAGATTGATCACAAGGTTCGATCATAGGGATGAAGAGCCTGCAAAGGTTAACACAGAGACTCAGCTGGGCACAAGCTAAAATGACTGCGTCAGAACTGTGGAATATACTGCATCATTCCATTATTTTGAGCAACAAGCTAAAAAAAATTGAGATGCATTAACCCCCAAAAACTGACCCAGCCAACAGCCCAGCAAGGACCTACTGACTGAGCTATCACCGGTGGGTGCGGTACCTCAGTGAGATACCACCAGGGAAGATACTGTATCTGTGGGTTATCATTCAATGAGGTTTGGAAGGTTAAGGTATGATTTCATCAAAGTTTCCAAAGTATTGAGGAGAACAGACTGGATGGAGAGAGAGAGAAAAACTGTCTTCAGTTATTGTGGAATGAGTAGGAACTTTGGACTCCTGCTTGAGAGACATTAATTTCTGTTAGATTACAATAATTGTAAATTTTAAATGAGAGGTCGATCCAATAAGAGGCGTGTGGTGACAACAGGTAACTTGATTTAAGTCAGTGTTCAACTATGATCTGTTAGAAGATCTGATAGATCTGTTAAAATGACAGATTGGCTCAAAGTTTTTAATGGTCTCTTCCCGGTTCTGTTGACCCAGTAGGAAATCCATTGTGGAATCTAAGTCCCAGTGAGAGACTGAGAGCAGTGACAATGAGGAGGGGCTCAGAAAGGGGCAGTACAGAGTTTTTGGGAGGTATTTCTAACTCATTCTCAATATCTTTGATTTTCATCTTTGAACAATCCAATCCAATCCAGTGAACCTGAGTTGGTAGCAACACTGACAGGTTTTAAAAAAACTTGTTTTTATATTGTGTACTTCATAACTTCTAGATTTTTCAAAGTGACTTAAAGCCATTGATGTACTTATGTTCACTGCTGTGATATAGAGGACAGCAAATCCCTTATGAACAACTCTGTGATAATGATCAGATCCATCGGTTTCTGCCAAGCAGCTTAAGGGAAAGTCGACATCTCTGACAGTGCTGCACTCCCTCAGTTCTGCTCTGAATGTGTCAGTGAACAATGAGGCAATTTCCTGCTATGAAGCTCTAGGAGGTGATGGCCTAGTGGTATTATCACTGTATTGTTAATCTAGAGACCCAGATAATGTTCTGAGGACCTGGGTTCAAATCCCACCATGACAGAGGGTGAAATTTGAGCTTAGTAAAATATCTGGAATTAAAAATCTGATGATGACCATGATTCCATTGTTGGGGGAAAAACCCATCTGATTCACTAATGCCCTTTAGAGAGGTAAACAGCCATTCTTACCTGGTCTGGCCTACATGTGACTCCAGACCCATAGCAATGTGGTTGACTCTGAATTGCCCACTAGGCAATTAGGGATGAGCAATAAATTAACAAATAAAGGGGGGGGGAAAATGTCAAGTTTTTGAGGAAGTTGATTTAGCCTCTCTCCTCCCTGCTCCGGTTGAATCCAGGAATGTGGACAGACACGTCAGTTAGTATTTCATTAATACCACAACATCTAACACCAAGCCTGGATCGTCTTCTATTCAGGTCTTATAACCCAAGATAAGAATCTCCACTTTCTGCCAAAGCTACAAGCCTCGGAATACTCCTTCCATGCTGAAGTGCAGAAAACATTGTAGAATAATTGTGCGAGCCATGTGTTTCCACTTGAGTTGGACCTGTGCTAACCTGTTCCATCATTGTCTCATGTATCCAATTAACCATCATAGAATGAAAAAATGATCTGCTCACTTCCATAGCGTTACTAAAAGAATTGATGTATGGATTAGAGAGTGTTTTCACACATTTTAATCCTCAATTTTTTTTCTCCTATTTAGAATTAGACTTTCTTGCTGTCTCTCCCTGTCTTGCTTTGCTGGCTGGGGTAGTTGGTACAGGCCAGTACCAACTCTCTAGTTGACCACTGGGAGTGTTGTCGGTGACTGGGCAGAGAGAGCAGTGTTTGGACACGAATGCTGTGGAGCTCCATTTTTAAGTAAATGAGTTCAGGTGGGCCATGGATTATGTTTAACTCTGTATGTGTGTGTGTGTGTGTGTGAGATAGAGAGATGGTGAGGGGAGTAAGGTGTCCAGAATGTGAATGAGGGTGAAATCCAGAGGACAACACCATCATCTCTCGGGATCCTCGCGTGTTTTCAGACACTGATTTGGAACACGCAAACAGTTGGCCTTCATTTTCTGTTCCCAATAGCTACAGCCCTAAGGCTGACTGTAGTCTCCCCTCTAACTGTCCCAGCTGTGATTTGGTTACTTCCCAGGGAGAACAGTTTCTGACTGTCTCAGGCCTCTGCAGAATCACCTCCTCCATCAGAACACTGCCCTCACTGTTCAGTTAGATCCTCATCCATCTTTTCACAGGTCACCTCCCAGGATGGAGATGAGGCCATTCAGCACTGTAGGTCTGCTGCACCACCGAATTAGACCATCTAAAAGCTCATCTTTAACCTTTGACCTAGCTTTGTCCCATATCTGTGAAGTGGCAAAAAAAAAATCAACAGTCTCAGCTGACAATCCCAGTTATCGGGAAGAATTTCATTCCAACTATTACTCAGCCTACCTTTTCAAGACTTTTACAATCCTGCTGTGTTTTCTGAACAGTTTTATCCAGTCCATTCCAAGCCACTACTGCCATTCACTAAGATCACCTGCCTTAGATCCCATATCCTTTTATAGGGTCTGGCAGAAAACCAGGCTTCAGATTTTAAAATGTTGATTGAGGGTTTACTGTTTCATATTGACAAGGCTGATCTTCAGTCTCAAGTTTGCAGATGACACAAAAATAGGTGAAAAGACCAGTGGTGAGAATGACACACAGATTCTGCCCAGAGATATGGACAGGATTGGTGAGTGGGCAAAACAGAGTCATAGAGCTGTACACCAAGGAAACAGAGCCTTCCGTCCAACTCATCCATGCTGACTAGGTATCCTAGATAAATCTAGTCCCATTTGCCAGTGTTTAGCCCATATCCCTTTAAACTCTTCCTCTTCATATACCCACCCGGATGCCTTTTAAATGTTGTAATTGTACCAGCCCCCACCACTTCCTGTGGCAGCTCATTCTATACACGCACCATCCTCTATGTGAAAATGTTGTCCCTTAGGTCCCTTTTAAATCTTTCCTCTCTCACCTTTAAACCTATGCCCTCTAGTTTTGGACTCCCCTACCCTGGGCAAAAGACCTTGACTATTCACCCTATCCATGACCCTCATGATTTTATAATCCTCTATAAGGCCACCCCCTCAGCCTCTGATGCTCCAGGGGAAAATAGCCCCAGTCTATTCAGCCTCTCCCTATAGCTCAAACCCTCCAACCCTGGTAACATCCTTGTAAATGTTTTCTGAATCCTTTCAAGTTTCACAACATTTTTCCTATAGCAGGGAGACCAGAATTGTACACAGTATTCCAGTTGTAGCCTAACCAGTGTCCTGTGGAATATAGCATAGAAAAATATGAGGTTATGCACTTTGGCAGGAAGAATACAGGCAGTAAATATGATTTAAATGGTGAAAGACTGCAGAAAGCTACAGCACAGAGGGGCTTAGGAGTGTCCAAGTGCATGAATCAGAAAGAAAGGTAATGTCCAAGCTCAGCAGATAATAGGGAAGCAAGTGGAATGTTGATCTTTACTTCAAAGGAAATGGTTTATGAAATTAGGAAGGTTTTCATAAAACAGTACAAGGCACTACGCAGACCACACTGGAATACTGTGAACAGTTTTGATTTCCTTACTTAAGGAAAGACATACTGGCATTGGAGGCAGTCCAGAGAAGTTTCATTCGGCTGCTCCTGGGTATGGAGGACATGTCTTATGAGGAGAGGTTGAGTAGGTTGGGCCTGTACTCATTGGAGTTTAGATGAGGCCCTGTTAAAACATACAAGCTCCTTAGAGGAATTGACAGGGTAGATGCAGAAATGTTTTTTTTTAACCCCTCATGGGAGAGTATGGGACCAGGGGCGATAATCTCAGAATAAGGGGGCTGCCCATTTAAGACAGAGATGAGGAGGAATTTCTTCTCTGAGGGTAATGAATCTGTGGAATTCAGTACCACAGAGGACTATGGAAGTTGGATTGTTAAGGCAGAGAGAGACAGATTTTTAATTGGTAAGGAATCGAGAATTATGGGGAAATGGCAGGAAACTGGGAATGGGGATTATCAGATCAGCCATGATCTTATTGAATGGTGGAGCAGTTGGGTTGAATGGCCTGCTTGTGCTCCAATGTTTTATGGTCTTGTAACTCCACAGGCTGGATTTGAAGTTTTTTTTTGGGAGTGGAATGCGTACTAAGGGATTGACTCACTGCCACTCCTGCTGTCTCTCTCACACAATGAAGCAGTGGATGGTCAATTAGTCACCTTCTGGAGGGAAGGCAGCCAATCAGAAGAGCGAAAGGAGGACTCATGCCCAATCAGCACTGTCGGCTGGGTCATCATAGGTTAGAGGCCAAAAGCGACAAACAGGACATTGGTCACAGCTAGAAGCGTGGAAGCCTCATCACCCCATGCTATTATCTACTGAAAGATCAGAGGAAAGTGTAAAAGCACACCTCAAAATCACCCAGACTTGCTGCCTCACTTTTTGCAGTGCCTTCTCCTGCTGGCTGTAGCGATGGTCCTGGTTCCTACCACCAGCTCATCTTCAACCACCAGAAAACACTCCTGAACTTTTTCACATCTCACACCTGAGAAATGAACCGGGCAGAAAAACAGTTGGATTAGTTCACGAGGTTGCCAGTGTGGTTTCAGAATGACTGTGTTTGCCCATTTCTGTGCCTGCACTGTCCTCCTGGGAGACTAGAGCTGGTGATGTCTCTTTACCCAACCCAACGGTCATCGTGCCCCAGTTTACGCTCGTGGGGTGTGGGGAAGGGGGCGTGCTGTAACTTGCCTGATTTGCTGGAAAATGCAGCCTCTTTCCCCCCATCCCCACCCCACCACTCTCCATGTCACTTGAATCGCAGGAGATTGGAATCCTGTCAATCTCAGCGACAGCAGAGCGCCCACCACCCTTCATGGTCCTGAATTCTAAACATTCAACACCCCCACCTTGGAATGAGGAAATTTACTCTCATCTCAATCCAGCTACAGTGGGTTCCAGGGGCTTGGCATCACAATGCTCCAGGACTGGAGGCATCAATCCAGCCCATGGGCGCCTGCTACCACCACCCCCCACACCCCCACCCCACACACACACACAATGACGGGTGCATGGCTTCATCCATCGAGAGGTTAGCAACCCTCCATGAACAGCCACAGATCACACAACAACAATAACTTGTATTTGTATAGCACTTTTAAAGTACTGAAACATCCCAAGGTGTGCCAGAGGAGTATTATAAAATATAGGGCCATTAGACCCGCATGCATTGATACTAGTCAAGTGACCAAAAGCTTGGTCAAAATGTGGATTCTGAGATATTTCTGAAAGGAGGAAGGTGAGGATGTAACTTTTCAGCACAAAGGTATCCAATTTGGTGGACCAGCCCCTACGAGCCACTGGCTGGGGCAGTGAGGGAAACACATGGACGCTATGTTGAATTGAGTGTCTCAACCCTTTTCTGGGTTTGAGCTCCTGTTTTGAGACCTTCACTGGAAACTGCTTCACACTGAACAAAGCAAAGGACACAGAGGGATGTCATCACCTCCAGGTAGCCCACTGGAACCACATATCACTGTTCCCTCATGATCACTGGGTCCATGATGCCTACATAACAGCAGCTTCAAAACCAGGCTCACCACCAATTTCTTCAAAGCAATTATATGTGGACAATAAATCCAGGCCTGTCTCATGAGGATGAATGATTTGTGGAGTGTTAATTCAGTATTTGCATTCTGTTTAAAGATCTTTACCTGCTGGAGGAGATCTGAAAGGGTTACAGTTGGAGACTATATTAACCCTTTTATATTCATTCACAGGATGAGGGTATTGTTGGATAGACCAGCACTTGTTACCCACCCTAATTGCCTAGAGGGCAGTTCAGCATGAACTACATTGCTGTGGGCCTAGAGTAGGCCAGACCAGGTAAGGATGGCAGTTTCTTTCCCCAAAGGACATGAGTGAACCAGATGGGTTTTTCCAACAATAGTTTTGTAGTCAGCGTTTGACTCTTAATTCCAGATTTTATTGGATTCAAATTCCATATTTTGCTATGGCAGGATTTGGATAGAGGTCCCCAGAACATTACTTTGTAATACCACTAGGCCATTGCCTTCACCTACTCTGATGATGTCATGTGGTCTTGGGTGGGGAAAAGAGTCTAGATTGAGGTCTCTATGGGATTAGGTGTGTCATTCCTAGTTCCTACTAAGTCTCAGTTATTATACCTAACTGGTCAATGTTTCTTCTACATATTGCTGCCATACAATAAGCCATATCTTGTTAAGATAATTGCCTCTTCTTGTTAAGACTCATTACTTTTGTTAAGGCATTTTCTGCCCTGCAAAAAAAGCCCTTAGACCCAAAAAGATGCTCTCACCAAGGCTCCATCTAAAAGAACAGGAGCAGCAGATAGATGGAAGTTCCCCTCCAAACCATTCACCATCCTGACTTGGAAATATATTGCCATTTCTTCAGTACCGTTGGGTCAAAACCCTGGAATTCCCTTCCTAACAGCATTGTGAGTCTACATACAGCATGCTGACTGCAGCGGTTCAAGAAGGCAGCTCACCACCACCTTCTCAAGGGCAACTAGGGATGGGTAATAAATGCTGGATAAGCCAATGACACCCACATCCCACGAATGATTTAAACAAAATGGAAGATTTGTTTTTGTGCTGAGATGTGGGGCACTGTGTGGCAATGCCCTTGGTCTTGGAAAGGAGCTCACTGTGAACTTTTTAGGAACCCCTGCGCAGCGGGTCATTCTATCAAATGTCCCACCATTTATTCCAGCTGAGCTCCTTCTCCTTCACCTACACCACCTGAGGGAGGTTGATTACAGGTGTCGCAGCAGGCCCAAGGTCAAGGAAGGCCCAATTCAGCCTCCTCTTTCCAGTTTTGGATCTTCTGCAATATAGCCTGGCAGGGTTTTATCAAGGGGACGTTCAGTGTAATGTCTGAGGGGCTGCTCACCGTGTCTTTTCAATGGCAGTATGAGGCCATGCCTGTAAGGGGCATTGAAATCATAATGCCCCATCTCCAAAGCTTTACTGAGGCAGCCATGACCAGCTGCGCCATACCTTGCCCACCAGAGACCCCACGAACGGTCTAAACCAGGATCCAATAGAACCATGGCTACCAGTGAGGTGGAGGAAGGTGTCTGTTTGGATGAAAGGTCTAGAAGACAAAACATTAAGAGGAAGGCACCCCCAATCCACCTCCAAGATGTGATCCTCCTGACCACGAACCTGATATGCCCTCAATTCACCCTGAGCCCAATGTACCCCCGAGAGGTCCTGATCTTGACATGCTGATATGTGACCTCACCCATAGTGGAATCCACCCTAATGGAACTCCCTCACTCCAACGCCCTCCCAGAAGAGGTGCCACTCCTCCAGAGGCAGCAGAGAGCACCATCAGGTACCCCCTTTAAGCTCTCCACCCTCCCCCCTCGAGGGTTTGCCTGGTGGGGTCACTGGGACGTGGCACATTTTTGGGGAAAACCCTCTTGCCCCTGTTCAGGGATGCAGGTACGGTGCCTCGGAAAGCCATGCCACGTGGACCATGGAATGGCTGTAGTTTTGGAGGAGGGTCCACGCACCATTGGTTCTGGCCGTTGTCTCCAGGCAGAGATTTTGAGTGTTCGGCCTATGCCAGGAAGTTTAGACTGACTGTCAGTTTGGGGCATGTTGGGGAGGGAGGGGGTGGTGTCGTACTTCACTTTGGAAACAGGTAACTGCTTCAGCTGGGACCAGAGCTCCTTTGACAAAGTGTCTACTCTCCTCAGCTCCATCAATGAGGGTGACGTCATTCTCCTCGGGAGGTGGGGTGGGGTGGGGTGGAGATTTTAATTGTACTATGAAGGGTCAGAGAGTACAGACGGACTGAGGTCAGCTCAGCATTGGTAGGGACATCGAGGGATTTGGTCGGTTCCTTGATCTGGCGAAATTTCCATCCCAACCCCATTACCTTCACCTTTGCCAGGCTTGGGGTCGGGGTATCCAGAATTAACCGCCTGTACATATCCAGGGCATATGCCCCACCCCCACCCCCGTGTCCCGAAGGTCACCATGCGGCAGGTATCATTCACCAATCACCAGAGAGTGTGGGCGGAGTTTGTTCCGTTCCCAGTTCAGCGTTTCTGGCACTTTAACAACCCGCTGCTGGAGGACAAATGCTTCTGGGACTCGTTTTGTCGGTTCTGGACCGGCTGGAGAAGGAAGGGGAGGGGCTTCCCCTCCTTGAGGCTACGGTGAGGGACATGGGCAAGACTGCCGTCTCTGTCAGCAGTACACATGGGGATCGACAAATCCAGGATTGAGAGATTGCAGAAGGAGGTGCTCGACCTGGAGTCATGTCTCGGTCAGCCCGATGTGGATTCTGGCCTGCGGGGGGCTGTACAGAGAGAAAAAGGCCACACTCCAAAACCTGTATCTCATCGGGTCTCGGGGTACGTACGTGAGGGCATGGACCCGGCCTCTCAGGGACCTAGACCCCAGCTCCTCCTCCTTCCAAAGGTGTGGCATCTGTCAGCAACTCCTTGAGCTGCTCTCTGACCCGTAGGGCATCAGAGCCCTCGCGAGAGGATTATAATCCACCCTTACCTTTCCCGATCCGTCCAGTGAGAATCTGTATGTGTGGAACCTGATTGAATCATGCATAGTTCTGCCAGCAGATGTGCTGTTGCTCAGGCTAGGAGGATGCCAGGAGGAGCTAACCAACACCCCCTCGACCAGCTTTCCAGGGGCTAGTCCCTGGGGCTAGATGGGCTGAGTGTGGAGCTGGGTATTCTGGGAAGTCCTGGGAAACACTGTTGTGTGAGTCTTGGAAGAATACGTCATGATTGGATAGATGCCCCTCTCTTGGCGCTGTGCTAACACTGCTCTGCTGCCCCAGAGAGGGTATCTCTGATTGTTAAAATACTGATATCTGGTCTCCCTCCTCAGCACAGAATCATTGCCAGGGGCATTGGTTCCTCGCCTTGGCACTGTGACAAGATTTATCCTACACCATCCTGGTCAGAGCACTCATAGGAATATTCACTTAAGTCTGGGTCTCCTAGAGATTTAAACCCCTCGATTTTTGCTCAGATTCCATTCCTACTCTCAACATTTACAATCATTCTCATTTGAAACAAGGAAGAAGGAACTTGCAAAGAAATGTTTGAGGGAGGCAGTGCCTGGATTTCACAAGGTGAAAACTGTCAAACAGACATCTATTTCCCAGCAGCCGGCTATTGGGAACGTACATAATATCCACTGGCAAAGGTTCAGAGAGATTCCGAAATGTGAAGCAACTCAGGTCAGGGAATAACTGCCTACAGAGTCTATAAATACAGGATTACTGATTCCCATCAGAAAGCAGGCACCCTTCATGAAGGGAGTGCTAACTGACTGTCTAATTCTTCCAGCACTGATGGGCTTGGGAAAGTATTGGCACATTTCTTCTGAAATGACTTTATTGAGACACATCCCACACACAGAACTATCATTGATATGAAGGGTCAGAGACAGGAATCTGCCTCCTCCTATTCTATAAATGATCTTGTGGCTCGATGATAGTGTACAGGTCCTGCCTGCCCCAGAGGTATGTTTATGACATGTCTGAGCAAGTTCATTAAAATCACTTTGTCCATTACATGACAGCATCAAGGAGACAACCACTATTCTTCCAAATGCTCTAGTGTAAGAAGGCAGGGCTGGTCGAGTTTAGCACAATGTGTAACAAATGCTGCTGACAAATGTGCCAACACAGTTCACACAAAAAGCAAGGGAATATTCTAATAACCGCAGAGAACCAAATGCAAAGGTACAGTAATGATTTAGACGAGGGAACTAAATGTAATATTTGCAGACAACATGAAGCTGGGTGGGAGGCTGAGCTGTGAGGAAGATGCAGAGAGTTTTCATTGTGATTTGGACAGGCTGAGTGAGTGGGCAAATTCATGGCAGATGAAGGGTAATGTGGATAAATGTGAGGTTATCCACTTTGGAAGTGAAATCATGGCACGGTGCTTCAGCTATTAGCACTGCTGCCTCACAGTGCCAGGGACCTGTGTTTGATTCTGGCTTCAGGCAACTGTATGGAGTTTGCACGTTCTCCCCATGTCTGCGTGGGTTTCCTCCCACAGTCCAAAGATGTGCAGGTTCGGGTGGATTAGCCATGCTAAATTGCCCCTGGTATCCAAGGATGTGCAGGCTAGGTGGGTGAGCCATGGGAAATGTACGGTTACAGTAACAGGGTGGGTATGGGTGGGATGCTCTTCAGAGGGTCAGTGTGGACTCGATGGGCCAATTGGCCTGCATCCACCCTGTAGGGATCCTATCACACTGTGAAATCAGGAAGGCAGATTATTATCTGAATAGTGATAGATTGGGGAAGGTGCATTAAGAGCTGAGTGTCCTTGTATACTAGTTGAAAGTCAGCAGGCGGTCAAGAATGCAAATGGTATGTTGGCATTCACGGTGAGAGGATTCAAGTACAGGAGCAGGGATGTGATTGTACAGGGCCTTGGTGAGGCCACACCTGGAGTATTGTGTGTAATTCTGGTCTCCTTTTCTGAGGGTGGATGTTCTGGTGATGGAGGGAGTGCAACAAAGGTTTACCAGACTGATTCCCAAGATGGCAGGACTGACGTATGAAGACAGACTGAATCAGTTAGGACTGTATTCACTGGAGCTTGGAAGAATGATGGATGATCTCATAAAAAAAACATATAAAATTCCAACAGGACGAGGCAGGGTAAACGGAAGGAGGATGTTTTATCTCTTTAACTCTATAATCTTTCTGAATAGACACATCACTGACAAGCCTGATGTGATGGGCCGAACATTTGTCTTTTGCACCATAATGATGCTCTTATCTGCAATTTGAGAAATGGGTGGTTTAACAAAACGGTTTGCTGGGCTATTTCAGAGACTGGTTTAGGATCAGCCACTTTCATGTGGAACTTGAAGCACATCTGGGTGAGCCCTGGGGTGTTTGTAATCAGGCCTCATCCAGGAAAGTGGCCACAATCAGACCAGCCATGACCTTATCGAGAGGCAAGGATGAGGAAGATCATTTGGAATTTTTTTTAAAAAATGATAAAAACAGAGAGTGTGCTGGAGAAACCCAGCAGGTCCCGCAGCATCAGTGGAGCGAGAGAAACAGGATTTGTGTTCAGTGTCCGGTACAACTCTTTTTCAGAAATGAAAAAGGTTGGAAAATGATATTTTAAAGCTGGTGGCCGGGGAGGCGCAGGGGAAGCAAAAGGAACAGATTGTGAAGATGTGTTGGAGCCAAACAGGAAAGGTGTGATTACAGTAGGAAAGGAAGGATTGAGTTGTAAAATGAGTGAATGTGAAGGCGTGGAAAGGAAAATACGGGTCTATGTGTCAAGAACAAATTTTCTTTGCGCTTCATTTGTCTCACACCCCTCCCCCCACAGCTGTCCTTCCTTTGTCACTTGTTGCCTTTGCCCCCTGCCAATATGCTGTACATCTTACATGACTGAATTATGTCTTGACAATCCAGTAATGACTCTAATTCCAAATCTTTACATACAATACTTCAAAACATCTCACAATGTAACTGACTTGTGCACATACATAGTCTCTGCTTGATTTTAGGCAAGTCCTTTCCAGAACATTCTTGGCCTGGTGCCAGTACTCTCCAGCTCAATCCTCAGGCTTAAGCAATCCAGCAAATGTACAAGGATCAGAGAACCAGACCCTAATCAGTCAAACAGAGAGCTATCAAACTATCGAGCATTAAAGGTCAAACACAAACTCAGTCAGTTTGCTGCACCATATAATCACCTGAGTCGTTCAAAAACCTTTGCACAGCGCATGTTGGTTCATTGTTCACCAAGATCCTATCTCATTACACATTACTGGATCTAAAACAGCTCATTCCCTGGTAGGTTGAGCAATGTACTGCTCCAAGAAACAATCTCTGGTGCACTCCACAGATTTACCTTCCATGTTATCCTCACCCATCTGATTTTTACAGTCAATTTGCAGAGTAAAATTACACATGATCATTATGGTGCCCTTCTTACATGTCTCCACTGCTTCCCAATTTATACTTTGTCCTATACTTTGTCGCTAGGGAGATGATGATCTAGTGGTATTATCGCTAGATTATTAACCCAGAAACTCAGTAAGGCAGCCCTCTGCTCCAATCCCAACCTCACCATAAAACCCGTGGACAAGGGAGGCGCAGTTGTAGTATGGCGCACTGACCTCGACATCGCCGAGGCCAGACGCCAACTCTCCGACACCTCCTCCTACCGCCCCTGAGCACCAAACCATCATCTCCCAAACCATCCACAACCTCATCACCTCAGGTGACCTCCCACCCACGGCCTCCAACCTCATCGTTCCCCAACCTCGCACTGCCCGCTTCTATCTCCTTCCCAAAATCCACAAACCTGAATGCCCTGGTCAACCCATTGTCTCCGCCTGCTCCTGCCCCACCGAACTGATCTCAAACTATCTGGACTCCATTTTCTCCCCCTTGGTCCAGGAACTCCCTACCTATGTCCGTGACACCACCCACGCCCTCCACCTCCTCCGGTCCCCAACACCTCATCTTTACCATGGACGTCCAGTCCCTCCACACCTGCATTCCCCATACAGATGGCCTAAAGGCCTCCGCTTCTTCCTGTCCCGCAGGCCCCCTCCACTGACACCCTCATCCGCTTAGCCAAACTCGTCCTCACCCTCAACAACTTCTCTTTCAATTCCTCCCACTTCCTACAGACAAAAGGGGTGGCCATGGGTACCCACATGGGCCCAAGCTACGCCTGCCTCTTTGTAGGTTACGTGGGACAATTCCTCTTCCGTACCTACACCGGCCCTAAACCCCACCTCATCCTCCGTTACATTGATGACTGTATCGGCGCCGCCTCGTGCTCCCACGAGGAGCTCGAACAGTTCATACACTTCACTAACACCTTCCACCCCAATCTTAAGTTTACCTGGACCATCTCTAATACCTCTCTCCCCTTCCTGGACCTCTCTGTCTCCATATCGGGCAACCACCTAGAAACCAATATTTATTTCAAGCCCACCGACTCCCACAGCTACCTAGAATACTCCTCCTCCCACCCACCTTCCTGCAAAAATGCTATCCCCTATTCCCAATTCCTTCGCCTCCGCCGCATCTGCTCCCAGGA
>NC_063355.1:2865675-2898642 GCF_021869965.1 Rhincodon typus
CAATAAACAACTGCACCTCCCAGTCGCAAACCATTTCAACTCCCCCTCCCATTCCTCATACGACATGTCCATCCTGGGCCTCCTGCAGTGCCACAACGATGCCACCCAAAGGTTGCAGGAACAGTAACTCATATTCCGCTTGGGAACCCCTGTAGCCCAATGTTATCAATGTGGATTTCACAAGCTTCAAAATCTCCCCTCTCCCTACCGCATCCCAAAAGCTCTTCCCCCCCTCCCTAACCTGTTCTTCCTCCCACCTATCCCCTCCCTAACTCCCACCTCAAGCCACACCCCCACCTCCTACCTACTAACCTCATCCCGTCCCCTTGACCTGTCCGTCCTTCCTGGACTGACCTAGCCCCTCCCTAACTCCCCACCTACACTCACCTTTACTGGCTCCATCCCCGCCTCTTTGACCTGTTTGTTTCCTCTCCACCTATCCTCTCCTCTATCCATCTTCTATCCGCCTCCCACTCTCTCCCTATTTATTTCAGAACCCCCTTCCCCTCCCCCATTTCT
This sequence comes from Rhincodon typus, assembly GCF_021869965.1. Taxonomy (NCBI): domain Eukaryota; kingdom Metazoa; phylum Chordata; class Chondrichthyes; order Orectolobiformes; family Rhincodontidae; genus Rhincodon; species Rhincodon typus. The sequence continues at coordinate 2,866,195 of NC_063355.1, forward strand.
GATGAAGGGTCTAGGCCCGAAACGTCAGCCTTTCTGCTCCTATGATGCTGCTTGGCCTGCTGTGTTCATCCAGCCCTGCACCTTGTTGTCTCGGATTCTCCAGCATCTGCAGTTCCTACTATTTCTGACTTAATTATGACATGCAGGTTTTGTAAAATATCCAAACTCAGCTTCACTCTTTTCTGTTGTTCAAAATCACTGGAAGAATTTTTCAGGAGAATCATTACATTTGTGGCAGTTTCTGGATTAATTCAGATTGTGATTTTTCTTATTTGTGATCCCATGCCTCCAAACAGTAGTCAGGAGCTGGGATGCAAGATACACCAGGAGATTGAAAAGGTGTGTAAGAAAGGCAAAGTGATAATGATCATGGGGGATTTCAGTATGCAGGTGGACTGGGAAAATCAGGTTGGTAGTGGATGGCAAAAAAAGGAGTTTGTGGAATGTCTACAAGATGGCTTTTTGGAGCAGATCGTGGTGGAGCCCACAAGGGAACAGGCAATTCTGGATTTAGTGATGTGCAATGAGGTAGAGTTGATAAGGGAGCTTAACGTGAAGGAACCCTTAGGAGGCAGTGATCATAAGATGATAGAATTTACTCTGAAATTTGAGAGGGAGAAGATAGAATGTGAGGTAACGGTATTACAGCTGAATAAAGGCAACTACAGAGGTATGAGGAAGGAGTTGGGCAGAATTGACTGGAAGAGGAGCCTAGCAGGAAAGACAGTGGAACAGGAGTTTCTGGGAGTAATTCAGGAGACGCAGCAAAAATTCATCCCTAGGAGAAAGAAGCGTGGTACAGGGAGGATGAGGCAACCATGGCTGACTAAGGAAGTCAGAGATAGCATAAAAGCAAAAGAGAAAGCATAGAATGTGGTGAAGGGCAGTGGGAAACCAGAGGATTGGGAAGCTTACAAAGACCAACAGAGGGCAACAAAAAAAGAAATAAGCAGGGAGAAGATTAAATATGAGGGTAAGCTAGAGAACTGTAAGAGTTTCTTTAGATATATAAAGGGAAAAAGAGAGGCAGAAGTGGACATTGGACTACTGGAAAATGACGCTGGAGAGATAGAGGTGGGGAACAAGGAAATGACTGAGGAACTGAATAATTACTTCGCATCAGTCTTCACGGTGGAAGACACGAGTAATCTCCCAAAAATTCAGGAGAGTCGGGGGAAGAGCTGAGTATGGTGGCCATCACCAAGGAGAAGGTGCTAGTAAAACTGATTGGCCTGAAGGTGGGTAAATCACCCGAACCAGATGGACTACACCCCAGAGTTCTAAAGGAGATAGCTGAAGAGATAGTGGAAGCGTTAGTGGTGATCTTTCAGGAATCGCTAGAGTCAGGGAGGGTCCCAGAGGACTGGAAAATCGCTAATGTGACACCCCTGTTTAAAAAGGGAATCAGACAAAAGACGGAAAATTACAGGCTGATTAGCCTAACATCAGTCGTGGGTAAGATTTTGGAGTCCATTGTAAAGGATGAGATTTCTGAATATTTGGAAGAACATGGTAAAATAGGGCAAAGTCAGCATGGTCTCATCAAGGGGAGGTCATGCCTGACAAATCTGCTAGAATTCTTTGAGGAAGTAACGAGCAGGGTAGACCAAGGAGAGCCAATGGATGTTGTCTATCTTTGACAAGGTGCCGCACAGGAAGCTGCTGAGTAAGATAAGGGCCCATGGTGTTAGAGACAAGGTGCTAGCATGGATAGAAGATTGGCTGTCTGGCAGAAAGCAAAGAGTGGGGATAAAAGGGTCTTCCTCAGGATGGCAGCCGGTGACAAGTGGTGTTCCGCAAGGGTCAGTGTTGGGACCACAACTTTTCACTTTATACATTAATGATCTAGATGAAGGAACTGTGGGTATTCTGGCTAAGTTTGCAGACGATACAAAGATAGGTGGAGGGACAGGTAGTATTGAGGAGGTAGGGAGGCTGCAGAAGGATTTGGACAGGTTCGGAGAGTGGGCAAAGAAGTGGCAGATGGAGTACAATGTGGGAAAGCGTGAGGTCATGCACTTTGGTAAGAAGAATAAAAGCATGGACTATTTTCTAAATGGGGAGAAAATTCAGAAGTCTGAAGTGCAAAGAGACTTGGGAGTTCTCGTCCAGGATTCTCTCAAGGTAAACTTGCAGGTTGAGTCAGTAGTCAGGAAGGAAAATGCAATGTTGGCATTTATTTTGAGAGGACTTGAATATAAAAGCAGGGATGTACTACTGAGGCTCTACAAGGCCCTGGTCAGACCACATTTGGAGTATTGTGTGCAGTTTTGGGCCCCATATCCCAGGAAAGATGTACTGGCCCTGGAGCGGGTTCAGAGGAGATTCATGAGAATGGTCCCAGGAATGAGAAGCTTAACACATGAGGAACGTTTGAGGACTCTGGGACTATACTCATTGGAGTTTAGAAGGATGAGGGGGGGATCTAATTGAAACTTAAGGAATACTGAATGGCCTGGACAGAGTAGTTGTTGGGAAGATGTTTCTGTTGGTAGGAGAGACTAGGGCCCGAGGGCACAGCCTTAGAGTAAAGGGAAGACCTTTTAGAACGGAGATAAGGAGAAACGTCTTCAGCCAGAGAGTGGTGAATCTATGGAATTCACTGCCACAGAAGGCTGTGGAGGCCAGGTCATTGAGTACATTTAAGACTGAGACAGATAGGTTCTTGATTATCAAGGGGATCAAGGGTTACGGGGAAAAAGCGGGAGAATGGGGTTGAGGAACTTATCAGCCATGATTGAATGGCGGAGCAGACTCGATGGGCTGAATGGCCTAATTTCTGCTCCTATGTCTTATGGTCTTATTAATGAGAAGTAAACTGTGGATAAATAGGTCATTCTGAGCATTTTCCATTGTTTCAGATTTAGATGAAGCCACATGTAAAGATTTACAGTTTGACTTGACTAGATGAGTACGGCTCCAACAGCACTCACCAGGGATAAAGCAGCTGCTCAATTGCACCCTATCCTCCACCTTCAATAACCACCTCCTCCACCACCAATGTACAGCAGCAGCAATGTGTACTCTGTATAAGATCCACTTCCGCATCTTAGCAAAGCCTTCACAATCCTATGATTCCCACCTATTAGAACGCATGGAAACATCACCACCTGAAAGTGCCTCTCCTCGCTACTTACCATCCTGACTTGGAAATATGTCACTGTTCCTTCACTGTCACTGGGTCAAAATCCTGGAACTCTCTCCCTAACAGCATTGTGGGTCTATCTGTAACACATGGACTGCAGACAACTCAGTACCACCAAACTGCCTCCTTCTTATATGTCTACAGAAGCTTTTGCTAACTGTTTTCATTTTTCTTGCTAGTTTAATTCACCATTATAGAATCATAGAATTCCCATCATGTAGAAACAGGTCAGTCAGCCCCATCAAGTCTACACAGACTCTCTAAAGACCATCCTGCCCAGACCCACCCCTTACCTATCCCCGTAACCCTGCATTTCCCATGGCTAACGCATCTACCCTACACATCCCTGAACACTACAGGCAACTTAGCATAGCCAATCCACCTAACCTGCACATCTTCGGACTGTGGGAGGAAACCGGAGCACCTGGAGGAAACCCACACAGACATGGGGAGAATGTGCAAACTCAGCACAGTCGCCCGAGGATGGAATCGAACCCAAGTCCCTGGTGCTGTGAGGCAGCAGTGCTAACCACTGAGCCACCTTTTTATTTTTTATCTTTCCTTCTTTATCAAATTCCTGGTCCCTCTTTGTTAAATGCTGAAATCTTGTCAATCCCAGGTTTCTTACTATTTTTTGGCAACATTGTTAGCCTCTTGATCCTACATTAACTCCTTTTGTTAACCACAGTTAGTGGTGTTTCGATGCTTTAAAGGAATGCATGTTTATTGTAAAGTAAGTATTAATCCATTAAATATTTGATATTGTTTATCTTTTAATCACAACCCAAGGCAATCCACCTCTCAAAACTACAAAATCTGTTTGTTCAGATTTGTCCTGTTAGATTGAGTTTAAATAAATCATTTTAAAACCAATCAAGAATTCCAGCACATTATGATCACTTTTCCCTAGAGAGCCTTTGCTATAATTTTATCAATTAACTCTTTCTCATTACACGATACTGGATTCAAACTAACTTGTTCCCATTCAATTCTTCGATCTAGCGATCTTGTGTACATCCTTTGAAATTAGCCCCCACACTGTTACCGCAAAGTCCTTTTGCTCAGTCCAAAGAAAATTAAAATCCCCTCATGGTTACTCTGTTATTTTTGTGACTGGAAACTCTAACTTACTGATTTATTCCTTGTTTACTCTGTGCTAGTGGATAGATGGTTCCTAACAATGTTTCTGAGCCTTGTTGTTCTTTAGCTCCGCCTAAAGCAATTTTGCATCTTGTCCGAGCCAAAATTCCTTTTCTCTGATATTCAAATCTTGATCAGTCCCCTTCCATTTTGCTAATTTCTTCAAAGACTTAAGTAGCCTTTGGATGTTTGGTCATCCAGCAGCCATGGGCTGGGTTAGACTCTCTGTCTGAGTGTGTCTGCAAGTGGAGCACTGTTATAATTCTCTGGGTGACTTAATTACCCACTGCCTATTCCCACCCTCGGGACCTTCCAGCCCTGAGCCCTGCCAACAGACCCCTGGGATGTACCAAATCCTGGTTCTTGTTTGCTGGGGGTTGGTGGATGTAGGTCCAAACACAGCCGCTGCACTGTAAGGATGAGAAAGCTGCTGGCCAATCAGCCCATCATCCCCGAGGCTGGATGGCCTCCTGAGGCCTTAGCCTGAGCCATTTAATGCCCCTCGGTGTGGGAGGGGCTGTTCCCTAAAGAAGTGCCCAATACCCCCCGTAAAGTGCCGCCCCCATCTCTCTCTGCAAGGATCAAACCTCTTCATTTCTTCCTGTATCACTCATTCATCTGAGGAATACTTTACGGACTCAGGTATTATGTCTTTAGCTTTAATTTGTGGTGTCCTTGGAAACCTCACTAATAGCCCCTTAAAAATCAAAGTGGCGGGAACGGCGGGTGGGGTTAGAATTCAAGTGAGGTCACTGTCTGGATTAATGTGATTGGAGGAGCTGCGAGTGCAGGGGAGAGAATCCAGGAGGACCTGCTCCTCCAACCATCTCTTACACACTGCTGCCCCACTTCCAATCCCAGGTCCCCGTCTGTATACCCACCTGGAAAGTGCATGGATGTGTGACTGTTTGCTATGTCCCCTTGCGTTGCCTTGCCTGGACCCGACAGGAGCTGGAGGCTACAGAAATGCATGGAGTAAAGAGCTCACTGGATCAAACTCTAAAGATAACCAGTGAGCATGTGCGTTCGGAGCTACGTCTCATAATGTCAGGTCATGAGGGATGGAATCCTGATGGCAGAAGGCACCGGGGAAACGCTGTCTTAGCAAGCTGCCCTATAGCGTGTACAGTATATTGCATATCATGTATTATCTATTGTGCATCGTATTTAATGTATAGCGTTATCATATATGTTATAGTGCATATAGTGTGCCAAGTAGAGTAAATCATGCACAGTATGTAGTATCTAGTTTATCACATACAATATGTAGTGTCTAGTATTTTGTGAATAGTGTGTAGTGTTTAGTTTGCACCAGCTTTGTGTTCATCCCTCATGTGCCCACTGCTCCCCTTGCTGTATGTCACACCCCACTGATAATATCTGTCACTGGACTAGCCCTCTCTGCAGGCAGGTTGTGGCAGATTGTAGCAGCCTGAAGAAAATACTTTGACCCCAACTGTTAATTGATCTCAATGTTCTGTCTTGTTCTGAATGTAGCAGCACTCCATTTCTGTGTAAATACAGCCCATTGTCCTGGTAAAGTATTGAAATATCCTCATGGGACTAGTGACATGATTAGGGCAGGCCAGGGAGGACATTTGTGAATGACTTTTTTCACTGGGGTGTGAGAGGTTGAGGGGTGACCTTCTAGAGGTTTATAAAATCATGAGTGGCATAGGTAAGGTGAATGGTAGGTGTCTTTCCCAGCATGGGAGATTTCAAGACGAGGGGGCATATTTTTAAGGTGAGAGGAGTGAGTTGTAAAAAGGACATGAGGGACAAATTTTTTACACAGAGAATGGTTTGCATGTGGAATGAACTTCCAGAGGAAGTGGCGGATGTGGGTACAGTTACAACATCTGAAGGACATTTGGAAAAGTACATGAATAAGAAAGGTTTAGGGGGGATATGGGCCAAGAACAAACAGGTGTGATTAGTTTAGTTTGGGATTATTTTTGGCACGGACTGGTTGGACTGAAGGGTCTGTTTCCATGCTATATAACTCTATGACTACTTAAATAACTCCACAGAGACTGGTATCCCATCACCAAGTCACCCTTTATTCACAAGTACTTAACACTGATCCAGCTCCCTCAGAGCCCGCTCTCAGAGTGAACAAGATGTCTGACACTCCTGTTTATAGCTGTCAGCCAGGGCTCCCTGATTGGACCAAATTAACAGCCCCAATCAGGGAAGTCACATCCTATGAGGTCCAGCTTGGCTGACCTCATTACAATCAGTACACAGCCAAGAAACTAAAAGTTGCCCCTCGGGCTTAAAAAGCCAGCCTCACACAAATCTCAGGAAGACCCCTCTAAAATCAGCAATTAAGACGAGACCTCCATCTCAGATCCTGCGGCGTTTGACGGAAAAGTGATTTCTAAAAGCATTTCACTGGTTGTAAATAACTTTGCTCTATCCAGGTGTTGCAATAGGTTTGAAATCCTCCTACTTTCAAAGGCTATGCAGAAACTGATGCCATAAGTAAAGGTCAGGAGAAACAGGACTGCGGTCATTCACAGCAAATGGCTCCACATTGTTGAAAACATTTCCTTTAATGCGCCTTAAAAACATTTCTCTCACTGCCCAGATCTGTTGTCTGATTTCCTTGTTATTTTTGGACAATCCACTGAAAAGTCTTTTGCTCACACTCTGCTGAACAAAGAAAGATTCGACCTGGGAGAGAGTCTGATGTTATCTGTGTTTCCTTTCTATTTTACAGAATCTCTGTAATTTAAAGATCTTTATTTTTTGCTCCTGTTCTCTCAGCACTTACATATTCTGTAAGAGTGTGGTGGTGACAGAGACCTCACCGACTTTGTTTAGTGTGGCAACAGTCTCAATCATCAGCAATTCTCTTTTGCTCCAAGGGCAGATTGTCTTTGAGCCTTATTGACACAAAAAGGGGATATGCATGTCATGGTGTTTGGGGAATTGGGGCTAATTAAAATTTCAAGTCTAATCCCTCATCAGAACAGGTGATTTGTCTCTTTTTCTACACAGCTGCCGACTCAACTATTGAGGCACTGACAGAACCCACCTCTCAGTCAGAAACAGCAGTGAGTTCAAATCCTTGCATAGTCTCTTGAGCGCAAAACCCAGTGTTGAGGGAGTGCTGCACTGTCAGACGTGCCACTTTCAGAAGATAAACCTGTGAGGGTAGAAGTCAACATGTGTTATGGCTAGACCCTGAGTGAGGTTCCCCAATTCACTACAGTGCCAGGTGGGATACCTAATACCCTTAGACCTCTTCTTCACACTGATAAAACCTTTAGTTCTCTCAGGACAGTGACTTGAAAGGAATTCGGGGATTTAATTAGACATATTAATCAATTAAAACCTTCCAAATGATTACAGATTTAACAGCATCTCAGGTTTGTTTAATACATCCTGATCAGTGGTGTGATCCTTTGATCTTATACTAATAAATTCTGTGTCTGATACTACTTCTCTCACTAACACCTGAGGAAGGAGTGAGGCTCTGAAAGCTTGTGTTGGACTATAACCTGGTGCCCTGTGATTTCTGACCTTGTTCCCCCCCACTCAGTCCATCACCGGCCCCTCCACACCTTAGACCCTGGGTAAGGAAGGCTAAACAGTTTCCTCTTTCTTTATTCACCCATTTCCTTGGTTGGTCACACCAAGATTAATTTTGAAAGAGATAACAAGGTGTAGAGCTGGATGAACACAGCAGGCCAAGGAGCATCAGAGGAGCAGGAAAGCTGACGTTTCGGGTCTGGACCCTTCTTCACAGTCAAAGAACAAACCGCTTGTCACCCCTCCATTGTAGCTAAAGGACGCTCTCACCCTGAGTCCTAGAAGCCAGCTAACTGGTCAAAAGGAAGCAGGACAAGAAGGATTGTCTTGCTCTGAATCCTGCCAACCAACGGCCATCAAGCTGAAAGAAGATTAAAGAGGTTCGATGAACCTGCAAAGCCAAGAATCCTGAAACTAACTGTTAACCCATCAATCTTCCACATTGATAGAGGCTCGCTAGATTGGGTCTTCGCTCATTGGTGTTTAGAAGAATTAGAGATGACCTTATTCAAACATACAAGATTCTTCAGGTACTTGACAGGGTAGATGTGGAGGTGTTGTTTCCCCTTGTGGGAGATTGTAGGACCAAAGGATATCATCTCAGAGTAAGAGGCCACCCACTTAGGACAGAGATGAGGAGGAATATTTTCCCTCAGAGAGTGGTGAATCTGAGGAACTCTTTACCACAGAGGGCTGTAGAGGCTGGGTCGTTAAATATATTCAATGTTGAGATGGACAGATATTTAATCAGCAAGAGAATCGAGGGTTAAGGGAATTGATGAGGTAATTTGGAAGATACAAGTTCAGGTAGAAAATTTAATTTCCTCATCCTCCCGGGAAGAATTCCTCGTTACAGAGACCATGCCAAGCAAAGAGAAATCTTCAACTAACAAAACTGAGTAAACTGAGGATGAATGAGAGAGTCCAAGCCAATCTATAAGCTGAAGTAAAATGTTGACAAACATCAGTGGGGATTGGCCATCAGATTGAGAATTACATTCTGCTGACACAGACTGAAGATGCAACAATGAGACAGAGGTAACAGTAATGATGTACATGCGTATTAACGATGAGAACAAAGCTTGGGGGTAGATGTTGTGTAAGGCTCTGAAAGGATGGATACTGAATTGTGACTTAAACACTGTCCATATGGGGATGTAATTTGGATAGAGGCAGAAAATCTGAGCATCTGATTGAATTGAGACCAAACTCCTTCTCAGAGTTTCTGGAAAAGTGCCTATCATATTAATGTAAACTGCAACGTGTTGCTAACATACAAGAAAGCACTTGTTCAATATGAAAGCCTCTTCTAATTGACCAGGCAGTGGATTTCCTTTCCCACAATAGGACAAACAGGTCCTACACACCCCCGCACTTGAAGAAATACCAGTACACTTAATGTGCGAAGGGACATAGCCCTGGTTTGACTGCATACTGGTTTCAATTAACGCGCTGTTCCCTTTAGCTCATTACAAACAGCAGTTAGATCATGATCATTCACAGCTGTCTGTCGCATCTGACATGTCTTTAGAACCAGGCTTGAAACAGTAAGTCTGCTTCTCAGTCCACAGCCACTGCCAGAACCGCTGAGAATTTCTCTAGCATTCTCTGTGTTTGTTTCTGATCTTCAGCACTCACAGCATTTTGCTTTAAATCTGTACAGGCTATCATTCCTGTCCCCAGTTCTCCTTGCATTTCTCTCACTCTGTCTGTAAATGCACACCTTTTGTGCAGTGCAATAATGGCAGTGAGCAATGTGCCCCCTACTCCCCACTGCCCCCAACCCCACAGCACATCACCTTGATTCCAACGTATAACATCTTGAATCAATTCCACATCTGGGTGTGTAAAAAAACCCCAGTACCATCTAAGGGTGTTTTGATGAGTTTCTCCGTATCGTGGGGCTGGGGAAATGGCTCTTATCTCACAATTAACATTGCCAAGGATTGTGGAAGCAGTGGAGCCAGGTTATCATTTTTGTAATTACTGTGAACAGTTTGGCCATGGGTCGGGTGTGGGGAGGGGGTGGGGGGCTGGGGGGGGCGCTGAAATTCAGTGTTTAAGACAGACTCTAAAGTTTGCAGAAGCACTGTGTCAGATTTGTCAGATTGTGTCAGATATTTCTTGGGTAACAATCTGATGCAGTCGTTCTATTGTGCTCCTGTCTCTGAATCATTTCAGTTCCCGACTTGTTTTAAAAGTTCAGTTAACAAGCTTCTGCCTTTTGGAATTTGAAATTTGGCAATTTTGGAAGCAGCCCATTCAATCAAAGCTGTTGTTTTGATTATTTAATGCATGCTCCTTTTCATTTCAATGGCATGTTGCTGAAGGCCTAGCTAAACTCTTGCGTTGAACTCTTGACTTTTGCATAGGCGTTTTATGAATACATCTAGTGTCAGATTTGCCCCACTAATGAGACAGCGCAATTATAGAGCTTCCAGTTGCTCGGAACATGAGCTCGAAAGAGTTATGAGTATGTTCAACCCATTCGGAGAGGTCTTACCCAAACTAACTGTCAGCTATCCATAGTGTGGTGTGAAAGTGAGGTGAAGTTCCATTGAGAAAATCCAATTTCCAAGTCAGGATGGTGAGTGGCTTGGAGGGGAACTTGCAGGGGGATGGTGTTCCCATATGTCTGCTACCCTTGTCCTTCTAGAAGGAAGTGATTGTGGGTTTGGAAGGTGCTGTCTGAGGATCTTTGGTGAATTTCTGCAGTGCATCTTGTAGATAGTACACACTGCTGCTACTGAGTGTCGGTGGTGGAGGGAGTGGATGTTTGTGGATGTGGTGCCAATCAAGCGGCTGCTTAGTCCTCGATAATGTCAAACTTCTTGAGTGTTGTTGGGGCTGCACCCATCCAGGCAAGTGGGGAGTATTCCATCACACTCCTGACTTGTGCATTGTAGATGGTGGTCAAACTTTGGGGAATCAGGAGGTGAGCTACTCGCCGCAGTGTTCACAGCTTCTGAGCTGGTCTTGTAGATACTGTGTTTATGTGGTGGGCCCAGTTAAGTTTCTGATCAATTATTATCCCCTAGACATTGGTTGTGGTGATTCAGTGATGGTAACACCATTGAATGTGAAGGGACGATGATTCAACTGTATCTTTGAGACATAGAGTCATTGAGGAGTACTGCATGGAAAAAGACCCTTCAGTCAAACTTGTCCATGCTGATCAGATATCCTAAATTAATCTAGTCCCATTTGCCAGCATTTGGCCCATATCCCTCCTAACGCTTCCTCTTCATATACCCACCCAGATGCCTTTTAAATGTTGGAATTGTACCAGCCTCCTCTGGCATCTTGTTCCATACACATATCACCCTCTGTGTGAAAAAGTTGCCCCTTAGATCCCTTTTAAATCTTACTCCTCTCACCTTAAACTTATGCCCTCTAGTTTTGGACTCCCATACGCTGGGGAAAAGACCTTGACTATTTACACTATCCATGCCCCTCATGATTTTATAAAGTTCTATAAGGTCACCCCTCAGCCTCCGACGCTCCAGGGATGCTATGTTGTGGAGGTGCCAGTGTTGGACTGGTGTACAACAAAGTCACACAATACTAGGTTATAGTCCAACAGTTTATTTGAAATCACAGGCTTTTGGAGCACTGCCCCTTTGCCAGGTGAAGTGGACAGTCACAGATGTCCTATATATTCTGTGTCTGTGTGCTTCCCTCTACTTCACCTGATGAAGGAGCAGTGCTATGAAAGCTCGTGATTTCAAATAAACTTGTTGGACTATAAGCTGATGTTGTGTGTCTTCTGACTTTATCTGGTTAAAATAGCCGCAAGCCTATTATTTGAGATGGTCATAGCCTGGCATTTATATGGTGCGAATGTTACTTACCATTTGTCAGCCCAAGCCTGGATATTGTCCGGATCTTGTTGCATTTGAACACGGACTGCATCAGTATCTGAGGAGTTGTGAATGGTGCTGAATATTTTACAGTCATCATTGAACATCCCCCTTCTGACCTTATGGTGGAGGGAAGGTTATTGATGAGGACACTACCCTGAGGAACTCCTGCAGAGATACCCTGGAGCTGAGATGATTGACCTTCCACAACCATGACCATCTTCCTGTGTGTCAGGAACGACTCCAACCACCGGAGCGTTTTCCCCCTGATACCCATTGATTCCAGTTTTGCTAGGACTCCCACACACACCCACACTCACTCACTCACTCACAAACACACACACACACTCACTCACTCACTCACTCACAAACACACACACACTCACTCACTCACTCACTCACAAACACACACACACACTCACTCACTCACACACATACACTCACTCACACACACACACATACACTCACTCACTCACTTACACACACACACTCACTCACACACACACACTCACACACTCACATACACACTCACTCACACACACTCACACTCACTCACACACACACACACTCACTCACACACACTCACTCACACATTCACACTCACACCCACACACACAGACACACACACACTCACTCACACACTCACACACATAGACACACGCTCACATAGACACACACACTCACACACGTACTCGCACACATTCACACACACAAACATGCTCACACAGACACACTCACTCACACACATACTCGCACACATTCACACATATACATGCACACACACACGCTCACACACATAGACATACCCTCACACAGACACATACATAGGCATACATGCACAGTCTCTCTCACACACACAAACACACTCACACACGCACACTCACTTTTACACAGACACACACCCACTCATATTCACACAGACACACACACACTCTCACTCAAACACACACTTCCACTCACTGTCTCTCTCTCTCACACACACACACACACACATATATACACACTGACAATACACTCACAAATAGTCATGCACTCTCATACACACAAACACACACACGCACACAAGTACACAGACTCAAACCCATGCAGATACACTTTCTCCCACACTCGCACACATGCAAGCATTCAGACACAGGCACAAGCACACTCACACATGCACACATATTCACACACATACCTACACATTTACACATGCAATGGCATGCACAGACATATATACAAACACAGGCACATAAACATGCACAGGCACATATGCACATACAGATACACAAACACACACACACATTCACACACAAATGCATATGCATAAGCATGCAATAACTCTCAGCTCCCTGTCAGTGTAGCCTTGCCTCTGTTAGGCCCCTCAGTGCATTGACCTGAAATACAGTCCTTGGAACAATAATGTCAAATTCCCCAGGATTACTCTAATCTACATCAGATGTGGGGAATTGCTCCATTTCACAACTTCAGTGAAACTATTCAAGAGTAAGTGAAAGAAAAACTTTGAAATCTTGTTCTGTACTTTCCCTTCGTCTGCCACAGTCTGACCTCTTATTCCGTCTGGCTTGGCCATGCTAAATTGCCCATAATGCACAGGTATTAACTCCAGGAAACGTGGCGCTATCACAGTGTGGTGGGTTTAGTTTTGCTGCTGTTCAGATGATCAGTGCAGACTGGATGGGCCAAATGGATTCTTCCTGCACTGTAGGTATTCTATGTCTTAGGTCAAGTATCAAGTCAGCTTCCAATTCCATAAATCTCTGGATGGGGGCAACGGACACAGTGAGGACACAGAGGTGTGTGGGATGGGGAGTGTCAGGGGTAGAATTTGGGTTTGATGCATGGGATTTCCAAACTGGGTGAGACAGCCAGGAATCCTGAGGAGCGAGGGGCTCCACTGATACTGTGCTCCCTTTGGCAGCCAGTGGAAATGACTTTAAAGTGGAGGAACACGAGGTTTAGGGACAGAACTGGCTGGTGTTCACATGTCACATGAACATAAAGTACTGGCTGTTGCAGGAATGCAGAGTCCAGCCAGGGTTACACTTGTTAGAGGTTGGCAGAACGTGTTGAGAAATCTGTCAAAAATGCATTTGAGATCTGTGGATTTCTTGAAAGGAGGAATGGAATGAAAAGCATGGAAGTGAGGGTAGACTCTCCTGATACTGGGCCTGGTGGGCTGTTTAAAAGCAATGAAGCACCTTATAGAGCAAACAAGGAGAAATGGCAGGGGAATCAGTAACCAGAGGTCATGGGATTAAGAGGGAACTGGCTAAAAAAACCCAGGGCAGGGGCAGAAATATTTTCAAACAGTGAGGTGTCGCAACCTGGAATGCACAGCCTGACACCGCGGTGTCTCAGAATTAACAGCTCCTTTCAAATAGGAATGGGATAATTGAAATGAGGAGAAATTTCTTCACCCAGACAGTGCTGACCTGTGGAATTCTCTGCCACAAAAATCAGTCAAGGCCAAAACATTGAGTGTTTTCAAGAACAGGTTCAATTAAGTTCTTAGGACCAAAGTGTATGGGGAGGAAGGGGAAAGTGGGAGAAAGCAGGAACAGGGGACTGAGGTGGATGATCAGCCATTATCATATTAAGCAGGATCGAGGGGCTGAATGGCCTACTCCCGCTCCTATTTTCTATGTCTCTATGTTTATGATGCTTCTCAAAACCACTGTCTTTGATCAAACATTTTGTAAGGTAACCTAGTATCTGATTCTACGTCTCCATGTCATGGTTTGTTTTTTATGCTGTGATGAAATGAGTTGGAATATTTCACAACATTGAAGATTCCGTACACACGTAAGCAGTTGCTGTTTACCAAATACTTTATCAGCTCCCTAGCTGATGTCCCTCACCCATTGCCCATGTTAAACACCATCTGCTGTTGTTTAATGCTTCCTGGGTCTGTGAGCTTTCCTGTTCTTGGTGCTTGGGCCTAACATTTTGAGTGTGTGAGTTCAGAGGCCAATGGGACCTTTAACTTTGCAATTGAAAGCCTCAGTGAAACCAAATGCAGACTGGGTGATCTTTTTGCAGAACACCTCTAGTCTGTGCGCAAGTATGACCCTGACCTTCCCATAGCCGGTCATTTTAACGCAGCATCCTGCTCGAATGCCCATTGTCTGTCCTCGGCATGTTACAATGCTCCAGTGAATCGCAGCACAAACTGGAGGAACAATATCTCATCTTCAGTCTGGACACTTTACTACCTTCTGGGCTCAATATTGAGTTCCACACCTTCAAATTGTGAACTCATTCCTTCCCTTTCTTTTAGTTTTGAATCATAGAATCCCTTCAGTGTGGAAACAGGCAATTCGGCCCAACAAGTCCACTCCGACCCTCCGAAGAGCATCCCACCCAGACCCATTCCCCTATCCCTGCATTTCCTCATGTCTAACCCACCTAATCTACACATCCCCTGAACACTGTGGGCAATTTAGCATGGCCAATCCACCTAACCTACACATCTTTGGACAGTGGGAGGAAACGGGACCACACGGAGGAAGGCTTTTGCTTGTTACATTCTCTGTCACCGTGTCCTCTGTCCTCTCCCCCCCAACCCCAGTCTGTTCTTCCCAGTCTGGCAGTTAGACACACCATTGTTCTGACATTCTCACATTCTGATCACTTAATCTGCACTATCAACGCTCTTTCTCCCCCAGCAATGCACCCGCCCCTCCCCACCCTACCCCCAACTATAGTATAAATGCTGCCCCCTGCACACTTCAGCTCTGATGAAGAGTCATCTAGACTTGAAACGTTAGCTTGCTCTCTCTCCGTGGATGCTGCCTGGCCTGCTGTGATCTCCAGCATTTTGTGTTTTCGGTACAGATTCCAGCATCTGCAGTAATTTGCTCCTATATTATCCACACATCCCCAGTTCTCCCCCCTTCCCCCACCACCAGAAATTCCGGGCTATGTTCTCAGCTTAAAATCTCTGCCGTTTGAACAAGATTTGCTGAAAGCCAGACTCTAGTGTTCGCAGATACAAAATCTGGTGAGAATAATGAAGCAATATGAATTCTAACTATCATTTCCTCCCTCTCGTGGATCACTCATCAGAGTCCGATTTTTGTTACTCCACAATTTTTTTTCTGAGGTCTCAGTTAGCCCTTGTTGTGGTCACAGTTTCCTGTTTTCAGAACTATTTGTTCTTTAACGTGTCAATATATACAAGCCTCGCAAAATGCCCAGGTGAGGAGGACTGGTGCAGTTGGGATGAAATTTGGAAGAATTATGAACTGTGAGGAGGACAGTGTGAAATTCCAAAAGTACATTGACAGGTTGGTTGTTTGGGTGGAAAGGTGGCAGATGAGGTTCATTGTGGAGAACAGTGAGGTAATGTACTTTTGTAGGAAGAACACTGAAAAACAACATTAAATAGGGAGGACAATTCTAAAGGGGTGCAGGAGCAGAGGGACCTGGGTATATATGTGCATAGATCATTGAAGGCAGCAGGGCAAATGGAAGCATACAGTGGCTTCAGCTGTATTAATATGGGCATAGAGGACAAGAGCAAGGAGGTGTTGCTGAACTTGTAGAATACACTTGTCAGACCTCACCTGGAGGATTGTGTACAGTTGTGGACACCACATTTTTTTATTGCTACCTGCCTGTCTACTTTCAGTAGCTGGTGTAAAAGGACACACCAGTATTTCACAGCAAAGTGCATAACTTCCCATTTTATCCACGTTAGACTGCATCTGCCAGGCGTTTACGCACAGGCTCAACTTGTCACCGAGGGACAAGTAATTCCGAAACATTAGCTCTGCTTTCTCTCCACAGATGCTGCCAGACCTGCTGTGTTTCTCCAGCAATTTCTGTTTTTGTTTCCAGCTCTCCAGCATCCGCAGTCCTTTCTTTTATTTAAGGCAAACATTTTGTTGGCCTTCATGGTAACAGGATTTGAGTTCAGGGGTAAGGATGTCTTACTGCAGCTATACAGAGCCTTGGTGGGACCTCACCAGTAGCACTGTGTGCAGTTTTCATCTCCCTAGCAAACAAAAGGATATATATGAGGGAATGCAGTGGAGGTTCACTCAAACCAATATCAAGGATGGCAGGGTAGTTCCATGTGGAGAGCTTTGTTCAACTGGGCCTGTATTCACTCGAATTTGGCAGGACGGGAGGGGATCTATTGAAAAATATAAAATTCTAACAGGTCCGGACAGACTATATGCGAAGGGAATGTTTTCCATAACTGGGGAGTCTACAGCCAGGGGACACAGTCTCAGAATACAGGGTAGACCATTTGAGATGGGAAGCACTTTCTTCATTTGAACCTGTACAATTCTCTACCTCAGAAGGTTATGGGGACCTAGTCACTGAATATCCTTAAGAGAGCATCAAGGGGTATGGGGACAAAGGATCAAGATAGAGGATCAGCCATGATCATATTGAATGACAGAGCAAAATCAAAGGCCAATCCTGATCCTAGTTTCTATGTTTCTCTTTTGTTTGCTTATAGAATACGTTTTGATGGATAAAGTTGTGGCGTTGTAATTGGCTTTGTGTCAGCTCTTTGCTGTCTAGAAATAAGCAGAATGCTTCCTTGTGGAGGCTCCAAGACTCAATCTCATGGAAAGTAGAGATAAATAATTAGCTGTTACTACCCAGAATCCATTCAATATTGCTCAGAGTCCACTTTGATCAGAACAGAATATTACACTTTAACCTTCAGTATTAACTGCAACTGTGAACCTACTTTATTGAAATACAGAGTAAAGATCTTAAACATTAACAAAAGGAGATTTTTCTGGCCAAGACCAAATTGTGTTGAGCCTTTTCTCTGAAGTGATTTTTACCAAAAAGCTCAATAAGTTTCTCTCAATACCTGATAAAACTGTCCTCAGTCACTCCAACCCCATCCCTAGGGCGTCTCTCACATCGGATTCCAGCCCCATCCTCCCCATAACTCATCGCTCAGCAGAGATCCCAGAATTCACCAGCACCCTTTGTGTACCCAGACAATTACTGTCAGCCCTGCATGGCCCCTGACATTTACCCTCTGGACATGGCAGATGGCGGGGTGGGTGATCAGTGCCCCACTGTGTGGGCAGTGCCCTGGAGCTCCTGCTGGACTGGGTGGTGCAGACATGGCAGGTCCTCTTCCCCCAGGATGGGCAGTGGAGGCTGTGACACCAGGCCATACCCATGTTGGTCCGAGGTTACCACCCAGTTCCGAGCAGTCTCAGCCATTCTGGAGGAATGGCCAGTGCTGTAGGAACAAGGTCAATGGCCTTCTCCACTCCCTCGCAAAACTGCAGCCATCTTCCCCCTGATACCTCACCCTCTCTCTCTGCTCCTGCACCCCTCTCCCACCAAGCCTCATGCTCTACCACTCTCAGTCCATCTCCATCTTCCCTCACTCACTCTCACCCAACCCAGGCCCTGACACCATTAACCCTGCGTGCCCTCTGTGCTGCCCACTCACTCACTTGGGACACACCTCCTACCTCCACCATCAGTAACAGCTGTACCCCCCACTTTCATTTTCATAATGCCTACCTCTCTCACAGTCCAGGAGGAAGACAGCCCTCAATAGGACAGAAGACTCAAGACAGGTTTTGTGCAGTCCGACATTAATCTCCTCACTTTTTATCTGAAAGAATGCTGGTTTTGACTCCCCCATTCAGGTCCAGGGCTGGTCTGACAGGTCACCCTTGACTTAGTGAGTCAGGATCCGCTGATCTGAAGGCTGGGCCTGCTGACAAGTTTCCTTCCTTTGTGTCTGCAGTAAATGGTACAACAAGACAGTAGTAACATCAGCCTGGTACCTCTAGCTGAGGGGGTGAGTGTAAAAAGGGAAGGGAATGCCATGCTGGGGTGCTGTGGGCATCCAGGTAGGCTGAGAGTGAGTGACCACTATGACAGTGAGCAAAGAGCTTGGAGATACAGCCTGACACAGCTGATGAGCTGGGTGTGTCCCCCTGAGCACACAGTGCCCTTGTTGCAGAGTTACAGTGAGAGTTCCTGCGGCTGCACTGAAGTCTGGAAGCAGACAGTAATTGGATCAGACGTGTGCAGTGGGGGTTCTCAGAGGCTGGTACACATCGGATGCCAATGTCCATGGATGTGGGGAGCGTACGGCTAGTGCCCGTGGAGCAAACCCTGAGATGTTTCTGTCCCAATGTGGAACATGGACGTTACTCAGAACAAGCTGTGAACTTGGTCAGATGGAAAGCTGAATACTAATGGGGTCAAGGTGTGGCATTAACAAGGTATTTAACAAATAATGTCAATAAATGTGGAGCTGGAAAAGCGCAGCAGGTCAGACAGCAACCGAGGAGCGGGGAAGTCAACATTTCCCTTCATCAGGACTGGGGAGGGGAAGGGAAGACCAGAAATAAATAGAGGGAGTGGGCTTGGGGGGAGGGTAGGTGGGATGGAACTAGGTGACTATTCCAAGGGCGTTATCATGGTTGATCAGTGGGAAGGTTGGAGTGGATAGGTGTGTAGGAAGATGGACTGGTCGGGGGTGGATAGATTTTGAAGCTGGTGCAGTCAATATTGGGGCCATTGGGCTGTAAGCTCCCAAGGTGAAATATCAGGTGTTGTTCCTCCAGTTTACACTTGGCCTCACTGTGACAGTGGAGGACACCAAGGCTGGACATGTCACCAGGGGGGTGGGAGGGGGAATTAAAGTGGATGGTAACCAGAAGGTCGGGTTGGTTGGCGTGTGCAGAGCACAGATGCTCTGCAAACCAGTCCCTGAGTCTGTGTTTGGTCTCCCCGATATAGACGAGACCACATCAGGAGCAAAGGATACAGTGGATGAGGTTAGATGCCGGATTTGGAAGGATTATTTGAGGCCTTGGATCGAGGGGAGAGGGGAGATGTAGGGGCAGGTGTAGCACCTCCTGCGGTTGCAGGGAAAGGTATGAGGTGTGGTGGAGGGGTTGGTAGGGCGTGTGGAGCTGACGAGGGAGTTGCAGAGTGAAAGGTCCCTACAGAAAGTGGCAGGGGTGGGGAGGGAAATATCTTTTTGGTGATGGAGTCTGATTGTGAGTGGCGGAAATGTCGGAGGATGATGTGTTGTATTCAGAGGTTGGTGGGGTGGTATGTGAGGACCAAGGGGACTCTGTCCTGGGGGGACGGGTTTTGAGGGTAGAAGTGTGGGAAATGGAGAAGATGCGGTTGAGGACATCCTTAATAACAGAGGAGGGGAAACCATGGTCTCTAAAGTAGGAGGACATCTGGAATGTCCTAGAGTAGAATGCCTCATCCTGGGAGCAGATGCAGCAGAGGTGAAGGAGTTGTGAGTGTGGGATAACATTTTTACAGGCGGGTGGGTGAGAGGAGGTGTAGTCGAGGTAGTTGTGGGAGTCAGTGTGATTGAAATGGATGTCAGTGGTGAGTTGGTTACCGGAGATGGAGACAGAGAGATCCAGGAAGGGAAGGGAGGTGTTAGAAATGGTCCAGGTGAACTTGAGGGTGTGGTGGAAGATGTTGGCAAAGTTGATGAACTGTTCAAGCTCCTCATGGGAGCACGGTGCCACACTGATGCAGTCATCTATATAGCGGAGAAAGAGGTGAGGGATGGTGCCATTGTAGTTGTTGAAGAAGGGACTATTCCACAAATCCTACAAAGAAGCAGGCACAGCCCGGGCCCATGCGGGTGCCCATAGCCAAACCTACGGTTTGTAGGAAGTGGAAGGAAATGAAGAAAAATTGTTGAGAGTGAGGACCAGTTCCGCCAAGTGAATGAGAGTGTCGGTGAAGGGGGACTGGTCGGCCTACGGGAAAGGAAGAAGTGGAGGGCTTTTAGGGCATCCTCATGGGGGATGCAGGTGTACAGGGACTGTACATCCATAGTGAAGATGAGGTGTTGGGTGCTGGGGAGTTGAATGTGTTGGGAAAGGTGGAGGGCGTGGGTTGTGTCCCGAATGTAGGTGGGGAGCTCCTGGACCAAAGGGGAAAGAATGGAGTCAAGGATGGAGTAGATGAGCTCGGTGGGGCAGGAGCAGGCAGAGTCAATGTGTCGACTGGGGCGGTCAGGTTTATGGATTTTGGGTCGGAGATAGAAACGGGCAGGGCGGGATTGGGGATTTATCAGGTTGGAAGCTGTGGACGGGAGATCTCCCAAAGCGATAAGGTTGTTCATGGTCTGGGAGATGATGGCTTGGTGATCAAGGGGACAGTAGGAGGAGGTGTCCGAGAGTTGGCGCCTGGCCTCAGCGATGTAGAGGTCAATTCACCATACTACCACTGCGCTCCCCTCTCACCCCTATCCCCTTGTCGGCGGGTTTAAGGTTCAGCTTGGAGCAGAGGGAGCGGAGAGCTGCGTGCTCCGAGCGGGAGAGGTTGGAATAAGTGAGAGGGGTTGGGGAGAGATACAGGCAATTGATGACGTGGAGGCAGTTGGAGATGAAGAGGTCAAGGGAGGGTAGGAGGCCGGGAGGGGGTGTCCAGGAAGATGGAGTTTGCTGGAGGTGGGAGAAGGGAGGTCTGCAGAGGGTGGGTTAGATTCCTGGTCAAAGAAATAGGTGTGGAGGCGGATGCGGTAAAAACAGAATTTAACATCCAGACATGAACGGAATTCATTGATGTGTGGGCGCGGGGGAATGAAGGTGAGTCCTTTGCTGAGGACTAACCATTCATCCTCAGTGAGGGGGAGGTCTGGGGGGGTGTGGGGATGGTGAATACCCAGCAGGGCTAGTGGCTGGAGTTGGGTGTAGAGGTGGAGCTGGGGGCAGGGGTAGAGGCCGTAGCTGGAGGATTGGCTGTGTGTACAGGAGCGGTCACATGGCCAGAAGCAGAAGTCACGTGGTTGACATCAGATTAGGGCCTAGTGAGGAACTCATCACACCACTTTGTGAAAAGCATAAACAATGGAGCTAGGTTCACCTGACATGAAGGTGGGTCTCGTTGCACATCTCGCTGTAGCCCAAGTCACTCAGACCCGGAGAAAATACCATCCGACAGGTCAGAGCTCCTTGTCGGGTCGGGAATGGGCAACTTGAAGAAAGGACCACCAATTTAGAAAGTGCCAGAAGAGGGCACTAATTGGCTGGGCCATTGTTGGCAAAGGAGATGTGCAGCAGGAGCAGTTAACTGTCAATTGTCATTCTCAGACCAGGGCCCAGAGGTCTCCAATTGATCAGGGTGTTGTCATGGGAATGCAGCCTGTATCCCATCTTCCATTGTTAGCTTTTTCCATTGACCTCCAAAGCACCCTGATCCTGCAAATAAAGGTTTCTGTGGAACTCTGACACATAGCCTAAAATTCAGTCACCGATCTTGTTTGTGTGACAGGGAAAATCCAAAATTACCCCCTCACCATCCACCTCCCCCCCATCATCACACAGACAAATCTCTCACTTCTTGAAGGAATCTGGATGATTAACTGATCATTTAGTGAGAAATGAAGCGAATGCAGAATTAAAGGAATCTCCCCACTGAATTCCGACAACATCTGGAAGCACTAATTCCATCTCCAGATCGTTTAGATAAGTCAGCATGATTGTCTCAAACAGTCATACAGTCCAAATTTCCCCGTTTACTCATATGGAGATTTTGATGTAAAGGCTGGTTAGGAGAAGATTTTGTTCTTTATCACTGACCATTAACATCCCTGATGACCCATAAGCCCACATATGAATTTTACTATTTAATGTTGTATGTTGTAAGGCAATGAATCACATGTAAAGAAATCACAGCAAGATATCTTGAGTCTAATTGTAAAGCATGGCTAGGGATTAACCCTCGACCATCTGCAGCAACGACAGATTATCTGGCTGTGATCACAACACCATTTGTGGGATCTTGCTGTGTACAACCTGGTAGCCATGCTTCCTTCAGTGCTGAAGTGTGTCTGTCCTTGACCACCACCGTTGACCCACCAAGGGTTCTGAGGAACTGTGTGGTCAGTTCGTAACCTCTGAGGACTGAGTACACAAGGGATTTTAGAGCAGTACGTTGAGGAACCAACTTAAGGACTCCTAGATTTGGCATGACAATCTGGTTCGAGAGGTCCTTTAGGCAAAGATAACCACAAACATAATAAGATTCTTCATTGGAATAGAAGGTAAAGCAGTCCAATCTGAAAACCAGGGTCCTAAATCTAAACAATGCAAACTATAAAGGTATGAGGGGCAAGTTGGCTGTAATAGACTCAGTAACTTCATTAAAAGGACAGACAATGATTGTTACTTAAGGAACAAATGCATGCATTGCAGAAATTATACATTCCTTAGGATAACAAATACACAAATAGATAAAGGACTAATCATCAACAGAAGAAATTAAGGATTGTATGAGATCTAAAGAGAGAAATCATGTAAAATTTCTTGAAAAAGTAGCAAACGTGAGGACTGGGAGCACATTAGAATTTAGCAAAGAACGACCAAGAGGTTGCTTAAGAGGGAAAAAAATTAGAGCATAAAAGTAAACATGTGACAAACATAAAAGCAGACCATAGGACCTTCTATTAAAAGATAAAAGCAGACAAATGTAGTAGACCCCTTACAATCCAACACAGGAGAATGAATAATAGCGAAGAATGAAATGGCAGAACAATTAAACAATTACTTCTGTTCTTTCCTTACAAAAGAAGACACAAAAAACCTCTCAAAAGTACAATGGAGGCAAGGGACTTTTGGGAAGGAAGAAATGAAGGAAAGTAGGATTGATTAAAAAGAAGCGGGAGAAAGAATAATAGGACTGAAAACTGATGAATCTCCAGGTCCTGGCAATCTCCATCTCAGGGTACTACCATAGGTAACCATGGAAACAGTGGATGTATTGGCCAAAATTCTATTGATTCTAGAACTGTCCCGGCAGACGTAATGAGAAATTACAAATCAGTTAACTTGGCATCAATAACGGGCAATTTAGAAAATATGGAAAGGATTACAGAAGATTGACTTGATTTATGAAAAGGAAATTGATTTTTAAGGATGTAAGAAGAGTTAAGAGAGAATGGGTGTGGGCTTTTGGAAAGATTTTAATAAAGTCCCACCACCAAGGCTGTAGTGTAAAGCCAAGGGTATTGATGGTACTATGTTAGTATGATTTGAGAATTGCCTGACAGACAGGAAACAGACGGTAGGAATAAATGGGTCATTTTTAGAATGGAAGACAGTGACTAGTGGTGTACCACTGAGATCAATCCTTGGAACCCAGCTCTTCACAATATAGATCAACAATGTGGATGAAAGGATCAAGTGTAATATGTCCAAAATATGGCTCAAATATATGACTCAAAAAACCCTCAAAACTAGGTGAAATGACATCATTACTGTGATTAGAGACTTGAGTAAAAGAGGGACAGGACTGGCAGCTGAATGTCCCAGGATTTAGATGTTTCAGGTGTGATACAAACGGATGTAAAAGGGGTGGGGGAATTGCATTACTGGTAAAGGAGTATCTCACAGCTGTAATGAGGAAGGATACATCAGAGGACTCTTGCAGTGAGGCAATATGGGTAGAACTCAGGAGTAGGAAAAGGTGAAATCACAATGTTGGGGGTATATTATAGGCCTCCCAACAGCCAGCAAGAGATAGAGAGGATAATATGTAGACAGATTTTTAAGAAGATGTAAAAACAGCAGGGTTGTTGTGGTGGGTGATTTTACCTTCGTCTATGTTGACTTTGACTCACTTTGTGCTAGGGGCTTGGATGGGGCAGAATTTGTAAGGACCATTCGGGGGGATTGTTGACACAGTATGTAAACAGTCCAACTAGGGAAGGGGTTAAACTGGACACAGTTTTGGGAAATGAGCCTGGCCAAGTGAGTGAAGTTTCGGCGGTGGAGCATTTTGGGAGTAGTGATCATAATACTGTGAGTTTTAAGATATTCGTGGATAGGGATAACAGCAGTCCTAGGGTGAGGGTGCTAAATTGGGGGAAAGTGAGCTACAACAATATTAGGCAGGAACTGGATATTGTTGTTTGGAGGTGGCTGTTTGAGGGCAAATCCACATCAGACATATCGGAGTATTTCAAACAGCAATGGATAAGAGTTCAGGAGCATCACGTTCCTGCGACAATGAAGGATAGGTATGGCAAGTTACGTGAACCTTGGATGACCAGGGATGTTATGACCTTGATCAGAAAGAAAAAGAAAGCATACGTAAGGTCTGGGAGGTTGGAACTGACAAATCTCTTGAAGTATATAAGGAAATGGGAAATAACCTAAACAAGGAATTAGAAGGGCTAAAATGGGTCATGAAAAGTTGTTACCAAACAGGATTAAGGCAAATCTCAAAGCTTTTTATACATATATAAAAAGCAAGAAGATAGTCAGGGGAAGAGTTAAAGGACAAAGGAGGGAATGTATATGTGGGGATAGAAGAGGTAGGTGAGGTTCTAAACAAATACTTTATGTTGGTATTCATCAAAGAGAAGGAATTGGTGGAGGGTGATCTCAGGGAAGGGAGTGTCGAGTTTCTAAACTAAATTGCTATTAAAAAGTGAGAGGTGTTGTGCGTCCTAATAAGTATTAAGTTAGTTAAGTCCCCGGGTCCTGATGAGATCTATCCCACACTACTGAGACAGGCAAGAGAACAAATTGCTGGAGCATTGACAGACATCTTTGTACCCTCTTTGGCCACAGGTGAAGTTCCAGAGGACTGGAGAATAGTTAATGTTGTCCCATTGTTTTAGAAGGGTAGCAGGGATAATCCTGGAAATTACAGGCCTGTGAGCCTCACAACAGTGGTAGGGAAATTATTGGAAAAGATTCTCAGGGACAAGGTCTATACGCATTTAGAAGCAAATGGACTGATTAGTGATAAACAGCACGGTTTCATGCGGGGGAGCTCGTGCCTCACTAACTTGATCGAGTTTTTTGCAGTGCTGACGAAGATGATTGTTGAGGGAACAGCAGTGGTGTTGTCTACATGGACTTTAGTAAAGCCTTTGCAATGTCCCTCATGACAGACTGGTACAAAAGATGAAGTCACATGGTATCGGGGTGAGCTGGCAAGCTGGATACAGAACTGGCGTAGTCATAGGAGACAGAGGGTAGTGGTGGAAGGATGTTTTTTGGAATGGAGGGCTGTGACAAGTTGTATTATACAGGGATCAATGCTGGGACCTCTGCAGTTTGTGATCTACATAAATGATTTGGAGGAAAACGTAGCTGATCTAATTAGTAAGTTTGCGGATGATATAAAGATTGGTGGAGTTACGGATAATCAGGAGGACGATCAGAGGATACAGCAGGATATAGATCAGTTGGAGGCATGGGCAGAAAAATGGCAGATGGAGTTTAATCCTGACAAATGTGAGGTGATGCATTGTGGAAGATCAAGTACAGGTGGAAGTTATAGAGTGAATGGCAGAACCTTTAGGAGTATTGATATGCAGAGGGATCTGGGTGTGCAGGTCCATAGATCATTGAAGGTGGCAACGTAGGTAGATGTGGTAATAAAAAAGGCCTATGGCATGCTTGCCTTCATTGGAAGGGGCACTGAGTATAAGGATAGGCAAGTTATGCTTTAGCTTTACAGAACTTTCGTTAGGCCACACTTGGAATATTGTATACAGTTCTGGTCACCACATTACCAGAAGGATATGGATGCTTTAGAGAGGGTACAGAAAAGTTTTACCAGGATGTTGCCTAGTATGGGGAATTTTAGCTATAAAGAAAGGTTGGATAGACTGGGCTTGTTTTCACTGGAATGCAGGAGTTTGAGGAGCAACCTGATAGAAGTTTATAAGATTGTGAATGGCATGGATAGAGTGGAAAGTATGAGGCTTTTTTCCCAGGTTGGAGGGGTCAATTACTAGAGGATACAAGTTCAAGGTGGAGGATAAGGGAGATAAGGCTGAATTCAGTCTCATGGTGGATCCCTGCAACAACATCTGTGCTCATTCACCACAAATACTTCCCTTCTTTCATCATAATGTAAGGATGACATGGTAGCTCAGTGATTAGCATTGCTGCCTCACAGCACATAGAATCTGGGTTCGATTCCACCCTAAGGTGACTGTCTGTGTGGAGTTTGCACATTCTCCCCATGTCTGTGCGGGTTTGCTCCGGTTTCCTCCCACAGTTCAAAGACACGTAGTCTAGCTGGATTGACCATAGGAAATGCAGGGCACAGGGATCAGGTAGGGGGATGGGTCTGGGTGGGATGCTTTTCAGAGGGTTGGTGTGGACTTGATGGGCCAAATGGCCTGCTTCCACACTGTAGGGTTTGTATGATTTCTTTATGTCAATGTGCACCTGCTGGTTAGAAAGTTATCGCAACTAATTGCATAATTGCCTCGTTTTGAGTTAATCAAAGCACAGTCACTCTTAAGTTTAAATCAATGTTTATAAAGAATTCCAAGTTTGAAGTGAGCAGAAGTAAGATACATAGGATTAAATTGAAAATTTTAGCGATTCCCAGTTGTAGATGGTGGACAGGCTTTGAGGAGTCGGGAGGTGAATTACTCGCTGCAGTATTCCCAGCTTCTGGCCTGTTCTTATAGCCATTGTGTTTATGTGGTGAGTCCAGTTGAGTTTCTGGTCAATGGTAATCCCCAGGATGTTGATAGTAGGGGATTCAGTGATGGTAACACCATTGAATGTCAAGGGGCAGTGGTTAGATTGTCTCTTGTTGGAGATGGTCATTGCTTGGCATTTGTGTGGCGCGAATGTTATTTGGCAGCTATCAGCCCAAGCCTCCATACGACTTGTTGAGATAAATTGCTTCAGTATTTGAGGAGTTGCTAATAGAAGTAAACACCATGTAAGCGTCCCCATTCTGAACCTCACATTGGGTGGAAAGCCATAGGTGAAGATGTTTGAGCCCAGGGCATTGCCCGCAGGCACCACAGTCTGGGCCTCAGACTCCTTGCCTGATATCTGTGTCCTTATTCTGCCACAGTAATACTGTCCTGAAACTCTTTACCCCTCAGGTTATACCCTTTTGTGCTTCTCCAGTTCTCTACCTTCAGGGACGTCAGCTCTTGAATCCCTCCCTAAACCTCCGTGCCTCCCCCTCCTCTTTTAAGGCCCTCCTCGTTGACCAAGTAATCACCGGTTTTGTTATTGATTGACAAAGGATAACACTTCAAAGGAGAGAAGAAACAAGAAAGATTAAAGAAGACAGCAGGAAATGATATGTAGATGATCATTCTGGCAGCATGTAAATATTTTAAAAACCAAAAAATGCCATTTGTAGCTTCCAGTAAACAGAGCACAGTGAGGAGTCTCCAGAGATTATTTTGTGGATTGCTTCCGGGAGGAAGCCCAATATTCAATCTTACAGAGAGGCACAGAGCAGTCAAGGTCATGGGATAGATGAATATGGTACCCATGAGATTACTGACTGCAAATCCCAAGGCAGCCTTTTGAAAAGGCTCAAAATTACTCACTTTCAGATAAACATTTCCAGCGTGCATCAGTGTGCTTCAGACCCTGAAGCAACATACAACAACAACAAAGAACAAAGAAGATTACAGCACAGGAACAGGCACTTCGGCCCTCCAAGCCTGCGCCGATCCAGATCCTCTATCTAAACCCTATCGTCTATTTTCCAAGTATCTGTATCCCTCTGCTCCCTGCATTCATGTATCTGTCTAGATACATCTTAAATGATGCTATCGTGCCCGTCTCTACCACCTCCGCTGGCAACGCGTTCCAGGCACCCACCACCCTCTGCATAAAGAACTTCTCATGCATATCTCCCTTAAACTTTTCCCCTCTCACCTTGAAATCGTGACCCCTAGTAATTGAGTCCCCCACTCTGGGGAAAAGCTTCTTGCTGTCCACCCTGTCTTTACCTCTCATGATTTTGTACACCTCAATCAGGTCCCCCCTCAACCTCCGTCTTTCTAACGTAAATAATCCTAATCTACTCAACCTCTCTTCATAGCTAGCGCCCTCCATACCAGGCAACATCCTGGTGAACCTCCTCTGCACCCTCTCCAAAGCATCCACATCCTTTTGGTAATGTGGCAACCAGAACTGTACGCAGTATTCCAAATGTGGTTGAACCAAAGTCCTATACAACTGTAACATGACCTGCCAACTCTTGTACTCAATGCCCCGTCTGATGAATGAAAGCATGCTGTATGCCTTCTTGACCACTCTATCGACCTGCGTTGCCACCTTCAGGGTACAATGGACCTGAACACCCAGATCTCTCTATGCATCAATTTTCCCCAGGGCTTTTCCATTTACCGTACAGTTCGCTCTTGAATTGGATCTTCCAAAATGCGTCACCTTGCATTTGCCTGGATTGAACTCCATCTGCCATTTCTCCGCCCAACTCTCCAATCTATCTATATTCTGCTGCATTCTCCGACAGTCCCCTTCACTATCTGCTACTCCACCAATCTTAGTGTCATCTGCAAACTTGCTAATCAGACCATCTATACCTTCCTCCAGATCATTTATGTATATCACAAACAACAGTGGTCCCAACACGGATCCCTGTGGAACACCACTGGTCACAGTTCTCCATTTTAAGAAACTCCCTTCCACTACAACTCTCTGTCTCCTGTTGCCCAGTGAGTTCTCTATCCATCTAGCTTGTACACCCTGGACCCCATGCAACTTCACTTTCTTCATCAGCCTACCATGGGGAACCTTATCAAACATCTTACTGAAGTCCATGTATATGACATCTACAGCCCTTCCCTCATCTATCAACTTTGTCACTTCCTCAAAGAATTCTATCAAGTTGGTAAGATATGACCTTCCCTGCACAAAACCATGCTGCCTATCACTAATAAGCCCATTTTCTTCCAAATGTAAATAGATCCTATCCCTCAGTATCTTCTCCAGCAGTTTCCCTACCACTGACGTCAGGCTCACCGGTCTATAATTTCCTGGATTATCCTTGCTACCCTTCTTAAACAAGGGGACAATATTAGCAATTCTCCAGTCCTCCGGGACCTCACCCGTGCTCAATGATGCTGCAAAGATATCTGTTAAGGCCCCAGCTATTTCCTCTCTCGCTTCCCTCAGTAACCTGGGATAGATCCCATCCGGACCTGGGGACTTATCCACCCTAATGCCTTTTAGAATACCCAACACATCCCCCCTCCTTATGCTGACTTGACCTGGAGTAATCAAACATCTATCCCTAACCTCAACATCCGTCATGTCCCTCTCCTCAGTGAATACCGACGCAAAGTACTCATTAAGAATCTCACTCATTTTCTCTGACTCCTCACATAACTTCCCTCCTTTGTCCTTGAGTGGGCCAACCCTTTCTCTAGTTACCCTCTTGCTCCTTATGTATGAATAAAAGGCTTTGGGATTTTCCTTAACCCTGTTTGCTAAAGATATTTCATGACCGCTTTTAGCCCTCTTAATTCCTCGTTTCAGATTGGTCCTACTTTCCCGATATTCTTCCAAAGCTTCGTCTGTTTTCAGTTGCCTAGACCTTATGTATGCTTCCTTTTTCCTCTTTGCTAGTCTCACAATTTCACCTGTCATCCATGGTTCCCTAATCTTGCCCTTTCTAGCCCTCATTTTCACAGGGACATGTCTGTCCTGCACTCTAATCAACCTCTCTTTAAAAGCCTCCCACATATCAAATGTGGATTTACCCTCAAACAGCTGCTCCCAATCCACATTCCCCAGCTCCTGCCGAATTTTGCTATAGTTGGCCTTCCCCCAATTCAGCATTCTTCCTTTAGGACCACTCTCGCCTTTGTCCATCAGTATTCTAAAACTTACGGAATTGTGATCACTATTCCCAAAGTAATCCCCGACTGAAACTTCAACCACCTGGCCGGGCTCATTCCCCAACACCAGGTCCAGTATGGCCCCTTCCCGAGTTGGACTATTTACATACTGATGTAAATATAAACGGATATGGGTATGAGCACCTGAAATTCCCATTTCCTCAACCCGACTTTGTCACTTCATCAACCCCATGTTCCCACTTCATCAACCCCGTATTCCAATTCCTCAACTCCATATTCCCACTTCCTCTACCCTGCTAGTCTACCTCTTCACCAAACCCCTCAGTCCAGTGTCCATCAATCCTATTTCCCACCTCCTCGCTGCTTCTTTCCTCCATGTATCCTCCTTCTCACCATATCACTCGATTCTTCCTCTCACTCCTCCAGCCATTTGTCCTGTCCTGTTCTCAGGGGACAGTATTTCAATACAGGGGCTCTAAAATCTTTATCAGATAAAGTAGAAACTGAAGCCTATAGCTATGAGTTGTGGCTGGAAGCCTTGTGATAATTGGTACAAATTCAACAAAAACAATGTTGTGAAACTCTATTCAGCCAATGCATTCACCACAATTCACTAGACAGGAGAACTGTCCATGATACTCTGTCCCTGGTCCAAAAAATATGAAACAGAATAATCAAACTCGACTTTTCTCACTAACTGTCACCATGGGTTCAAAGATGCATTTTCCCAGGGTGAGGCTATGAGACTGTTGTCGATTGTCAGGAAAAACCCATCTGGTTCAATAATGTCCTCTAGGAAAGGAAACTGCCATCCTTACCTGGTCTGGCCTACATGTGACTCCAGACCCACAGCCTGTGTACAAACAAAAAAAAACCCACAGAATTCCTTGAAGTCTGATGTTTCCTTCTAAAGCTTGAATTCTGACACCTTCATTGTTTGTTTGCAAACTCCTGACGTTTGAACAGTCTTTATACATGCCTGAGCATTTCTCTCAGGAAACTGTGTAGACCCAGAGTAGATCCACGACATGGTGGCTCAGTGGTTAGCACTGCTGCCTCACAGCACCAGGGACCTGGGTTCAAATCCATCCTTGGGTGTGGAGTTTGCACATTCTTGGGTGTGGAGTTTGCGGGTTTCCTTCAGGTGTTCTGGTTTCCTCCCACAGTCCAAAGATGGATTGGCCGTGCTAAATTGCCCGTAGTGTTAAGGGATGTGTAGATTAGGGGGATGGGTCTGGGGTGGGATGCTCTGAGGGTTGGTGTGGACTTGTTGGGCCAAAGGGCCTGTTTCCACACTGTAGGGATTCTTTGAAGAGGTATAGTCACATTCTCTGTTACAGCTTGTGAATTCTCCTGTTTGTGCATCATCCACACAGTCCAACCTTTGACCTAAACACAGCTGCGTCCCATGTCCACTGATGGAGACTCTGGTGCCAGTTTTGCAACACCTTCTCCTGCACCTCACTGTGTTATAGAGTCTGCCCTGAGCTGGGTATCTGCCACCTTCAAGATGGCGTTGCTGGCAAAGTAGGCTGTGCTCCTGAGCCTGGCCACTTCCTCTCTTCTTGCCTTACCCTTTATTGATCACTTTCTTTCTCTTCATCTTCTTCCTGTCGGCAGTGGCAGAGAAGGTGACCCCTTGGAGCAGGACTCCTGGCCTGGCCTGGCAGCAGAGTCTCAAACTCTGGCTGTGGTAGGCTCAGACTGGGGACTCTTGGTGGTGCCGAGGTGGCGGCAGCAACTGCTCCTGACTGAGGTAGGCCCAAAGCTGGGGGCCCCTGGTTATCGGTGTGGTGATGGTGACAGTGGAGCTGGGGGCCCCTGGTTATCGGTATGGTGATGGTGACAGTGGAGCCGGGGGCATCTGGTTATCGGTGTGGTGATGGTGACAGTG
Organism: Rhincodon typus; assembly: GCF_021869965.1. Lineage (NCBI taxonomy): Eukaryota > Metazoa > Chordata > Chondrichthyes > Orectolobiformes > Rhincodontidae > Rhincodon > Rhincodon typus. Next base: position 2,898,369 of record NC_063355.1, read on the forward strand.
GAGCTGGGGGCCCCTGGTTATCGGTGTGGTGATGGTGACAGTGGAGCGGGGGGCATCTGGTTATCAGTGTGGTGATGGTGACAGTGGAGCTGGGGGCCCCTGGTTATCGGTGTGGTGATGGTGACAGTGGAGCCAGGGGCATCTGGTTATCGGTGTGGTGATGGTGACAGTGGAGCTGGGGGTCCCTGGTTATCGGTATGGTGATGGTGACAGTGGAGCTGGGGGCGCCTGGTTATCGGTGTGATGATGGTGACAGTGGAGCTGGGGGCCCCTG
>NC_063355.1:2898742-2907119 GCF_021869965.1 Rhincodon typus
CCCTGGTTATCGGTATGGTGATGGTGACAGTGGAGCTGGGGACCCCTGGTTATCGGTGTGGTGATGGTGACAGTGGAGCTGGGGGTCCCTGGTTATCGGTGTGGTGATGGTGACAGTGGAGCAGGGGGCCCCTGGTTGCAGAGTGTGTGTGGATCCAGTGTGGGATCTGGCATCGGCAACTGGGGCGGTGGCAAAGTGGGCCTAGCCGCGAAGAGATGGCAATTCCGACATTGGCGAGGTGGTGGAGAATGGCTGGTGGTGCAGACATCATCGGTGAAGCATTTCAGGACTCATGGCGAAGTCAGTGGAATGTGGATAAACTCTGTTTCAGTTATAACACTTTACTGTTTTTGTTCTTACACTATTCAAAATCTGAGATAACAAGGTGTAGAGCTGGATGAACACAGCAGGACAAGCAGCATCAGAGGAGCAGGAAAGCTGACGTTTCGGGCCCAGCTCTACACCTTGTTATCTCAGATTCTCCAGCATCGGCAGTTCCTACTATCTCTGATTCAAAGTGGTGCCAGGTTGTGGTGACAGTTGAAGCTTTTCATTGTATTTTACTGTATTATTCGCTGTAAAATACAAGCAACAATAAATCATTCAATTCAATTCAATTTAACCCTGCACTGAGGAGTACTCCATTATACTCCTTTAAGAACTGCATCCTGCTTTAATGTTACACTTGGAAGGATCTGTGTGACGTGAACAAAATAGGAGCAATAAAAAAATCGTCGATCGATTGATTTATTGTTGTCACATATACCGAGCTTGAGTGAAAAGTGTTGTTTTGAGTGCTATGCCGGCAGATCATACCATACAAAGTGCATCAGGGTAACAGAACAGAATGCAGTGTTATAGCCGCAGAGAAGGTGCAGAGAGCGAGAGATCCAAATGAACATGTGATAGGTCCATTCAAAAGTCTGATAACAGTGAGAAAGAAGTTGTTCTTGAATCTGTTCGTATATGTATTCAGACTTTTATAACGTCTGCCCAACGGAAGAGGGTGGAAGAGAGTATAACTGGGGTGAGAGGTGTCTTTGATTATGTTGGTTGCTTTCCCGAGGCAGGGGGAAGTACAGATGGAGTCAATGGATGGAAAGCTGGTTGGTGTGATGGACTGGGCTGTGTTCACAATTCTCTGTAGTTTCTTGCAGTCTGGAGAAGAGCTGCTGCCAAACAATGCTGCAATGCATCCAGATAGGATGCTTTTTACGGTGCATCTACAAAAATTGGTAAGAGTCTTTGTGGACATGCTGAATTTCTTTAGCCTCCTGAAGAAGTAGATGTGTTATTGGGCTTTCTTTACCTTTGTGTCAATGTGGGTGGACCAGGACAGATTGTTAGCGACCATGGCTCCCAGGAACTCGTCGCTCTCGTCTATCTCCACCTCAGCAACATTGATGCAGACAGGAACATGTCCTCCACTCTGCTTCCTGAAGTCAATGACCAGCCCCTTCATTTTGCTGACATTGAGGGAGAGATTGTTATCTTTACACCATGCCACTAAGTACTCAATCTCTTTCCTGTATTCTGTCTCATTGTTGTTTGAGATCCCACCCACTACAGTAGTGTTGTCACCGAACTTGTAAGTGCAGTCAGAGCTGAACTTGGCCACACAGTCATGAGTGTATAAGGAGTAGAGTAGAGGGGGCTGAGTGTACAGCTTTGTGGGGCACGGTGTTGAGGATAATTGTGGAGGAGGTGTTGTCACCAATCCTTACTGATTCCAGACTGTGGGTCAGGAGTTAAAGATTCTTTTAAGGTTAATATGCAGGTTCAGTAAGTGGTTAGGAAGGCAAATGCAATTTCATTCATTTCCGGAGGGCTAGAATACAAGAGTGGGGATATACTGCTGAGGCTGCGTAAGGCTCTGTACTGACTGCATTTGAAATATTGAGTGCAGTTTTGGGCCTTGTAATCTAAGGAAGAATGCGTTGGTGTTGGAGAGAGTCCAGAGGATGTTTACAAGAATGATCCTGGGAATGAAGGGCTTGTCATATGAGAAGCGGTTGAGAACTCTCAGTCTGTACTCATAGAGTCATAGAGCCATTCAGAATGGAAACAGACCCTTCAAATCAATTAGTCTACACTGACCATATTGCCAAACCAAACTAGTCCCATTTGCTTACATTTGGCCCATATCCCTCCAAATCTTTCCGATTCATGTGCTTATCCAAATGTGTTTTAAACATCAGAGATAGTAAGAACTGTAGATGCTGGAGTCAGACATAACACAGTGCGAAGCTGGATGAACACAGCAGGCCAGGCAGCATCAGAGGAGCAGGAAAGTCGATGTTTCAGGTCAGGACCCTTCATCAAGATTCCTTCATCAGAGTCCTGACCCGAAACATCGACTTTCCTGCTCCTCTGATGCTGCCTGACCTGCTGTGTTCCTCCAGCTCCACACTGTATTGACTCTGACTTTTAAACATTGTTCCTGTACCTGCATCCACCACTTCCTCTGACAGTTCATTCCACACACGGACCACTGTCTGTGTAAGAAAGTCACCCCTCATGTCTTTTTAAAATCTTTCTTCTCTCACCTTAGAAATATGCCCCCTAGTTTTGAATTCCCCCACCCTAGGGAAAAGACCCTTGCTATGCACCTTATCAATGCTCCTCATAATTTTATAAACCTCCATATGGTCATCCCTCACCCTTCTACACTCCAGTGAAGAAAGTCCCAGACTATCTTTATAACGTAACCCTTCCATTCCTGATAAATCTGTTCTGAACCTTCTCCAATTTAATAATATCTTTCTATAGCAGGGCGACCAGAATTGGGCACTGCACTCCAGAAGAGGCCTCACCAACGTCATTGTCAGAGAGTCATAGAGTCGTACAGCACAGAAACAGACCCTTCGGTCCAACCATAATCCCAAACTAAACTAGTCCCACCTGCCTGCTCCTGCCCCATATCCCTCCAAACCCTTCCTATTCATGTACCTATCCAAATATCTTTTAAACGTTATAATTGTACCCACATCCACCATTTCCTCAAGAAGTTCATTCCACACGCCAACCACCCTCTGTGTAAAAAATTTACCGCTCATGTCTTTTTTAAATCTCTCTCCTCTCCTATGCCCCCTTGTCTTGAAATCCCCTATCCGAGGGAAAGGACAACTACCGTTAAACCTATTTATATCCCTCATTATTTTATAAACCTCTATCCGGTCACTTCTCAACCTCCTGCACTCCCGTGAAAAGTCCCAGTTTATCGAGCCTTCTTTCTGACGCAAACCTTCCACACCCAGCAACATCCTGGTAAATCTCTTCTGAACCCTCTCCAGCTTAATTATATCCTTCCTATAACAGGGTGGATTGATTGGCACCTCATTAATTACAAGGTTTTTGCTTGGGGTTGTTAACCTGGGGCATTCAGCAAAGCCTTGGCTGACCAGTATAACCAGGAGAGTAGAATATCCTCAGCTGAGGATTGACTTTAGTGTATTGCGTGCTAGTAAATAAAGGGTGACGTGGTGACGGGACCCAGCTTCTGTGCAGTTATTTCACTGGGTGACCAGAACTGGACACAGTATGGGGCAACACGGTGCCTCAGTGGTTAGCACTGCTGCTTCACACCACCAGGGACCTGGGTTCAATTCCACCCTTAGGCAATTGTCTGTGTGGAGTTTGCGCATTCTCCCCGTGTCTGTGTGGGTTTCCTCCGGGTGCTCCGGTTTCCTCCCACAGTCCAAATATGTGCAGGCTAGGTGGATTGGCCATGGGAAATTTCCCATAGTGTTCAGGGATGTGTAGATAAGATGGGTTATAAGAGGATGGGTCTGGGTGGGATGCTCCAAGGTTCGGTATGGACTTGTTGGGCCGAAGGGCCTGTGTCCACAGTGTAGGGATTCTATGAAAAAATTCTATAAAGTATTCCAGAAGGGGCCTCAACATGACTTCCCAACTCCAATACTGAAAGGACTGAGCAATGAAGGCAAACATGCTAATCACCTTTTCAACAACCAAGTCTATATTTGATACAAACTTCAAAGAATTATGTACCTAAACCCTGGGTTCCTCAGTTCTATAACACTACCCAAGGCCCTACCATTAATTGTACAAGCTGTACCCTTGTTTGTTTTACCAAAATGCCATACATCGCATTTATCCAAATTAAACTCCATCTGCCACTCCTCAGCCCAGATCAAGATCTATTTGTAACCCTTAGATAACCTTCTTCACTGTCCACTATACCAATATTGATGCTATCCACAAATTTACGAACCGTGTCTCCTAAAATTAGAGCAGTTTTTGCAGATAAGTGAATTTTTGTTTCAAATTAAGTAAATGGAAGCAATGTGACAAACCGAGTATAATGGGCTATTTTTGTGAAGTTTGTAGTTAGGCACTTTGATAGTAAAAGGAGAAAAGGTGTGAAACTTTTAGAGACACTTGGGTGGGTTTGAACTCAATTGAATACAAAAGTTAGCAAGCAGGTATTGCAAGCAAGTAGGAAGACTAATGGTATGATAGCCTCTATTCTTGGACTTCAAGAAAGAAGTCTTGCACAATTGTACAGGGGTTTAGTGAGACCACATCTGAAAAAGGGTAAATGCAGTTTTGGTTTCCATGTTTATGATAGGGTAGACAGAAGGATTGCTTGTTCTGGCTGTACAATCTAAAACAGGGAACAATCTCAGGCTAACAGTTCAGAGCAGGTTTAAATCATTGGATTTAATTGCCTTCCAGGATGAGTGCATTAAGGTACTCCAGCGTCCATTTTTGGTTCAGGCTCTGCTCAAAACCGTGGGGATTTCCATGGCTTATCAGAAACGAAATTGAGCAGGCAAGGTGGATTTTGTCATTTACTCACTGTAAGAGGATCCTCTTACCGTACATGTCTAGACCAGCTCTAGCTTCAGCTGTCAGAGACTGAGGGATAACTGAGAATGCCAACATTGTTCTCAAATGAACAAAGCTCACCCTGCACACTACAACCCCTCTGAACTGTGCGTTATTTATTAAACAGGACAGAGTTTGAGCATGTTTCTCTCCGCAGCATCAGAAATACGTATCTGACAACAGTGCTTAACAGTTACACCAGTTACTTGTCATGTGGATGAGGACAAGATCTGTGGGTGCAAAGATACTTATTTCAGCCTTAACCTCTTCACTACACACCTCCCCACTTCTCCCCCCTCACCAACCCCAATCAACAGAGAACTAGAACCAAAGGCTATATCCCAGACCATAACACATAGATAGGCCATTCAGCCCATCAAGTTTGCTCCAAGGGCCGTGAGACAGAGCAGGGAGAAAGGGGCTAATTCTCCAAATCAGAGCATGGACAGTCTGGTGTGCCCCCTGTCACACTCTGGTGGTGGGCTAAGAATTGGGGGAAGGTTGGAGTGGGCTTCCCCAATGTAGAATATTTAAACACTATTTCTTACCTGTGTTTGCAGGAGATCATGCAAAAATGTCGAATGTTTCTCGTTTCCTGATTTCCAACAGTGCCCACACTTTCCAAACCCCTCCACTGGCTGTGAAACTCTCTGGCACATACTGAGAAGTGTGATCGATGTGCTATAAATGTAGCGATCTCTCTGTCCTCCCTCAGACAAGACGCTCTGAGACCTGACCCTCTCCCACCACGAGCTGTTGCTCTACACAAGGTGCAAGATTTGGAAGTGTCTTACGCCTCAGCAGCTAAACCTTCCGGGATTGTGTCGGTGCATTTGTTCTTTTTGATGGGATGGTCTCTTAATATAGTTGCTCTGTTTATCCTTAGTTTCTTCATTCACTAGTGTTGATCGTGGGTGTTCCTTCAGAGGGGTGGGTGGCGCTCCCTGATTGTAATTCCTCATTTGAGAGACTAGAAATTGCAGCAATGAAGTCTTCATGTTCACCTTGTTTTAACCCAGGGACCCCGGTTATAGGACATAGAACATTAGAGCAGGAGTGGGCCAGTTGCTCCTTCGAGCCTGCTTTACCATGTAGTATAATTGTGACTGATTATCCAACTCTGTCCCCTGTTTCCTGCTTTCTCCCCATAGACTTTGATCCCTTTAGCCCTAAGAACTCAGAGCCAGCCTCACAGCTACCTGGTTGGGTTGCAGTTTGATTGTTGAAGTGATGAGGAGAGGTGTGAGGCGTTGGGTCAGTGCTCTGTTTGTTTAGAGGCAGCTGTTGAGGGTTTTTAGGTGATGGTGAGAATTGAATGTGGAAAAAGAGCTGTGATTTCTCTCTGTTTGGGAGCAGCTCAGAGCTGAATAGTGTGAGGATTTACCATCAATCTTTTCGTTGTCGCAGCCAGCAACTTCTCACTTCATATTGGCTAGACAGGAAATGGGACCAAAATCATTGCTCAAACACCTGTCCAAGTGGGTGTTTAAAGACAGAAAGCACACATTGTGCCTCTTATCCCAGCAATCCCACGTTCCTCCTAAAAGCTGTTTGCCAAATGTATTCAAATATTTCCCTCCTCAATCCCACATCATGTCAAACCAGAGATTAACAACTGAGTGAGAAATCGGATCAGCTTTGAAATTACTCCACAGAGGCTGGTATCCTGTCACCAAGTCACCTTTTATTTACACGTAGAGAGCCCTTGACACTGATCCAGCCCCCTCGGAGCCAGCTCTCAGAGTCAACAGGATGTCTGACACTCCTGTTCTCACCTGTCAGCCAGGGCTCCCTGACTGGACCAGATTAACGGCCTCAAATAGGGAACACACATTCTTTGAGGTCTACCTCACTGGCCTTGTTAGAATCACTACATTCCTCCATCTCCAAGTCTGAGGATTCTCTTCTTCAGGCGGCAAAGACTTTGAGGTGGCAACATCCACCATGTCCATCTCAGATTCTGAGGTATCTTCAACGCTTGACAGAGAGCGAGAACCTACCATCGCACCTACCTGAGCTCTGTATGTCACTGGACCTGACCTCACATCAACTATGCTTCTTACCCATGCAGGGCCATTCCCGTGGTTCCTACACTAAACTTTGTCCCCTGAAGTAAACTGTCTCTCTCACTTACAGGGGTCTTGTGTCTGGCATTGTTGTTCCTGATGTCATTTCACCCTCCCACCCCAGGTCCAGGAAGATCAGATTTAACCTGGTACAGTGTCCGTAAAGTTATTAGTGGAACTCCCTGAATCCAAATATGAATGCCAAGCCTTCCTTCTCTATCTGGGCGCATTTACGCTCAGCATTAGCCAAAGACCTAGATGCATACAGTGTTGGGCATTCCTCTCCATTGGGCTACCTATGAGCTAATACTATCCCAATGCCGTACAGGGGGGCATCACTTGTTGCTTGGGATCATAGTGTGCCAGCACCTTAGAGGATGAAAACTGTTTCTTCACTTCCCTGAAAGCTATGGCTTGGCTATGTGACCATTTCCCAAGGCTGAACCTTTTTTTTAAGAGTTGAAGCAAAGGTGCCAGGTTGGAGGCCAGGTTGCGTATGAACTTTCCGTAATAATTCACCAATGCAAGGAAAGACCTAACTCTGGTTCTGACCTTTGATCGCCCTCACTTTATCTTGCAATGGGTGTAACCTGGTCTTGTCAACTCTGTGGTCCAAGTAGGTCACTTGGGGTCAATACAGTGTGAAGCTGGAGGAACACAGCAGGTCAGGCAGCATCAGAGGAGCAGGAAAGTCGACATTTCGGGTTTACACCCTTCATCAGCACGGGGGTGCCTGGAACACATTTTCCCTTCTAAGGCATACGCCCGCTTGGGAGAACTGGGAGGACTATGTCCAAGTTCTCTAAGTGCTCCGTATTGGTCTTCCCTGTTATTAACACATCATCCAGACAAATGGTGACTGGGGTAGACCCTGTAAAATGTTCTCCATCACCTGCTAAAAAATTGCACCGGCTGACAAGGCCCCAGATGACAGTCTAATACGCTGGTACAAGCTCTTATTGGTACTAATTGTAGCATTGTTCTGGGAATCGTCATCTAACTGCAATTGGAGCTAGGCGTGGCTCATGTCCAGTTTTGTGAAGGACAGCATCCCCAACCCCTCCCCCCTCCACCACCCCAACTAACTTTGTGTATAAATCCTCTATGTGAGAGACGAGGTATTTATCCAGCTGTGAGAAGTGATTCACCGTTTGTGTAAAATCCCCACAAAGGCGAACCGACCCATCAGGCTTCACAATCGGTACGACCAGTATTGCCCATCCCACAAACTGTTCTGCTTTGATGATTCCATCGCTTGCCAGCCTCCTGATTTCTGCCTCTACCTTTACCCGTAACGCAAATGGCACTGGGTGGGCCTTGCAGAATCACGGAATTGCTTCCTGGTCAACATGCAACGTGGCCTTCGTTCCTTTGATAGTCCCTAGACCTTCCTGAAAAGCTTCTGAATATTGAATTAGGACTTCACTCAGGCAGCCATTTCCTACTCAAAAAATGTTGAG
>NC_063355.1:2912119-2919678 GCF_021869965.1 Rhincodon typus
GTTCCCCAAGCTCAGTCAAATTTGTGAGGGTGTCCACTTCCATTGGAGTACCCTGCAACTCATTTGCTCCACTTGCTGCATTTTCCAATGATAAAGCCACTTTTAGTATCTGTTGAAGTCCATTTGGTGGTGGGGGGGGGGGGGGGTTCAGCTACTAGGCACTTTTGCATCATTAATCCCACTCTCGCTGCCATTGAAATAACTTCTCAGGGGCTGGTATCCCATCACCAAGTCACCCCTTATTTACACGGGGAGAGTCCTTGACACTGATCTATCTCCCTCAGAGCCAGCTCTCAGAGTGAGCAGAACCTCTGACACTCCTGTTTATATCTGTCAGCCAGGGCTCCCTGATTGGACCAGCTTAACAGTCCCAGTCAAGGAACTCATGTTCTATGAGATCTGCTTGGCTGACCTCATTACACTCAAGGGGCAGCACGGAGGTTCAGTGGGTGGGTGGCACAGTGGCTCAGTGGTTAGCACTGCTGCCTCACAGCACCAGGAACCCAGGTTCAATTCCACCCTTGGGCAAGTGTCTGTGTGGTGTTTGCACATTCTCCCTGTGTCTGTGTGGGTTTCCTCTGGGTGCTCTGGTTTCCTCCCACAGTCAAAAAGATGTGCAGGCTAGGTGGATTGGCCGTGCTAAATTGCCCGTAGTGTTCAGGGATATGTAGGTTAGGGGGATGGGTCTGGGTGGGATGCTCTGAGGGTCGGTGTGGACTTGTTCTTTTTCCACCCTGTAGGGATTCTATGAACTTCTACAAATCACTCCAAATTTCCTGTTTCCCTGACCCTGTTAGATTGTATTCATGGCAGTGATTAATAATCAAAAACTGTGGGACTACGATTGAGAAAATTCATTCCAAAAGGACCTCTGGATATGAAGCATAGATGGGAAGTGGAGTTAGGAGTTTCACAACTCAGATCAGACTGTCCCTCCCTCTGAGAAGTATGGAAAAGAGGCTGTCAGTATGTGGCATGAGCAGGACAGTGATCATACCTTCAATCATTTTGTACACTCAGCCTGAACTCAGCAAAGCAGAGAGTAATTAAAAAGATAGTAGGAACTGCCGATGCTGGAGAATCTGAGATAACAAGGTGTAGAGTTGGATGAACACAGCAGGCCAAGCAGCAGCAGAGGAGCAGGAAAGCTCCATTTTTGCAGCAGCTGTTGGAGCAGTGAGAGCGAGGACCAGGGGGCTGCCGTGAAGGTAAGTTAATTGTTTAAAAGCTTACCTCGTGGGATCAGCGGCCTCCATTTTTGCAGCAGCAGCGGGAGCAGTGAGAGCAAGGACCAGGGGGCTGCCGGGAAGGTAAGTTAATCCTTTAAAAACTTACCTCGTGAATAGACGGCGCGCACGCTGAGCAGGAGCGGACACGGGACGGCTGAGTAAGTGAGGTAATATATTTTGGGCGGTTGCTTAGTTGTTTAGTGCGAACCGAGTGTAGGTGTTCCTACGTAGGTCGGAACACCTACGCTCGGTTCACACTAACGGAACACCTACACTCGGTTCGCACTAAACAACTGCACCTCCCAGTCGCAAACCATTTCAACTCCCCCTCCCATTCCTCAGGCGACATGTCCAACCTGGGCCTCCTGCAGTGCCACAACGATGCCACCTGAAGGTTGCAGGAACAGCACCTCATATTCCGCTTGGGAACCCTGCAGCCCAATGTTATCAATGTGGACTTCACAAGCTTCAAAATCTCCCCTCCCCCTACCACATCCCAAAACCAGCCCAGCTCGTCCCCGCCTCCCTAACCTGTTCTTCCTCCCACCTATCCCCTCCTCCCACCTCAAACCCCACCCCCATCTCCTACCTACTAACCTCATCCCGCCCCCTTGACCTGTCCGTCCTCCCTGGACTGACCTATCTCCTCCCTAACTCCCCACCTACACTCACCTTTACTGGCTCCATCCCCGCCTCTTAGACCTGTCTGTCTCCTCTCCACCTATCTTCTCCTCTATCCATCTTCTATCCGCCTCCCCCTCTCTCCCTATTTATTTCAGAACCCCCTTCCCCTCCCCCATTTCTGAAGAAGGGTCTAGGCCCGAAACATCAGCCTTCCTGCTCCTCTGATGCTGCTTGGCCTGCTGTATTCATCCAGCTCTACATCTTGTTATCCCAGTGGATAGCTGCATGGTTATTGTATCTGAGATATTCCAAGGGAAGCAAAGACAAATAATGGGATAAACCAACAAACCACCAACTCCCCCCTGACCACCACTGGACACCGGAGGGTGGGCGGTCACAAACCTCTGAGATCTCTCTGACCTACGGAATATACCCAAATAGTAATAACTCCTTCATTTTTCCTAACTGAATTGACTCTATCTGTGATTCCCCTGAAATGTTAGTGTTAGAAATGCTGGCCCCTTTAAGGAGTTAACCCCAAATGCTTCAGTGTTTCTTGGTGATTTTTTAAAAATTCATTCACAGGATGAGAGCGTTGCTGGCCAGGCAGCATTTATTGCCCGTCCCTAATTGTCCAGAGGGCAGTTTGGAGTCAACCACATTGCTGTGGGTCTGGAGTCACATATAGGTAAGGATAGCAGTTTCCTTCCTTAAAGGTCATTAGTGAGCCATACATGTTTCTCCCGCACCCCCCAACAATCGGCAACAGATTCACAGCCATCATTAGACTCTTAATTCCAGATTTTTATTGAATTCTAACTCCACCATTTGCCATGGCAGGATTCAAACCAGGGTTCCCAGAATGTTACCTGGGTCTCTGGATTAACAGTCCAGCAATAATACCACTAGGGCCATTGCCACCCCTCTCCTACATTCATTGAATTTTCTACCTAACAGCTGGGTATTGGGGCCTCTACTGTAAATGTACTCCCTGAATTGGGAGGCCTGAGTTCAGGTCCCACCTGCTCCAATGATGTGTAAATACATCTCTGAACAGGTTGATTAGAAAAGTAGGTTATTAAAAAAAAGAACCGTGTACTGCAGACCAGGCTGGCTATGAACAGGTCCAGGAGTGTGCTGTGGAGGGGATCATCTCTGCTGAATGTCTGCCCATCTTCCTCTGGTATGTTTGAGCCCAGGTATCATAGGAAAGGGAGTATGTGGCGTCCGTCAATGCTCTCAGTGCCTTTACAAAGAGGCGGGCACCACGGAGGTGTGGGGTAGTGTGGTATACTGTTTTATTTCCCCCTCTGACTCCATTTTGGTTTAGTCGGATTCTGCTCTCCCCAAACGTCCCTCACTTTTGATGGTTTGAAGTGCCCATAATTCTTGAAAGTAAATATCTAATCAGTTATGTGGGTGATTTACTGGTGGTGACTAATAGATAGAAAAGAAACATGGGTGGTTTAGTGATAGGAACAAATCTGCTTAGTTGTGCGTAAGAGCACTTCTGGATAAAAACACAAAGAAGACCTGGGTACAACAGGGTAATGCCATTGGACTAGTATTCCAGAGATCCAGGATAATGTTAGAATGAAAATTAAAAGAGCTGGGTTCTTCTTGAGTGGGGAGGTTGGTATCTGAACAGGGAAAAGGTCTAGAGGGAAATGGGGAAACTGATGTTTGTGCTAAATTATAGAGCTACGATGCAATCCTTGCAAACCTCTGGACGTCTTTGGCTGCTTAATTCAACACATAGTTATTGGTAACCTCATTGTTTTCCAGTGGTACTATGATTCCTTTGATTTGCACAGCTGCCAGCATATTTCAGCTTCTCTAACTTTTCTAGATATATTGGAGACCAGAGTAAAGTTTCCAATCCTGTCCTCCTTTGAGCCAAGGTTCTGATATTGACACTAACTCATAGTACATGTAGTGACTTGTGCCAGAAGTTTGCTAACCTTATTTACCATACTAAGTGCATTGACACATGTTCCCCCAAACCCAGTTTTAACTGCTCCCATTTTCCCCCATCTGATCTCCTATTTCTGAACTCAGCTTTACTCAAATACTCATGTCTACCGTATCCTCTGAAACCTTTTATTCTTCCTCCCACATTTCAGCCTGGTGTCCACTCCCCCAGCTCGATTGGTTTAAACCTTCCTCTACAGCAATTGTTAAAGTTCCTCACTAGGTCACTCAGCTCTGTTGAACATCCACCTTGAACAGATCTCTTTTGGTCCAGAATTAGTCTCAATGCTCCAGGAGTCTGAAGTCCTGTCTCCTGGATCGTGTCTCCAGCTAAATTTTAACCCATTCTATCATATTCTTTTTATACTCACCAGTGTGTGACACTTAGAATAATCTAGAGGTTTATACCATTTAGTGTCCTTTCTTTAATTTTTTTAAAAGGGCTTTTTGGCTGCCCGTCTCTAATTGCCCTCAATTAGATGGTGGTGAGCTGCTTTCTTGAACTGCTGCACTTCATTTTGGCATAAGGTCATTCACAATGGGCTTTCCAGGATTTTGACCCAGTGACAGTGAAGGGACGGCGGTATATTTCCAATAGAATAACAATTTATTGTCACATGTAATTTTACAAAATGAATACAGTGAAAAGTTTTATAAGTGACCATACTTCATAGAATCATAGAATCCCTTTGACCCTTTGACCCAACAAGTCCACACCGACCCTCAGAGCATCCCACCCAGACCTATGGCACCTAAATTAATGACAGAAGTCATAAATAAGAAGAAGAGGAAGTAGACATTTATCACAGTTCAGTTAACAGCTCTTGAGTTCAGGGAACACTGGAAAACTGGGCTGAAACCATCACCTAGGGTCAGGCAGAGATCGCCACTCCATTCTGAGACAACACCTTCATGTGGGACTGCTGGAATGGAGCTGAAGAAGATCACCACTCCAGGCCAAGACTGCCTCCTCCTGGTCAAGACCGTCACACCGGGAGAATCTCCTGCCAGACACTAAGCCTATACTACCATTCTGGGCTGTTGGAAGCCACCTCGTGGCTGCACCTGGGCTGGGAGAAGATGCCTTCCACCAAAATCGCTAAAAGCAGGTTTAAGTGTTTAAAAAAAAAAGTAGACGTGCTCCAGGCCCTTGGGCTGATACTCCACCGCCATCTTGAAAGAAAGAAGTCAGGATGGTGAGTGATCTGGAGGGGAACTAGCAGGGGGTAGTGTTCCCAATGTATCTGCTGCCCTTGTCCTTCTAGATGGAAGTGGTTGTGAGTTTGTAAGGGCTGTGAAGGTCCTCAAGTTAACTGTGGTACCCTGTTCCTTCCTATGCCATTGGTGTCCACATGGTCCACTACATCCATCTGTTGCGCCCCTCGCCCCAGAAATGTTCTAACATTGTCTTAATGAGGTTTTTTCCTGGGCACGAAGAAGGTAACACATGGCCACTTGTGGTTAGTGAAACACTTATTGATTGTGCTGACTCTGAAGTTTCCCTATTCCCACTACATCTCGATACTGTGCAATAGCATCCAGTGTCCTCATTAACCTCACTGCGCATCAGTACAGGTAGCATCAAACTCTTCACTGCTGGGAACTGGCTCTGAATGTCCCATTACTAATTCTCCTTCCTACCCCCACTGAGGGGTAACCCATTGACTAACCGTAGCTGTGGGCTGACTATGTTGTACTCCTCTCAAAGTTGGGTCTAGTTCCTTGACTAGCTCAGAAACCTGGAGGCTCTGCTTGAACAACAGGAGGCAGTGTGTACACATGGGGTCATGTCACTCACAGGGATCACCCTAGTATTCCCACATGGCGTGGGGAATGTGGGCCACAGGTCATAGAGTCATACAGTCATAGAGCACGGAAACAGATCCTTCAGTCCAATTTGTCTGTGCCGACCAGACATCCCAATCTGACCTAGTCCCATTTGCCAGCATTTGGTCCATATCCCTCTAAACGCTTCCTGTTCATATACCCATCCAGATGCCTTTTAAATGTTGGAATTGTACCAGCCTCCACCACTTCCTCTGGCAGCTCATTCCATACACACACCACCCTCTGCGTGAAAAAGTTGCCCTTTAGATGCCTTTTAAATCTTTCCCCTCTCACCTTAAACCTATGCCCTCTAGTTTTGGACTCCCCTACCCTGGGGAGAAGACCTTGTCTATTCACCCTATCCATGCCCCTCATGATTTTATAAATCTCCATAACATCACCCCTCATCCTCCTACACTCTGGGGAAAATAGCCCCAGCGTATTCAGCCTCTCCCTATAGCTCCAACCCTGGTAACGTCCTTGTAAATCTTTTCTGCACCCTCTCAAGTTTAACAACATCTTTCTTATAGCAGGGAGACCAGAATTGAATGCAATTTTCTAAAATTGACCTCACCAGTGTCCTGTACAGCTGAAACTTGATGTCCCAAGTCCAAGCACCTTCTTCACTATCCTGTCTACCTGCAACTCCACTTTCAAGGAACTGTGAACTTGCACCTCAAGGTCTCTTTGTTCAGCAAAAGTCCCTC
The DNA here is from genome assembly GCF_021869965.1 of Rhincodon typus. Classification (NCBI taxonomy): domain Eukaryota; kingdom Metazoa; phylum Chordata; class Chondrichthyes; order Orectolobiformes; family Rhincodontidae; genus Rhincodon; species Rhincodon typus. Next base: position 2,918,478 of record NC_063355.1, read on the forward strand.
CTAACATTCCCACCATTTTCTTTAAATGCTTATTTATATGTTGTTAATATAGAATCCCTTTCTTCCGATTGCTTTTGAAGCTTAGAACAGAGAACAAATCTATCTCTCTCACCACAGATGCTGCCAGTGCAGTGCTTTCTCTGCTTGTTTATTCTTATTACTTTGGCTTAAAGAACTTCTCACCTGTTTTCCCTTCTGCCCTGAACTCTTGCTGTCATCAAATTCCTGTAGCCATTTCACTGGGCATGTACTCCCAGCTCTGTATCTCTCCAAAATAGAAACGTTACTGAGTCAGAACACCACAGTAATGAAGGGCTGGTCAGTGGCTCACTTTCGGTGAATTAACTGGCAACTGTTTACATGGGGACGTGCTGTGGGATGGAGAAGTGGACATTACAGTGATAGAAGCTTGGATCAGCATGTCAGAGGCCGAATAGGAGGTTTAGGGAGTTTAATGTGCTGGTCGAGGGGGCAATAAAGGAGGTTGGTCTGTTACATATGGAGTCTATTGAGGTGGAAGTGAGAGCAAGGGCTCATCAGTCTGGGAGGCGGGGAGACATGTGAGTAACAGGACAACACTGTTGAGGATTGGAAAAGCGAAGTCTTTTATTAACAATAAAGGAAGACGTTACAAAATTAGATCTCAAACAGCCTCTGTCATTGTGCAGGCAAATGCAATGGTGTGTTGGGTCCGAAGCTGTACACTCTGTAAAAGCTCATTACAGGTCAGAGCGAGCCCACAAACCCATTGTTGACTGACTAGTCCTCACGTAACTCACCTCCTGAAGGGACACTATCTCAACCGAATGCACCGACTCTACAAATCCTGAACACTACGGGCAATTTAGCATGGCCAATCCACCTAACCTACACATCTTTGGACTGTGGGAGGAAACCAGAGCACCCCGAGGAAACCCACACAGACACTGGGAGAATGTGCAAACTCCACACAGACAGTTGCCGGAGGTTGGAATCAAACCCGGGTCCCTGGCTCCGTGAGGCAGCAGTGCTAACCATTTAGGACTGAGACTAGGAGAAATGTTTTCATCCAGAGAGTGACGAGCCTGTGGAATTCTCTGCCATAGAACGCTATTGATGCCAAAACATTGAATGCTTTCTTAGGCCTAGCCTCTCCCTCAATCCTCACCCTGTCTCTCAATCCTCACTCCTCTCCCTCAGTCCTCACTCTCTCCCTCAATCT
>NC_063355.1:2919688-2945685 GCF_021869965.1 Rhincodon typus
TCAATCCTCACCCTCTCCCTCAATCCTCACTCCTCTCCCTCAATCCTGACTCCTCTCCATCAATCCTCACCCCCTTCCTCAATCCTCTCCCCTTTCCCTTAATCGTCTCTTCTCTCCCTCAATTCTCACCTCTTACCTTCACACCTCACCCTCACCTGACTCTTCCTTTCTTCAAACTATTGCCCTTTTTCTGTTCTCTCTTCAGTTATTTAACCAATTGTTTTGTTTTGAAGGTTACAACAGAATTTGCTCCCTCCCTCCCATCACTGAGGGATAATTGTGTCAACATTTCTCCAGTTTCGCTCGGTTTCTTTCACTCATTTTTCTGACCTGGCTTCTCTGATTTCCTACACTAACTACTAACAGAACTCAGCCCATCAGTGACTCTCTCCTTCAGTGACTCCATCCTTCAAAGCTTCAAGCATCTCTGTCAAATTCCTAGTGGTGGGTGCGCGGAATCCGCTGCCAGCGGTGGTAGTGGAGTCAGATACACTAGGGACATTTAAGCGGCTCCTGGATAGGGACATGGATGATAGTAAAATGAAGGGTAGTTTGATCTTAGAGTAGGATAATAGGTCGGCACAACATCATGAGCCGAAGGGCCTGGATTGTGCTGTACTGTTCTATGTTCTATGCTCTAACTCCTCCTTCAGCACCTTCAATCTGTGAACAAAGTCACCTTCTCTGGTCCCTCTGTGTCGTGAGGTCTCTCATCTCTGCGATTGTGTGACTAACTCCCATTCCTCACTCTCTCTGGGGGCTTTGTTAGTGGACTGTCCACAATTGGCCTGAATATTCCAGTATTTTAGACCCAACAAGCAAGTCAGAATTCCAGCAAGTTACTCAGTCCCACTTCTCTGGCGCTGTAATTGTAACTTTCTAGACTTCCTCCCTCCGTTTTAATTCTTGATTTACTACCATTTCTGGGATGTTAATCGCATTTTCTCCAGTGAAGACCGATGCAAAATACGGAATGTTTTCGATGAATTGCAAACGTGAACAGCAGACCCTTTACTGTGGTCTGCCCCATCATTAGACAGAAGAGCATGGGTTTTTAATCAGGAACTGGGCAGGAGAGAAAGGAGGAGTGGTGGCAGTATTATTGAAGGAGGAAGGAGACATTACAGTGCTGGAGACAGAGAGAGAGAGATGGGGTGATGGGGTGTGTGGGTGCCCTAGGCTTAGAATTAGATTATTTTTAAATTAGATTTTATTGTCACATATACTCAAGTATAGGAATACAGGAGTACAGTGTATAGTCACCATTCTCTGGCACCATTTTGGTTACACACTTGATTATAAAACCAGAATTTTTTTTTTGGAAAACAGCCGAAATAAAAGAAAGAAAGCCAAAAGGAATGAAAAATGTTCAGCTATTAGAGTCCTATTTTTGTCTTATCTCCATACAGTCACCTGGGTCAAGTCAAACTAAGGCCAAAGACTGACTGTATCTGCTTAAGGACCAACAAAGGTACACTTCAGCAATACAGAGGAATGCTTATCCGGGAAAGTTACAGGGGCATCCACTATGGAGGAACAATAGTGAGGGACTATCCCTGCTCTAATAGAAACTGGGAGAGAGTGTTTCTGAAGTGTGTTCAGGAAAATTTTCTCAATCAGTATTGGAGCTGAAGATATGCAACTTGCAGAAGCCTGGGCAAAGGTCAGGGGAAAGGGACTTACTGAGAAGCTCCTAGAAGCTTCTGAAGAAGGGTCTAGGCCCAAAACGTCAGCCTTCCTGCTCCTTTGATGCTGCTTGGCCTGCTGTGTTCATCCAGCTCTACACCTTGTTATCGTCAATAAACTCCCCTGGTTGGGGATTAGCAATGCCTTGCCGTATCGTTAGAACCGATATAAGCAATGATAGGTACTGATGCTAAAACAGTGCTAGTTTGCTTGGTCACCAGATAAAGGTGACACTTTTCAAAAGAGTGGAGTTTGTGGGCTCAACCTTTCCCACTCAGGCTTGCTGCGGTTAATCCTAGCCCAATAAATTCACCATTCGTTCATTCATTTCATCGGTGGTCCCTCACAGAGGAGGATGACTCTCTTCCACACTCAGGGGGAGTCCGTACAGACTAATGCTCTGTTGCCCTTGGGGCAGGTGGTGGTTATGGGAAGGGGTGTGTGGGGCATCAGTGGGGCAGCGCGCTCCTTTCGCTGTTTTTACCCAACTTCTGTTTTTTCCCCAACAGCGAGTCTTGAGGTGCTCGACGTCTTTACGAATGCTCCTCCTCTACTTTGGATGGTTTTGAGCCAGTGATTTCCAGGTGTCGGTGGGAATGTCACACTTTGCCAGTGAGGCCTTGAGGGTTTCCTTGAAGGGTTTCCTCTGTCCACCTGGGGCTCACTTGCCATTTTGAAGCTGGGATAGAGCACCTGCTTGGGGAGTCTAGTGTTGGTGATGCGAACGACATGCCCGGCCCATCACAGCCATTAAGGGTGGTCGGTGCCTTGATGCTGGGGACGTTGGCCTGGTTGAGGACGCTGTTATTGGTGCGTCTTTCTTCCCAGCGGATTCACAGGATCTTGTGCAGGCAGCGTTGGTGGTAGGGCCCCAGTATCTTGAGGTGTCTGCTGTAGACCATCTGAGGAGTGTAATGTAAAGCATGCTCCTACATGCAGTGCCCAAGGAAGCTGGCTTCATGCTGGGAGTGGGTATGGGGATGAGCAGGGGCTAGGACCACTGCCCAAGTTTACTTACTGCAGGATGGGCTGTCTGTATGAAATGCCCGATTCGATGAGAGCCCAGCTCAGTCTCATCTATGTGCTTAGGACTGAGACAGGTTTGGATTAAGGGTAGTTCTCACTGGCTAATGATACAAAGACCTGGGTGGAAAAGGGGGACAAAAAACAGGCAGGAGATACAGGAGAGATGTGAGGACAAATGATTTTTTACACAGTGAGCAGTAATGCCTTGGGTCTCACTGACAACAAGAGTGGGGAATGTGGAAACAATGATTTCAAATTGTAGGAAATATACTTGTTGGGATACAGATATTTAGGAGAGGCAATGGGCCTAGTGGTATTATTGCTGGACTGTTAATCCAGAGACCCGGGTAATGTTCTGGGGATGTGCGTTCAAATCCCAGCACGGCAAATACTGGAATGAAGAGTCTAATAATGACCATGAAGCCATTGTGAATTATTGGGAAAAGCTCACTCGATTCACTAATGCCCCTTAAGGGAAGGAAATCTGCCATCCTTACGTGGTCTGGCAGGGATGGGTGATAAATGCTGTCCCAGCCAGTGACCATATCCAAAGGAAGAAATGAGGATGGGTGGAAGGTATTGCTGCAGGGCCATCAGCATGGACCCAATGGGGCAAACAGCTCCCGGTGATGATGAGTAGGAAAGTTATTTATTTGAGCGCGGTGCTGGTATACCCACTGTCCATTTCTCACCTCCAACAGAAATAAGTCAGGGTCAATGACTTCAATCAGTTCCTGATCAAGGAGATGGACATGGGGAACCACTAATTAATCTCCCAGTGGAGCTCACTGAGTATGAGTTCCCTTGGTAACAGGCAAAGACCTGTCCAATAGCCTTAAACTCATCACCTAAGCCCTTCAGAAAGCAGACCCAGATTGCTGTTTGACCTTCCCTCTCTTTTCCTCTTTAAACTCTTCTCCTGAAAGGCCTTCTGGAAACCCAGTTCTGGCTGTGAACTTTATTGAACAGTGTCCTGACCCAGTTAGGGAGGTGAATGTGTTCCAGCATTCTAAGTTTAAACGCACTCGTTAGCATAATTTGTTCTTAACCCTGTGAGGACTGAAATACAAACTTTTTGCAATCAAGTTAGGTTTATTTATAGAGAATAAGCCATTATATAATCAAAATCTGTTATTGTCAATTAAACATTTTAAAGACTAGAATGGAAATGTTTGAAACTGCATATTGAATAAAAATCCACTTCCTAAAATCTTTAAAAGACAAAGTAGACCTGAGGGAAGTGATGGCCTGGTGGTATTATCACTATACTGCTACTCCAGGAACTTAGCTAATGCTCTAAGGACATAGGCTCAAATGTTGTCGGACAGTACAATTTGAATTCAATAAGAACAAATCTGGAATTAATTATTGGAAGAAGGAGTCTGGGTAGTTCATTCAGAATAACATCAAACTTTTAATCTGCGGGCCCAGGGTCCTAGTGCCTGTTTGCCTGCTCTTGCAGACCCTGCTTGCTCTGCTCCTTTACAGTGACAATTAAACAAAAGAATTAATTTCTCAGAAGGACTGGTTTATTAGGGCTCTTGTGGCATAGCCAAAGCGACCCTACGTCTGAGCCAGGAGGCTCAAGTTCAAGTCTTACCAGCTGCAGAGGTGTGTAATACCACATCTGGAAAGGTTATTTCTACAAAAGCAGACCCAGCCCTCACTTTTGCCTTGCCTATAATGAGTTTTCCATGTAAATATCTAATTAGCTGCATGGGTGGCAGTACTTAATAGTAGGGGAGAAAAAAGTTATGCTGATTTGGTGGTCGGAAAGCCTTTTGGTTGTGGATGTAGACAAATCAATAAAAAGCAAACCCAATCCTACCTCTGGACCAGGAGGTCCAGGGTCAAGTCCCAAGGTGTGTAATAACACCTCAGAATCAAGTTGATTATAAAATAAAGAAAAAGCAGACCCAGAATATCCAGTTGACTGCATGGGTTATTTACTGGTGGTGATTAATTGTTAAAAACCAAACAAAAAATGGTCATGGTGATTTGGTGATGGGAAAAATAACAGTTTTTGTGTAAGAGCACTTCTGGATATAAAAGAATAAAGCATACCTAGCAGTTATTTTGAGGAATCTTTTGTTGTGTTTGTTGGTTGCACTTCAGCCCTATGGTTCCTGATCTTTGTGACTCAGGCTGTGAGTAAATCAGAGGATGTTCTCATGGGTCTGCTCCAGGGCCAGGCCAGGCTGGCTATAAACAGGTGCAGGCCATGGGCTTTGGAGGCGGGGGGGTCATATCTACCAACTATCTGACCCTCGACCCTCAATTGGTGCTACTGCTCCAGGGCCTTGACATTACAGTCATGCCCAGGTGTCCTTGGACAGGGAGTGCATGGTGTTCATCAATGTTGTTGATGCCTTTAGAGAGAAGTGGGCACTGCGGGGGGGAGGGGTACTGTGCTTTATCTCCCCCTTTATCTCCTCCATTTTGATCCAGTCCCTATGCGCTCTCCCTCTCTCTCCCCTACCTTCTAATGGTCTGCATTGCTCTTAATGGGTGTAAATTAATCAATTCGAAACAGGGGTAATTTACTGCTGGCGGTTAGTAAAAGGAAGCAAAGTTACCACAGTGATAACACTTCAGGATATAGAGAGTAAAAGAGACCAAAAGACAAAATAAAGCAGACCCAGGGATGGGGTTTGCATAACTGTCTGTCCCAGTCTGGGACCAGCCTATGTATACAACAAGTAGTGGGAATGTTGTGGTGTTTAGCAATAAATGATGCCCCTTTACAGTCGCGTTTCCTGAGTTATTACACAGAGGCAGGCCTGTGTTCCTGGCAAATGGAATCTGAGCACTTATTGTAAGAGGACTGGATGATAAAAGTAGTGTTGTTATAAATATATAAGGCATTGGTGAGACCACAGCTGGAGTACTGTGTCCAGTTTTGGTCTCCTTACCTGAGGAAGGATGTGGTGGCACTGGAGACAGTTCAGAGCAGGGTCGCCAGGTTGATTCCAGGGATGAAAGGGCTGTTGTACAAGGAGCAGTTGAATGGCTTGGGCTTGTACTCACTGGAGTTCAGAGGAACTAGGGAGGATCTGACTGAGGGATATAAAATGCTGAAGGGGATCGATAAGGTGGGTGTTGAACAGATGCTCCCCCTTTGTGGGGCAGTCTCAAACACAAGGTGACAGACATAGAGTGAGAGGAGGGAGGTTCAAAACTGAGATGAGGAGAAACTACTTCTCAGTGAAACTGTGGAAATCACTGCCCCGGGGTGAGCGGAGGCAGAATCGTTCACCAGATTCAAGAAAGAAACAGATATGTTTCTGATGAAAAGCAGGATAAAGGTCCCTGGGGAGCAGGCAGGAAAGGGGAGTTGAGACCAGGATAGGATCAGCCCTGATCATGTTAAATGGTGGAGTGAGCTCGAAGGGCAGAATTACCTATTCCCGCTCCTAATTCCCGTGTTCCTACGTTCATTGAGATCCACCCCTTTCCCCGCAATATTCCCAACCCCAGAAACACGGTAGTTACCCCCTCTCCATCAATCACACCAGGGTTTTCCATGATCCTTGGAACTCCTCCTACAGTGACCACAGCCTCCTGCTCTGATGGGCTGACAGCTGGGACTGGGCAGGAGTTTGGTTCTGGGCAAGGTGCTCAGACAAACTTGGCACTGACTGATTGTTGTGTGACTGGCACGGACCTTTCCGGAAACTGAGATCACTGATTCTCGAGCCAACAGGCAAGGGCCCCTTCACCACAGCAAGATTCCAGTCAACCACTCGAGCACATGAGATGTATAAACTCTGATAGGCACAGCTTCACCGAGGGGCAGCCCTTAACACCTTGGGGTAATGTGTGTGTAAACACCAATACAAGATTCATTGCTCAAATAAACCCAGCAAATCTCACTGCAATGCCAACTGTCTCCGCATACCAATGAGCCACACACAATAACACATCCTCTTTCCCAGACACCAATCCTCTCATAGTACCTCCTGCCCCCATGGGTAACATTCGTGCCACACAAATGCCAGGCTATGACCATCTTCAACAAAACAGAATCTAACCACTGCCCCTTGACATTCAATGGTGTTACCATCACGGAATCCCTCACTATCAACATCCTGGAGGTTACCATTGACCAGAAACTCAACTGGACTCGCCACATTAACACAGTGGCTACAAGAACAGGCCAGAAGCTGGGAATACTGCAGCGAGTAACTCACCTCCTGACTCCTCAAAGCCTGTGCACCGTCTACAAGGCACAAGTCAGGAGTGTGATGGAATACTTCTCACTTGCCTGGATGAGTGCAGCCCCAACAACACTCAAGAAGCTTGATTCCTTCCAATACAAAGCAGCCACTTGATTGGCACCACATTCACAAGTATCCACTCCCTCCACCACCGATGCTCAGTAGCAGCAGTGTGTACTGGCTACAATATGCAAAAATCCTCAGACAGCACCTTTCAAATCTGTGGCCACTTTCATCTTGAAGGACAAGGGCAGCAGATACATGGGAACACCATGCCCTACAAATTCCCCTGCAAGTTCACATCCTGTGAATGAAGAAGTAAACAAGTTGTGCGTTACTTTGATGCCTTGGCTTTGTATAACTGACGTACACCTTCTACCTTGTCCCCTCTGTACAAACAAGGGCCTGCTTTGCATGTTCAAGTCACATACCGCAGATCTGAGGTCCCTGAATCAGGCTGACACTCCAGTGCCGTGCTGAGGGAGTGCTGCACTGTTGGAGGTGCCAGATCTTGGATATACTTCAAACTGAGGCCTCTCATTTGCCCTCTCGTGTGGATGCAATTATTCACGACACTCTTTGAAGACAAGGGCTGTTGGCCAATATTTATTCGACATGATCTGATTGCAGTTCATGGCAGTACAAAGGCGCTACATGAATGCAAGATTTTTTTTGTTGTTGACTGGGAGCACTTCCTGCACCGTGACCACACCCCCTAGAAAGTTCTGGAATTGCTGATGAAGTGATTGTGGATTTCCTGAGGTTACAATTCTAAAAATCAAACAGCTTCTTTCCTCAGTTCAACAACGAAACAGCTGACACTCGAGAGTGTGGATTTGACATTAAACTGAGGCACGAAAACAAGTGAAAATTAAACACAAAACAAGTGGGAAAATGATATTGTCCCCATTTCTCTGACACACTGCAGATTGAGCAGGATGGAGACAAGTCCCTGAACTCTCAGATATCTCCAGGGTCAATGCTATTGACTTGGTATAAATGAGGAGCAGCAGATGTTTAATAGTAAAATTCCCCTTAATCTTGCCGAATGCAAGCTGTTTCCTGTAATGGGCTGCTGAAAATCATCAAACTATGATCCTTATCAGACTATTACCTTGGCAACAGATTGAGTAACAATGTCCCAGACACAGAGTAGAAGTGAGATAACAAGGTGTAGAGCTGGATAAACACAGCAGGCCAAGCAGCATCAGGGGAGCAGGAAGGCTGACGTTTCGGGCCTAGACCCTTCTTCAGAAATTTCTGAAGAATGAACGAGGCAGTAGAGGATCTGCAAACATGTGTTTGTATGTGTGTGTGTGTGTGTGTGTGTGTGTGTGTGAGAGAGTGAGCTGTGTGTTTGTTTCTGAGGGTTTCTGAAGAAGGGTCTAGGCCCAAAACGTCAGCCTTTCTGCTCCTCTGATGCTGCTTGGCCTGCTGTGTTCATCCAGCTCTACACCGTGTTATCTCAGATTCTCCAGCATCTGCAGTTCCTACTATCTCTGACACAGTAGAAGTGGTCTGTTCCTCAATCCCAGTGACTCCAACTTGACAAACCAATCTGTACCTCAGAATCACATACCTGCCCTTGTTCCATATCCCTTAAGACCCTTAACCGACAATTGTCAGACCACTGCCATTTGACAAGCCCAATTGGAAGGGTCCCTGACTCTATATCGTTAGGAAATAGGAGGAGCAAGATCGTTCCAGATTTCCACCACTCTGTCTGTGAAGATTGTTTCCAATTTCACCCCAAAATGCCAGGCTCAAACATTAAGACTGTATCTCCTGGAGAAATGAGGCTTCCAGGCACACCAGCAGGCCCAAATGTTTGAAGAAGACCTCTTAATGTTGGGATTGTTTTTTAATTTGTTTGTGGGATGTGGGCATCTCTGACCAGGCCAGCATTTATTGCCCAGCTCTCTTTGCCCGTGGGCATTTAAGAGTTAGGGCTGTGTCTGGAGTCACATGTAGGTTAGGATGGCAGATTCCCCACAGGAGAGTAGGGAACCAGATGGGATTTTATCACAATAGACCGTTAGGCTGGGTCTTTCTGTTCCAGATCTTTATTGAATTTAAATTCCACCATGTGCCTTGGTGGAACATTGGGTCCATGTCCCCAGAATATTAACCTGGGACTCTGTTTTACAAGTGCAGTGAGTTTACGAGTATAGACCAGCACCTTCAGATGGGATATTGAAACAGAATTGTCCTATTCATTTTGCCAAGACCTGGGACTGATTCAGGGTACTTTAATTCATCATCTCACTGTCCCAACTGAGATGTTGTAGCCAATGTGCTTACTGATGTGGCACAGTATAGTACAGGATGGTGTGGTAGAGGATGGTTTAGGGTGGTGTGGTGAGGATGGTACAGGGTCAGTGGTAGAGGATGGTACAGGGTCAATGGTAGAGGATGGTACAGGGTGGTGTGGTAGAGGATAGTGTGGTACAGGATGGTGTGACTGTAAGTGAGGTAGGAATAGGGAGTCAGTAAGTGGAGAGGAGGAGCCTTGTCTGTGTGATATTTTCCAGCATATTCTTGCAAATTTTTAACTTACATTTGTAATTTTTTAAGGAAGTATGAAGCAGAATGTGTGTGTGTTGGAGGGGAGGTGGGGGATGGGTGGTGGTGGATCACAAAGAGTGTGTGTGTGTGTGTGTGTGTGTGTGTGTGTTTGTGTTTGTGTGTGTGTGTCTGTGAGTGTGTGTGTGTTTGTGTTTGTGTGTGTGTGTGTCTGTGAGTGTGTGTTTGTGTGTGTGTGTGAATGTGTGAGTGTGTGTGTGTGTGAAAGTGTGGGTGTGTATGGGTATGTGTGTGTGTTTGTGGGTGTGTGTGTTTGTGTGAGTGTGAGTGTGTGTGTTTGTGTGAGTGTGTGTGTGTGAGTGTGTGTGTGTGTTTATGTGTGTGTGAGTGTATGTGTGTGTGTGTATGTGTGGGTGTGTGAGTGTGTGTGTCTGAGGGTGTGTGTTTGTGTTTGTGTTTGTGTGAGTGTATGTGTGTGTGTGTTTGTGTGTGTGTGTTTTTGTGTGTGTGTGTGTGTGTGTTTGTGTGTGTATGTGTGTGAGTGAGTGCGTGCGTGTGTGAGAGAATGTGTGTGTTTGTGTGTGTGAGTGCGTGTGTGTGTGAGAGAATGTGTGTGTGTGAGTGTATGTGTGTGTGTGAGTGTGTGTGTTTGTGTGTGTGTGTGTTTGTGTGTGAGTGTGTGTGTTTCTGTACATTTGCGTGAGCGTGTGTGTGTGTATGTGTGTGTGTGAGAGAGTGAGCTGTGTGTTTGTTTCTGAGGGTTTCTGAAGAAGGGTCTAGGCCCAAAACATCAGCCTTCCTGCTCATCTGATGCTATTTGGCCTGCTGTGTTCATCCAGCTCTACACCGTGTTATCTCTAACTTGGAAAACAGTGACAGGACCAAGCAGAGTTTGCATGGATTTACAAAAGAGAAATCATGCTTGTAACTGGTAGAGTTGCTAAGCGTATGTGGTTTATTTAGACTTTCCAAAGGCTTTTAATAAGGTCCCACACTTTTCCAAGTGGCAGCCAGTAACTAATGGGTTACCGCAGGGATCAGTGTTTGGATCCCAGCTATTCACAATATGTATTCATGATTTAGATGAGGGAACTAAATGTAATACCTCCAAGTTTGCAGATGACACAAAGCTGGGTGGGAGGAGGGGGTGTGAGCTGCGAGGAGGACGTAGAAATGCTTCAGTGTGATTTGGAAATACTGAGTGAGTGGGCAAATGCATGGCAGGTGCAGTATAATGTGGGTAAATGTGAGGCAATCCACTTTGGGAGCAAAAACAGGAAGGCAGATAATTATCTGAACGGCGATAGATTGGGAAAGGGGGAGGTGCATTGAAACCTGGGTGTCCTTGTACATTAGTCACTGATGTACATTGCAGGTTCAGCAGGCAGTGAAGAAGTACAGGAGCAAGGATGTGTTGTTGCAGTTGTACAGGGCCTTGGTGAGACCATGCCTAGAATACTGTGTGCGGTTCTGGCCTCCTTTTCTGAGGAAGGATGCTCTTGCTCTCGAGGGAGTGCAGCGAATGTTTACCAGGCTGATTCCAGGGATCGTAGGACTGACGTATGAAGAGAAACTGAATTGTTTAGGACAATATTCACTGGAGTCTAAAAGAATGAGGGAGGATCTCTTAGAAACGTTATGTTACTCCTTATTCTGAGATGATACACTCTGGTCCTGGACTCTTCCACACAGGGAATCAATCTTTCTGCATCTATCCTGTCAAGTCCCCTAAGAATCCTATATGATTCAATAAGGTCACCTGTCATTCTTCTAAACTCCGATGAGCACAGGTCCTCCCTACTCAACCTCTCCTCATAAGACAGTTCCTCTGTACCCAGGATCAGCCGAGTGAACCTTCTCTGGACTGTCTCCAATGCCAGTCTGTCTTTCCTCAGATAAGGGAACCAAAACTTTTCACAATATTCCACTTGTGGTCTGACTAGTGCCTTGTAATGTTTTAGCCAGACCTTCTTACTTTGATACTTTATTCTCTTTGAAATAAAGGCCAATATTCCATTTGCCTTCCCTGTTACCTGCTGAACATGGATGGTAGATTTTTGTGAATCGTGGAGGAGGTCACTCCCAATTGCTGCTCTTCTGCAGCTTTCTGCAGTCTTTCTCCATTTACATTGTGGTTGAGGATATTTAGACATTTCTGCCTCAGAGATGCTCTGATATTGAGTAGATCTTGTGTTGTAACAGGCAGATTTTTGGTCTGCCAGAGAATGGAGGGATTTGGGGAGTTGGTGGGGGAGGGGAGTGGAGATGACGACCAAGATTGGCCATGTTGAATGAAAGTACAGGCTCAATGGACTGAATGGCCTACTCCTGAACCTGTTTCCTGTGCTCTTGTGAAAATGATTCACAATGAGGTCAGATGTCATTGGGAGCTGAGTACTAACACTATTTCCTCTGGTCACCATACAGTTTGGATCAGGGTATGGAATGCGAGCTTCCTTTCAGTTTCGTGTTCTCTGAGTGGACTGCACAAAGCGCACAGTGGGCCGTTTCCAAACTTGCCAGTGTGTTATTTTCACGGAGCTATGGTCTTGCTGCTGATTCAGTTGCAGCGTCTCGAACGTCTGCTGCCTTCCCTCAGACATGAACAATCCTGAGGCCGAGCGATGATGAACAAGGCCCCGTTCACACCCTGCTATGTTGCTGCCCATTGTCAAACTATCTGCCTGACTCATCAAATCAACAACAGCCTCCCAACCCATGGCCACTCTCTTACTCACTCTCCACATTGTTATGGACCAGACCAAACCCGCTCAGAATATGTTCACAGGAAAGCCTAGACTCTAGTTTTTTTTTCTCATTTTAAAGCTAAGTGCTAGTGTTGCATTCAGGATGCAATTCGATTGGTCAAACTACCACGTCATGAAGCAAAACACACTTTATTCATACACTATAGTTAGAATACAACAAAAGAAAGAAGAAATTGGAATAACTTAACTCTACTGGAAAACTTAACAGAATAATAGATTGTTTAATTACTAAACAGTAACTGTTCCAATATAGTAACATCTCATAAACACACCCTTGGCAAAGGCAAATTCAGTAAAATAGATTGTCTCACAGGCAGTTCTACAGTCCAGGAAGAAAAACAGTCAGCAGCAAACTCTGAGAGAGAGAGTAGCAGGGAGAGATGTACTGCAGCTTCCAAACCCAGCTTCAAGAGCCCAGCAGCAACTGCTACTGAAAAAATCCTGGTTCTGTGGGAGCTTGACATTCAGGCTGCTTTTATTATTCCAACCTTAAAAAAAAATCCCAAACCTTCACAAGCTGTTTACTTTGTTGGATTCAAATAGACAGCTCGCTGCCTCTGTCTTCAAACCTCTCCTTAAAAAGAAACCTAGGATAACATGCATCTCTTAAAGCCATAATATCGTCACGACATCTTCCATTATTTCTCCCCCCACCTAGCAATCGCTCCAAAGCTCTGTCTCACACCCCAACAAAAATCCAGTGAACTTTTCTTCCATCATGACCATGAATTCCACACTCTATGCTACCACAACCCTCCCCTCCCATCGATTTCCCTCAACCCAGACTCATGCCTGTTCTTCACCCATTCCTTGACCAGAGGAGACAATTTGTCACTGTTCATAGTAGCTCCAGCAGCTTCTCTTAGTGTCTCCCCACACCCCCTCCCCTCAGTTCAGCCCCACCCTCTGAAATCCACCTTCGCAAAGGACTGCCCCTCACTCCTCACGCGATTTGATGGAGCCAGTTATTGCAGCTTTTCCTGGCCCAGTAGGGCTGGAAATGGATTTCGGAAGTGGAATCACGCTGCGGCTTGCTGTTTCTGTTTCAGATTTTCCAGCAGCTGCAGTATTTCACATTTATCTGAGCCTCCACAGCAGGACATCCAAAACTCTCCTGGGCGTTTCCAACCAAAATCCTACAAACACTCCATAGCACCTGTGTGCTTCCTACATTCTGAGTCTCCACTTAAAGAAAGTGGCTCAGTTTGGAAAGGAACTTGTGTTTACTTTGCAAAATACGATGAATCGTGAGGGCCACATTATCGGAAAGGTTGGAGACAGGGCAGATATGATTGACAAGAATAGTTGCAGGGATGAGAGACTCGAGTTCTGAGGACAAATTGAAGAAGTTGGGAGTGTTCTCCTTGGAGAGAAGAAGGCTGAGAGGAGATTTGATAGAGGACACAATAGATGGGGAGAAACTGTCTCTCTCATAAAAGAAACGAGGAAGGAGAGACAGCGTAGATTTACATAGTGAGGTGCAAATGAAACAAGGCTGATGTAGTTAGGGTCTGGAATGTACTGCCTGGAAATGTGGAAGAGGCTGGTTCTATGGAGGCATTCAACAGGTTCCAGAACTCCAGAGGGCTGCAGGGTCCCCAAGTGGAAAATGAGGTGCTGTTCTTCCAGCTTGTGCTGAGCTTCACTGGAACACTGCAGCAAGCCAGAGACAGAGATGTTGGCCAGGGAGCAGGGTGGTCCATTAAAGTGGCAGACAACAGGTAGCTCAGGGTCTTTTTTGTGAGCAGAACGTAGATGCGAAGCGGTCACCCAGTCTACACGTTGTTTGCCAAATGTAGAGGAGACCACATTGTGAGCAGACCAGGGAGGGGAGAGGAATATGCTTCTGGTGGTAGCATCTCACCGAGGGTGGCAGAAAAGGCAGCAAATGATTGTCTGGATGTGGATGTTGGTGAGAAGGTAGGTGAGGATAAGGGGGACTCTATTGCTGTTGCAGGAGGGGAGAGAGAGTGAGAGCCGCAATACGGGAGATGGGTCAGACCCAGCTGAGGGCCCTGTCAATAACGGCGATGGGGAATCCTCAGTTGAGGAAGAAGGTCGATGGTTTGGAGGCCTCCTTGTTGAAGTTGGCCTCATCAGAACAGACGCAGCAGAACAGAGGAACTGGGAGAATGGAATAGAGTCTTTACTGAAGGCCGGGTGTTAGCATGCGTAGTCCAGGTAACTGTGCAAGGCGGTGGGTTTGTAGTGGATGTTGGCAGCCAACCTATCCCCAGAAATGGAAACAGAGATGTCAAGGAAGGGAAGGGAGGAGTCAGAGATGGGCCAGCCAAAGGTGAGAGTCGGGTGGAAATTGGAAGCAAAAATAGATAAACTTTTCCAATTCTGGACGAGAGAGGGAAACAGCACCGATGCTGTTATCGATATACCAGAGAAAGAGTTGTGGGTGGGAGCTGGAGTAGGACTAGAACAAGGAATATTTCACATACCCCACAAAGAGGCAAGTATAACTGGGACCCATGTGGGTACCCATGGTCACCCCTCTGACCTGAAGAAACTGAGAGGAGTTAAAGGAGAAGTTTCTGAGTGAAGTCAAGCTCGGCCAGGTGGAGGAGGGTGGCGGTGGACGGGGATGGTTCAGGCCTTCTTGCCAAGAGGAAGTGGAAAATCCTGAGACCAAAACGTTAACTCTGTTTCTCTCTCCACAGACGCTGCCAGGCCTGCTGTGTTCTTCCAGCAATTTCCGTATTTGTTTCTGATTTCCAGCATCTGCAGTTCTTTGGGTTTTTTTTGTTCAGTAACATTAACTAGCTTTCTTGAACATAAACTTGATTCAACAGATGGTAAGAGAGAATAAGGAGTACTTAGGCCTAACTGTATGCCTCAGGACTAATCAGCTTTACAAGCAGAGGCCTAAACTCCACATTAGACCCTTAGTTTGTTTGCACAAGGTTTCCTTTAAAGCAGTGGGAAGTGTGTCCAGACCTGTGTTCAAACCTCCTGCTATTTCTAGGCCATACTTGTCTGAGTAATGCCAGGAAAACAGGCTCCATGGCAACCAATATCCAGGCCCAAACTCTGAGCCAATTTAACTGTTTTGACTGATGTGATGAGTCTGTTTGGCCAGGGGTTACAACAGATCCTCTAACAAAAATATTCAGCCTTGTAAGGTGATGAAAATTCAGCCTGTTAACCTGGGAATGTGCCAATGATTTAAAAAAATGGATATATTTTTGTATTGG
The DNA here is from genome assembly GCF_021869965.1 of Rhincodon typus. Lineage (NCBI taxonomy): Eukaryota > Metazoa > Chordata > Chondrichthyes > Orectolobiformes > Rhincodontidae > Rhincodon > Rhincodon typus. The sequence continues at coordinate 2,935,112 of NC_063355.1, forward strand.
CAAGATATTGACGGAGGTGTGGCCCAGGGACCTGCGCTGGGAGCCTTTCACTTTTATTACTGATCTAAGTAAACATAAGAGTTTACAGATGATGCCAAATTAGCTTATGTGACACATTGACATATTTCGCTCACCTGAAGGCTTGCAACAACATCTTGGATATACATAGAACCTTGGGTATCTATCCGTCTGCTCCAAGGACACATGAGGTGGGATATGAAGGTGATGGATTCTGACCCTGACAACGGGGAGACTTACATTGTTGCAGGGTGGAGTTTTACAGTTTCAATGGCTAAGCTCCCACAGGAAGAATGGGGGAGATATCAGAGGATGTAATCACAGCCTCAGTTTATAGAGAGAGAAACTATAAGGAGGGCAAACAGGCCAAGCTAACAGTGCACTGGGACTAATACAACCAGATTAGGAGTGCATCATTTTGTTGTGGAAAGGGTTAAAAACACGAGAAAAAAGAATCACTCGGCACAATCAGAGAGGCTGTTGTTGACAAAACATATTTGTGGCTTCAATCTGCTCAAACACCATTCCGTCTCAAACTAAACCACAACACCAGCTCATCAAGAAACATTCTTGGCTCAGCAGCAGATTGAAGAGTTGTTTATCGTTACAGATCCCGGATCATCCTGAAAAGCTAGACATGTTGACCGTTTACATTCTGCACACATCTGCACACTCATTTGGAATGACAAATCCCAAATAGTAGCACCAACTGGACTGGGAACACTGCAAAACCTAAAACAAATAGTGCACTGTTATGTGTAATTCTTGTGGTTGGATAGTACTTGCTGAATAATCCCAAGTATGTTAAGAGCTACATAAGGAATCTGTTTCTGATAATCTGTCGAATTCATAACGTGGCTCACTTACATTTTTTACAGGGTGGAGTGTTACAGTTGTCTGTATAAAAGTATTTGGAGATAGTAGGAACTGCAGATGCTGGAGAATCTGAGATAACAAGGTGTAGAGCTGGATGAACACAGCAGGCCAAGCAGCATCAGAGGAGCAGAAAGGCTGACATTTCGGGCCTAGACCCTTCTTCAGAAAATCAGCCCATCTGCATTCAGCTTTCCCCTCTGGCTGAACAAAGCAACAATGTCACCATCACGTGCAATCAGTTTCAGTAACTTGATTTTAAAAGCTTTGTTTTTAAACCAGTTCTTTTCCCCATTTCAATTCATTATCAAAAATACAGAAAAATAAAAAGATATGGTCTTTTCCTCTTCATTTCACAATAATCAGCTCCTTCCCTATTGGCACTGTGGGAGCACCTACAGTAGGTCAAGAGGACTGTAGCAAGTCAAGAAAGAGGCTTATTGCCAACTTCTCAAAGGCAGGTATGTATGGGCAGTAAATGCTGGTCTGTCATAATGCCCACATTCTATGAAAGAATAAAAACTATCAAAGGGAAGATAGTCTATGTGATTCATTAGATACTTTTCAATAATAAGATTTGTAACTTCCGTGTTATTGACCTGAAAAGTTTACTGTGTTTCTCTCATTTACTGATATATTAGTGTGATAAAATGATTATATACGTGCAGGCCATAACTCAGGATCTGATTTTGACTTAGTCATTTGACTAGTTAGAGTAAATGACAAGATACTGTGAAAGAAATTGAGCGAACTTTCACCACAAATCCTGGCTGTTCCTGATCACCATCTAAACATAGATACTTACAGTACTAGGTGCCAATCTAAGCCAGGATTTTGCCAGACTTGGTTTAGAAAAGTATATTTGTTCTACAGAAAGCACACATCTGAGGGTTAAAGTCCTGTGGGGTCTCCCTCATTATCCTACTGTAACAATGGCAAAGGTTTGACTCCAGACAAACTACATAAATGATCATAATGTTTCTTCAGTACTTCTTTGGATCACTTGCTGAACTAGCATTCAGAATTGAGGCTAATTCCCAGGTACTATTTTGGAGGTGACTTTCATTGTTTCGAACAGATGCTGCCATAAGCACAATTATGACATTTAGTTTCTGATCCCTGGGGTTCTGGTAGCTTGGTCATGGCTAGGAAGTCATAGATCATAGAGTTGTACAGCACGGAAACAGATCCTTCAGTCCAACTTGTCCATGCTGACCAGATATCCTAAACTAATCTAGTCCCATTTGCCAGCATTTGGCCCCTATCCCTCTAAACCCTTCCTATTCATATACCCATCCAGATGCCTTTTAAATGTTATAATTGTACCAGCCTCCACCACTTCCTCTGGCAGCTCATTCCAGACACGCATCATCCTTTGAGTGAAAACGTTGTCCCTTAGGTCCCTTTAAAATCTTTCTCCTCTGACCTTAAACCTATGCCCTCTAGTTTTGGACTCCCCCACCTCAGGGAAAAGACCTTGGCTATTCACCCTATCCACATCCCTCATGATTTTATAAACCTCTATAATATCACCCTTCAGTCTCCGATGCTCCAGGGAGAATAACTCCAGCCTATTCAGCCTCTCCATACAACATAAACCCTCCAACCCCGGCAACATCCTTGTAAATCTTTTCTGAACTCTTTCAAGTTTCACAACAGCCATCCTATAGCAGGGAGACCAGAAATGCAAGCTGTATTCCAAAATTTGCCTAGCCAATGTCCTGTACAGTCGCAACATGACCTCTCAACTCCTGTACTCAATGCACTGACCAATAAAGGCAAGCATACCAAATGCCTTCTTCACTATCGTATCTACCTGCAACTCCACTTTCATGGGACTATGAACTTGCACTTCAAGATCTCGTTGTTCAACAACACTCCCCAGAACCTTACCATTAAGTGTATAAGTCCTGCCCTGATTTGCCTTTCCAAAATGCAGCACCTCACATTTATCTAAATTAAATTCTACCTGCCACTCCTCGGCCCATTGGCCCATCTGATCAAGATCCTGTTGTACTTTGAGGTAAACCTCTTTGTTTGTCCATCAGAGGGAGAAAGGGCTTTCATAACTATGATGGGATCTGAATTTGGTGTCTGTGCAAAGTGAAAAAGCCATAACCCACAGTGTGATTATCACTTGTGATAAATGCTTGGTAATCAACCTGACCAATAACAAACTCCAGAACAATAGACCCCAGACTGTTTCCTGAGACAGCAGTACCAAGAGAGGCTGGATCAGTAAAGGTTATATTCACTGGAGTTTAGTAGAATGGGGGAAATATCGTAAAATTCTAATCGGACTAGACAGGGTAAACACAGGAAGGATGTTCCTGATGACTGGGGAGTCCAGATGCAGTGGTAGGCCATTTAGGATTGAGATGAGGAGAAATGTCTTCACCCAGAGAGTGGAGAGTCTGTGGAATTCACTGTCACAAAAAGAGGCTGAGGCCCAAACATTGAATGTTTTCAAAAAGGAGTTGGATATAGTTCTTACAGCTAAGGCAGTCAAAGGGGAGAAAGCAGGAACAGGGGACTGAGTTGGATGATCAACCATGATCTTATTGAATGGCAGAGCAGATTCAAAGGGCTGAATGGCCTACTCCTGGGCCAATTTATGATATTCCCAAGTTTGTAAAGCCTTCTCTCCTGAAGGATCCCAACAGCCCAAAATTGTTCCTGGACCTGCCAATTGCCCTCATACCAGTTCTGTGAATATTGTGCTAAACAGACTCAGGAAAACACAATTACAAAAAGGACATTCTACTGCTATTGCATCGTTTCCATTCATTACAAACTGATTACTTTGGAAGATTAATCTCACGTTCAGGAGCTGATTTTAAATCTTCTGACAATTTGGAGCTTGAAATAACTCTACAGAGGCCAGTATAGCATTGCCAAGTCATCCTTTATTTACACGTGGAGAGTCCTTGACACTGATCCAGTTCCCTCAGAGTCAGCTCTCAGAGTAAACAGAATCTCTGACACTCCTGTTCTAATCTGTCAGCCAAGGCTCCCTGATGGGACCAGATTAACAGCCCCGATCAGGGAACTCATATTGTATGAGTTTCACCTGGCTGACCTTGTTACAATCAGTACAGAGCTTAATCCACAGCTGGATGGTAAAGCATTGGCAAATCACCAATCTGTATTACAAAACAGTCTTCAATGTAATTGTGTCTCTCATGACTGTTTTAACAAATGTGCTTTCTTGATGACTGTGGAGTCTGGTTAACATTCTCTCCACTCCATGTGAAGATTGCTCTGGACAAAAACAACTAAGTTCCCTGATGAATCACTTACATCTTGTCTTCTGTGCCTGGTAACCCACAGTGTTACATCCACCTGAATGTGTTGTGGCTCATTTCTACATTGAGGTCCCTCTGTACATGGATGGGTCTTTGCCGAGCTTTAGCTCCTTATGTAAGGAACCGGTTAGATATGGGAAGTCTACCCACCAGCCCCAACGTTCTTATTGAATGTTAGACTTGTGCTGAACGTGATGTGAAGTTTGTAGCTTTGTTTCCCTACCTGCCAGAGGCTGTTTGAAATCAGGCTCTGAGGTAGAATTCTCCAACTCTGAGAAATCTTACTGAGAAACCAAACCGGTCTACTCCATTTACTTATCTGTTCGCGGAGGTTGGTGTTTATTTTCTAGGCCCATCTTCTTTGCCCATTCCTAATCACCCTGGGAATTACTCCTCCCTGTCAAACAGCTCTAAACATGAGATAGTGCAGTAATTCTGTTATCTTTTTAATTGCAGCAATGAATAATTTGGACAGTATCCTTGTCCAATTATTTAGATAGATAATTCCCAATAGACAGACATTGCCAACATCTGACATAGCACTCAGCAGGTTTTGTAGCTAATCTGTAATTTCTCCATTTCATCTCACCGAGATGTGTAGGTTGAGCAAATTGCGCTGTATAAGTTCCATTTTAAACGAACTGCAGTACAAAAACACCAGTCTGTTGATGAAGTGTTTATTGTGCAATAAAACGTTTGTTTGAAAAGCCAACAGAAACCAAGCCCTTTGCTACATCAGGGAATTCTTTAGAAATCTGTACTACATGCATAACCACGAGGATTCAAACCTACCTTAGGTTCAACCACATCAAAGAGACAAGATATGGCATTGTGAAAAAGCATTAACTGTGATCAAAACAGTCGCCTCGGTATCCCACTTACAAAGTGTTGAGTTTGCATTTTGTTATGTCAGTTCAATAAATTGTGCAGTTAATTAGATTATAGACAAATAGACAAAGTGGTTAAGAAAACTTTGCCTTTACTAGCTGAGGCATAGAGTTTAAGAGTAGGGAGGCTACGCTGGAACTGTATAAAATGTTGGTTTGGCCACTAGAATGTTGTGTGCAGTTCTGGAATCCACATTGCAGGAGGGATGTGATAGCACTGGAGAGGGTGCTGAGGAGATTTACCAGGACGTTGCCTGGGCTGGGGGGAGACTGGACAGACTGGCGTTGTTTTCCTTAGAGCAGAGGAGATTGAGAGGGGACATGATTGAAATGTATAAAATGATGAGAAGCACAGACAAGGTAGACAGGAAGGAACCTTGCACTCTTGATAGAGGAATCAATAACCAAAGGGGCATAGATTTAAGGTAAGAGGCAGGGGTTGGGAGGGAATGTGACTTTTACCCCTAAGAAGGTGGTAGGAATCTGGAACTCACTGCGTGTGAAGATGGCATAAGCAGAAACCTTCATAAGGTTTAAGAAGTATTTAGATGTGCACTTGAAATGCCAAGGTTATGGGCCAAGTGCTGGAAAATGGAACTAGAATAGTTAGGTTCTTGTTTTGACTGGCACATACTCAATAGGCAAACTACCATCCCATCTCCAACCTCCCTTTCATTGTCTGAGCCCCAGAGCACATGGACACCTCCCAAATCTGGATCTGTCTTTCCCAGAATTCCATGTTGCAGCTAACCAGCTTTGCCCTATCATGTTAATGAAATGACCCTAACTGAAATCAAGTCTCACATCCTACAGAACACTGGACTCATCCCCTTCCTAACTTATTTGCTAACACAACTGTCATGGAATGTGCAAATGGTGATGGTGTAACTGATGACAAAAAACAAATAGAGACACTGAAAACAGGAGGAGGCCTATTTGAGCCTGCTTTGCCATTCAACATGATCGTGGCTGAACATCCAACTCAGTATCTTGTTCCCGCTTTCTCCTCCACATCTTTTTGATCCCTTTAGCCCTAAGGACAATGTCTAACTTCTTGAAAACATTTAATGTTTTGGCATCAACTGCTTTCTGTCACAGAGAATTCCAGTTAGTCTTTATGGAATTTTGCCAAAACACAGGCCCTGACAGCACTGAATTGTGCAAGTTCACCAGCACACCAGCCCACATTTTAATCATTCTCTTTGTAACCAAACTGCTTGTCATTAAAGACTATAAACATGGAGAATGCATTTGTAAATTAACTCCAGTTGCATAACTCTTTTCATTTTCAGTGCATTTTCATCTGTCTGGAACAGAATGAGTGATTTTGAGTTCCATGTATGTGCTTACTCAAATCTAGGATGTTGACAAGTGAAAGTGGGACATATGTTTTCAGCTCCACTGCAACAATTACAATAGTGATTTGTGTACAATCCAATGTCTCTACCTCTGGCCCAGGGTCAAGATCAACACCTTCATGTTTTTTTCCTGAATATATGAACTAAATATGATCTCAGTTGGACTGTATATGACTATAAATGATCTCTGTTGGACTATGTAAAGATGTTATATGATCTCGTTTGGACAATATATAGATAACGTATGATCTCAGCTGGACTATATACAATCTTGGTTGGCCCATATGTGACAATATACATATGGACTATATATGATCTCTGTTGGACCATAAAATAATTCCCATCTGGATGCATCACAGTTTGGTATGGAAACTGCTCTTCCCAAGACCACAAGGGACTACAAAGAGTTGTGAATACAGCCCAGTCCATCACACAAACCAGCCTCCCATCCATTGACTCCATTTATACTTCCTACTGCTTCGGGAAAGCAACGAACAATAATCAAAGACCCCTCTCACCCTGGTTATACTCTCTGCCACCTCTTCCATTGGGCAGAAGGTACAAAAGTTTGAAACCACATACCAACAGATTTAAGAACAGCTTCTTCCCCACTGTGATCAGACTTATGAAAGGACCTCTCATATATAGGAGTTGATCTTTCTCTGCACCTTCTCTGTAACTGTAACATTTAATTCTGCATTTTGTTCTATTATCCTGATGTTCTCACGTAAGCTATAATTCGTCTTGATAGCATGCAAAACAACACTTTTCACTGTATCTCGATACATGTGACAATAATAAATCAAATCAAATCAAACCCACTTGTACCTGCTGGTCAAACTGTGAAATGGCAGGTACCTCACTGAGATAATGGATTCTTGCCAAATCGGTCTTATAATATTAACCCAGTAATGGATGTCTTCAGACATACATCAACAGATAGACTGAAAAAGCAAGCAACGATTTTTATTCAAAGATTTACAGGGGAGAACTTTTAATTGTTCTGAAAGCTTCATTAAACAAGCTTTTAATAGGCCCTTTCAGTACTTTCAAAGGCTTATTCACACCTTTGATAGGTCCTCTTAATAGCTGATTTTGACAGTTTTGACATTTGATTGTTCCAATGAACATAACAGTTAATGAATTTGTGTACATTCAATGTCTACTTTTAACAAATGCAAAGGACACTTCACCTTTCCCAAAGGGCACCTTACGGCTTCCAAATGTCATCTGACGTCCCCAATAGGTGTCCTAGGACCATATCTAAAGGGGTCATTTACCTCTCAGGAGGTCTACCATGTCTACTAAATAAAACGCAATACATTCTGATCTGCTCTTACCATGTCTACTCTGCACCCTTCAGTTTTCAAATTGCATGAATAGCAAAACCTGACTCAGGGGGAGGTGGTTGCAGACTTAAACTGCCTCTTTGAAACATGCATGACTTGAATTGTGAACCCCACCTCCTATTCCCAATACTGCAAAAATGGAAATTGCATAATGAGAGGTGGAGTTCTAATCTATGGGCTTATCCAGCATTTCCACCAAGATTTCCACCAAGCTCTTTGTCACAGTGAAAACCCATGTCATTGTCTTAGAGTTATTCATCTGAAATGTTGGGCTCCTAAATATCACACGCATCACACTCAGAGTAGAAAGAAAGGAAAGTCTAGCTTTGAACCTTATGTAGGATCTCTATCCTGTTGTTCTCACCCTTGTACAGAATGAATCCTCATGTCTCAAGCACGTTTTATAAGATACTGTTGGCTTCCTTTATCATACGCTATGATGGAGGCAATTTATACATCACAAATTTGGCCTACCACAGGGATGAGAAATTTCCACCAGAGCCTGGTCTATGAATAATGAAATTTTGCAAATTTATGTTCTTTTTCCCTCAGTCTCTGGAGGTGGAAGCCATCACTCACAACCTCTCTCCTTAAACTATCTCCTTCAATCTGGCCCATCGTTTACTATCTTTGGTTGAACAGGCCTTGCTACACTCCCCCAACCCCCAACCCCACGCCCCCGCAGGTGCAGTCCTCATTTCTACTTCCTGTGTCTAACCCACGACCCTTTGCTGCTTCTGGGATCAGTCAGTGATTGCCACAGAAAGGGGGGAGGTGTGAGAGTGGGGTCTGTGGGATCTGTGGGGCAGGAGAGCGAGGCTGGGCAGCAGGGGACGGGGAGGGAGTATGATTGTGATGAAAGGAAAGGGCTGAGAGTGAAAAGTGAACAGTGCAGGGAAGAGGCAACGGGACGACCATGGGAGTAGAGGTGAAGGCTACAAGTGGAGCATATTGTACCATCGAAATCCAGTGAGAACAGGGCACTGGTGGCCATGAAGGGGGGAGCTAGAAGGCACCGTAGTGATTCAGAGCCAGGATGAAAGGGGTTGGGAGTGGTCATTGTGCAGTGCAAGGCCAGGATCAACTGAGGCTTGGAGCAGAGCCTGAACCATGGAGATTGGGTGTGGAATTGGGGGTGGGGGATGTGGGGATGGGGCTTTGGTGGGATTTAGGCTGCTTTGTGAGACACTCCTTGCTGTCTGTTTTAATTTCAATTTGTCAATCTCTTCATCTGTTGCAAGCATTTTGCTGTAGCATTGTATTATTTTCCAATTAATGTTTTGGCCTCAGCCACTTTTTGTGGCAGTGAATTCCACAGGCTCGTTACTCTCTGGTCAAAGAGGTTTCCCCTCATCTCAGTCCTAAAAGATTTACCCCTTTTGCTTAAACTATAACCCTTGGTTCTGGACTCCCCCACCATCAGGAACATCCTCCTGTCTAATCCTGTTAGAATTTTATAGATTTCTGAGATCCCTCCGCCCCCAACCCACCCCACCCCAAATTCTTCTAAACTTGAGTACAATTCCAATCAACTCAATCTTTCCTCGTACATCAGTCCTGCCATCCCCAGAATCAGCCTGGTAAACCTTCACTGCACCCCCTCCACAGCAAGAACATCTTTCCTCAGATAAGGAGACCAAAACCATACACAATGCTCCGGGTGTGGCCTCACCAAGGCCCTTTGTGACTGTAGCAGGGTATCCTTGTTCCTGTACTCGAATCCTCTCTTTAAGAAGGCCAACATGCAGTTTGCCTTTTTACTGCCTGCTGCACCTGCACACTTACTTTCAGTGACTAGTGCATGAGGACACCCAGGTCTTGTTGAACATTCCCCTCTGTTCACTTATGGCCATTTATTTAATATCCTGCCTTCCTATTTTTGCTACTAAAATGAATAACCTCACATTTACTCACATTATACTGCATCTGCCATGCATTTGCCCACTCACTCAACCTGTTTAAATCACACTGCAACATCTCTGCATCCTCCTCACAGCTCACTCTGGCAACTTAGTTTTGTGTCATCTGTAGATTTTGAGGACTCTGATAAAGGGTCTTGACCTGAAATGTCAACTTTCCTGCTCCTCTGATGTTGCCTGACCTATTGTGCTTTTCCAGCTCCGCATTTTATCAACTCCAACTTCCAGCATCTGCAGTCCTTACTGTCTCTATGATTTTTCTTTTGTTAATCCATGCTGACTCTGTCTGATTCTATCACTGCTTTCTAAGTGCCATGTTATAAAATGCTTGGTATTGGACTCTTGCACCTTCCCCATTAGCAACATTAGATCACTGCTCTCTGATTCCCTTTTTTCTCTCTACCTGCCTTTTTATAGAATCCCTACAGTGTGGAAACAGGCCCTTCGGCCCAACCAGTCCACACCGAACCTCAAAGCATCCCACCCAGACCCACCCCGCTATAACCCAACTAATGTACACATCCCTGAACTCTACGGGCAATTTAGCATGGCCAATCCACCTAACCCGCACATCTTTGGATGGTGGGAGGAAACCGGACCACCCGGAGGAAACCCATGCAGACACGGGGAGAATGTGCAACCTCCACACAGGCAGTCGCAGAACCCGAGTCCCTGGCGCTGTGAGGCAGCAGTGCTAACCACTGAGCCACCGTGCCTCCCCAAAAATAATGGGGTTCCATTAGCTGCCCTCCAAACTGTAGGAACTGTTTCAAAGTCTATAGAATCCCGGAAGATCACCACCAATGCATCCACTATTCCTACAGCCACTTCCTTAAATACTCTGGGGTGTAGATTATCAGGCCCT